>NC_046618.1:12379062-13579062 GCF_900324465.2 Anabas testudineus
GCACATGCCCGTGAGTATGACAGTTTGCAGTACAAATCCCTCTGTCGTGTCAAGTAAAGCCAATTTCATTTGCATAGGACTTTTTATAAATAATGGCAATTTTTGGTGCTTTACATCAGCATAAAACCAAATTTATATTAAAAACAAAACAAAGTAATGATGGTAAACATGACCTTTATGTGACGAAAACGCCCAAAAAAATCCCTTTAACTGGAACAAAATGAAGCAAACATCAGGAATGGTAACAGAGCCTCTTCCAGGACAGAGCCCAATATATACCAGCATTTACAGACCCAGTGTGCAACCAATTGGTTTTTGCACGGTATTTGACGGTTTAACTTTAGATACAATTACATATTAAATAGATTTTAGGAATGACTTCAGAAGGTAAAACGAAGAGGATATTCAATAGCTCTTGTGTAAATAACCTTGGGTGTGTGTGCACTGTAGCTATTCTGTTAAGATGGCTACAGATTCTGATCAGATTAGTGCTGTGACAAATGTCTTTATCAAATCAAATTTGACCCTTAAATAATTAATCAATAATTAATTAATTGTTATTAATCAATAACAATTGAACCAAACCTATTCAAACTGTTATGCAGCCTTGGTCATGACAAAGATGTTGCAGGAGTCTAGGACAGAGCGATAATAAGTGGATCAGTGACATACTAGAGATCAGACTTAATATTAGTAATTGACATACTCCCTTTGTCTGTTCACATGCTTTTTTCCTGTTTTCACAGAGCTATCAGAGGTGCTGTGGACCATGGTGATGCGAGTAGGACTTAGAGTGAACAGTGGCCTTGGAGTTTTATTCCTAGTACCTGTGTTTGGTCTGTTTGCCATTCTCACAGTGTCCATCCTTCTGATAATGGAGGGTTTGTCTGCATTCCTTCATGCCCTCAGGCTACACTGGTAAGATGATAAATAACTTGGAAATTATGTGTTACTGACAAGGCCAAAGTGCAGAGTTATTTCAGTGACTTAGTGACATAGCAACTGTTTGTTTCTTTCACAGGGTGGAGTTTCAGAATAAATTCTACAGTGGGGCTGGAGTCAAGTTTTCCCCCTTTTCCTTCTCTCTTCTTCCCTCCAGCTTATTGGGTGATGGTTTACTGTGAAATGACTATCTACTAAAACTGTTAGGTGGTTAACAGAGTCAAAACAAGCCAGCAAAGTTCTGTGCTTACTGTAGCTTATTGCAGACATGTTATTAGGTGATTTATGTGTTTTTTTTTCCTCCATCTTTTAACATTTTGTCATATAAAGAAATCATACATTGAACTTCAGCTTTAGATTGAAACTGGTTTGCACAGCTGAGCAAAATTTCTTAGTGCAGGTTCATAAAACACTGGATTTTGTACGGGGACCAGTGAGGCTCAAATTTAAGATCTAGCTCATATACATACATTCATCAGCTTTCTTATTAATAACAGTTGTTAAAGACACTTGTATGGAGAACCACACTTACCAATCTTAGGACACATAAGAAAAAAGATACAATATTTTAGTATAATGTGACCGAAAAGGAATAAGGAAATGTTTAGCACCAAGATTTAACTAAACACAAGGTCTAATTAGGGAAAATGTGTTGCTTGTGTTGGTCTTTTTATGGAAGTTGCTGATTAAATAAGGTATTTTTTTTAAATCATTAGTTCATTCATATTTTCTTGTGTATCCAGTTATTTAATACTGCAATTAGTTGAACTTTTTTCACTGAATTCCAGTGTTGGCCGATCTGTTTCCAGACAGTATGTAACGCACCACCTTTCAGTTGCACACGTTTTACTCAACTTGTTATTGCACTGACTGCCTTACAGAATAACAACCAAACGACAGCATGCTGTACTGTATTTCTTCAGTTTTCCCTGTATTCCTACTTTGTGGTACCAAAACACTGCAAAGGGTTTTTGACATTCTGTATTGATAAGTGCTCAGACAGGTGTTTATGATGAAATGTAAATACTTTCAGAGAACTATTTTTTAATTTATTGTATTTTTAAATGTTGTCTTAGAATTAAAAATGAATGTTAATGGGATTTAAATTTTACTTTTATGCATTCACAGTGTTGCCTGTGCATCTGCTGCTTCATGTACAATTTATCATCTGTATTTGGCACAGGTGGAGTAAGCTATATTTGTAAACTGTTAGTATTATGTGCAAGTCAAATAGATTTTTTTTTCTTTACGATTCAATTGTCATAATCATTACTTTATAGAGATCTGCACTTTTTCACTAGCAACACATCATGCTACAGTAACATACTGCCACACAGTTATGAAAGTCAGTTGTTGTGTTTTTATAATTGAACTAGTTTGACCAAGTACTTGCCTTAATTAACATTGAATTGTGATTCATGGGTTGCTTGAAGGACTGTTGTTATTGTTTTCTATTTCAGCCCTAATCGTGCAGCTTGTTTTATTGTTTAAGAACTGTTTTTTTTGTCATTAACAAAAACTCAACACTCCGATTCCTTTGAGAAAACCCTCTGTTCCTCATCATCTTTATAATAAATTGAATTTGTATGGGTTGGGGGTCTTTTCCCTTAGACTCGATAACTACATTTTTTTGTTGTGGGTTTAGACAAGCTTTACCTTTTAAATATTGGGCCATGGGCCCAAAATGATTTAACCCTCTTACAAAGTTCAACATGCAATCCCTTCCAAAGGTAACTTTTGCGCTTTTTTTTTTTTAATTTTATTTTTTAGATTTGTATAAAACATACACGCTCACACTACACATGAAAATGTTGTAGTAGCATAATAAAGAAGACTGGGTAGAAAATATATATTTTGTTATTTTTTATAAAATCTGTTATCTTAAATTAGTTTGTACAGTTCTGTATATTTAAATTTGAGTATCATATTTTGAATATTCTTAAATGAATTACTGAAATAATACAGTAACTGGATTTATTGCCTAAGGTTATTGACATTAGTTTTGTTTTACCAACACTTCCAGCTATAGAAGTAAGCCTATATTTAGTTGGATTATTTTGATTAATGGCTTGAATGTGCATCCACACTTCCTTCATGGCATTTAAAACCATGGATTTAGGATTGATAATGTGTGTTGTAAAATGGTTTTCACCCATTTAATAACGCAGTGCTCTGTAACAAAGGGTAAAGAGGTGCCTGGCAGTGATGCAGTGATGCAGTGATGCAGTGATGCAGTGATGCAGTGAGCAGGCCGCTGCCTTTCAGTCAAAACTATGGGAACAAACTTCCCCCAAGTCTCTCTCCCTGCGCGAGACGTTTGACGTTGCCAAGGCAACTAGAGCGCCTCACAACACATTGCTAGCTGCTAAAGCTAACTACTGACAACACGGCAATATGACAAAGTTTGTCTTGACGGCAAGTTTGTTGAAAAGAAAGTAGTCAAGTCATTCTCTGAATGTTAACTAGTGACCACTGAAAACAAATGGTTCACGACGACTTACGAGTGGAGTGGATCCGACGGGCGGTATGTGCCGGTTTCAATCTGTCACCTTGTCCCAACTGTTTCGACGAACTACTCAGTCGGAGAGATGGAGAGGAAGAGCAGAAAGTTCTCCGTTTTTTAAATGCTGTCTCTGAGGAAGATTCACCATCCTGTCTCCTGTTTTTCAAAACTATTAGAGAGGAAGAAATTGAAGTTGAAATTCCAGTTGGTAAGTTGGCTGAGGAGGAGGATGGGTTAGCATTTGGGTCACAGAATAACGTTAAAGGCAAATCGTGAATATTAAATTTACTTAATATAACAATGTTGTAAGTATTTATAATCACGCATTCATTGATTAAACATGTTTCCATAGCTTGAGTAACTTGCTGTGTTTTGAATTTTGTTAATATCTGGAAATCCATCACCTTTTATAACCTCAGAAGTGAGAGGAGATGGAGACTCCTCCGATCTTGATGACATGTCCTGGCCTAAAAGTGCAACAGAGATCAGCTCACACTCAAGGAAGACCAAGGAGCCAAGTCCCAGCTATGTGAGATCAAAAAAATTATTTAAGCCATCTTGTCTTAATTACTTTGTAATTGTGAGTGTGTTTGAAAATATTCATCAGTGTATAATTGATGGAGGTGATAGAGACATTAAAAATACTTACACCATTTCTGGTTTTCAGAGGACGGAGGTTCAACTGGTCTATCGCACTGAACTTCATGTGGCTGTAAACGAATACCCAGAGAAATTTTTGAAATCCTGTGTCTTCTACTTTCTGAGGAACGCAAAGGGTGAAATTACTCTTACAGTAAAGTATCTTTAGACCCCTACAGCACATTAAAGCCAGAAATAACCAATTATTTTTTTGTGCTACAGATACCATTGTTGAACCACTGGACATAAATGAGGCCAATATCCTGATGCCAAGGCTGTTTGACATTGGCATGCACAGTGGAGACCCTCTTCGTGTGCTGCAGAACAAGCTTGCCAATGTAAAATGTCAAAACAATTGACAAACAAAAGCAATCAGTCAGTCAGAAACATAACTTTACGTAAAAACATCAGTAGAAGCAGCTAAATTATGAACCATCAGCCACGTGTCTTACAACTTTCATTTTTTTAATAAAATATACAGGAGGCATATTTCTGTTGTCTGTCTTGTCAGGTGTATATACCCCTGCTTACTGCCCACCAAATAAATGTAACTGGTGGAGGTTATCGAGGAGAGGATGTTTCTCCCCAGGAGGCAACTAATGAAGAGGGTGAAGAAACGAGTCAAGCAAAGTCAAGTGAGCAATTCATGGTTCGTGATGAGTTGCTCAACATGACTTACAAATTTCTGGGACTAATCAACACAACCCTCCAGCAACTTCAGATTCAAGGTCTGTTCTAAACCTATTTTTAGGCATATTATTTGTATTACTACTACTGCTACTACCACTATTCATATGTTATTGTTGAACCACTGCATGGCAACATACATTAAAAAGGGTTCATTCTTTCTTCAGTTATATGATGAGCAATCAAATTAAAATTAAATTATCAGCTTTCCCTGTTTCTCCTCTCACTTTCAAAGCTGATTCTCCTGCAAGAAGACTTTTCTCACTATAAAATATTATCTCACTATGTGTGAGCATCAGTTCAGTTTATGCTATAAAAACTGGTAAATGAGAAAAAGCTAGTTTAATACAATATTCATTCCGATATTTTTAACTTTATTTTTATAAAGCAGACAGACAAATAGAATATGGGTCACTGATGCTTATTTTAATGCTTATTTCATAGCATTTCTTAATAAACAGTATAATCTAAATGTCACTGTCATCATTGCAGATGAGATTGTGCTGCACATCCCTGAGCTAGATCTGGAGCCAGAGGTGAATGTGCTGCTTTCTAATCCAAAGATAGTGGAGGAGTTGGAGCAATGTCTGATGAACTGGCAGACTCAGATTACTGTTGTTATTGAGGAGCAGCAAAACAAAAAGCCACAGGTTTGCGAGTTTCCTTATAGTCTAATCCCTGTCAACTTAAAAAGGAATTATTAAACAGAACAAAACATACATTTGTACATATCAATGTCAAACATTTACTTTTTTATCTACTTATTTTTCTGCAGGCTCCTGGCCCTATGGCTGAGATAACTTTTTGGCAGGAGCGTGCATCTGTCTTCAATGCTATGGGTGAACAGCTGAAACAACCTGTGGTAAACAAGATCTTGGAGGTGATGACCAAAGCCGATTCAAGCATAGTTCAGACCCTAGAAGGAACAGTTGCTGAACTTTCTAAATATCGTGCAGAGTCAGATGATAATGCGCGTTATCTCAGGACACTAGAAAGATACTTCATGGTGAGCTGCACTTTTAAAAACTGTGTAAATGCCTAATCTTCTTACATTGATTATTAATAATAGTTTTTAATCAAAATAGTACAGAATTGTTCAGCTTATTTTCACTTCTTTTTTCTAATAAGAATCTGGCTACTGGAGCAAATTTTGGTGTGATCCTGGAGACCATACCCCCTCTGATGACCAGTTTGCAAATTATGTGGATTATCTCTTGCCACTATAACACAAATGAGCGTATGGTCCCGCTAATGGAGCGCATTGCTTGGCAGCTCTGTGAACGTGTGTCTCAAGTAATTGATGTCCACGCATTATTTAAGTATGTATGAATACACTGAAATTCTACATTTGAGTTTCAAATTTTAGACACTTTGAAATTAATTTATTAATTAATTTATTAATTAATTTATATTTTGCAATGTCAGTATCATCCAGTAACCATTCAGAATCATTCATTCAAATAGGTTGTTCTGTAATTTCAGTACAACTAAACAATAATTGTGCCTTGGACAGAGATAAGAGGGAAGTGGCGAAATCCAAGGTGCATGATGCCAAGCAGGTTCTGGACCAGTGGAAGTCCAGCTACTTCAAGGTGCGTGCTGAAATTGAAGAATCGGGACGGGAGCCACGCTGGGAATTTGACCGCAAGAGGCTGTTTGAGATGACTGATTACATGGCTTCTGTCTGCCAGGACCTGTACAATGTTTTGCAGGTCAGCGTATACAGTATGTACTTGATAAATACTGCTGTCTCACTCAATATCTAAATACTTGAATACATTTAAAGCTTGTGTATTTGCATCATGCAGATAATGGAGGAGTTCTATAACATCTTTGGTCCAGAGCTAAAAGCTGTGACTGGTGACCCAAAATGCATTGATGAGATACTGTGCAAAGTAGATGGTCTGGTTTTACCTATTGAAGAAGTTCGCTTTAATCCTTTCAACATCTGTAAGATCAGTAGCTGGAAGATGGTCATGCAAAACTTTGACTCTACAGTTCAGGTGAGTTTAAGAGTTTAAGCAGTTAATGTGTAACGGTGTGTGTTCTATACCAACTTAATTTAATCAAGCATAGTAGTATCAATGTACGAGGGTCATTCAATAAATAAGGTGAATTTTTCGGTATAAGTACTTCTAATACAGATAGACGCTTACTTACTGGGAAGCTTACTTTTCTCTTCAAAGTCCTTGCAATGTCATCCACTGTCACCCTTCTGTCAGACTGAATGAGGTCATTGACTGATTTGATCACCTCAGGAGACCACACTTCTGTAGGTCTCCCAGGCCTGCATTCATCCTCAACACTGCTCCGTCCTTCTTTAAACAATTTAGCCCACTTGTAGACATTTTTTTGGCTGAAACATGTGGCACCATACACAGTTGACATTCTCCTATGAATTTCAACGGGTTTGCACCCTTCAGCAACCAAAAACTTGATAACTGGCCGCTGTTCAATCCTGGAGCATGCTTCTTGGTCGCCCATTTTTGTTAATCGCCAAAACTCTCAAGGTTTTTTTTAATCTGCAAAAGAAATTAAATCCATGTGAAAAAGAAGTAAAACAAAATTTTAAAAAAGTAAGCTTCTATCTGTATTAGAAGTCCTTATACCGAAAAATTCACCTTATTTATTGAATGACCCTCATATTTGTCATTTTGCTACAAGATAGTTGCCTAATTTTAAGAACTGTAATTGCACTGAACCTTATCAAAACTATTCATTTTTTATGTTTGTCTTCACAGGCTATTGAAGGAGAGGCCATCAACTTAATTGATCAGTCTTTTAGGACCCTGCGCTCTTCAACTGCTGCATTCAAAATGCTCCTGAAATTCAAACACATCTGCTCCAGAAAAGCTATCAACAACCATTTGATGAGAAAGTTTAATGACATCCTGGTCCAGTTTTGCAAAGAGGTACTGTACTTTGAGATGAAGTATTGAAATCAAGTGCTGGCTGATATTTGACTTTGCAGTTAAATATATTATTATTTTAAACATTTGTTAGATTAATACAAAGCTTAAACTCTGATACATTAAGGTTTAGTTTAACCAGTTAAAATTGATTAGAAAGACATCAAAGAATGCTTTATGTTGTGTTGCTGCCAGTTTATTAAATTTAGAAATTTGAATAAGGTTAGGTTTTTGGAATACTTAAGTCTTGCCTTTTTTATAGGTGGATATTATAAATGACATTTTCGAGGCAAAGAAGGATAAACCACCGCTAAATAAGAATGAGCCTCCTGTGGCGGGATCCATCAGATGGGTTCGCTCTCTTGTTTACCGTATTAAAAACACCATCCTTCCCTTTCTGGATGTGCCAGAGATAATGGATGGTGAACAGTGCAAAGAGGTGAGATATCTCATTGTTGCACAGCTATATGTGTCAGCATAAATATTCTGTAATTTGTGTATATATCAAAATCAGATGATATTTAAAACCTTTACATGACTTTTGCGGCATCCTTTTCAGGCCAAGGACAAGTATGTGGAGATAGCAATACGGATCCGAGAATATGAGATGAAGAAGTATGAGCAATGGTTGACTGAGACAGAACGCAACTTGCCATTGCTAATGAAAAAACCCCTGTTGGTCACTAATGAAAGCCTACTACAGACAGAACTGGTATGTATATTCTGCTGTTTCCTTACTTGTAAGTGTCACTCAATAATCTGCAAAATACATGCACTCCCAAATTAAAAATGTCTTTGTTTTGGTGTTTTCCTTTTAAAGGATGCTTTACCAGCAGAAGGCAGCTTAAAAAAGGGTGTGCGGTACATTGTCAACTTTGCTCCAGAGATAAAAGAAATAATTTCTGAGACAACCAACCTTGTGTCACTGGGCTATTCTGTGTCTTCTTTGGCTCAAAATGCTGCTCTACAGGAGCACACATTCATTAGGTAAAGGTACTCACCAGTCAAGAACCAAGTCTGCTGATTAATATAATATTTGGTTTGACCTGTTTCAACCTTGGTTTTAGGTATGTTGGTGACTTGAACAATCTTGTCAACTGCTACCACTCTGTGTTGGACAGCCTGAGTGAGGCCCAATTCATGATGCTGGATCAAAAGATCAAAGTAGTCAACAAAGAGATTCAGTTTGGATGCAAAAGACTCAACTGGAATTCCTTGGGTATGGTGCATCTGGATGCTAAAATTTCTGTGTAACATGATTTTATACACAACCTGATGAGATTAATATTGTTTGTAAAATTAAATATGAGTAACGAATCTTTGGTTTTAGGTATCCTTGATTTCATCAACCGAGGCACTCAGGTTGTATCTAAGCTTGAAACAACTGTCAATCAGATTCAAAAGAATGAGAGAGATATCGACTCCAGACTGCAATCTATAGCAATGGCCAACTTACTTAAATTTCCAGTCCCAGAAAAACCGAACGACTTACCAGGTAGAATTAATCAAATATAATTTGGACATAGTAATTATGTTCCAGTGGAGGAATTTCCAGCTTAATTGTGGGTGTTTTTTAAGGTGTCAAGGAGTTCTGTGAACACATTGAACGAGAGCGGGCCAAGACTGTGAATTTGCTGAGTAGGAAGTATGCTGACATTGGACCCCTCATCACTAAGACAGAACATTTGATTATGGAAACCAGCAGTGGCAAAGCCAAATGTATGGCAGACTATTACCAGTACTGGGAACACAAGGTGCTAGACTCCCTTATAAAGATGGTGCTTAGGTAATTACAGTACATAATGCATTAATATTGTAGTAATCGACATGAATGAATAGTCATAATCACAGTTGTTACCTTGTTGCTCACTTTCACATTTAGGAGTATTCAGGCCTTCGACATGGCACTAATGGGAAATACTGCACTTTTCCAAATTGATGCCATCCTTTCTGCTCCTAAGATTGTGCTTCAACCCCAAAGCAATGAGATCTATTGGCTGATCATGCAGTGTATCAGAGACTGTGTAGAGAGCACCAAGGTGGGATCATCCTGCTTTTCTTATGTATAACTGTAGTTTTGCTAATATTAATACAGTATTAATGACACCGTAACACAGATGACTTGACTCTGCCCATATTTTTGCATTTCAGCAATTTGTGCGTTGGATGCGTGGGACCTGTATCGAGTGCCCTCCACAACGTGTGAGTGGCGAAGATGAGTTAGTGACATTTAACTTCTGTAGTGATATATGGCAGCATCCTCAGATAAATGAGAGCGCCATGACAATATCGCAGAACATTAAGCAGCTACTTTATTCGGTGGAACGGTACCTTAACCACTGGAAACGATACCGCCCTCTCTGGGAAAGGAACAAAACTATTGTAAATGAAAAGTTTGCTGCAAGAAAGCCATCCTGTGTCATGTATGATGATAAGCTGCAGTTCCTTGCACGTATCCATCAGGAGGTGATGCTGGAACCTCTCGTTAAGAATGACCACATCATTCATCTAAATCTTGCACCTCTGGCTCACACAGTGCAGGACATTGCTGAGTCCTGGATCAGTTCACTGGGTAGCCTGCTCAACAAGCCTGTCAAAGAAGATCTCTTCAACTTAAGAGATGAACTCATGGTACAGAATGATTCTACACTGGTTTATTAATATATATTCTTTGAGTTATATGTGGCATTTATCTTTGTGTTTATTGTATACAACAGCAACTCTCTACAAAGCTGCGACAGAGCCCTGACTCATTTGATAATTTAAAGTCTGTCCTTGGCACAATTTCAAGCATCAGGGACATGTCTCTAGATGTGGAAATAAGATTCACTGATATCAAGGAAAGATACAGAACGCTGGCCATGTACAAAATCAAGGTAGTGTGTTTTTAAAATTCCCTGGAATGCATAGCATACTTCTTTGCCTTAAACTACTCTGTTTTCTATGTGTAGGTTGAAGAAGAGGAAATAGAGCTGGTGGCCAAAATTGACCAGATGTGGAGTGACCTTTTTGTGGAGTCTAGACAAGTAGATCGAAGTCTGACAGACGTAAAAAAATCATTTACTCAGGTAAAACATTAAATTTATAGAATGTTCTTACACAGAAAACAGAAAGTGCAAATTTTGGAATTATACATTTACAATTGTACTCCTGATCTCCTTTCATTACACTCGAAGATTACAGAGGAGAAGATTGAAGAGTTCAAGCAGGAGTTGTCAGTCTTTGCTGAAAGCTTCAATATGCATGGCCCTGGAGCAGTAGGAGATGATTTAGATAAAGGTACACATGACCCCTCTTTTTGTTATTATACAGTATTTAAAACAATAATATCTAATGATAAATATGAATTATTGTTGGAAGAACTAGTCACTTCTTTTTGGCAGGACTCTCCATCATGGGCTCATATGAGTCAGACCTGGCTAAGATAGTTGCAGGACGACAGGAGCTTGCTAATGCTGAGAAGCTGTTGGACCTACCGGTCACCATGTACCCAGAGGTTATCAGAATGCAGAAGGACATGCAGGGCTTGAGACAGATATATGACATATATAAAGCTCAAAAGGTGAGATTTGGTAGCTGTCAGTTAAAAACTTTGATCTCAAACAAATAGACATATAATTCTACTGAACACATTTTATATTTTTGTACTTGTATCTTTCAGGATGCTAAGGCAGAGTGGTCTCAGACCTTGTGGGTGGATTTAAACATTCAGGTGCTACAGGAGGGAGTTGAGGGTTTCATTAAAAGGTTGAGGCAGCTGCCCAAAGATGTAAGGGCATTGCCAGTGGCCTTTTTTCTTGAAGGGCGTATGAAGGAATTCAAAGAGTCTCTGCCTCTTCTGCTGGACTTAAAAAATGAAGCCCTCAGAGACAGGTTAGTCTGTAATTTGACACCAGAACCTAACTAAAAATGTAACACTTTAACACATCAAAATGACACTTAATAAGGAAGTAGAGGGTGTTGAAAAAGTATGTAGACATGATATACTGTGAATACATCAAATGAAGTACTAAATAAAGATGAATGTGTTTTTATATTTTGCAGACACTGGAAGGAACTGATGGATAGGACTAACACTAGCTTTGAGATGAACCCTGATAGCTTCACGTTGGAGAATATGTTTGCTATGGAGTTGCACAAATATGCAAATGTCATTGGTGACATTGTCACCTCAGCTGTAAAGGAGCTCAGTATTGAAAAGGCAAGCTATCTATTGTGAATGATCTCAATCTGGAATCAGTTATTTTATTTTAACATAGTCATAAATCTCATAAAACATGTTTTACCTGTGTATGAATTTGTGTGTGTGTGCTTTTAGGGAGTAAAAGAGGTAGTGGAGACCTGGGAAAATATGAAGTTTATTGTGCAGCCATATTTTAAAGGCACCCAGGAACGTGGTTATGTTCTGGGTGCAGTGGATGAGATCCTGCTGAATGTGGACAACGATGCCATGAACTTGCAGAGCATGGCAGGCAGCCGTTTTGTTGGACCTTTTCTTGCTACTATACAACAATGGGAAAAAGACCTGTCACTTATCAGTGAGACCATAGAGGTTAGTGAGAGCCAGCAAATCTCCCATTACACTTCAGCTGATCCATAAAACCCCTCCTGAATAATATTTCTTGAACAGGTATGGCTACTGGTACAACGAAAATGGATGTATCTCGAGAGCATATTCATTGGAGGAGACATTCGCTCTCAGTTACCCGAGGAAGCCAAAAAATTCGATAATATTGATAAAAAGTTTAAAGAGGTGAGTTAGGCTGTAGCATCTGATGAAAGGGAATTACTCTGTGTCTGGGTTGGCAGGTCAAATTGCTCTTATGTTTTCTGTCACTTGCATGTAACTTTGGTTCAAAGTGTTTCCAAATGATTAAACTTTTTTTGTGTAGATAATTAGTGACACAGTGAAGGGCCCAAACATTAAGCGATGCTGCCTGATTCCTAACCGGCTAACAGACCTGCAGGCCCTGAGTGATGGTTTAGAGAGGTGTCAGAAGAGTCTTAATGACTACCTGGACTCCAAGAGGAATGCTTTTCCTCGTTTCTTCTTCATCTCTGATGATGAACTGCTTAGCATCTTGGGGAGTAGTGATCCTGCCTGTGTCCAGGAGCACATGATCAAGGTAACAAGGAGGAAGGAAAAGACCTAAGGCATTATATTTGAAAGCACAAATGAGGAGGATTACAAATTGTGTGAATCACTTTGCTTGATATGTTTATTGTCTTTCTTCCACAAGATGTATGACAACATTGCATCTCTGAGGTTTGATGTAGAAAGCAATGGGGAGACAGTAGCTGGAGCTATGGTGTCTGCTGAGGGAGAAGTGATGGAGCTAAGGAAGCCCATCCCAGTAGAGGGGAAAGTGGAGGAGTGGATGACAGGAGTATTACTGGAGATGAGGAGCACTAATAGACTCATCACCAAGGAAGCAATCTTCCACTACTGTGAAGACAGGAGCAGGTGTGTAGATATTTCATGTGCATATGTGATTTTACCAATTTCACTTTAAATGTGTCACATTAGATTTATCCTTCCTGTGTCTCCAAGGGTGGACTGGATGTTGCTGTACCAGGGCATGGTGGTACTGGCTGCAAATCAAGTGTGGTGGACCTGGGAGGTAGAGGATGTCTTTAAAAATGTGAAAAAGGGAGAAAAGCATGCACTAAAGAACTATGCTAAGAAAATGCACCAACAGATTGATGAACTGGTGACACGCATTACACAACCTATGAAAAAAAACGACAGGCGAAAGATCAACACTGTGCTTATCATTGATGTCCATGCAAGAGACATTGTTGACAGCTTTGTACTAAACAGGTAAATGTAAACTATGCCAGATTTTTCTTTATCTGACATAACTACCAGAAAATAAACCAAAAAATAAAAATTTCATTCTATTTCCAGTATAATGGATGCACAAGAGTTTGAGTGGGAAAGCCAGTTAAGATTCTACTGGGTTCGGGAACATGACAACCTATTTGTGCGTCAGTGCAGTGCTTCATTCTCATATGGATATGAATACATGGGGTTGAATGGTCGATTGGTTATAACCCCCCTAACAGACCGCATCTACCTCACCCTCACACAGGTTTGCAAATTTATTTCAACAAAATGTAATAATAAAAATCCCAAGCATACACATGCAAATTGTTTTGTCAGCTTGTTTTGAATGCAAGATGTCTGTGTATTTGTGATGCAGGCCCTCTCCATGTACCTTGGTGGAGCTCCTGCTGGACCTGCTGGTACAGGCAAGACAGAGTCCACCAAAGATCTGGCCAAGGCTTTAGGCCTGCTGTGTGTTGTCACTAACTGTGGTGAGGGCATGGACTACATGGTAAGAAAGCTTCAAGTTAACACTGAAGCAGCTCCTGAATTTATAAAAACAAATGTATTTAGAATAAGATTAGTTGGTACATCACAGTGTATGACGTATTAAAAAAATGCATCCTTACCTCTTGAATAATGCGTAATAATGAGTGTCTGAAATCATCAAGAATGTGTGGATTTGGTATGTTCATGCTCTTCTGTGCAGGTGCTGGATAAATAATAATAATACTACACCACTAAAAACACACAAATACTAGCTTTTTACCTTAAGTTCATTTCTTCTTTGTGCACAGGCTGTGGGAAAGATCTTCTCTGGCCTTGCTCAGTGTGGAGCTTGGGGCTGCTTTGACGAGTTTAATCGTATTGACGCTTCAGTGTTGTCAGTAATCTCCTCCCAAATTCAGACTATCCGCAATGCTCTCATTCTGCATGTTAAAAGGTTTCAAGTAAGTATGTTATGGTTATTCTGAATTAAGATGCCTGAATAGTTTTTTTGTTTTGTTTTTATTTCATAAATATATAAGTTCAGATGATGACTTGTCTTTTAACCTAAACATGGCACACATTATTCCCCCTGAACCATCTCTTTCTCACTATGCATATCAGTTTGAAGGGCAAGAGATCAGCCTGGATGACCGCATGGGCATTTTCATCACCATGAACCCAGGTTATGCTGGACGCACAGAGCTGCCAGAATCAGTAAAAGCTCTCTTCAGGCCTGTGGTTGTCATTGTGCCTGATCTGCAGCAGATTTGTGAAATAATGCTTTTCTCTGAGGGCTTCCTAATGGCCAAGGCGAGGATCCACACACAGACTAAATATTACATAGTCACTATTGAGCAGATGCTTTCATATATATATTAGTGAAGTAATGTATTAGTGTTCTCAAACAGGTAGTATTGATAATACATTCATTTGAACATCATTATATGTATGTATGTAATGTTATTAGTATTTATAATTAGACATTTTTTTATACTAAAAATGTGTAACTCTACTGACTACTGTCTGCTTACCTATGCATCCTATACATTAAGTTCTTAATGAGTATTTTTACACTTCTCCCTTGTTTAATTCAGGTGTTGGCAAAGAAGATGACAGTGCTGTATAAATTGGCCCGTGAGCAGCTGTCCAAGCAGTCTCATTATGACTTTGGACTGCGTGCTCTAAAGTCTGTCCTAGTGATGGCAGGAGAGCTGAAGAGGGGCTCACCAGACCTCAATGAGGTAGAGACCAAAGAACATTTATCATGTGTCACTTTAATACAATGTATAGAAAACATTTTGTTTAAGTTAGTATTGAACTTCGCAATAACTGATAATCCCTCAGGTATACACTGAAGTTCAGTTGCTCAACTGTGCTTCCTGTGTTACAGAAAAAAATGTTGGGAATGTGTTTTTTAGATGAGATTTAATAATAGTATTGTTCCTTGTTTTTTCCATCTTTCCTTTTTTCAGGATGTGGTGTTGATGCGTGCGCTCAGGGACATGAATCTGCCAAAGTTTGTGTTTGAGGATGTGCCTCTTTTCCTCGGGCTGATATCTGACTTGTTTCCTGGCCTGGATTGTCCTCGTGTTCGCTATCCCAACTTCAATGATGCTGTGGAACAGATACTGCAAGAGAACAAATATGTCATACTGCCTAACCAGGTGTCTAGTTTAGGTCTATTTTGAAATACAAACTTTTCTACCCAAATTAAACACTGCTGCTTAGAGACAACTGAGTTTCAGTGGAAAATGTTTAGTTTCAGCATGTGAGGGTTTAGGATTTTTATTTCTTTCTTTCTATAATTTCAGGTGGATAAAGTGGTGCAGATGTATGAGACAATGATGACCAGACACACTACTATGATTGTAGGTCCAACTGGTGGAGGAAAATCAGTGGTGATCAGCACATTATGTCAAGCTCAGACCAAGTCAGTGTCAGTTTACATCACATTTACACCACCTTACTGATCTTTTGTGTGAACAACCTTAGCCTTTATTTTATTTCCTCATCAGATTGGGATTATACACCAAGATGTATCCCCTGAATCCTAAGGCCATGAGTGTTATTGAGCTTTATGGTATTCTGGACCCTGACACTCGAGACTGGACTGATGGGATCTTATCCAACATCTTCCGTGACATCAACAAGCCTACTGACAAACAAGAGCGAAGGTCAAAAAACTTAAAGGAGACATATTATTATTCAGTTTAATAACTTTTATGCCAGAAATGTCAATTCATTTTAAATTAACTGTTGAAAGAATATGTCAATACCACATAAAGGTATGTAGTTTGACACACAGGTACATCCTGTTTGATGGGGATGTGGATGCTCTCTGGGTCGAAAATATGAACTCGGTGATGGATGATAATAAACTCCTCACTCTAGCCAATGGAGAACGGATCCGTTTACAGAGTCACTGTGCCCTACTGTTCGAGGTTTGTCTCCATGTGAAGGATTGTAGTCAGCTAAACACATATTGCAACTTTTACTGCATATTCTAATAAAACTTAACTGTCACAGGTTGGAGATCTACAGTATGCCTCCCCTGCTACTGTTTCACGCTGTGGTATGGTTTTCGTTGACCCCAAAAACCTGCGATACACCCCTTACTGGCAGAGATGGGTGAACAATAGACCTGACACGGTAAAAGAAAAAATCCAACTTTTACACAATGTAGTAATTGTATTTGTATATAATTCGATTATATCTCAACACTGCCTCAACACTTATTTTTTAACAGGAACAAAAAGTGCTCAACAAACTGTTTGATAAATATGTGCACAGCTCTATTGACATGATTGTTGAGGGGATTGTTGATGGCAAACAGGGCCAAAAACTTAAAACGGTTGTCCCTCAGACAGATCTGAACATGGTACGTTAACTTTGTTTTGCACACATGTACTCTATTGCCTGTACTGTTGTATTTCTGCATGGAGAAATGAATGAAGATTAGTCTACTCCCATATTCAGACTACTTAATTGTGCATGCGTTTGTCTGTTCAGGTGACTCAGCTGTGTTTGACACTGGATGCACTTCTTGAGAGAGAGATCAGCGGTGCTGATGTCATGGAGTGTTACTTCCTAGAGGCGCTGTACTGTTCACTAGGGGCTACACTGTTGGACAGTGGCAGGATCAAATTTGATGAGTTCATCAAAAGGCTGTCTTGCTTAAACACAGTGCATGATGAGAAAGCCCTGGCAGGACCTGGTGAAATTCCAGGTAACAAGCAAGAATTTGTTATATATTATACCATATATTTTTTCAAAACAGTTTTATAAAGCACAGGATTTTGAGACAAATTGCTTCATTGTGTTACATTGAATAAATCATGATGAAAAGACTATTTATTAGTCTTTTCATCATTTCCTACCTTATTATTGATAACAAAGTTTCTGCATCCATACAGGATACCTCCCAACTCTGTATGATTTCCATTTTGATGGAACTCAAGAAAAATGGGTTCCCTGGAGTTCCCTAGTTACCAAATACATCCACAATCCTGAAATGAAGTTTGCTGATATTCTAGGTAAAGGTTGATTCTGTAAAGCAAAAAAATCAAGCATACATATGTATTGATTAAAATTTTTTTGTCATCCCAGTGTCCCTCTTTGACTTTGATTTCCTCATCCTTTGCTGTAGTACCAACTATTGACACCACAAGAACCAACTGGATCCTGGAACAGATGGTGAAGATTAACAGGCCAGTGCTATTGGTTGGAGAGTCTGGCACTTCCAAAACTGCAACCATTCATAACTTCCTGAAGAGCCTCAATACAGATACAACAGTGAGTTTACCATCTAACCGTATTGTCCAACATTTTGCCATTTTAGCTAAAATAATTTCTTCTCTTCTGTTTCTAGATTACTCTGATCATCAACTTCTCATCCAGAACCACTTCAATGGACCTTCAGAGGAACCTGGAGGCCAGTGTGGAGAAAAGGACCAAAGAGATCTATGGGCCTCCTATGGGAAAGAGGCTACTGGTCTTTATGGATGACATGAACATGCCAAAGGTACCTGATGCAACCTCTGAACCAAGTGTCTTATCTCCTTTACTCTGGAAATGGCAGCTTTTGTATGTTCAACATTATTGTAATATACTGTATACACTTCCAGGTGGATAGTTACGGCACACAACAACCTATTGCACTTCTAAAGCTGTTGTTAGACAGAGGAGGCCTATATGACAGAGCAAAGGAGCTTAACTACAAAAACCTAAAAGATCTTGGCTTTATGGCTGCGATGGGGAAGGCAGGAGGTGGGAGAAATGAGGTGGATCCCCGATTCACTTCACTATTCAGTGTCTTCAGCATCCCCTTCCCTTCACTGGAGTCCCTCCATCTTATCTATGCCTCCATTCTAAAAGGCCACACCAGAGTTAGTATTTATTTGTCACATAAATTGCATACATTTGCAAATGTTAATGATTCATATTGCTCAGAGTTAATAAATATGATGAACTATTTTAGCTATTTGAAGATGCCATACAGAAGATTTGTGATAAAGTCACCTTCTGCACTTTGGGGCTGTACAACACCATCATCAAAGAAATGCCACCCACTCCCTCCAAGTTTCACTATATCTTCAATCTAAGAGATCTGTCGAGAGTCTACAATGGACTGATCCTCACCAAACCTGACAGGTTTGAACCAGCACATTCCCAACATATTTACAAATATGTTGCAGGTAGAAGTGTGTTTTTTAATCTCTTTGTTTTACCTGATGTCTCCCTACCAGGTTTTTGACTGTCACCCAATTTGTGCGTGTCTGGAGAAATGAGTGCCTGAGAATCTTCCATGACAGACTCATTGATGAAACTGACAAAGCCCTGGTAATAATTATTAATAATAATAGTAGAGAGTCACTCTTTATTCTTATGTGTATTGACTACTGGGACAAGTACAACATGATATTGTTTAGTAATTGTGTTCAAATTTACTGTATACCAAATGGTTTTGTGGCGTTTTTGCCGTTTTTAAATGAACCCAATTCGTTTTTTTGCCTTTAGGTCCAAGGCCACATAAGGAACTTGACAGAAGAGCATTTCAAATCAGACATGGAGGCAGTTATGAGGGACCCCATTCTTTTTGGAGACTACAGGACAGCCCTCAGTGAGACTGAACCAAGGGTCTATGAAGACATACAGGATTATGATGCTTCAAAAGCCTTGTTTCAGGTATTGTCAAGTTATTATGTGGGCTTTAAATGATGGCCTCAGTCTAATGCTGTATATGACAAACATATATTCATTTATATTCTGTACTTAAAAATACTGAACTATATTAAGTATATTATTTTGCATTCTGCAGGAGATTTTAGAGGAATATAATGAGAACATGTCGAGGATGAACCTAGTACTGTTTGATGATGCTCTGGAACATCTGACCCGGCTGCACCGCATTATCCGTATTGATCGAGGCCATGCATTGCTTGTTGGGGTGGGAGGCTCCGGCAAGCAGTCGCTCACAAAGCTTGCTGCCTTCACTGCTGACTGTGAGGTTGTAAAAAACACTTGTTCCAAACAAATGCTTTAATTTCTCAGGCTTATGTAAAAAGCTAATATGCAAACAATTATAAACAATTAAATGTGTTATGTCAAGTAGGGGGAAATGTGTACACAAGATGCTACATTTAATACCATTAGGATATCATGTCTTGAATTTGAATATTTTTTTATCAGTACATTAATCTTTTAGTCTGGTAATGGAATGTGTCTTTCCCAGGTATTTGTTGTAACATTAAGCAGAGGTTACAATGAATCAAATTTCCGTGATGACCTAAAAACACTGTATATGAAGCTTGGCATTGAAAATAAGAAGACAGTGTTCCTCTTTACTGATGCCCATGTTGCTGAGGAAGGTTTCTTGGAACTCATTAACAACATGCTCACCTCAGGTTGGAAATCAGGCTGCAAGCTCTGAGCTCACACCACATTTGTCTTTCTAAAAAAGCTACAGAAGTAGTTCTCTGATCATGCTCCCTTTCTTGTAGGTATTGTTCCTGCCTTGTTCCCCGATGATGAGAAGGAGTCCATCCTCAACCAGCTTCGTGATGAGGCTCTTAAAATGGGAGCAGGTCCTTCTAAAGAGAGTGTGTGGCAGTACTTTGTCAACAAGAGTGCCAACAATCTACACATTGTTTTAGGCATGTCTCCAGTGGGAGACACCCTGAGGACACGCTGCAGGAACTTCCCAGGTGAAATACACTGTCAGGCTTTAGTTTTTTTAAGGCTTAAGTTTAATATCATTTTTGATTTTGTTTTGCTAAGTGTTTGTTTTTCTCAGGACTGATGAACAACACTGTGATAGACTGGTTCCTGCCATGGCCTCCACAGGCATTACTTGCAGTGGCTCAGTCTTTCCTTGGTGTGTAATACATTTCATATTCGTTAAGGAGGCATTTGTTTTCAGATAGTTATTTAAGGGTGTTCATTACTTTATTTAGCTGTAATGAAACCAGGAATATTATCTCTACATCTAGCTAATGTTTTAGGAATTGAAAGTTTTGTTTGTTTATTTTTTTCTTCTGAAAGGTGAAAATCCAATGATTCCTGAGGCACACTCTGCTGAAGTAATAGCTCATGTATGCATGGTCCATAGCTCTGTGGATGAATACAGCAAGCTATTCCAACAGAAACTCAGACGTAGTAACTTTGTTACACCAAAGAACTACTTAGACTTCATTAATACCTATTCTAACCTCTTGGAGGAAAAGGACCAATTTATCCTAGGTGAGAACATGTTACAAAACCCAGTGCTTCTACCACACAGCTTCTGTGAATTAACAGGTTTGTAAAAATTTGAGAGTTGACATTACTTTGTTAGTGTGTTGTTTCCTGTTCCAGCTCAGTGTAAACGTCTGGAAGGAGGTTTAGATAAACTGAAGGAAGCCAGTGAACAGCTGGCTGAGCTGAACGTCAAGCTAGCAGAGCAGAAGGTGGTCCTTGCTGAAAAGTCCAAAGCTTGCGAGGCCCTGTTGGATGAGATTGCCACTAACACAACTGTAGGTCAGTATGCATCCACATCTCTTAATTTAGGGTTCAAATAAACAACTACACAAGTGTTCTGTAGGCTTCTTAAAGTCAGCACAGCTGACACAAACTGCATATCACAACCCTTTTCTTTTAGCTGAGGAGAAGAAGGCCCTGGCAGAAGAAAAAGCAAAAGAGATTGAAGAGCAGAACAAAGTGATTGCTGTTGAGAAAAAAGAAGCAGAAAGTTCCTTGGCTGAGGCTCTGCCAGCATTAGAGGCAGCCCGCAATGCCCTGCAAGACCTGGAAAAATCTGATGTCACAGAGATCCGGTAAATCTGACTAACTAGGAGCGTCATTTCATTCTGTTGTTGAAGAAGCTAGCATTCTGTATTCATCAGGATGAATGAAGAGATAGACAATACCATACTAAACAAAGACAGATAGACCAATACTAAATCTCTGTATCGAAAAACGAATGACAACCCAAAAGGTACTCTATAGGATGTTGTTAATATTTTAGAATGTCTACTTTTAAATTATGCAACTGACTCGAGCTTAACCTGTTTATCTAACCTTTTCCTGCCTTTTTTCCTCTGTCTGCCATTGTGCAGATCCTTTGCAAAGCCACCTAAACAGGTGCAGGTGGTTTGTGAGTGCATCTTGGTGCTACGTGGCTACAAGGAGATCAGTTGGCAGTCAGCCAAAGGGATGATGTCTGAGGCCAACTTCCTGCGTTCACTGATGGAGATGGACTGTGATTCCATAAATAACAACCAGGTCAGGACTGTCAGAGGTAAGTCAGCTTGATGATCGGTGGAAATCCATAAAAATAATTATACCCGTGTATCAAATAGTGACATTTACATTTCTCACGTGTGCTTCAGTTGTTTTCTTTTCTCTCCCCTGGCTAGGCTTCCTAAAGAATTTGCAGACAAGCTTTGAAGAGATGCAGGCCATCAGTAAAGCTGGGTCAGGAATGCTCAAGTATGTTGAGGCTATCATGGGTTATTGTGACGTTGCCAGGGAGATAAAACCCAAGAGAGAGAAGGTAATGTAGGGTTTGTGTTCTATGACATGATGGCTCTACAAGAAGAAACCCAGATAAAACTGCCATATTTTTTATTTTAGGTCGCACGTCTAGAGAAGAACTTCTTTCAGAGTAAACGGGAGCTGGAGCGCATTCAGAGTGAGCTTAGTAATATCCAGAGAGAGTTGCAGGCTCTTGGAGAGAAGTACCAATCAGCTATCGAGGAGAAACACCTGCTACAGGAGGAGGCTGAGCTCATGGAGAGGAGACTTATAGCTGCTGACAAACTCATCTCTGGCCTGAGTTCTGAGAATGAGCGGTGAGGCTGTAAGGGTTGGTTGGAGAATACCAACCAAACCTGCTAATATTTTCTTAAATGTTTTTTGTAATCTCATTTTTTATGCTTTTGCGTCTCTACCTATTGCTCTACTATTGCCTCTTTTCAACTCTCCCTACACAGGTGGACACAAGATTTAGAGGAGTTGAAGCAGCGACGGGTGCGTCTCTTGGGTGACTGCCTTATCTCTGCAGCTTTCCTGAGCTATGAAGGGGCCTTCAGCTGGGACTTCAGGAATGTAATGGTATACCAAGTATGGGTTAAGAATGTGCAAGAGAGAGGGATCCCCTTAAGCCACCCTTTCAAAGTGGAAAACCTTCTTACTGATGAAGTAGAAATCAGCAGGTGAGAAGTGTGTGCTCACGGCAAATAACTAATTACTGACTACAAGGATTATTAGGTTAGTTATCTTAGTTAGTGTGTCAAATAAACACTGTGTGATAATACAGGTGGGGCTCAGAAGGCTTGCCTCCAGATGAGCTGTCAGTACAGAATGGAATCCTCACAACCAGAGGGAGCCGATTTCCATTGTGTATTGACCCTCAACAGCAAGCCCTCAACTGGATTAAGAAGAAGGAAGAAAATAATAACCTCAAGGTACAAAGCCTTTCATACTAGAGGTTTATCATTACTACTCACATTTCCCAGACATGACAGATACATCAGACATCTACCCAGCAGCAAATGACATACAGTCTGATCATCTTTTTTTCCCCAGATCTCATCTTTCAATGATCCAGACTTCCTGAAGCAACTAGAGATGGCCATCAAATATGGCTTTCCTTTCCTTTTTCCAAGATGTTGATGAGTACATAGACCCTGTAATTGATAATGTCCTGGAAAAGAATGTAAAAGGAGCGGAGGGCAGACAGGTTATCATGCTGGGTGACAAAGAGGTGGACTATGATCCAAACTTTAAACTATATCTCAATACCAAACTGGCTAATCCAAAATATTCTCCATCTGTTTTTGGAAAAGCCATGGTCATTAACTATACTGGTAAGATACTTTGAACTGGAACTATAGTTTGCATCTGTGACATTTTAACAGCATGTAATAAATAATTTCTCCGTTCCTGTCCATGCATTGTATGTATGTGACATTTAGTGACGCTTAAGGGTCTAGAAGACCAGCTGCTGAGTGTTATCATGGGCTTTGAAAAGAAAGAGTTGGAGGAGCAGCGTGAACATTTGATCCAAGAGACAAGCAACAACAAGAAGCTACTAAAGAACCTTGGGGACTCTCTGCTCAGAGAGCTGGCCACATCTACAGGCAACATGTTGGATAACACAGAGCTGGTTCACACATTGGAGGAAACAAAGTTGAAAGCCAGTGAGGTCAGTTTGCATACAGCAAGTGTCAGTGAACCCATGGAATAGTTTCACTGTAGTAATAAATCCTAGTGTTTTCCTTTTTTCATGTTGTCATCATCAGGTATTTGAGAAACTAAAGTTGGCTGAAAAGACATCTATGGACATTGATAAACTCAGAGATGGCTACCGACCTGCAGCCAAACGAGGTGCTATTCTGTTCTTTGTACTGACAGAAATGGCTCTAGTAAACAGCATGTATCAGTACTCTCTAACCTCCTACCTGGAAGTGTTTGACCTTTCACTGCGCAAATCCCTGCCTGACTCTGTCCTGCACCAAAGACTGAAGAACATCATGAACACTCTGACGTACAGTGTTTATAACTATGGCTGCACAGGTAAAAATTGAATATGTTGAAAACAACTGTATTTATGTTTAGTTTGTTGATTTTAGGGTCTTAACTGATTGTATATCCCCAGGTCTGTTTGAGAGACACAAGCTGCTCTTTTCCTTTAACATGACCATCAAGATTGAGCAGGCAGAAGGGAGGGCGCCTCAGGAAGAGCTGGAGTTCTTCATCAAAGGTGAGATATTCAGAGAAGTTTAACTCCTCTAAAACACTGAAGTATATTAAATGTGTATGGGCACAGTGTTAAAAGCTAATTCTCATGTTCATGTGCAAAGGTAATCTATCTTTGGAAAAAAGCAAGCGTAAAAAACCTGGTGACTGGCTTTCAGACCAGGGCTGGGAGGACATAGTGAAACTTGCAGAACTCTTCCCTGAACCGTTTGGCTCCCTGCCTGATGATGTGGAGAAAAATTCCACTGACTGGAAGTCTGTAAGTGACCTCAGTGACAGGAATTACTGTATGCATATTACTTAATTGATTGAGAGTTTAACCCTCTTTTTTATCAGTGGTATGACTTAGATGAACTGGAACAGGCTCCCTTCCCCATGAAATACAAGGAGAACCTGTCAGCCTTTCAGAAACTGCTGTTGCTGCGCTGCTTCCGTGTTGATAGAGTCTACAGAGCTGTGACTGAATATGTCACTGTCACCATGGGCGAGAAGTGAGATATTCTCTATATGTGCTCTATATAGTGTATGTAAAGTGTTTCTACTGTACAATAGATAGAGAACGAGTTTTTTGGAGTCCTTTTCCTTTCTTTTGAGCACAAAGCTGCTTTAAGAAGCAAAACAAAAAATGAATTTCCTTCTTAATAAAGTTCTTTGAGTAATGCAACTTAAATGTCTAGTCACATGTTTTCTTGTATTTGTACTCAGATATGTACAGCCCCCTGTGATCAGCATAGATGCAATTTATGAGCAGAGCACACCTTCCTCCCCCATTGTCTTCATCCTGAGCCCTGGCTCTGACCCAGCCAGTGACCTCATGAAACTTGCAGAGAAGTCAGGCTTTGGTGGCAAGTTCAAGTTCCTTGCTATGGGCCAAGGACAAGAGAAGGTACTGATTTTCCATATCACAGACATTAAGCTTTAGGTGATATGACTATAGTTAGTATATAGACTAAGTAATTACAAAACAGTGAAGAAGATGAGTGTAATAATATTTGTATTTTTGATAAAGTTGGCACTGCAGTTGCTGGAGATGGCGGTCTCCCGTGGTCAGTGGTTGATGTTACAGAACTGTCACCTGCTGGTGAAGTGGCTAAAGGAGCTGGAGAAGTCCTTAGAGAGAATCACCAAACCCAACCCCAACTTCCGTTTGTGGGTCACCACCAACCCCATTAAGAATTTCCCTATTGGCATCCTGCAAAAGTCTCTAAAGGTGGAACATGTTTCATCTGTAATTTGAGCAGCGTTCTCTTTAAATTGTTTGTAGAGGATAACCTTGTAATTTAGACCATGTCTTATCTTATTGTCATATGGCTTGTTAAAACTTTGTTACTGAAAAACTACAACAATACTTTTAAAAATATCATTGTCATCACGATAATTATTTTGAAGTTGTCATTATGGTTTTATTATTCTGTACAGGTGGTGACTGAACCCCCCAATGGTCTCAAGCTCAACATGAGAGCCACATACTCTAAAATCTCCCATGACACCTTGACTGCTTGTCCACATCCTGCTTTCCGCAGCCTGGTATATGTGCTGGCCTTCTTCCATGCAGTAGTGCAAGAGAGACGCAAATATGGGAAGATAGGTTGGAATGTCCCCTATGACTTCAACGAGTCTGACTTCTTTGTAAGTGGCACAGGAGTAATATCTCTGTGTTAAATCAGTTATATTTTATCTATTTTTCTTTGCTTTAAACTATATAACCAAACTTCACAGGTGTGTATGGAGATCCTGAATACCTACTTGACCAAAGCTCACAAACAGGGAGACAGCAATATTCCCTGGGGAAGTCTCAGATATCTTATTGGGGAGGTTAGGCTAAATTCATAGTGTTTTAATAAACTAAAGTATCTATTCTGTCAACTGACTCTTGTTTAAAATGAATATTTAATGTTTTGCAGGTGATGTATGGTGGTCGAGCCATAGACAGCTTTGACCGCAGGATCCTGACTGTCTACATGGAAGAATACTTTGGAGACTTCCTCTTTTACACCTTTCGGTGCTTCTACTTCTTCAGTAACAAGGATGTAGATTACAAGATTCCTCCTAACGGGCCCAAGAAAATATATGTTGGTCCGTACTTCACAGTGTCTTAATGTAAGAAAAATAAATTATCTGCCATGGCACACTAACTTTACAGTGTTATGTGTTACAGATGAGATTGAGAAAATGCCGCTGGCAAACACACCAGAGGTAATGGGCCTCCATTCTAATGCAGGCATAGGATATTACACACAGGCAGCTAAAGACATGTGGACTCATCTAATAGACCTGCAGCCTCAGACAGGTATGGTTTAGCATTTCCATCTCTTTAAAGATATGAAACCTCACCTTCATATTCACTTCACCTCTAGGAGTAATAACTCTTTTTCAGAAGTAGCCAATACACTGTTAAGTGTTTCCTCTCCTATAGCCTTCACACACACTCTTATGCCTCAGGTGAATCTGGTGGAAGCATCAGTAGGGATGAATACATCAGCCAGGTGGCACAGGACATTCAGAACAAGCTGCCCAAGTTATTCGACATGGATGTGATCCGTAAAAAGTTTGGGATGGACATTTCTCCAACTTCAGTGGTGCTGCTACAAGAGCTAGAACGCTTCAATAAACTAGTGGTCCGTATGCAGCGTTCTCTGGCTGAGCTGCAGAGGGTGAGGAATAGTAGTACACATCAAGGTACTGGGAAAATAAACAGAGAGGTTTAGATTTGTTCTGATTCTATTGTGTCTCTTAGGCCTTGGCTGGTGAAGTCGGTATGAGCAGCGAGTTGGATGAGGTTGCTTGGGCACTTTTCAATGGTCACATTCCTGCCATTTGGAAAAAGTTGGCACCTGACACTCTTAAGTCCCTCGGCAACTGGATGAGTCATTTCAAGAGGCGTTATGAACAGTATAGCTGCTGGGTGAGGACAGACACACAGTATCACAGAATACCACTTTTATGTAGGCTCTTATTTTATTCTGGCATAACACAACTGTTAACAAGCAACCTGAGTACATGTGCTACGTCTTGTGTATCTTGTGTCCAACAGGTGGACGAGGGAGAGCCAAAGGTTATGTGGTTATCAGGTCTCCACATCCCTGAGTCCTACCTCACTGCTCTGGTTCAAGCTGCATGCAGAAAAAATGGTTGGCCCCTGGATCGTTCCACACTGTACACACAGGTGACCCAGTACCACAGTGAAGAAGAAGTCAGTGACAGACCTGGACAGGGTAATGACACGAAACTCCCCTTGTGCAGCATGATTTGTGATGAGTTATAAAGACTCACTGTGTTTTTTTTCTTCAGGCTGCTATGTGTCTGGCCTGTATCTGGAGGGAGCAGACTGGGATGTGGAGAAGGGCTGCCTAGTGAGGAGTAAACCAAAGGTTTTGGTTGTTGAACTGCCCATTCTCAAAGTTATCCCCACTGAAGCACACCGCCTCCGGCTGCAGGTGTGAACCACAGGCACCACAAAAGTTCTGCACCAGACTTTAGGTCACTGTTTTCATTGTTTCTCCTAACTCGTGTGTATTTTTGTGTGTTTGTACCACAGAATACACTGCGGACACCAGTGTACACAACATCCTTGAGAAGAAATGCAATGGGTGTGGGCTTGGTGTTTGAGGCAGATCTGTTCACCACTATGCACTACTCCCACTGGGTGCTCCAGGGGGTCTGTTTATGCCTGAATGCTGACTAAAGACAGCCATCTGCCACACATATATGGTTAGCTCATACAGTCTGTTCCAACGTGTTAATTAATACCTGATGTCTACTTTCTGACTTTTCTTGACTGTCAAATACAAATAAGAAGAAACTGATAGACTCATTGGGTTTTCTTAAATCAATAGTTTTCAATATTTTCTCACTAGATGGCAGCAGTTAACAGTGCTGTGCTTCTCACTCTGGACAGTAGCTCCAAGAATTTCTCTTTGCAGCAGCAGTGTCAGTAGGCTAAAGTGGGTCAGGATCTTTCCAACCTCAAGATCAACTTCTGTTAATTAATAAATAAATGTTTATAATTCAGTCGAGTCATTTTTCTCTTTCTTAAATAAAATATCTCAGTATTCAGTCCGTTCCTGAGACAGTAGAGGCTGAATATATCTGCTGAGTTTGTAAGGGGAACAGCTGCTGGTGGAAAATGTAACAATGACCAAAGGTTGATAAAGTTTTACACTTTACCCAAGTAACTTTTTAGCTTTTCTCAGCAGTATGGGTAGCTGTGCACGCTTTATTTTAACAGTTGAGAAAAGTGGCTGCTGAGGCCACCATGCCAAAGCAGGTGAAGTTTACTCCAAGAATCAGACACCCCGAGGTTCTGGCAGCTGGTGGGGCAGTGAGGTCAGAGAAACAGAATAAAACCACAACAGTTCTGAAGCGAAACACGTGCAGCATTCATCATGTAGCCTCAGTTGTGAAGGTGCAGCTGTAATAAATACAATATTGGATATGTTAGTTAGACTAAAGATGGAATTCATCATAACCCAAACAACCAACAGCATGAAAGTCTGCTACATTAAGTTGGATCTCTCTCCTTAAAAGTCTCTTCCCTCATGTGAGATCATTGTCATGCTACTCATTGTGTTGCCTGCAGTAAAAAGCCCCTTCTGAATGGCTGAGGATAACAGGCTGCCTCTTCTCAGGACATGTTTACGACCAAACACAGGAGGGGAGGTATTTTGTTCCTGTGTTTAACAGAGGGAGAGAATGGTGTGTTGTTTAATGAACCTGCAGTTCATTTGAGTGAGTAGATTCTCAGTAAATGCTCATCCTCACAGACAATAGCTAATACTGCTCATTCTGTTTGCATAGTAAAGAGGAAGGAAATTATGGAAGCAGGAGAGTAACTACTCACAAAATGAGAGATAAGAAAAAAAGGCCTCTCAATAGAACAGAGCCATGTGTCTCTCCTCAGAGGTCAAAATTATTTTCAGCTGTCCGTGACTGGAGGGATTTACAATAACCCTAAATTCCGCCTTTGCGCCACTGCCTCCGTCGAGTGGCCTTGTAAAATGCCAAAGGTGCCCTGAAACAAAAAACTCACATCATTTTATAACACCCATCGCTCTAATTCCAAACTGTTTCCATTTGTTGTGATAAGGAGTATGTGGAGGTCCACTCATCTGTTTGCTGTTTTCTTCCAGGAGTAAGTAGTAGTGGTTAGTGCCAGTCTGAAGTGTGTTAACACCATCTCTCATTAGCTGAGAACACCAGAGCTACAGTTTACTAGCCGGGTGCAGAAGTACTCCTTGCACTCTCTGGCACTTTCTGCAGCTCAGCACATGGGGCTCGAGAGGTGTAGTCACCCCCAACCACAGATACACATCTTGCGCCCCAGTTTTCAGTTGCACTGCCAGGTGTTTAGATTGGAGCAGGACCACAGCTCTGTGGTTACTGACTGCCTGCACTGTAAACCCACATGTCCCACATCCATGAGCACAGGGAGGTAACAGAAACATGGACTGTTCTCCTGTTCTGGATGGATAGATAGATCTAAAATCAGCCTCTAGATTAATGCTGAGCTTTTGTGCCTCTAAATGTTACTCTTTCAATCCATTGGGGCCGCTGCTAAGTAAATATTTCTTTTATATTCACTTGTGTCCATCAAAAAACAATCAGTTACTCCTCACCCTCACAGTTCAAGTGATTACAGAGGAACCTCGGAGGAGCAGCAGCCCCCCCCCCAGTTCATTGAGAACAAACACAATGCGTAACGTAACGCGCCGTCGCCGTGCGCATGCATCGCGCTCTGTGAGAGGAGAGAGGTTGAAACGAGGCTGCGCTTTCAAAAGAGCCGAGGAGAGTATAAAACTGGTTTCATGCCCACAGACAGGAGGTAGGCAGAGCACAGAGAGAGAGAGAGAGAGAGAGAGAGAGAGAGAGGGGGACGACACACAGTTTGAACAACACTCACACACAGGATTCAAGGTTTAATTTCAGTCATAGGTAGAGAAACGACAAGCGGCACTTTTCCTTAACTCACTTGGGATTTTAAGAAAAGGCTGTTGTACAGATCAGAGAGGCCGTTTTCCTAACAGTTGTTTACAGAAGTGCATGTTTGCTTGTTTACTGAGTAGGATGCGCGTCTTCTCCGGCAGAGCCAGAGCCGTTTGACACACTTCTCTCCAGAGCTGGATTCACTGAGCGCTCTGTTTTCTAACCGGGGGGAAACTTGGGCTCATTAAAACTTTTCCTGGCTGCACCTTTTGATGCCAAGGAAATGGGACCGCGCCAACGGGAAAGCGTGTCCGCGCTGTGCAGACAAAGTTTGCTCTGGACTGTGCTGATACTCTGGCTGACCACGTTTGTTGACGGGACCTGGAAGACGGGACTTTACAAAACCTACTCAGCCGGGACGCAGCAGAGCAGAGACCAGGCAGGAGCCTCGCACACCTCGATCTATCAGAAAAGGTAAGAGGAGCATCCACTTTATGTTGTGTGTGTCAGTTGTTGCACACATAACCTTTTTTTGTCTCCACAGTGTCTATTTAAACCTCGCAGTCTCCCTTTTTGGATCATCTTGTCAGTGCATGACTCTGCAGAGTTACTCCCATCTCCATCCATCCATCAGGTCTTATTGTCCTCCTGGCAGCTGGTTTCCTTTTTCCTGTGCTGGCAGCACTCAGTGCTCTGCTGACACCCATCCTCGTTGTTGTTGTCCCCGCTCACCCACCTTCACTGTGTGTCTGTCTGTGTGGCTCCTGTGACCACTTCCACTGTCTCTGCATGTCTGCGCTTCGTTCCTGCAGCACCAGAAACAGCTCCATCATCTGCTCTTTCTCAGCTGTCCACATACAGCCCCACGCTCCAATGTGTCATAGAGGACAGGACGGATCCTCAATGCGTTTAATAGGCAGTGAACGAGGGGCCAATTATTTATAAGACATAGATTCAGCTTGATAGAGTGATAGAAAAGTCACTGAATGGAGAGGTGGGTGTTAGAGGATTTCATGAAATGATTCGTCCTCTGTGAGTTGTTGATGAGGGTGTTTCTCAATCAGACTCACTAGACTAAACATATGTAAGAGTGCTAACCTGCTTCTCTCTGCTCCTGGACGGGGCCAGTGTTTAGCTCGGAGACTCGCCAGTGCTTAATGAGGAGAGAACGTTTCCCATCTTACAAATATTTATGCTGTCAGGTTGTGGGTGCGTGCCGTTTACAGTGTGCGGGCTGAATGTGGCCTGAGGCTCAGACCCCTGTTTTCTCTGAAGAGGTCTTTTCCTCAGGGGCCTGTTCAGGTGGCTTTCAGCTCTCCCTCGGCCTCGCTCCACTGGCTCACCTCTCTGTTCTGCTACCCTGTCACTCATGGCCAGAGGTTTGCAGACATGTTTACTAAACACAAGCAGCTGGGACTTCACTGCATCTGGGCTTGTTTTAGGAAAGGGAGATGAGTTCACAGTCAGTTTACTGTTTGTTTGCAAGTGGCAGTGGAGGAAAGGACAGGATAGACGGAGAGGAAGCTGTTGCTGGTGTGAGTCAGCCGTCGTCTTCAGAGGCGGAGAGGTCAGAGAGTTTGAGGTGACACTAGAGGAGCTGAAATTCTGAGTTCACCTGCTGTCTGGCTTAATCTGTAAAAAAAAAAAAAACAGTTTATGATGTGTCAACACAGACAAACGGTTACAGGGGGACTTGAGAGAGCAGACGTCTCTCTGGTGGGCTCAAGCAACTTGACATTCAGTGATGAAAATGTGTCATAGTGATTCAGGTACTTGAAAAGAAATAAATATTCATTTTAGCGGACTAGAAAAAGATTCTGTCACAGGAAAATCCCACACCAGCCCTGTCTTCACACAGTGATTACCCAAATCAAAGAGGATTAACAGCCACTGAGTAATTTCTTGACTGGTGCGGTCGCTCTGGTGAGAAGCTGATAAAGTGCTTGTTCACCCTCATAGTTCTTAACTGTATAAGCTCGGGACACTGAGGAGTTACAGAGGTAGCTGCTTCTTTATTTCTCATCTTGCCCACTGCTTTATCCTCCCTCGGAGGACTTGTCATGGTCTGACAGGCAGTCTGAGCCCTGTGGCCTCCCTCATTCCTCACCCATCTTAACCATATCCAAGTTTTCTTTAAGCATGGGAATTAAGATGACAGAGATTCCAGGAGGCTGAGCCCTGTCTGGCTTAAAGCAGAGTGGCTTTAGATTGGACCTTTCAAAGAACTTCAAACTATGTATATTTTTCTTGAATATTATAAAGCAGTCACCAATTGTACGAATCTATTAACACCAGTGGCTGATTTATCCAGTGCAGCTGTGCAGTAGCTGCAACAACAGTAGATGAATTTTTTATCTATGAAAAATTCATATGTAGATAATTAATTTTTAATTTTTACTCAAATGTGATGGTTTGGTTTTCTCCAGTGTGGTGATTTGATGATTCTTCTGTGTATTAGAGTATTATAAATGGATTATTAAAGATAAATAATCAGCAGATTCTTTTAATTATAAAAATAATCATTAGTTGCAACATTAATTAAGAAAAACAAAAGCTGAAATAATCTGGACCTAACTTCTGAATGTGCTTATTTCCTTAGTTTTGCACGATTGTAAACATGATTATTAAAACTTTGAACCATGGTTCCATAATCTTTAGCTGAGTGTATGTTTGTAATTTAATTTTTAGGTTTAGCCACAAACACTTAAAGATGCACATATCCGTTACTCACAGACACTCAAAACTCAGGTGTTCAGGCCTGAAAGCTCAAAACAGACAAAGACAAGTGATAGTTTTACTCTCCAAGGCTGCTATACACAGTCACTTAGCTCTGTCCTTCAGGGTCTGTGTGAGTTGCTTTGATGATCTTTATTGTCCTCCAGACATGGACGACACACAGCAGCTGTGAACTTGCAATATGATAGCCCACCAGCCCTAATATTCTCTGGTATCATTTCATTTAATTATTTTTCAGGTGCTGTGCTCCGGTTTATATTTTACGTATCTATTTCTTGTTTTATAATATTCTAGTTCTTTCTGATTTTCTGACTCCAGGAATGCTGTATCCGTCTCTCTCCACTAATTTCACTGGGTCTGTAGTCTCCACTTCTCTCTTTGTCATTTGTTGTGCACCACATTTATCTTACGCCTCTTCTTCGACCCGTGGGGCCAACAGTGCTTCATAATTGTCTTTCCTTCCACTTCCCTGTTCTCATCAGAAGCTCCCTTGTGTGACCCCTATGATGAAATGACCTTTGTGTCCTCTCCTCTCCTCTCCTCTCCTCTCCTCTCCTCTCCTCTCCTCTCCTCTCCTCTCCTCTCCTCTCCTCTCCTCTCCTCTCCTCTCCTCTGGCCATTTGCCACATCTGTCTTTTGTCTTTTGTTCTCTCTAAGTATTTTTCCCACAGACAGAAATCTAGAGAAATTCCTTCAGATTTTTATCCGTGCTGCATTTCAAACATGTTCAGCCCTCCTCCTCCCACAGTATGTGAATGGACGGCTGGATGGAAAGCGAATTACTCAGACTGTTTTCACCAGTCTCACCAGTGTTTTGCCCTCATCAATCCTTTTGTCAGTTCACACGGCTTAACTCCCAGCGTCTTCCTCCCCACACAGTCTGCTGCTCAGAGTGCACTAACTCAGTAGTGTGATCATGAAAGATGCAGACTGCACTGCATACAAGGCAAAATGAGGGCATACACGGTATCAAGAATACACCATAAAAGCTTTTTTGACAAGTTCACAAGCTCTCTCTCAGCATTTGCATTCACTTACGGTTCAGCACGTTGTTTCCCTCCAGTGTTTTACTGTCTTGGCATCTCTAGTGTTGAGGAACAGATGGGCCAAAGCTGTGATTTTCCGTCCCTTTAAAAATTGTGGATTTCTTTCTTAACTGTTGGCTGTGTGTGACTGTGGGAGATCGTTGATGATTTATTTAGCTTGGGTCCTGCAAACAGAGTGTGCCATGTGTGCTTAGAGATTGGATACTCACTGAGGGTCTGCCTGGTGCATTTGCCAGTGAAACAGCACGGTGCTGGTGGGTTTCACACTTCATAACACAAGGTTGACTCCACTAAGAGGAAGGTGTTGACTATGAAGTATTTTAGACTGAGTGCACCAAGCACCTGTGTCTCTTTTATGAATAAAACATGCCAAAATTCAGTGGACCATTGTATGACAGGTCTGATGAAGGGCTTGTAGATTTTTAATCATTTACATTACTTGTGCACATTTAATAGAATTATCTTTGGACAAAGACATTATATTTCTCCACATGCTTTGCAGGGGAAAAAAGGACTTTCTGCCTTGTACATGTTCAGCAATTTTGTGCTGTGTAAACCAGTTTTAGCAGGTTACGCTGGTACTTTATGTTGTGGGAAATTACAAACTCTCCATCTGATTTTATTATTTCATTCACCTTAGCAGCAGAAGTTGGCATTTCCTCTTTGGTAATTGCATAAGTGCAAGACAAAAAGAGAGAGGGAGACCATAAAACCCACCCCACTTCCCTCCTCATACCCCCTGGTGACAATTTCTTAGCTTTTCCCAGGTGAACCCTCCTCTTAGCCTGGGAAACTCAGATGTTTATCTGTTGGGTCTGGAGGATTGCAAGTGCTGGGAAGGAGATGGGGTTGATACCATCCCTCCTTTTACTTCTAGCTCTACCTGACCACAGTTACCTACACCGCCAGAAAAATTCCAGATGATTACAGCGGTTTTTTCTGGACAAGACATAGTAATCACAAGATCATATAGATCCACATTCATTACATAAAAATAAAAACATGTGCAGCAGGTGATTTCTGTATTTGTTTGAATTGAGAAGCTTATGGTTAATTCCAAAACCTTTTAATAGTTCCGTGCATTTATTTTATATTTGTAACTTAATCCGACCTTTTAAAAAATTCAGCTATAAATGTAAATTGCCCTTATTCCACTGGCTAAATAATCTTTATATGATTTGAAAAAACGAAACAACGAATAATACATATGAAAACAATATAGGAGAGACACCAGAGATATTTCAAAGAGAAATGTCTTTGGAGTGCTGAAGTAATACAAAGAGATTTCTCAGAGGTGCTCAGCTCTGTGTGTGCGGCCACCACAACATGTGGGGATTGTTAATGGGAGCTTGTTCAGGGCTGCTTCACATCCTCTGCCTTTGGCAGTTTTTTTTTTTTTTGTGTGTAAACGCTCTCTTGCACATACAAACATATGGTCTCACATATTGACAAACAGACTTTGGTGGGAACACACTCCCACTCTTGTGAACACATTGGCAGCAGAACACACAAAGTGGAGTTTTGTGCTACGAGCCACACAGTGTCCTTTGTGGTTTCTTCATAGAGCCTCTTTCTATACATCTTTTGATAGTGTAAACACTGGCTGTAGTAATTGTTTTCCTTCCAGCTATATCCATATGAATGTAATCAGGCTATTTGTACCTTTCATTGTTAATATTATAATAGTAACATATGGTAGCTCAAACAGACTGAGTGTGTTTTCCATAGATTAAAACCAGCTAATGACCCCTCGGTGTCCTGATTTCATTAGTGGAGAGATGTGATGAAACTCTTTTGTACTCTCATGCTGAACAGGGGCAGTTCTCATTGCCTCTGTGCTGTCAGGACCAGATAACTACTGCCCTTAAGAGGATTGAGCTCTTAATTCTATAATATTAATAACATATAATAATAATATTCCCTTTAAATAGTATCGCAGTGTTGATGAAGGTGGCATCATGGTCTTTAATTGGACCTTTTTACTGAGTCAAAATATTTAATTTTGCTGAGACCCATAAAACAAGTCTTAGGAGAATATAGGTGAGTGCACTTGACTGGCCTTGGACTAATGTCTTCTGAAGCCTTTCTGGAAGTGAAGTGGACTCATGACCCAGCATTAACCCGTGCTGAAAACCTCTGTAAGGGACCCTAGGGATGGTGCCCCAGATGAAAACAGCTGTGTATTGATAGAGGAGAGACTGCAGTGTAAATACAGGCCGCAGTGCACTCCTTCAAATCTCGTGGCTTATTAAACATCATAAAGGATTTTCAAAACAAAAGGGTGGGGGAAGGGGGTGAAGAATTCAAACCTACAGGAAGACAACAGCGTATTGAGTGTGACTACACGGCTAATTTCCTTTTGTGAGCCTTCTACTGTGTGAATGCATTTATTTGAAGGCCTCCAGAAAATATACAATGTTCCACTTCGAATTATTTACTGAATCTGACTCTGTATCTGGAAATAACAAATTGAGGCAATTCTGTTGTTTTATTCTTCTCTCTGCATTTCTATGTTCAGGAACTGGTGTCCTCATACGGTCACAAAGACAGTGACATGCCAGGTGCAGAATGGGACAGTCCTCCAACGGGTCTACCAGACATGCCGTTGGCCACAGGGATGCACAGGAGGCAGGTGAGAAGGTGTAGGGACCTCAGCACAGCTGCTACTACTGTACCAGTAGGACTGTTACCCACTAAAACATCTACTGTGGAAGCACAGACACAAAACAAATAATCTATTTAAAATATAAAGACATTAAAGCACAAAATATATCTGAGAAACGTTTTATACACAAACAGCTACTGTGGGGTGATGGCTTTAGATTGTGTGTGTGTGTGTTTTCCAGCTATAGGACTGTGGTGAGACCTTCCTATAAAGTGGTGTACCGCACAGTGACCTCTCTGGAGTGGAAATGCTGTCCAGGATTCAGCGGCACAGCCTGTGAAGAAGGTAAGTCAAGACAGCAGGAGCATTTTTAGGGACTCACAGATGCTGTGCATATTAGTTATACAGCAGCTAGTAGAAAGGAACGACCGTCATGGCACTTGGAAGGAGATAATGTCGCAATTTAGGGCAGAGGAATCGTTTGAAGACACATGTTCCCTTTCCTTTATCACTTCAAGCGTACTCATTTACAACAGTTTGCATCCTTCTGCCTTCTAATACACGTGTACCAGTATTACTTACTCACTGTAAAACAGGAGTGATTTCCATTAGGCTTACATAAGGCTGCTTCTGTCTTCTAAATGAAGTTTGGAAATAAGATCCCTCAGTCTCTTCAGGGTGAGTCGATGCCTCCACTTTATTAATCAGGTTTAATATGTTGGATCTAAGAGTCGTCGTGCGACGTAATGGTTGAATCTTTTGTGTGGTTTTTTAGTTTTATGCTCTAGCTAAAGTCCTCATGCTCTTAAAGTGTCACACTAGCCCTGCTGTTTTCATTTTTCTGCTACAGTAGCTGTCCACCATACGCACTCACACACACACACACACACACACACACACATACACACACACACTCACCCAGTGTATGTTGACTTCCCCTGGCACTGGCCCCCATGTCTCTGCAGTATGGAGAGAAGGGTGGAACGGCTGTTTATACTAGGACCCAGGGCTTGATTGGGTGTAACATAAATCTTTGGGCTTTGTGACACAAGGACAATAAATGTTTACAGTGGTTTAAGTGCTCGTTTTTTGTGATCCTGATTTTTGTGATTCTTTTATGCTCCCACTCCCAGGTGAATTAAGAGCAACTCTCGGCCTGTAGTCTGCAACAGTGAGGCTACAACACGAGAAATGTCTCCACTGTTTGTGCTTGTTTACTTATGGCACACATCAAAACTGCCTCTACTTGTTTTAGACCTTCAAAGTCAAAAAACACTTTCACGGTCACACAACACAGACTTTACTTAACAAAAGCAGAGGAACACCCAATCCAACAGGGAGGAAATTATCCAATTAAGTTGTAGCTGGAGGAGATTCCCCTCTGGTTGTCATGGCAGTAGGGGGCTGTCGACCCAGCAGGGATGCTGGGATTAACCACTTATCTGAGCGTCGTTCCGGGTGGCTCAGATCACAGGCGGAGCTGAGTGGAAGTGACAGTTCCCATTCACAGGGCCTTTACTCTCCGGCACTATGGATGCAATCCAGGGCCACCGGTGCTTTGTTCTGCTCCTGCCGCGTGAGCAGAACCTCTTGCCAGCACAGAACCCGATATCCCGCTGCTGTCTGCCTCATTCGCCGCTTTAAGGAGAAATAAAAGCTTGCCACACGGGCAAAGCTGGAGACCGGATTTTGTATAAATCTGTTGCCATAACGTTGCCAAGTGAAGTTAAAACTGTACTTGTAATTCAGTCGGTACAAGTTTCGAGTCATGGCTTTTAATACCTGTGTGTGTGTGTGTGTGTGTGTGTGCGCGTACCTCCATCTGCAAATCTCCACACGTCCCTCTGCAGATTTCCAGATGGACTGACCTTGAGTTAGGATGAATTAAATGACTCTGTAAATGATGGAGAACTGTTATATAAAAAACTATTAGACTTTTTGAAATCCAACGTCTAGGGCAGACATTAAAAACATATTCCTTTCTATATCTCATAAATCTCATAAACAGCTAATAGCACGTACATACATCTCTAAAGAGCTCTTTTGGACTTCCGGTGTTGGTTATATCCTTTTGTTCCCATCATCGCTTTCCCTCTTTCTGTCTGCTTTTCACAGACTGTGGAAAATGTTTATGATCCGCTCATTTACTCTTGCTAGCCTGCTCTTACCTCCACTGTTCTCTCACCAGGCCACCCTAAAAGCCCCTGGCCATGTCTGACTCCCAAGGCCAGCCCCGCATTACCGCAGTTCTCAACACTGTTTTAAATGGAGATGAGAGACTTGTTTTCTCTTGTGTCCCTCCGTTCTCACCCCGTCGCTTGCCAACTTACTGGTCGACATACATAAATGAACAGGTCCCGTCTGAGGGAAAGATATGGCGTTTCCATTTAAAACGGGACCACAGCGTGCAGAGTATAGAGATAAATGAGAGAACATTATGGGAAGAGATCACGCCATGCTGTCGTTCGGTCATACACGGGCTTGTGAGATATTTTGGCCTATCACATTTAAACCGAGAGCTCCAAAAGCAAAACATTACATCACGTCCAGGCTGATAAACAAACTTACTCCATCAGAGTCAAAGCACAGTAAGATAACATTGCATCAGACAGGCACCTTTCACATTCACTCTCTTTTTCTTCCTCCCTCACCCCAACCTCAGGACTTGGCTAGAATTCCAGGCCAGTGCTGTAATTACTGGGTCCTAATTGTTTTCTATGAGGTTTGGGAGATATTGTCTTACTTTTGGACCTGGAACACAATGGTCTTTATCTCTGATTGAGCCTGAAAAAAAAAAAGGCTAAGTATTTGCAGATGGAGGCACTTTCATAGCCTGCCAGAAGAAGGGATTTAATGTATGCCTGGTTGACTTTGGCATTCCAAGTAAGTAAATGCTTGTTTTCAGATGGGATTTCCCAACTTATGCTACATCAAACACAAATATCAAAATTATACCTCATTTGGAGGCAATTTTCTGATACAAGAATATCAAATGTAACCCGTAAAAGCAATATTATTGTATTAGAGCTGGCACCTAAAGACTCTACTCCATACATGTTGCCTCAGTGTCAACATACAGTTCAGTGTTGATGCGTGATTGCACATTCAGCAGCAAGGAAGTCATAGACATTTTGGACTTTTGCCCTCTGTTAATTTTGATGGAGTCCTAAAAGTGTGAAGATGACATTTAGAGACTGCATTATGATGTCTATCTATTGATTTGATTTATGCAGAAAAGCACTCAAAAGAAATATGACTGCTGCTTATCATAGGAGGGGGCCACCACGCAGCAAAACATATGGGGGAATGTAGACTTGAATTAGCATGGCTGTCAAAGCTCTACCGCAGGGGTCCCCATCAAGCTGTATCTCACAGCCAAGCGGAGGCTGCGGTTTTTGGGTGGCAATTATGGTGTGGCCGGGAGGCAGAGGCGCGCTGTCTGTAATAAGCCGCAGAAATGTAATCTGTGTTTTCACAGCTCGGCGCGGCTTATCACAGGCCTACACGCTAAACCCTGCGCTTTAAACATCAGTCGGCTGCAGCTTGCCATTAGCGAAGGAAAAGTGGGAGTGAATGCTGGTGTATGTGTCTGACTGCCAGAGTGAATGTGTGGGTGGGAGAATGAGGTGTAGAGGATTTGTACACTAAGGGATGCAGCTGTTCAGTGTGATTAGCTGATTTAATGGCAGCAGGCTTTAGTTGTTGTGAGTGGAGGCTCCCGAGCCTAAGGTCAAAAAGCAGCGAGCGGAACAGGTGACCTCTACTCCCACTCCTCTTAGACCACCCAGAGCAGCTATCATAGTCATTGCACTGACAAAACATTTATTCACCTTTTCATTCAGTCCTCCTCTTCTCTTTCTTTTACATTCTTGGATTCCCTTGTGTTTGCATTAGCAGGTGTAATATATTTTATTCTTTCTTGTCTAGTTCATTCACAAAAAAACGAATTTGATGTTAGATTTAGCAGCATTCAGAGTGTTTATGTATTCATGAGCTTTACTAAGACACATAAATTCAATACATAAAAGGAGGCAGGCTGCAGCCAGCGTGCAGAAAAGGCCGTAGCAGCTGATTTTCATGGTTATGTAAATGGCTAGTGCAGCACAAGTGCTGAGCCCAAATTGGAAGCAGCTGAAGTTAAGGGAACTTGGCTGAGGGCCCCAGATGAGATTAGACATGGGAGCGTCCAGCCCTTTTAGCCCTTGCAGCTCTACTCAGGGGAATTGTCATTATAGTCATTAATTAATAAATAACATTACCAACCGGCCCACCCTGAAATTAATAAAATGAAACAGTGGAGAGAAGTTTTTTTTCTCTACTCCTATCTGCCTCTCTTTCCATTCTTGTATGAACCAGATTTATGAAATATACCAAAATTATACTTTGTAGACGATGTCAGGTTTTTAAAATAGAATGCTATGTTAATAATTTGATATCATTTTAAACCTCCCGTGCAAACTACATGAAGAGCACACACTGCACAGCACAATTAGATGGAGTCATAGGAATTGTAATTATTGTATTACTTTATTTATGTATATTTGTTTGTGTTATTAGAAGCAAAAGATGAAGTGTAGTATGATGTATTTAGACTTATAAGAGATATGATTATAACTCTTATTAATTAACTAATTTATTTAGGTGACATCTATTGATGAAGAACCACATTTGATTTACTGCTTCACGCTCACATTTGTTGTCCCTCTTCTTTAGCCTTAGTCTAAAATAAATGGCAGAGACCATGAAGAAATACAGATGCACAATTCTTTAACCGAAGTTTCAAACATATTTAGCCTTGAATCTAAGTTAAGTTTTATGTATCTGGCTCCTGGACTGGAAATGCCTCTTCTGCTTGCTGATTTATTTATTATTTCCCAAGACTCCCCCCGGGAGTGCATTGAAAACAGTTTTGCCTGCAGTCAGAAAGAAATAAAGTGGGTCAAGTCAGCAGTGCAAAAAAACTTTTAGGGATGAAAATAGATGCACACACACCCTCCCACACACACACACACCCACACGTGCCACAGCAGCTGGACTATTCTTCTGTCCCTAATAAAGCTGAAGCATTTCTCTGCACTTGGTAGTTTAAGTGGACTGGTGTGCTGACTAAGTGACCCATCACGCAATCAGAGCAGAGAGAAGAAAGACACACTCTTCCAGCCAAGTGAACTGATAACAAAGTTTTGTGGTGTAGAAAGATAAAGAAAAGAAAAACCTTTTAAAATCCTCCTCATGAGGGGAGGTGTGGACTCTCTCTTTTCTCTGTTCCCACTCAGAGACTGATGTCATTAAAATTGCATTAACCCCGACTGCTCTCTGCCTGTCAACATATCACCATCTCACAGTTTGCAGGTATAGAGTGGCATGATATAGGTAATGTATAACACAGCGCTGCTTCTGTCTTTAGGTAGCCTCTGAGAAGGTAATGAAGCATATTTGGCATTTTTTTACATCTATCCTGGGACAATGGCGGCATTGAGGATGCTTGGGGTACGTTCCATTAAGCTGTGATGAGTTCAAAGCACCCAATTGCTTGTAATCATTTTCACAATCCTGGACTTATTGCAAATCATTTCTCGACTAAGCTGTCAGAATTCAAGTTACCTCCCCACTTTGATTCTCCCTTCTCGCCTATAATCTTCATTCTCCCTCTTTATTTAGCTCCCAAGTATATATAATGAGTTTTTACCTTCTCATCGCTGTAGTAAGGTATAAAGTTAGAGATTTGTTTTTTATTTGTAGTCTGATAACAGTGTTTGTGATTAACTGATTGGTTGAATGTATTTGAGGATTAATATGACAGAATATTGGGACAGTTAAAGTCTTCAGCATTAAAACACTATAAAGCCTAGAGTCTTAGTTTTATTGTCCTCTAGTGTACGACAAACAACACCACAAAACATAAAACTTTAATGCCAGTTGAGACTCAACATACTTACAGTGGCAGTGTGGCATGTCCTGGTTCTTCCAAGTTCTTTCTGTAATATAAATCACGCTGCAAGTTAGTGAAACACCATCCTATTAAGACGATAAACTCAGATATACGCTGCAATGTACTGTAACATTTGCTTTTAGTTTAAATATTCTCTCTTTCTCTGCACCACACTGTACTTTTGTAAACTCCCAGTAGTCGTGGTGATTTAGCTGCTCATTTGTCATTGTTATGAGTTCATAAATATATACAACACCACATAAGAGAGGCTCAAGTGTTGTGAGTCGGCGGGTGGAGATTTTATGAAGCCGACCTTCAAACCTCCTCCACTCCCTTTGCTGTGGTAAACTGTGGTGACATCATTTATGGCCTGTTGTATCACAGACCTCCCAGACACCCAACTCCCAGTTCAGTCTCAGTTTCCCAACCCCTAAATGCTACACGTTTAGATAAGGTGTAGAGCATTAAAGTCACTGCCCCTGTATGACTTTAGAGCTTTGCATATATTTCCATTTTCTCATATGGTCGATACGGTGCTCAGCCCCACTGAGAAGATGAGAAGAGTGGTGCTGATGGCTGTGATTACTCCTGGACAGAAAACAAGTGCAGAGGAAGTTTGAATGAACTGCACCAGCAGTCAGTCTAATTAGAGATGTGCTTGGCTGGTTTTCAGAACTCATACCCTGACACAGGAGCAGGCATTGCGCTCGAGGAGCCAATCAGCTTGACCAAAGAGACGTTGCCTCGGTTGATTGGTTAGGAGAGGAAAGGGTAGATGAAAATAGATTTTTCCTCTAGAGATCAAATATCTAATATATGAAGACTGAACAGCAAACTGCAGTGGTTTTACAGTCAAAGATGAAAAACTACTACAGAAGTGCACTAGCAAATGTTTTACTTGTATGTTGAGGCAGGATAGTGTTGCCAAGTGCCACAAACCAAAATTGACTCCAGAGTCATCATAACTCACTTTTGCTTTAAGTTTAAATATTATAAATTCAAATCCACTCTTTTGTAATAAGCACATTGCAGATAACCTGTACCAGACAAATGTAGTGAAATCTGTCCAATAGAGTTAACAGAACGTTGTGAGGGGTCAGTGGATATCATATAAGCAGAAATGTTATTAGCTTCTGTAACTCATTGCAGTTCCAGGGTCCATTATATGTGTTTTACAATAAACTTGCCTTGCCACACATTTGTGTGTCATTTATACATGTAGAGTGCTATCTACCGTGCTCCAACATATAAGACATGCGTCATTTAGGAAAGAGCTTGTATCTTTTTTGCTGACGTGCATCTTTGGAGTCGTGTCTCACGAGCTAAATAACCACTTATGTATGGGCCTGTGCATCACTCTACAGCACAGTACAGACCAGTTCAACCTGGCACAGCGCTTCCTTTTACCAGCCTCTAGTTTACGTGGAGACACATCTTGTCGGGATCATCTTAGAGGCACAGAATGATGTGCACGTTGTTCAGGAAGTGTTGTCTGCTCCAGTGCTCTAGCTCTTAGTCTTTGTGGCCAGAGCAAGAGGTTGCGGCAGAGCCGGTGTGGCTGCTGAGGCAGTGTGGGGGGCTCAGAGCCAGAGAGGCCCAGTGGGGTGAGCTCATTAACAACAGGACGTACCCCTGAACCTCTAAACCGAGGCCTGCATTTTGTCCGCTCCGCCGCCCCCTGGGACTCATCCGAGGGGGGCTTTAACAGCCCCGGTGTTTTGGTTGGACCCTCGCCACAGCCAGAGCTGAGCTGTGCATGACGACTCCACCACCTCCCCTCCTCCCGCCTCATTCATTACCATAAATACAGTCCAGAGAGGGTGTCTGTGTGTTCCTGCTTCCTCAGGTGTTTATTGCTCTCTTACTCATTCATGCTGGGCTCACAGTCAGAGCCTGGCAGCAAACAAACATTCACTGTCACACACATGCAGACATGCTTACGGCAATAAAATCACCTGTTCTCACAAACACAGATGCAGATAAATATCGTATCTAAATGTATGGAAAGTCATAGAACTGTTCACCACAAATGACTCAGCTAACACAGAAATGATAAAAAGGCAGCGGGCTGAACTTGCTGAGTTGCTGTAATCGATATACTTGATACGGGACACAGACACACGCTCGCTGTTGCTCTGTTACTGCACGCACACATGCTCTATATCAGTTGCATGTGTGTCTTATGACAGATAGGTTGACGGGGCAGTAAATCACTGCTACTGTGCCAAAGTTAGAACTCTATCTGCTCTGTCTGCCGCTGTTATTGACTGTGTGTTGAGGGACCGAGGATGATGTCATGGCCTTTTTATTTCTGTTGGCTGCCCTCCATGTTGTCCTCCTAAAGGGCTCCATCTTACCTGATGGGGACCACATGTAGCCCCATGAGACAATGTCTGGTCAGCTCTGTGGAGACACCAGGTCTGGCAGCCAGATAGAACAATCATCAAATCAGTCAAAGTATCTAAATACACAACTGCCTAAATGTCTATACGCTGTAAATATCGATTCAGGAATTCCCTATCCGAGGATTTGCAGTTTTTTGTTTTTTTTAGGTGTAAGTTGCCTTTAAACAGTTTCTATTGCTGTGTGATTTTACTCTTTGTAGCAAACAGTAGTTAAACAGTGAACAATAAATTAGGCTTTATAAGTTCAAGCCTTACTGAGGAAGCTAATGCTGAAATGTGCCTCGGTGCCCTCCCAAGTCTGTAAGGTAGTTAAATTTCATTTAAAAATAAAAACATCAATATAAATAGAACAAAAGAGAACGAGGAGGACATGTTTAGATTGAAGATCTATAGAGCATTCAAAGTTGTTATATATTTGTAGTTTTTCTCATTTGTGTATATTTCCTGAATATAACACCAGTATCTGTCTAAACTGAGTTCAGTTCTGATACTGTTATGTCAGAAACCACAGCTGTACAATTCGGAGGATTTGGTACTGAACCACTGTCTGCACACAAATTGGCCTCCCTCAGCCTTTTCAAGATGGTTACGCTCTTTGGACATCCCCCATCATTACATCCTATTTACAAAAGACCAAAAGGATTATTCTCAGTTAATGCGTTTTATATGAACCCTTCACTTTGCCTGTGTAAACCTAGCTACTCGAGTAAACAGAGCCCTATTGAAGCAGAGTTACTAAATCTGTGGCCAGATGGGTTTTCGACCCCGAGACAAAGTGGAGAATTACAGTTTGTCCTGAAAGTCTGAGCTCAGCTCTCGCTCCCTTTCTTCCCTCTGGCCTCCCTTGGAGGGGGAGGGATAATCTATTCTCTCTCTTTTAGATGGAGACAGAAATGGGTGTATGAGACCAAAAAAAAATGGCTGCACTAGTGAAAGGGTGGCACGACTCCAGTGGGACACGTTTCCCAAAGTGCTGCCAGGTTGAAAAAGGCAACAAGAGCGAGAACGGAAGAGAGGATGTGCTTTTTCTTCTTGTTGTCATAAGCTGACACTCACAAAGAAATGAGATGGCATTGTTGTTTTAAGCCAGATAAAGGACAACTATTACGAAAGAGGGGAGGGTGGAAGAATTTTCCAAACTGAAAAGATCTGTTCATGTTACTGTTAAAAGGACAAAGAACAGACTGAAGTAATAACCATGATGAGCATCATTCATACTTTCTCTACGAGCCATAACCACAATGTTCCTTTGAGGTAATTTATCTTTTCATAATGTAACTGAACTTTAGAAGTAAATTAGATTTGAGGCTCCCTTGTCTCTCTATGCTTTGTCTGACCCTCTCACAGTCCTTGCACCACCACCCCCTGGGTGTGGGTAGTCAAAGGGACGCCAGTGGGGTGAAAGGGCAGAGAACTGAGGAGTGAAGCATTTGTGTTTTCCTGCAGAATAATGGCAAGTATTGTTCCTAAAGTGGCAGTACTGTATCAAAACTATCTTCGAAAATTACTCGATTGCATTTATTAGTGTCACTCTTAAATGTCGCTGTGCGTCGTGAGCTGGTCACGCAAACGAGTACAATGTGTCCCCTTTAGCGCCTGATTATCAGTAAATCAAAAGAATGATTAAAGCCAAAGGAAAGTGCCTCAGCTTTTAGGAAGATGACGAAGATATCCTCGAAGAGTGGAGTTTCCTGTGTTTTACTGTCCACTGTGGCAAGTGGATACCTATCAGAGATACAGACCCTTCAGAGGTTATTATGAGTGACACTTAAGTCTCAGCCTCAGATTTGTAATAGCGATTTGCCTCACACACTCCCTGATCCACTGGGAGATGAATTAAAAACACTGCTCGCAATCATTCATCCATCAGAGGAGCTCTTTGCGCCATCCTGGAGTTCCTTTTCCCTGGCTGCACTTGACAGTGCAGAAACCTTAGCCTGAGCTAGCGCCAGTTCACTTTTTGTTCCAAGAGTGCAGCTGAGTTTGCTGGAGCTTTTCAGGAGGTTCTCAGTCAAGACCAAGGCAGGTCCTGTCAGCAGGAAGCAGCCTCCCTCTCTGGAAGTGCCTGAAGAATCAATCTGCAAAGCTGTGCAGGCGGTTGGATGGCTATCATCTTCTTCTGCTACTGTCGTTTGAACGTTTGTGTAGAAATGTTGATGAAAAGTGTGGATGCAAAAAAGGGAATTACATAATGTGGTACAGTTTAATGTGCAGAGGGTATGGAAAGAGGGACATCGGCCAAGGGAGGTGCGGCCAACTTAGAGGACCAGCTTCATGCCGCGGGCTGAATGTTTTTTCTTCCAGATTCCAAGTTGAAAAGTCCCCAGAGACGCTGCTAAATGTTGAGTTCTGAGGAGCACCAGGAAATTATGCTTGACACCTGTTTGAGAAATTGTTGAGCACAAAGTTTGTATTTGTATGTGTCATCTCTTTTGCCAAATGTTTTCATATCCCACAGACGGTTCAGGAATTGTATGCCAGACTTCACTACTTCAAAATTTACCAGCGGTCTACTGTTTCAGTGCAGCAAAATGGGAATTAACCTGATCTCATGGATGGACGGGGCAACACAGCCTGTGACTTTGACATGGGAGACTTTTGTGTACATCTTGTTTTCTAGCAACAGTCAACACGTAACGATGACCGCAATCGTTCCCTGATCTTAGGCTGTGTTTTTTTTTTGTGCAGCTAATTGTAATTGTTTTGGAGGCTCAGAGAAACAGTATTGTCCTGACATCAGTTTAGAAAATGTTCAAATTGTTTCTGTTGGAAGATAAAGACAAATGAACCCTATCTTCAGAACGTCCACCATGTGAGTAGGGCCACAAAACTCTGCAAGACACAAAGGTTTAGAGTCAGTCATCGCACAGATAGAGGAATTATCACTGAACTCTGACACTAAATTAGCCCCGAGGCTCAACGGCTGAGTTACTATAACTCTTTGCAGTCTTTAAATTGTCACCGTCATAACCACACAGACATAGGGAGGAGGACTGAAAGCTGAAAGGTTCTAAAATTACTTTCATTTTCCACTTATGTTGAGCCTTATCTCACCCCCGAGTGATGTCATGTAACTTTTAAGCTTTCATAAAGCTTTAATCTTTTTTTTTATATATAGCGGTCTGGTGTATAGTTTTATATAAATGGGTGTATAATGAGTTTTAAAGACTGGGTTGCCCAAAATTGTCATTTGTGATTTTTACAGCTTTTATAAGTAGTTTAACACTCTGCACTTAAAACTGAAACAGCCCACTAAGTCAGCACAATTAGCCTTTATGTTTCGTGTGTAGATGGTGAAGTCTGTCAGTAGTAGCTTTTATGAATTAATCAAAAACACAATAAATAGCAGCAGATTGAGGACAGAGGGTGAGTAAGAGGATTAAGAGCTCGTAAGAGGTGTCGTTGATGGTTTAGGTCGACTGCTTCATCTTGAAGCAGCCGACGCATGTGCACTTTAGCCTCCGTCTGTGTTCTACTACTGTGAGAATAGGGGATGAGGACAGAGTACTTGTTTTGCTCACACACACTCTCTCCATATCTTGTCCACAGTTAGACAAACCTCAGACATTTAGGGGCTTGGAGTTAGACGGTAGGACACATCCATCCATTTTTACTTCAGCCAAGACCTCCAGGTCTGCTGCAAACTTACACTGTCAGATATCAGTGATGAAGAGGGGAGAATAGAGAAGATACACACATCATGTCCAGACTCCACACACACACGCACACACACGCACACCCTGGATAGACAGACAGTGCAAACATACACACGGGAGACATTATTAAGTTCAGACAGGCCAGATGTTTTAACTCAGTATGTATGTGTCAGAGCGCTCTGCTCCCACTGATTGAGGAGTTTTAATCTCTGGAGCTGGGAGCTCGGCACGTCACCACGTCTGCTGTGAAAAGCACCTCTTTGATAAATTATATCACAAAGGCCATTGATGCGTCTCACCTGTACATGATTAGATGTGAAAACCCACAGAAGATCCTTCACAGAAACAAGACTCGAGTGCAATTTCTGTCTTGTGACTCTTGAAACTGTATCTCTACCACACTGACTGTCTCAATATGATCACTCCTCCCTAAATGAATTATATAATGGTGTAATGATCATATAATTACTGAACTAATAAAATATGATGATTAATATTGTGCTGCTGTTTACTTTATATGATTAAAATGTCAAACAGTATAAAATTAAATTAATCATAATCAAATTAATAACTTTATTCACTCTAGTTGAGTCATGCCTTCAACATCTAAACATCCTTTTAGCTCTACTCTGTTTTTTAGGTGCGTCACTACATGAAACTGAGCTGGTTTATGACAGTGTAATTTTGGATTTGTGACCTGCATATGCTCACTCAGATCCCAAAATAGCTATAAGACACATTTCAAATCTACAACAACCACTATCCTACATATGCATCATTTTGCTTGTGCTCAATTAAAACATTCTTAGAAGCACTTCCTGTTATGGGCCCATATGTTTTTCTTGTAAACTACTCCAACAAGCAATTTTAATTTGATTACATATTTAACTGGAAGAGGAAAACATTTCAGTCTCTGGTTACAGCTTTTAAATGTGAGGATTTACTGCTTTTCTTTCTTTTGATAAACCAAATATCTTTGAGATTTTGACTATTTGAAAAACTATTGTGAGTTTTTTTTCTCTATTTTGTTGCCATAGACTACATTGGTTAATGCAAATTAAATCTACTACTTTCAGTTCTAGTTTTATTATTAAATGAATCGATAATCAATGGGATTCCTCAGGCATTTTTCATAATAATATTGTAGTATATTGTTTTATAGATAACAATTAAGTGACAAATGATAATGAAAATTGTGTTTTTGCACCCCAAGTTTGAGAGCTATACTGTTACTGTACATACTGGTGTTGCTAAAGCATTTACTGTGAAGTTGGTCTTGAAGATTTTCTTTTCCGCGCTCAGCACTTTCTCACAGTGTGGCTGTGAGGGAGTGGAGGGAAGGTTGTTGAATAAGGAGTTTGAGGGGGAGCTTGTGTTCCTTTGTAATGCGGTGCTGAGATAAGAGCTGCATCCACAACGTCAGCCCCTGCTGGAGCCCTGCGGGGGCAACCCTTGTTGACCTGAAACTGTGATCACGCACTCTGTTGCAGCAGATTGATGGCTCGGCATTGTTCACTATTCGTTAGGTCAGTTGTTTCTCTCTGCTGTAAAGACAGTGATAGTCCTGCTACGTTTTGATCTGCGTGCTCCCCCGATCCTGTAATCTACTTCCACTCCCCTGCATGGCGGCCTCTCCTTTGACTGTATGTGCTTTCATCCTTGTGTGCATGTCTTCACACAGTCAGCCCTATCTGTGGGCATGTTGTGTTGAAGTGCTTTCAGAGATAAGACCCTCATTCTAGTGGGATGAAGGGAGTGAAATGACTGAATAGACGCATCCCATCTTCTTCCCTATATCTCTTTTTTTTCTTCTCCTCTCTTATCTTTTGTCCTTTTTCATTTTTACCAGCAGTTTTCTTGTTTCTCTCCCTGAGTGATCTGTAGCAGACGGAGTAAACTGCAGTGCACTTGTGAACTGTGGGAGAGTTTCTGGGTCTACATCACAGTCTTCAGTCTGAGAGTGACAGAGAGTGGATGTCACATTAACACTGGAGCACTCCATCACCTAGCAGCATCTCTGTCTAAGTTTGCCAACAAAGAGAAAGTTTGGGCTATAAAATAACTTTGAAGGAGGAATATGCACTATTCTTCCAGAGAGCTTTTCCTAGACAGATTCATCCAGCGGCCTCCAGTGGTGCGTCTTAGCCAAAAAGTGAGCAAAAAACCTAAATCCCTACATCTGCTCTACAACTTGGAGCACTCACTCTGCAGTTAATAAATCTGTCTTTAAAGCATAAAATAACCTCAAGTAAAACACTGCTGATTTTAATGTTTGGGCTCATTTCTTTCCCCCAAACTAATTCGTACATTATCCATTGCTGCTGTACTTATTTCAGGGTAGTTTTTGAGTTAGACTTCTTATTACGATTTATGAAAGCTTGGTGATGAAGGCTGTTTGAACAATGAGTATTTCGTTCATACGAACCCTTTCAAAATTGCAGCTGTGATTGTATTTAAAATAATGGTTGCTAATGTAATTTACGTTTATCCTGTCTTAAATTTCTCGCTGACACAAAATTCCAGCAACACTTGAGGTATATAAACATTTATCTTCAGAGACTATATGAACAGTATAGCAGTCTGTATAGTGTGTTCGTCACATGCCATGTTTAAGGCACGTATACCAGCTGGGTTACCTCTCTATAGATGCACTTAATCTGTTTATGGTGTCACTGATATCCATGACTTGACAAACCTTGTACCTCTGTACCAGTTTAGGAATATATGCAAATGTCCTATTGTATGTGCTGTTATATTTATTTACCTTTTTAATTCTCATCCTGTTTAAATGTTGATTGCAGTTTGTATGTGATACTTGCTAAAGGCCACAAGACAACATGGGTCTGACATTGAGGCCTTTCTTTGCTCCCATGCCCTCATCTGAAGCATGATCCTCACTATTCTCTGTGTCTGTATTTCTGTCCTCTGCTCTCTCAGTCTCAGGCTTCTCCCCTTTAGCTTATCATCCCTTTGTAGATCACACAGAGCATGCATACTTATCTCCAATGGTGCAAAACACAAACAAACTGCAGCCCCTGCGTGCATGAGGGCCCACTTTATTTCCATCTGTCAAAGGAAGCAGACATGAGGCAGAACCACATGTTGGAGTAACACTGCCCAGACCTGAAGTGTCGTCACTGGGTTTGAGTAGGTGTGGGGTGTTGCTGTTACTCCAGACAGATCAGAGAACGAGCATGAAGATGCAAAAAGACACCTGTGCAGAGGACACATAAGGCACATGAAGGGCTTTCATAGGCCCTCATCCTTCATCTGTATTGATGAGACAAAGAGCAGGAACACAGCATCAAGATAACCCACTGCAGATTAAGTGGTGTGTGCACACAGTTATCACTGCTGTTGTTTGCCAGACAGTGCTTGTCATGATTATGTTTATCTGCACAGTGCTAAAATCCTCTAAAGGTCATTTTGTTAGCTTCGTACAGAGTTGAGTGTTTGTCATCAGGACTGAGATGATACAGAAACCTTTGGCTATACAAAGATACACATAATCTTTGAAAATCCTGTATTTGTATATGTCATCAACTGCATGAACTCATGCTATCTATCCACTATTGGTTTGAATTTTCTCCCTAAATACTGCACACACTAACACACACACACGCACACTAATTTCCCCTTTAGTATATTTGAGAAAATCCTCAGTTTATTTTCAGTGTGTCCAGGGGATCTTGCCATGTTAGCCTTGTTAATCTTGCTGTTCTATCTCTGACAGAAGAACAGAACTCTGAGCTCTTTGCCATCTCGGTGTATTTGTTTTGCTGCGGGCTATTTTGGTTATTCCAATACTTTGCACAATGTAGTGTTACAATAAAGACTTCCTCCACTTCCTCCTGTGTTGTTTTAAATGGATTAAAGTAAACCTCCTGTTGGCTGGGGTAAAGGTCAGATGTTGTATGGATCTATTGAGGTGTTTTGAGGTCACTGCAGTTTAGTCATCATGTTTGTTTTGTCTGTCTTCTGTCTTACTGGATGTCTGTTTAGCCAGTGTAAACCCTGCAGTGCTGCATGAGTGATCAGGAGAATTAAGTCCACATTGCTGCACAGCGTGTCATATACATTTCATTTACGTTTTCTTCATGAAAGCCTCCTTGTACTGTGTAAACTGTAGGTATGACAGAGGAAAACCATGATTAAAATCTTCATCATTTGTGATATGTGTTTGTCTAACCCCAGTGAGCAGAGATCCAACATACCTGCATTATTGCTGGAGTTAAAGCCTTAACTCCTGCAGGCCGACCATCAATCAGCACAGTGCCAGTTAGCGCTGCAGTGGATTAGCGCAGGTTTGACCCCCACCAGGTGTGTGTAACCTGTGTTGCAGTTTCATGATTTTGGCCGAGGTGTCATGTTCCCCTTTGCCTCCCTGTGAGTCTATCTGAGCACAGGCTCACTGTTCCGCACACTATCACCCTGAACCCAAAAAGTCCAATCAGCTTTGATCCCACCCTGCGGCCTCTAGAGGTAAGTGGGGTCTAATCCCCAGAAAGCTTTAGAAAGACACAGAGGAATGCCTGGCACACAGCACACCATTCACCCAGGGATTAGACTGAGAGGAACTCAGCTTCACACAGTCATTTACTCCACTCACCCTGTGTGGTTATATACAGATTTGTGGTGTGTGACTGCATGTATACATCTACATATACTTTGACTCATATGCATCCAGGTTAAACAAAGTAATTACAAAAACTGGAGAAGACTTCCAGAAAGCCAGGTCATATTAGGTTAAATTATAATTACCACCATTTGTTAGTAATAATAGTGGTTTGGCAAACAGCTCTTTGGTTCTTTAGGCCTATGTGAGTTTTTAAAGCAGCAGGAGCTCCAAACAGGCCAAAAGCTGAGGGTTCACTGGTCCAGAAAAAACAAAACAGCGCAAGTGAAACCTGTTTCTAATATATTAAAGAAGTCAATATATAAGATGTTATTAACTTAATATATATTAGTCAATCAGTATACAGCTGATCCCAACACTTGTTTTTCATCCATCTGTATCTCACAGTGTGGAAAGTTACACATTAAATAATCAAATAAATGTTCAGCAGGTTTGACCCTGATGTTTCATTACATCAGAAAAGAACATGTAAAACAACGTCAAGTTACTTATTTGTTTAGTGTATAAGTCAGAATCATTCATTTGTATGTACAAGTCAGAATTTTGAAAACGATAACACAGTATGTTTATACCGTCACGGTATGAGTCCACTGAAAGCTGATAAACCAAATTATTGTATTAGAGCCCAGTGCTAATACAATGCTGACAGTAAAGCCAAATATTACAGCGAAGAACAATTACATTATGGAAATTTTGGCCAGATGCATTTAGCTAGAAATTTGGCTTAATACTTTATTAATTCTCGAAGGAAAGGCTGGGAGCTGAAAACCTGATCCTGCTGCCTTTAATTATAGTTTCCTTTTCTGCAACAGCAGGATTATGTGCGTCTACAACGAACACTGAGCGTAGAGGCAATGTCTGTCAGCACGTCGAGAGGAGGGACGGTAGTATCAGGTGGAAGACTGTGTTATTCAAAGTCACGTCACAGATGCACTGTGTGTGTTTTAACAGGTGCACAGTTACAAAGAAACGTATAATGATGTAAAGACCGATGCTCACATTTGGCTTTACGCTGGTGGTGAAGACATTGAGGCTGTGGTGTGCAGCAGACGCTTCAATCTTATGCTGCACCTCGAGTGTGGAGTGAGTGGTGTTGATCCTGGCGCTCTGCCACTGCTTTGAGAGCTTACCCATATGTAAGTGTTTGTGTGTAAAAGAGTGATGGAGCATCAGTATGTGGATTTCATGTGATCTATTAGAAGACATGTGTGTCTGATGTCACTTCAGTTTATGATTTCTCCTACTCTCCTTTCTGGGAGGATTGTTTGTAAATTGCTCTTCCCTGTGGTTTTCTGAGATGGTGTTGTTTTTCTGACTCAGAGTGTTGTTTTTTAATTAAAGAGAGAATATGAGGTGTCTGAGACCGTGCTCTAGAGTCTACAGTAATATGTATGTGAGCCAGATCCGCAACAAAGGACTTCTTCAGACATGCAGCATGTCGGACGCACAGACACAGCCGGCCTTGCTTTTATCAGCCAGACTTCCACGTCTGCTTTCCTTTCATGCGTGAGCGTATCTGCTATCAGCAAACTTATTACAGTGCTGTGCAGGTATGGTGCAGTATCTTTGTTGTAATACATAGCCAGAGGCTATGAACCCTGAAGAGTTCGGGATGTGTAAAACAAACCAGTTGCTACAACGTGTCATTCAAACACATCTGTAGACAAAAGCATTTTTGGTCATTAAAATAATGCACATATGCATAAGTATCTACTTGAAACAATGTTAACTGGTATATCTTCAGCATATTTACATATACTATATGCTACAGTGAATGCATCAGGATGCTTATAAAAGAAATACAACAAACAAAACAAAACACTCACGGTCAGAAACTACACAGGGTTTCTTTAAACATCTTGCTTTTCAAACCAAGCACTTGATGTGTTGGCATTTATTTTTGATAGTTTTATGAATGTGTATTTTGTTGCTTGTTAGTTGGAATAATCGTATTATTATAATTATTAATATTATTTTGTATTTTGAGTTTGTGAAACTATTTCAGCTATTTGTCATTGCATGACAAATATAATTCCTTCATTGTAATAGTTAGAAAGGACAATGACCTGTTGAAACTGCGACACTCAGATAGAGGAGTTTTTATTCCACAGTTTATGTTTCTACATCATGTTTTTATTGGCAGTCAAGTATATTTACAATGTAGGGGGGAATATCTGATGAGGAGCAGTTGCAAATAAAATTTCTTTTCACAGCCTTTTCTGTCTCAGCCCCATTTAAACAGTGGTCTTTAGCTATTTCAGCCTGTTACATGTTGCATTTTTCACCCTGACAACCCTCTAAGCATAGCCGAATACCTCCACAGTAAAATGATCCAAGCTTATGAAGTCAAGATGGAGATTAGGGTGTTATATGAGATGTCCCAAAGGAAACTGACAAATCAAATGATTTGTTATGCTGGAGGAAACGGACAATGCTCTCTGCGAGAAGCTGAATCATGGGGAAAATTGAAACAATAGTGGAGAAAGTTTTGGCCTGCTTCTTACCACACATGTCTGCTGCTCTCGGTTCATTTATAGCCCTCCAGAGTGAGGCAGGTTTAGGATTTGCTATTGAAGCAGAATATCATCCTAAAGGGAGCTGGAATGCTTGAAGTCTGGCATTTGTGTCTTGGCTCTGCATGGACGAGTCACTATCACTCAGTTATTGTGTTTGAAAGGAGCTTTTGTGTTTGGTTGTCATGGATTCTGGTGCATGGTTGTCAGAGGGGACGCCATTGTTTTTATTGTTTACATGGGTGGTTAAGGAAAAATACCGGTTATTGAAATCCTTCTCTTGCTCTCATGTGTACTCACACACAAATCACACCACAGGAGGGAAATTAAATGTGGCTGGTGTGGCATTAGTCCTCTGAGCATTCAAACCAGCTCTGGACAAATAAACTGTGTGCTGAACTGGATGTGTCCTTCAAACACAGAGGGTGAAGGATTTACTTCCCCAGCATGAAATATAGCAGAGAACACGGTTGAGGATGTTTAGCTGAAGGTTTGTGGATTGGCCTCGGCGCTGTTTGGCTGCAGCTGTGGGCAAAAAGCTGGAGCGCTTGTCAACCTCTGGATGGTAATGAACAGGGTCGGAGTAAAGGGCCTGCTGGAATTCAGCAGCATGTTTTTGCAGAGAGCAGCAGTGTGTAAACTCTATTTCTCCACTGCTGTTCATAGTGTAATTTGATGTTATTCTATTGTTTTGCAGTTAGTGTTTGGATATAATAAACAAGTGGAAAAATTACAATGTAATAACTTATTTTTGTAGATTTGGTCCTCATTGTTTTTGTTGTTATTGTTTATTCAGGACTTATTCATTTAATAGGACTGTATCATAAAAAACACAAGCACATAATCACACAAACCTATTTGGAAGAGAAAAACAAAAAGGGAACAGTAAAATTATTTCACAACTCCTCCATCACCTTTTATAGACTGACTCAAGGTTCACCTACGACCTACTGTACTCACTGCTTTTACCTCCTTCTAAATGAGTTTAGGTAGTCTGAATAAAGTGTCAGTTTGTTAACAACCTGTCTACACCCTTATTGTGTTACTGCCTGTGGTCGATGCTTCATTGGACTTTATTGTTGCTGTGTTCTCAGATCTCGAATCTTTGTTGAGCGCTGTGATGTCACAACGGAGAGAAACGTTGGCCAAGCGTATGAAAATAACATCCAAAATGTAATAAAGTAGAATTATGCTTCAAAAGAAACCAACTGCACTTAATGTTGGTGGGGTTTGGTATTTGTGTCACAAAGCCTTTTAAAGAGCAAACTGTTAACGGCTCACTGCAGCATGCATGATATTTATAGCTGCAGTCAATAGAAATAACTTGCAGTTAATATGTTATAGAACATGCGTGTGTAGACGTCTCGTTCTGGTCCCGGTTGGTTTTAGAGCTCTCGTTTTTTGGCCACATGCGGCAGTGCGATGGGTGAGAAGAGTGTGGTTTAACAACTGTGGTTTGTGTGGAGTTTTTAACAAGGAGAGGTCACAGACGAGAAGGACCCATCCCCACCACATGAAAGCTGCAAAAGAAGACTGTGTGGTTTTATCCAGTCTGTCCTGGTGTGCAGTTGTGCTGTCCTGTTTCAACTCATTTCTCCTGGTGACTGTAGGAGAGACAGAGATTGAGAGACAAGAGGGATAAAGGTTGCACATCACTGGATAAGATGCCAACTGAGTTCATTGAAAAGGACAGTGACGCCAAGGAAAAGTTTACAAAGCAGCTTTTATTCGGGTCAACCAGGGCCGTGAGGCAGGAGCTGGGTTTCATCTGGCTCCTGCGTTATTGTGTCTCTCTTAATAAAACTGAAGGGTGTGAGCTGGATCATCAGCCTCTGCCAAATGCTTTTATTAGACATCTGCTGCTTTCAAGTGGAGGAAATGTTGAAAGGCTGCTGGGTGGATTTGACCACAAACTATCTCAAATCAACACGCTGCAATTTGACAGATGTGACCAGCACTAATTTTAGCTACTTTACACAGACCACAACGTTGTTTGCTTTCATAACACAGAGACAATTGCTTCCTATTTTCATATTCTTAAATTATTTGTACCACTTGGACAGCAACAGACTACAGTTATTTAAATTTTAAAAGTTTTTTATTCTCTCCAGAAAGATTTTCATTGTGTTTTATGACTCTCAGCAGCTAGATGTTCACAGAAAACACCTCACTCCTACACCCCAAAACAAGCAGTTAACAAACAGTGGAGGCAGACCTGTTCCGCTCAGTAATTAGAGGCTGAGGTGGTGAGTGATTGTGAAACAAAGCTCAATTTTCCTGTAATTAGTATCTATGATTGCCTTGCAGGTATTCTCCGCAGTCTGGACCAAGACACTGTGTGGTTGATAGTTATGGGTCTCTCATGATGAAACCTTCTGGAAAATACAATTAGTAGGAAGGGGGGGTGGAGGAAGGGGAGGTTATGGAAGGTGAGTGGTGCCTCCTGTGCAGAGAGGTCTGCCCCACAGCTGTCTGTGCCCAGAGAGGCCAGTCTCCTGTCCCAGAATGCCGAAAAGGAGCACATGTCTTTAAACCAGACAAACACCTCTGTCAGCAGACCACAGTCACCCCACCAGTCAGACCATTCAGCCTGGTGCTGCTCTGTAATTACACACCACTGCCTGCTGGGGAAGGGGCAGGAGGGGCCAGACGGAGATGCAGACCCCGTCACTGCCATCAGCATCACTACAGGCATGTGCTGGAAAAACAGAGAGAGTGAGACAGATAGGGAGAGTGAGTGAGAGAGAAGGTGAGGTAAAGACAGACCTGTCTGGGACAAGGAGGCGGGAGGAGAGGCAGGACACCCTCCTTCTTCCTGTGAAAGATTAGAGGCTGTGTGTGAGCACATCTGGACAGACTGTAGGAGCTGAAAGGACTGATGTGAGAATCTGCAGAGCCAGAGCCAAACTTAAGAAGATCAGTGAAGTAACACTGCTGAGCGCAATTGCAAAAATATTGATACACATATTCTTTTTAGTAATTGTATATTTAACTTTTTTAAACTTGGCGATTGAAACATAAACAAACCCAAATGAAGAGCTCATGGATCGAATCAAATCAAAGGCTAGAATAAACTAAAATATACCACTGGCACACGTACAATAAAGTATTAAAAATTCCCAGAGTGATGCACAACTTTGTTCATGTCAATAGTCCCCATAGTGTCTGTAATTAAATGCATATGCAGGGTTGTTCATGGCACTATGGGGATTACCAGCAAATATGCATTGGTAAAGAGAAAGAAGTATTTCAAATGAAACATTAGGCCACACTCCCAAGTATACTCACAAATTCACACATTTAAAAAAACTTTACTTAAATACTTTTCTGTCACTTATTCTTTATAAATGTGACATTAAAACTGAATCTTTCATCTTTCTCTCTCTTACATGTGCCTGCTATTTATGACCGCTCAACCTAGTTTGGTAAAGTAGTCAAACTAGTTAAAGATAGCTAACTGGAAAGGATGCAAAGAAAAGTGAGAGAGGTGACAGTAATAATTCTACTATGTACTATTTCAATAACAATTTAAATAAAAGTATAATAACTAACTGACAAGTAAAACACACATACGCTTCCTGAGGTGCAGAATCGAGACTAAATCTTTCTTCCCCATTGCTAGTGAGTGCTGGAGGTCTAGCTCTGGAGGGTGTGTACTACCTTACACTGCCTTGGCTTAAGTGTATGTGCTGATTGATGAGGTGAGATGTGTGTGCATGAGGTGAGAACCTCTCTGACCCTGCATGCTCTCACCTCCTAGAGGCTGTAACATGGTTTCACATGCAGCAGGTCTTTCCAACACCTCACCTAGACTTGTAAACCAGAGCAGATGTAGACTGGCTGCCTCACTGCACTTGTTTTCAACTTAACAGTGAGGATTCAGTCGCGCTTAGCTGACCTTTTCCTTGGGGATCAATTATCTGACCAATTGCTACAGCAAGGCTGCACTTCCTTCTCACCTGTAATTGCAGTTGAACCTGTCCAGTGTGTGGGCTGCTCCGCTCTCAGACTGAGAGGTGAGGAGGCTGAGTGCCTATTCCAAAGGAAGGAAATGATGAAGTGTTTCCCACCCTATACGTCAGTCACCTAATAAAAGAAACCTGTGATGCTGGGAAAGCACAGTAAACACTGGGGTTCAGAGGGAGGTTTGGACTGGGCACAACATAGTACTGATGACCAGACTGAGACCTGTCAGCTGAATGGGAGGTGGAAGCTGCTGATGGGTCTGCTTTAATACTCTACTCTGGCCCACCAGTCTGTCTAGAAGAGAGCTAAACACTATCTGTTTCCTCTCCTGGTATCAGTTGAAATACCTCAGTGCAGGCATGGTATATGTTGCATAACGCTGATCTGATAAGTAATGTGCTCCTCTTCCTAAATAGAAACAATTAGATTCTTAGTGTGAATGGTTATCATGTTAATGTCTACATTTGTTTTTACTTAATACAGAAGATGTGCATTGAATAACTATTTTTTGTTGCTTTATAAAACAATGTACAGAAAACATGGCCTACATCTGTGGCCTACATCCAGTAGAGGTCCTTAGGCAAGAACTGCTGGCACTTTCCATGCCTGCCTTTGTACCTTGTCGCTATGGATAGAAGCGTCTTCCAAATGACTAAATGTAAATGTAAATTTGAAAGTACAGTATACAATAACTTAGTTTAGCACCGTTGGTGAGCTGACAAAGAGCAGAATGAAACCCATCACCTCAGTTCGTCTCTTTTGGATTCAGACAAAAGAACCCACTCGCTCAGCAAACATATGTTCTGAGTAGCCTTGTTCAGTCTGACTTGGCTTTTGTTTGAAGAGTAAAGTGTTATCTACGTATATGTGCTTTTATCTGAAGGCAGCCGTCTTCAGTCTGTCTGAGGCAGTGCAGAGACAGAGACAAACGCCTCCCCTGGCTCGTTGTCAGCCTTTGGTCACTAATGATGCTGCAGCGCTGAGCTCAGCTAATTGACCAGACAAAGATGGATCAGGACCATCTTACACTATGCTGCGTCTGCTCGCTGCAGCGTTTGTGTGTTTTGTTGTTTTGATGTTTTCGTTCACAGCTGCTCTCAGACTCTGTACTGTATCTTTCCACAGGAACTTCACTCTTGGACATAACACAGTTAGACTCGAGAAAACACAGACAAAGCTTGAGAGGGAGTGAACCCCCTCTCTCGAAGCTGTCTGCATATATTCAACCCCTCTCTTCTGCATGCATGTATGAGAGGACAACAAATGTTTTGTTAAAGTCTTGCTGCAGAGGCAGAGCACAAATGACCAGCAACTGATGAGCTTCAAGGATCCGACAGTTAGTGCAGCTGAATGTGAGATGTGTGTTTGAAGGCTCTGGTTGGCAGCACTAACTGGGCTCTTAGCTTGAGGGCTCTGGTTTATTTTAACTGGGAGAAAATCTCTGTGAGAATGACCTTGGCCCATTAATAATAGAACCAGTGTGTGTGTGTTTGTCACAAGTGTATTTTCTCTCTCACACACACACACACACATATTGATTTAATAGTAAAATTATGAATTTTGAATGCTTTTGTGGAATCCATTTTGAAAGTGTTGCTCTCTGCTAAACGCGGTCAGTTTCAGGTTTGCACCCTTCGCTTCTGTTCACACTCTGCAATAAAAGTGTCTGGCGTTGGCTCACGTTCACTCTGTTTCTGACTGATGTGTCTGTTGTGTCTGTGCTGCAAAAGAACATGATATAATCTTCTGTGTGCGGGGAAATTAAATGAGACCACATGTAATCACTCAAATCACTGTAAATGCCCATAAAGGCCCATTTATCACCATATGTGAACTGCATTTGGACATGGGCACTGTTTTGATACAGATATGAAGTCTGCTTCAGCTAGTTGGCATCATATATAGAATGAACATTTAAAATATATTAACAAACCTTTATCTGTTTTACTTGAATTATACTGACAAGTCAATGTGTTCTTTTAATATGACAGGCTGTAATGGTCACCCTCAATGTTTGTCTGTAATCTAGCAGTGAATGATGTGAAGCAAAGGAAACACTAGAGAGAAAGTCCTGCCAGTGTTTGTTCTGACGTCCACATGGACAAATGTGTGGCTTGGCAAACATGTTTTCTATATTTTGGCAGGCAGCTTCATAGGTCTGTCTGCTACATGTTTAGAAAGAATGTATGTTGTAAGATCTCCCCTCGATTTCTATCCGTAAAAAACTTTAATTTTGATAAGTTCAGTCTGAAATACGTAACTGTTCTTCGAAATCTGATTTGCTTTTTATTCCTTCAAGATTCAAAAATCTTTATTCAACCCAAGGGGAAATTTCTTAAGAGTCCTCATATTATCATCTTATATGTCGTCATGAGGGTCATCTTTCACGCACACACTCTCATTACAAAATAGAAAAAGATAACCTTCTCTCCATGACCTTTGCTCATATCTTTCTGCTTTTTCTATGAGATAGAGAGAGAGAGAAGCAGAACGAGAGAGAGCTGATGTCAGGATGGGCACTAGCCCCTATGAACTCTCTGCAGGGGTATTTCTCTAATGAAGAGCTCTGACTCAGTCGCTGATTAGGGCCCAGTGCAACATGGGGCCAAGGGGTCAAATACATTCACACATTTCTTTGACCCCCCAACTGGGGCAATTAGCCAACTGAGAAAAAAGAGTGGTGACAATGAACCGTGTCCACTGGGAGCATTCATTTACTCTGCTGATGTTTTTATTGGATGAGTTGGTGATAGATCACACTTTAAGCATCCAACTCAGCCTCTTTCTTCTGGGCTCAACCTGCATGCACACATCACAGGAGTGTGTAGTGGACAGACACTATTAGAGGAGGAGATACAGACCAAAGCCCTGCAGGATTTGAAATGTGTTGTTTCAATACAGGAGCAGTGCGTGTGTGTGTGTGTGTGTGTGTGTGTAGGACAGTTGTCCATGTGCCAAAGCCAGCTTATGCTTCATACAATAGCTTGAGTGTAGGTGAGGGGATATCTTGGCGCTTGAAAGTTCTTTACTCTACTTGGATAAAGCTTGCTGTTGGGAGGGGTGAGAGCTAGATTTCCTATCCATAACCCCCTTTGAAACTAAATGCGGCCATGTACATAAGCCAAGCTCTAGAGAAAATGTCCTTGGTGTGTACATGTACACACACCTCTCTTTGTCTCCACAGTCTTCCCTATATAAAATCAAGTGAGGTATAGACACGCAAAAAACGTGCATAGATTTTATTTTGTTATTAAATTAAGTTTCTGCAGTCCAGAGCATCCTGCCATGACATTTCAGTCTCAGGTCTTACATGGTTTAAATCCATCTACACTTGTAATCCTCTGAGAAAAACCCAGAAATCATGAGCACAGAGGTTGAAGAAGGATAATTATTGGAGCAGTCTCAATTTACCCTAAACCATGTGTTCTGTGTAGGTTTCATACTCTCACTCTCCTCCCTCATTGGGTAATCGCTCTACCCGTTATGCTTTCCTGTCTTAAGTTCCCAAACGTTTATTTTACTTCATGACAATAAGCTCCCCGTTTTTTCTTTCTGGGGTCTGCAGTGGATAGAGACAGATCATGACGTCTGATGTTACAATAATTGAGGCTGTTGAGAAAGAATATCGTTCTCCTGCTCCAGCACGGTGCTGCAGGTGCTGTTTCATGGCTTCTTTTAGTATAGCACTTGGCGTTGACTGTTGCTGTTGGCCACCGAATGGAAAGACGTGCTTCCTGATGGCTAATGAGGTGCTGAACCCAGCCTCTTGTTTGTATCAGGAGCACCTGGGCCAACCCCAGCCAGACCAGGCCAGACAAAGCAGCCAGTCTAGCCACAAAGGGCTGCCCATTCAAAACATCCACAAATCCAGGGACACAAACACCCACACTTCATAAAATGAAGGCAAGACAGAATGAGAGCTGAGACTGTTCTCTCTGCACAAGGAAACCATTGTTTGTCTTTACACACCCTCTCACTCAGGATTTGTGATTTTATATTCCATAAAGAAACAAAGTGAAACAAAAGCAACTTGGCCAAGATACTTGCTGCTTGTCTCTTGAAAATGTAACAGACAGAAACACTAACTTGTGATTTCTGCATTGGTCTGTTGTGTCATCTTGTAATGCTAAGACGCCCACGTGGAAGATAGCACAGACAGAAACAACATAGGAATGATTTTGTGTTGTCTTTGATTAGTGAGTCATTTGTTTTTCTTACATCAGAAAATGTTCAAATTACATCTTACTCAAAGATATTAGGTTTGTGCCAATTCTTGGTGGGGATTTCCACTATTTGACTCCCATCCTGTGTATTAGTAGTAGAAAAACTTCCAAATCTAAAGCTCAATCTAAATATTACCTTTCACAGGTGAAGAAATCACTATGACCTGAAATTTGAAACATCACGCCACAGTAATTACATTTATTTGTCTTCTGTTACAGATGCAGGGAACCAGCTTGCTGCTCAGGAGGCAATAAGGAAACCATCAACGCTACGCCGGCCACCTGCACGCACAGGAGAGCCCATCTCCAGTAATACCCGTGAACTGTTACTAATTGAACTACAACACAATGGCAGCGGTATACCACACGCTTAAGTGTCTGTTTCCTGAAGATAAGATGTTCTCATTTTCAGATTGTCTCAACTGCAGCCGAATCACAGCTTTGAGTGACAGGCTGAATTTACTGGAGGCGAAGGTACGGCCTATGTCTGAGTCTCTACCAAATGTGATAGACACAAATTAAACAAGCATATTTTTTAATTGCCCAGAGTTCTTTTATTTCTTCCTGTGCCAGGTCCAGTCACTCACTGCCCCAGCCTCCACATCACATCGCCACCTTCAGGTTAAAGGAGGAACTGTCCCAGAGGCCTCATTACTGAAGGGGGCCATGCCTGCCCAGGGAGCTCCTGGTGAGCAGGGACCTGCAGGTAGGTATATCACACTGTCAGGTATAAACTCACAAAATACTGCTCATTTCTATTAAGTAGTGTCAAGGCTCTTGTGTTTTGCTAATTGCGTTAGAAATCATGCCTTGGGTTAGGGTTTTTCCTGACCCCTACCTGCTCACTCCAACTCACATCCTATTTCCTCCACTGCGCATACACTCATTTCCTTTAGCAAAAGTAATGGACCAGTTGTGCTGCTTATTGTCAGTGCTTTGTGGCTGTGTGAAAAGCAAACACTTGAGAGAATTAAAGTTATTTTATTCACTGGAATTGAGCCCAGGACAGCTAAAAACCTAGAGTTCACTTACCCTGCTGCACTGTCAGGAGAAATTTCATAAGTGTTGTTGGAAGTTTGGACATTTCCACTGAAAAGAGACGCATTCTCCCATTCACTACTACATCTATAATAAGCATTCAGTTCACAATAGTGGGAATTAACTTGAGACATTTATCTAGCTTTGTTTTCCCTCATAGCTGACAGGTGCAGAGACCCAGTATTGGACCAATTATACACTGCATTGTGGGTTTGTTAAGAGGTGTACAGGACATGACATGCTAGTTCTTTTCTGTCTATTGTGTAATTTTCAAGACACTATATTATGGATAGGGCTTATATCTGCACACACCAATCGAGATTTAAAAGACTGTCACACTCACAGCAATACTGCAAGGTTATGAAATAGGAAAAATAGGAAAAGAGAAAAAAGACTGAATAAAATGTTGCAATATGCAAAAGGAAATGCTCAGATTCAGCCTGCGTGTTGCATCTGTATAGCGTGTGTGTAGCGTCTGTTTTGCTTTGCCACTGGGGGGAGACAAAATCTGAAATTTCCTGTACTCGTACAGTCGTACACAAGTAGAACTCCCAGAGGCCTGAAAAAGTAAATGTGGTGTAAAATTGGTGGAGTTTTTCTTTATTTGTTGGACAGAAAGTAGAACAGCACTCACTCTGTGCCATTTATCTTATTTATTATTATTCGTAAAACATTCAATTATATCATCTTTGAACTTTTATTACAGGTCCTCGGGGTGAAAAGGGCAGAGATGGACTCCCTGGCAGAGATGGTAAATTGCAATTACACCTGCTTTTAGAGCATAAAAACCTATTTATTATGTTAATTGGTTAAGGCTTTGTGATTACTCACACCTGTTTCCTTCCCTTAGGGAAGCCAGGGTCTCACGGGCTGCCAGGTCCTAGTGGGCCTCGGGGGGAGGCTGGGGTAAGGGGACCATCTGGAGCTCCTGGATCTAAAGGATCCCCAGGACCAGCAGGTAAGAGAGGACTAGAAGTAGAAATACACACAGTTCACTCTTAGCAGACTGAATCTAAGTTGCCTAAGATGATGACACAGTTGGTCAACATGTTGTAAAAGTGCGTGTGTGTCATTGAATGCGATGGAGGGTATAGCTGGATTTTATAGTACGGGACAGTATTGATTGAAGACGTGTTAAAAGAAGAAGAAAGAAAAATCTGTGATAAGAGATTCACCTATAACGTTAGGCTCCACAGTGTTTGTCTTTCTCTTGAATCACTCGGTCAACCCACTGTGTTTAGGCATTCAGTTGGTTGGCTATTAAAATCTAATTTCTGCATTTCTACTACTACATATAAACTCCCCAACATGTGCTGCTGCTTATGGTCACCGTCCAGAACTAAAACAGAGGCATAAATCAGTTTTATATATTCAGAGCTCACTGCCTATGTACAAATAATAAATGACCTGTTGGATAAAAGTAAATCCACAGGCAACTGTGACCTGAATGATAATAAAGTAAATGGTAGTGTACGTTTTTCACAACATCTGCTCTCACTACAGGCTGTTATTCCTCTGCTCTCTGGATCATGAAGGGAGTGCCTCTCCTTTCAGTCTAACATATGACCCCTGCTCTGTGCCTGCTGCTGGGTAAAGACGAGATTTAGAGCTAAAGTTAAACTACAAACCCACTTTCCAAGAAGCGCCATGTGACTTCAATCTGAAATGAACATGATCTATATATACACAAATCCCAGGTCCTTATGATTTCCATATGCCCGTAGTGTTATTGTTTTTTCTATCTCCATTACTTCATAAGTACCCTAAACCAGGCATACGTCTTGCATTTAAAGCTAAGTTTTCCTTATTGTGCTGATTTTTCCAGTTTAAAGTGAAAGATAAACACAGGACTAGAATGTGTCCAGTGTAATAAAAAATATTGGCAGCTGTTTTTTTAAGACAGAGGTTATGGGAAAGATAGGAAAAAAGTGAACTTTTGATATTAGAAGAAGTGACACAGGACATTACGATGAGTCGTGATAAGTTACTGGAGAGTTGTAGTAAAAACTGTGACTCATATTTTGACAGGTCCCTGCTCTAGGGAGCCATTATCCTGTACGGAAAAAAAAAACAATTACCCAACAATGTCACATTGCATTTAAAAGGCCACATTGACTGGCCATTTGAACCAGTGTGTCGCAGGTTACAGTCTTCCTGAAGCAGTCAAAACACAGCCGGTTGCGCTGCAGTGTTTACCAAGTCTAAGTGAAAGCGGCCTGCAGAGGTGTCAAATCAAAGCTGTAATAACATTACCCAGCAAAGCAATAATTAGTGGACTTCTATCGTCAGGTGCATCAGTACATAAACAGAGAGGTCATGAGTCTTGGTCTGTCGGAGGGCAAGAGGTGGCGATTAGAGCATCATTACCTCAGGAGAGTCCAAACACGGAGGTCACATGTGGTTGTGTGGGTGCTTTTTTTTTCACCTTCAAAAAATGTCTGAAAGAGGAGGAGGGACGCTTTAACTTATCAGCCCATATAGACCAACTGCAGGCTGTTACTGAGACGCACATGTACAAAAGCTAGGTGAGTTTAATTTAGTACGAACCTGTGCCAGTAACACTTTGCAGACTTTAATGGTGTTTATTTGAGTTTTCCCATGCCCCTGAGTGCATTCCCAGTACTGGGTCATTAAAGACCCTCCTGACAGAAACAAAGTTGACCAGTTCATACACTCCTCTATTGGCCAGCTGCTGATTTTACATGCAATTACATGGATATAAAGGAACACACAGTCACCCTGCACCATTGTGTACTTGATTTAATGTATTTCACCTCTGGCCTTTGTCATAGATTTTCCTCCTCTCATAACCCACAGACATTTTACATTACCAGTCTGCCGTAGAGAGTTTCTGTTTTGCTATAACATGTTTCTGAAGTACAGTATATCTGTCACCACAGTGATGTTTCTGTCCTCCCTCCTCTTAGGCCCCCGTGGACCACCAGGAATCCCAGGAGAGAGGGGCCTACCAGGACCACCTGGTCCTCCAGGTCCCCCAGCGCCAGCCAGTGCCCACATCCCAGAACCAGACCACAGTAAGACAGACGTTAAAAGTTGAAAGTATTAATTGTATTTGTTATGCATGCAGGTTTCAAAAGAGAACTCCATCAACTTGCATTGCACTATTTTTTGCCAGACTCTGAATGAACTTGAAAAAGGTTAATCCACACATTACTCTTCCCTGTCATAACCAGGCAGCTGTGTTATTCACAGTGCAGTTGTGTCTGGATAATGTTGGTAGCCTTGAGCTGCAAACCTCAAGTAAAGATGAGGAGTGGGCTACAATAATCTGGTAAACCCACTGTTCTAGCTCCATATTTCCAGATTTGTCACACAGCTCTGAGCTACAAAACACTTTTATACAATGTTTTCATATGTTACTTTACCGTAATGTCGTGCAAAACCTCTAAACAGACCTTAATGTATAAATCCCCTTGGTTTGCTATACATTATATTTTTTTGGGTTTATAAAAATTGAACAACCGCTATGGTGCAGCTCATGAATTCTCACACCTGGTTTTTATGGACCTGGAACTCTCTCAAAGGTCAGAAATCCAGATGCAGAGTACATCCATGTCAGACAACCACTTCACCACCTCCACTTTGCAGGAAGAGGTTTCTTTCGGGGCCGTATCAGACACTGTGACCTCATGTTCAAACAACATCAGGTTGCCTTGAACCCAGCATACTTACATGTGCTCAAACTCAATCCAAGCTTTTGTTTTCTGTTAGCATGAAGTAGGTATTACAGATGTCCTGCTTGATACTTCAAACTGGATATTCGTGTTTCTTTAGCTGTCTCACGGACATGTTCTCTCCTGCTGCGCGTGAGCTCTCAAGTTTTAGGACTAATGATAAACAAAAGAAACAGAGAGAATGAGAAACAGACAGGATGACGGTAATCCTTTCACTGCTACTTGCTCGGTATTGTCTACCAGCCAAGTAGAACCGAATCAAAGAGTATTAAATGGAGGCAGAGAAGGCCTGAGATTGACACAGTCTTCACATGCTGGGATGAGAACCTGTCCACCACTGATGTCACTCAACAGCTTCCAGATGTAGGCCACTCAGACAGCTCAGAGGGAGTGTGAGAGACAGATGGGGCCTGCACCAACTTTTTCAAGGTCAATGCATCGGTGGATTTTTATATGTGGATTCAGTGGTAAAACAAAGTATGCAGCACACAGATTTGTAAGCTATGGGTTCCTGTGTGGAGAAAGCTGTGGGTAGGTTGAGGTTGGCGATGATGATGATTTCCGAGGTTGCGAGCCATTTCTTGCACATCAAAGTAACAGTAGGGAACATAAGGGCAGAGTGGAGGGTGTGGTGGGGGTGGTGGGGTTGGGGGGTTCTGTGCTGAGTTTCCTTTGGAAAACACTAGCTTATTTGGCTTTTGCGTCTGCATCAGGAGTTTGGAATTCCCTTTTCCAGAACAGGAGAGTTCCTAAACTGGCTGCAGCCAAAGCGTTTAGAAGTAGAGGATGGCTCAGTCGTTTGAAAGTATGATCTCAGTATTTGTGAGTGGTCCCACACCGCATCGTGTCACGCTAAGCCACATTTCCCAGTGTGTACTACTGAAAAGAGCGTGTAGTAATAGACACAGACAGAGATGAGCGATCCCGTTTTGGATGTCGTCTCTGATCCTGATCTATTGGTGGTGCGCAGCGATCTGGCAGCTGGAGGATGTTTCTGGCTGTCAGGCCTCCTTCACCTCCTCCGCCCTGCATCTCCTGACGTCTCATGCTGTGACTGGATCTGTGTTTCCTGTCAGTATAAAATTGCCACACACTTCCTCTATAACTCACACGTTCACCACCCTCTTCCTCACCGTCCCTGTAGACTCAATCAACATCCAGTTGGCGTTGTTACACAGTGACATTTCTTTTGCAATATTATATCACTTTTAATGTATCTGAAACTTAGATTTACTGCTGACAATGTCTGGGCACATTTCTAGTGTAGTTTACTCCCTGCTGAAGTCATTAGGTGAAGTTTGAGTTTGTTGGAAGACACTGCCCTCTACAGGTAACTGCAATTTGACAGGGAGCTAAGTAAAGCATCACACGGCTGACGTTAGTGTGCGAGAAGTTCATATTTACAGGTCCCTCACTACTGGGAGAGAATCATTTAATTGATGGAGCTTGTGGATCTTTCAGTCTCAGTGATGTATGAAGACACATCAAATCACCAATAACTGATAAAATATTGCATACAGTACATAACACATTAAAAGACAGATTGTTGTAATTAAGTTGTAATTTGAATTTGTGTCAGACATGTAAATATTGCATTACTTACTATTACTATTAATATAAAGGTATGACAGACTTAGTTGTTGTCACTGAGAGTAGCTTCTACATTCCATTAAACATAAACATTTTATTTCAACTCCAGATCGTGGAAAAGACCCCTTATTTACCAACACTTTCCATGACTCACGGGGGTTACCTGTTCCTGGACCTCAGGGTCCACCCGGGCCCATCGGTGAGTGTTTCTCAGTTTTTATCCTCGACAGCACACAGGGTGTTTGAAATGTTTGTCCGTACACTCAAAGATCCTAAAATTGTATGCGCACAGTTTTTGGGAGATAGTTTTCGAACACACGTTAGTGAATTCAAATTTTCCACGCACTGACAACTAGTGTTAAACTAGTCATAAACCTCAATGGGTACTGTGCACATGTCTTGCTGACTTTTTCAGTTAAATACCAGCTCCACTCAGACAGTGCAGATGCTTCTAACATGTATTTCTTTATCTGATACACAGGTCCACCAGGTCCTAAAGGCCCGGCAGGACCTTCTGGCCCACCAGGACAGACTGTAAGTTTGCTGTTTAGCATCACTGTTTATGTCTGACTTGCTCCACCAATATATCTTTGTCATTTTTAATTTCCTTTCTGACTCAAAACAGGGGAAACCTGGAGCTCCTGGAACACAGGGCCCTGTGGGGCCAAAGGGGGAACGTGGAGAGAGAGTGAGTACACTCAGAGCTTGAAAATCAACTAAATACGCTTAAACAAAACTCTCTGAAATATGTCTTTGGTTTTTCAGGGTCCTTTAGGTTACCCAGGAGAGAGAGGCTTCAGAGGCGAGCCGGTAAGCCACGTCCACCCTGGTGCCATGAGGTTTGTGGCATGAGTGAATGAGCGTACAGAGGGAAACATCAACACATGTCACAGCTGGTTATGTTACTGTAAACTACACTAACCAGCACCCCGACAAACCTCACTGACCAGTGACAACACAAACTCAGACAGAATAAGCGCTTTCTGCTGGAGTAAACTCCTGCACTGTTCTTGTAAATGTTTTGAATTCAGATTCATTTTCTCCTGTTGTTAATGTTTCTTCACAGGGAGCACCAGGACCCAAAGGAGAGCCAGGGGAGAAGGGCTTACCGGTAAGGAAGTAGCTGGTGTTAGTGCACAGTTTGCATGGTTACACAGGGTCTGGAAGGGGCAGGGGGTTGTGTTTGGTTGTAAGATTTAAAAAAGTTTAAGATTCATTCGTTGAGCATTTTAATGTTTCACGTGTCTGTCTAACCCTTACTCTTACTTTTCTTTTACTTTTCTTTTTTCTTTTCTTAGAGCAATCTAAATGTAAGACATTTTTATTTATGCCACCATGTGTTCACTTTTCAATAAATCTATTCAGTTACCTAAAATACCTCTTAACCATCATCTACATCTCAGGTTATGGTTATGATATTTTTACAATCACCATGTTTAAAGCTGTGTTTGGCCACAGAGTTGTATTCAATTGCACATCTTCTCTCTGTTGATGCCTGTCAAAGTGTCTGTTTTTTTTCTATGTTTGAATACATATGATTTACCTGTTGATCTGATGGGTTTTGTGTGTGAAACCTTTTGGTTTTTCGCTGTTGTTGTTTTTGTTGGTCCTTGGGGTGTGCTCTGGACTGCTGTCCCCTGTCACAACACTGTCCTCTTGACCCTAGAGCTATCTGACTCCCTCTGCAAGCTACTGTCATCATGGCTACCTCTCACAGTCATCTTTTCAGCATCTGACTTTGGCATATACATAGAAATACGATAAACAGTGTCAATCTTGGAACAATGCCATGCACCAGCTTGAGATATAACAAAATTATTTTAGCAATTAATTATAATTTTAACTATTTTTTAACACAGCTACATCTAATCATGATATTTCAATGAATATTTCTACTTTTTATTGAATCACAAGGAAAATGAATAAGATGTGTATGCCAAATCCCTCCATATGTGTAAGTGAGGGCTTAGAGTTGTTGTGCTCTGATGAGAGTGGAGTGGATACAGCTATCCTCTTTCATCTGACAATGCATGATTTTGTCTGCACCATAGTTGGAAAGTACAACTAAAGAATGTCTCTAATAAGTAGAATAACACATTGCCACTAAAACAGAAACAAGGCAAAGTAGTTTCAAGTTATTTATCTGTTAGGTCTTACCAACATGAACATCTGTATCGAATCTATAGACTATCCAACCGATTGTTGTCAAGATATTTCACTGAAAACCAAAAGTGTCAACGTCTTTGTTGTACTACATCAGTGTCAGTCAGGCTCATAGTCTTTGCAGCGTGAGTGTCTGCATCATGGCTATCACATCAGTAGTCAATGACATATTTCAGTGTTGGACCAACTAGTAAACTGACATTGTAATACTGCTAGCGCGGCTAAAATTAAAATGTAGTCATCAGTCGTATGACTTGATAAAACTTTGCCTTTTTTCTTCAAACATAGCGTCCCTGGCTTGTCTTCCTAATCACATCATTTGATAGTGGGAATCACTCACCTGGGCACCAACAGCTTCAGCTACTCTCTGCATGCCTTCAGTTGAAATGGTATTGCTTTCAGCTGTCTCTCTCTCTGCTTCTCTTCATCTAATACTTGTTTTAGACGTGATTCATGAAGCCACTGCATTATACGTCAACAAAATACAAATCCAATTTCAGTGTAGCTTTATACTGGCTTCATTCTGTCAGATATTGATAGGTAACTTCTGTGGCCGCAGCGACAAGAATGAGCGCTGTGGTGCTGAAAATATTTGCCTGGCTTGTCTGCTACTGAACAAAAGAAGTGTAATAGGCATGATCAAATCTGAATCCTGGGAAAGTGTAATTCAGCTGTGTAATGTCACCGACATGACTGGTCTGTAATGTGCATGCTGATGTAGCCCAGCCCAGCATGGCAGAAACTGACTTCATGTAGCAGCATGACCAGAGAATGAGGGAGAAACGGAGAAATACTGGGAACAGAGAATGTCTGAGAGTGCTGGGCAGATATGTGGACTGTTTTAACCTTCTAACTGCTAAACTGTATTGAGAAAAATGACTTGCATCTTGGCGAACAGTTCTGTGGCTTGTGCTCTTTACCTTGACGGCTGTATCTATCTTCACAGGGGGACGGAATACATCAGATCAGAGAGGCGCTGAAGATCTTAGCCGAGAGGGTTTTAATCCTTGAGACTATGATCGGTATTCATGGTGAGTAGGAGGCCTGAGGCAGGGTCAGCTTTAGGCAGGGGTCAAAGCTTGGGGGGCTCAAAACTCCCATCATACCTCAGTCCTGGGACAGGGAGTGGGAACAGTTGTGAGCAGCCCCAGGACCCGTGCTGGCTTTTCCACCCCCCTCACACAGTGCCCCTGTCACTGCTCTCTGATAGGACGTTAGCTTGCAGATGTTCCACGACTTGCAGGCAGACCTTGAGCTTCTGGCTCGCAGGGTGACCTTGCTGGAGGCTATCATCTGGCCAGGTAACACTGAGACATCCTCACCCACTGCTCTGCTGGCCCTCACTGACCGTTTTACCAACATCTAGGAAATGTTGATTAGGCATCACTTGTTAATTAAGTGCTGAATATTGAACTAGTTTTTAGAAATGTGTTCTTATGTATGAATTATTTTGGTTGTGGCGATTCTAAAGTAGGATGGCAGCACACTTTCCTAAAAGAACCTAAAATCCTATTTACTCAGTTTCTCACCATGAGAGATGTGTTTCTCATATAATGGGCGATAAGGTTTTAACACTTATACACTGATATTCTACATGGGAGATTTCTCTATTTGTGCATTTTCTTTGCTTTTCCAATGGGCTTGAAATGGATGGAGCAAAGACAGAAAAGATATTATCACATACTTTCAAGATTCAGCCGTATTCAAATCTAAACACCAGACTATTTGTTTTAATCAAATCTGATTAAACACACACAGACCTGCTCCAGCACAATAGCAGAGCATGTTGATGTTAAACTCCAAATAAACATAACTCTTTTTATTTATTTTTATTTTCTTTTTATTGTTTTTAACCTTAACTTTGTTATTTAGCCATGAATGTTACAAAGAAACCAAGTTCTAGTTTTCAGGGGCTTTAATCTTATACACTGGTTGTGCTTTGCAGATTGCTGTTTATCTGCAGATGCATGTTAGTCTAGCAAGTAGTGCTGCAATAATTAGTTGGGAAAATAATTAATCAAATGAAAATTTGATCACTGATTGTTTAAGTCATTTATCAAACAATTATGCCAAACTGTCGTCTTATTAAATACTTTGTTTGTGCCAGTAAGTTGTGTTTTTTTTACAGCTAAGACAATTAATCTATTGTACATGTACTGAAAATGATTGTTGCAGCCCTACTAGCTAGACACACTTTCTTTAGAGCAGGATCAAACAAAGAAGGCACTGAGAAGTCCTTTGAACATCCTCAGTTTATTAATAATTTCAATGTTAAAAGTAAGCAACAGGTGTCTCCGATCGAAAAAACATCCCACTTATTACACAGTCATGTGAATTAGGGTTACAGAGTCCACACACAATGATGGACAGGGAGGCTTCGTTCCAACTGCTGTCTTTCTTCAACAGAGCCTGATCTAGGGTCTGGGGATGGACCATTTGGCACAGCCTCCCCTAGTTTCTACAGAGATAAGCGAGCAGGTGCACTTCCATATCGACTTGCTTCTCCTCTGCCCTCCGACACCAAGGTTCGAGGGAAGTAGCCTCCCCACTCACCCTGAGGATCACAGGCTGGGTTGACTCCCCCTTCTATAGGTCTCTTCGGCACTCAACAGATTTAGACCCTATCTATACCCTCACTGGGCTTTACTGTCAGATTTAGGATGGGGGACGCCTCAGGGAACTCCACTGATACTCCATAATGTCCTCCTCCACCGGGAACCTGAGAACTAGTATGACCCCTACCCCTTGCCATAACCAAACACTTATCTTTACATACCACACCCAGCAGCTCTTTCTGTATCTCAGTTCTTTGGTTGCAGAACTAAAGCCTCAGAATAAAGATGTTCATGCTTGAAAAAGGAAAACCTGAATCTTCTATGGTGCTTATCAAGCTGCAACCAGTTGTCGACAATAAGGGTCATTTAGAGTAATCAATTGAAGGAGAAATCAGATGTGAGTAAAGAGAATTTTGAGTGTGTATTGCTTTCACAGTGTAACTGCAGTCTGAAAAGATTTCATTATTTAAGTATATTGAGCATGTACAGTTTTAGGATACAATTACAAATAAACCTCTTCTTTTAGTATTAATTCGTTATACTTCTATCATATGGTTTAACTCAATGTTATGTAGTGCACTAAACAGATGAAGTCATTGCTACTCTAAATCAGATGTGTTCCTAACAGTTAATTGTAGTTTTCTTGTGTGAGTGTTTCTCTCCCTTCAAGTACACACTGATAAAGTGATTTAATATGCAATAGTATATTGACATTTAATGTGTACAAAAGAAAATGCACAAACATTTGTATTTTGGTTCGGCTCCATATTAGCAAAATAAAAGTCATAAATAATATTGCATTCTGGAAACAAAACAACTCTTTGCAAACGTGTCTGAACCATTTCATTAACACACACAGAAGAAATAGCAAAACTGTTAACAGAACTTGAACGTGTTTTACCACTGTTGGTAAACTGCTTAAAACTGTTCTGATGAAAAGACTTGATCATTGTTTTTTTCATCGTATATGTCAACCTTATTGTGAATCTATTTAAAATGATCAGTTGCAGTTTATTTTGTATGCTTATGTGTAACCATTTCATATTGAACTCTTTTTCTCGCAAATGTGTTATTGTGTTAAGATAATCCTGTCTAAATGATCGGTGTAATAAAATAATGTTCATTGTTTTTTTTAACATGTCACCTGTCTTCATTTGTGTTACAACAGTGTTTATTAAACATCACTATAAATAAATGACATCCACAATCTCTAATGTACATTTATGTGCACATACAGAAAGTATCATGTCTCAAATAGTAAAGTTTGTGCTCACACATAATTAGAACAAATAAGTCTTTCCTCACCTTTTATTCTGATCATCAAAACAAGTAGCCCACAGGGAAAATTTAATATGGAAGCTCAGCAAAACCCAAGCATAATGTTTGTCTTTGTTTGTTTAGTGCAAACACAGTTTCAGACTGAATCCATGAAGTGTGAGGTGGTCTAGGTGCTCGGTGAGGGAAGAGGGTTCTTTCCCTTAGATACCACTACAGCTTGTTCCCCAACGCTGTCATCAATAAGCAAGGAGATGGCGCCATCTAGCTGTTTTGATGCTGCTAATGCCACTACAGCTTTTTCTGTGGGGAAGCCCATCTTCTCCAGCTGCTGGAGTCTAAGGGGAAACACTGGTCTTTTAGTAAACTTCAAATCACATGAATAAAACTGTATTTGGGAGATTGTGTGTGGTTTCAAATTCAGTAATGTCACTGATACCCTTTTTTAATTTTTTTTTTTAATATATATAAATTGGAATTAATACCAACCGCAAAGAGGAAACTGATGATTTGGGCACCTCCACTTTTGCATCAGGGTCATCAGGAGCATCCTGTAATGAGGCTAGTATACCGGCCCTTAACATCTGCTCATCCAAAACCTCTGTGTCAGACATTGCAGAGGACTCCTCCATCATCCAGGCAGGCAATGGCTCAATCCATGAATGGTGGTTCGAAACAGGATGATCCCTCAGTGGGAGAACAGCTGCCTGATTTACAGGCATCATTTGAGAATGTGATCTGTGGTGATAACATTTAAATAATGAAATCTGCCATTGTGAACATTCAGTAAAAATTCTGCTGAGAATAATATAAATCACACCTAGTGGTAGTGTAAGTGGGCAATCTGAACCTGGTTGAAGTGGGAACATATGCCCAATTAGGAATTAGCTCCAAGACTCTGACCTCCTCCAGCTCTTGTAACATCCCAATGAATGACTGATGATCTGAGAGGTATATTAAGATCACCACATTGTTTTTATCTAGAGACAGATACCAAATCTTTAGTAAGAAATGACTGGCTAACACAATCTTATATATTTCAATATAATTTCATGACCAGGCTTGAAACAGAAGTGACACAAAAGGGCGTACAGAAATAAAAATCATCTAGGAAATGATTTTGGTTAAATACATCAACAAAAAAAAAAAGAAAAAATCTGATGAAATGAATGAAAACCTGTGTGGTTATACTATGGGTGAGTAGGGACATATTGCAGAATATGGACAAACATCAAGTGAAAGGATACAGTTGTGTCCAATGCATATTGCACAGAAGTGAAGCAGGGCAGGGGTCCCTGGCAGCAGCAACAGACCAATCAGCAAAAAAAGCCAGGGCAGAAACCAGACTGGCAAACACCTCCCCAGCCTCCTCTGTGTTACCTGACGACACTGTGTTGTAAACAGAGCCAACAGGATGGCAGAGTAACCACAGATGCGACTGGCCTCACTCCCACCAACAAAGAGGACCAGGGTGTAAAGAAGAGGTAATATGGTCATTGTGAGAATAGAGAGGGCGAGGAAGGCCACTGTTCCCCAGCGTCGTTCCTGACATGGTCCAAGCAACAGCAGAAGAACAACACTGACCAGCAGAGATGGAAGCTCATCATGACTGAGAGCATACAGGAACACATCTGAGAAAAACAGGAGTTAATAAAGAAACTGTGTTACATGACTTGAACACTTAAAGTTTCAGATATGCATGTAAACTCCAGATTACAAAACACAGTTACCTTTGAGCTTTGGGAAGTCACCATCTGGACCTAAGCTGAGACTTGCCTGGATTCCTCCAGCATACATCAGCAGCATGAGTGTTATCAGTAAAGATGTTCCCATAAAGAAACCTTGGCGATTTGATCCAAACCAAAACCAAACTGACAATATACGACCAATCATTGTTTTCAATCAGCTGCAGTTTCTCCACTCACTAATCAGTCAACGGCATAATTGTGGTTCACAAGTCTTGCAAACATGGAAAGGGTAAAAATTGAAGAATCGTATTTATTCCATGCGACATATGTTAACTCTTGCGATATATTTACTAATTTCACTGGATTTCTAAAATTACCAGAGTGTTAAAAGGTGAATAATAAAAATATTTAAGTAAACTCTTAGAAAACCTTAACAGTGTTAAGTAGAATCTTACTTCCGTACTACGTCACGTCGTCTTCTTCTCTTGTGGTTATGTGTGTGTAAATGTGTGTTTACCACCACCTACTGGACACACTGCCGAACTGTTTATGTAACCACAGGAGACTAATAATTTGTAAAGCAAAAAATTGGAAACATTCGCCATCTGTAGGTTTTGAATTGTTCACTCAATTGGAAGATGCATTTTCAATAAAAACGTTAGTGTTTTAGTAAAGCAAGTCATTATTTACATTTTGAGTACTTTGATCTTGAGCAAAGAATTTGCTGTGGTGCTTCTATTTGCATTGGAGCATTTTTTATAGGCAAGTATTTTATTTAACTCATTTTTTGCATTCCCCTGTTCCTGATTAAACTTTTAGTCCTATGGACAAACTGTCAGTCTAATTTTACCACTACTCTAAATTATTTGACATTTTTTGTCTGAAGGAACCTCAAGGAAAACAAGGAAACAAATTGATGCACCATTACCTGAACAATAAACTATTCCCAATTAGAGAAATAGAAATAGAAACTCCATAATTGGACTGTTTAAAGATTGAGATGTCAAGAAATTGAGAACTATGTATATTAGGCAACTTAGGCAATGATAAGCCCTAAGACAAAAGATATCCTCTTTAAAATTCTCAATATTTATCCATCCAATGAATCATGAAGACAGAGATTTAACATTGATCACAATAATTGCAACTTTTGTGAGATGAAATACTACAAAACTACCCAGAAGTATTTAGGTAGATGTTATATTTTCGGTATCACTTTGAAGGACAAGAGATATGATATGGTACTAAACAACCTGCTATTATTGGCAACATTTTTCATCATCATGTCAAAATGGAGTTAAAATAAACCAGTTCTCTGTTTTTAAAAGGGCAGTGTTGACAGTCACATTTAGAGGTTTGAGACTTTTTAATAAGCTATAGATCCCTATTTGCACTTGTGTGTTTTATTTATTTCATTTTAATTGGTATTATTGTTGTTGCTATTGTAGCCAATTTCTTGACTCACTGTACACATATGACTGCGAAGCCACCTCAGACTCTAATATGATCATAAAGTTTGCTGATGACACCGTGGTAGTGGGACTGATCTCCCACAACAACAAGGCAGCCTATAGGAGGGAGGTCTCCCACCTGGAAGATTGGAGCCGGGAGAATCACCTCCTGCTGAACATCAGCAAAACAAAGGAACTGATTGTGGACTTTAGCAGGAAACAGCAGAGGGTCTTCCACCCACTAATCATAAATGGCTTTGAAGTGGAGAGAGTAGACTCTTTCAAATACCTGGGAGTGTCTATTTCTCAAGACCTGTCTTGGACACATCACATAAACATCATGGTGAAAAAGGCCAGACAGTGTTTGTACCTCCTCTGAAGATAAAGAGACTTTAAGCTCCTCCTCAAGGTACTCAAAAACTTGCACCATCAAGAGCATCTTGTGTGGAAGTATAATCACTTGGATGGGAAATTGTACAAAGCAGGACCTCTTAGTCCTCATCAGAACCACCCTCCCTAACCCACAGGACATTTACATCAAACGCTGCAGGTCGAAGGCTAAGAAGATTCTTAATCAACCCTCACACCCTGGTCACTCTCTCTTCTAACTTCTCCCATCAGAGCGGCGTTTCCGCTGCCTGAGGTCCAGGACTGTGAGGATGAAAAACAGTTTCTTTCCCCAAGCTATCCGCCTGCTCAACTCAGATCCATAAAACAAACAATCTGGTTCAATCAAAACTCTGTATACTCTGTAATATCTATATTGCTGGTATGTTGTGGTGTATCTATGAGTACATAGGTAAATGATTATGCATGTGTATATACAAGGTTATGTATATGTGTAAAGACATCAAAATATTTATATGTACAAATCGACAGATGCAATTGCATAGATGCCTGTGGTTATAGATATCTGAGGGTATATATTTATATGTTTATATATTTATGACTGTATACGTGTATGTATATAAGTATGTATATACACATAGAGTACGTGCAGATGTTAACACGGGTATGCACAGGTTTGCACATTTATCCTGTATATTTTTATCTGTGACTTCTGACTTCTGTTCTTCATATCTACTTGTTCTGTCTCTCTATGTAAAAGAAATCAGGTACATCAACACATTTCATTGTACACTGTACTATGTACTTTTGTGCATATGACAAATAAACTATCTTGTCTATCTATCTATCTATCTATCTATCTATCTATCTATCTATCTATCTATCTATCTATCTATTTATCTATCTATCTATCTATCTATCTATCTATCTATCTATCTATCTGTCTACCATATTTAAGTTTTGTTCACAATATGTAATTATCTTTTGATTCCCCATCCAGTGTGCCTTATATATAAAGAGCCATATATTTAATGTTATTTCTTCATGTTTGCATTTCTCCATGTGTGTTTTCTAATTACTATAAGAAATCCGCCTCTGATCATGGTCTGTGGCTGTGACGCAGTTCAAATGATCTACATCTCGCGAGATTTCGCGGTTCCTAAGGAGAGAAGAGAAGTGCGTTTCTTCAGCAGTCAGCTTTGTCCAGTCTTGCACAGGCACATCAAAATGGCGTCTGCTCCCGGTGAGTAAAAAGAAAAAATGTTGGCTTTTAATTCTAAACACATTGTATGGTTTAGTGTACGTGATTAGGTGTGTCGAGAAATATAGGTGGTATAGTTCGCCTTTTTGATCTAAATTCAGTCAAATGTCGTTAGATGAGCGTTGGCTACCTCACAAGGCCTATTGTTAGCAGCTAGCGGGTGTTAGCATTTCGAGTGGTTACGGTATTTTACTGTTACTAGACCTTTTCTGCCTATTGAAGTTGGAATTGGCGCCATATTAACTACTTGTGTCAGGAATAAGGCCTATGGGTGTGTATTTATCATGTATGTGGCAGTAATATCCAGACTTCTAAGCTAACGTTAGCAGCTAAGTGTCGTATTGTTTAGCGCGGAGGTTGCCGGGCTGTAGTCGAATGGCGTAGCGTGCTCCTGGCGCGCAAACACCGTTCACCAGTGAGTGAACGTGAAATAACAACAGCTTGAACTGTTCTCCCACAGATTACAGCTCCTACAACCAGACCAGTGCTCAGCAGGGGTAAGACTGCTCAATTACCTCACCTGAATAAATAAATGAATGAATGAATGAAGGTTTTTGTAGTTGGTAACACTTTTCAAATACTTTACATTCTTTGCCATTTTGTATTTACAGTATTTGACATTGTTATATTGTGAGATAAATGCCATCATTAAAGAGTGCCCTTTTCTCAGGTATGCCTCTTATGCTGCCCAGCCCTCACAAAGTTATGGAACGTCTGCACAGGTGAGGTTATTGTGGATTGCTGGCTCAGTGATTCAGGGTTCTTCATAGTAGACTGGATTACAAATTGGCTAGAAGAAAATTTTGAGTTTAACAAAACTGTTTACCAACTCCATTTATTGTGCTTGACTAACTAAAATGCGCTCTTTCCTTTCAGCAGAGCTATGGCCAACAGAATTATGGATCATATGCCCAGCCTGCTGCTGCTGACAGCAGTTATACTCAGACGGCACCTGCAGCTGGAGGCTACCCTCAGCAACAACAACAACAGTATGGGTCCTCCTATGGGCAGCCAGCCTCAGGTTAGTAATTAAAATAATAATGTTGGCCTGATTTTGATGTGGTTCTTCTTGGAGATGCATGCAGTGGGCTGGTTTGGGCAAAACAAAATTGAGCTTTCTGTTTTTTTCTGTTGTCTGAACAAAGGTTCAGAGCTTTTGGGCCATCAAACAAGACATTTTAGTGGCATCAAGTGGCTAACAGACTGAGACATAAGCACAACTAACTTAGAATAAAGAGGAAATATTCACCCCACATTTTTTTTTTCCATTTTGTCCCGCACCACAGCTGGCTATCCTGCTGCCCAATCTACCACACATAGCTACTCACAGTCAGCCCAGAGTTATGGTGCCAGTGGTTATGACAGTACCCCTGCTGCTGCTGCTCCAGCTGCTTCCCAGTCTTACAGCTCTCAGCCAGGGTATACTGCCCAGTCTGCCTACCCTGGTTATGGCCAGCAGGCTGCTCCTACTGCACCACAGAGGTATGTAGTCCTTGCATATAAACCAAGTAATAAGTAAATTTCACATGTACACTTCATTCTTACAGGTTTTATATTACTTCTTTACCTGGTTAACTTGCTTTCGGTCTTGCTTTGTTCCAATCAGTTACAATGCTAGCAGCCAGCCGGCTAGTTACAACCAAAATAGCTACTCCCAGCCAGCAGGATATGGCCAGCAGCAGCCTGGTTACCAAGCCCAGCAGCCCAGTTATGGTCAGCAGCAGGGATACCAGCAGCAGACCCAACAGCAGCAACAGGCTCCTCCTGCTTACCCTCCACAGGCTGCTGGTTCCTATGGGCAGCCTCCAGCAAATCAGTATGGCCAGCAAGGTGGACCACCCAGTTACAACCAATCCAACCATTACAGTAAGCATTTCATTTGTCTGAAATGCATCTTCTGAATCTTTGTGCATGTTAAGTTTCATGTCACTGCCAACACTCTTTTTATGGCTATAAGATACATCTGTGTTCTTATTTTAAAGATAATTACAGACAGGATGGACAGGGAGGCGGTTCTGGTTACTCTGGTTCTGAGCCGTCAAGGTACCAAGGGGCAGGCGATAACAGGGGGCCTGGCAGGGATGGCTTTGATCGAGGTGGAATGATGCATCGTGGGCGCGGGGGCATGGGCCGTGGTATGGGGTAAGTGTCTTTCCTTAGCACTTAATGTCACATGCATTTTCACTTTACAGGTAGTGTGGCCACTTGAGACAGGCCTGGGACAAACCTCTTTCAGAAATAATTCTGTAAACCTGTCAGTTTTGCAACTCTACTAATTCAGAAAAGGCTGAGATTTATCCGTGGTAAATGTGGATAAATTCTGGGCCTCTCCTATAAACCTAAAATTCATGATGGCATATGTAATACAAGTCAACATTGTAGCAATTGTAGTAGTTTTGTACAGTTTCTCCCAACCCTGTGTCTCTTATGGCCAAAGGTAAGACAAGTTTTCCCCTTTTTTTTAAATATAAGTTGACTTGCATCAGAGACCTGTGCATAAACATTTAGGTTAAACAGCTTATATGTTAGAACATCAGTTGATTGTGAGCCAACAACAAAGGATAATTGAGAAAGGGATTTGGTCAGGGAATGTGATTAAAAAAAAAAAACATACTAAAATATTTTCTTCATATTGCCTCAACTATAGTGGGTTTTCAAAAAAGGTACAAGAAGTGTCTTGCTCTCTTGGCAACAACCTTTTAAATTATTTGCTCATTGTGGTGCACCATTCACTGTAGGATGTTACACTTTAAATTGGTTAAAGAATAATGCAATCAGATCACATATATTTGGGATATTGGCGTTCTTAACTAGAATTTAATGTGTAGTGCCAGACCTCATAGACACTGGCCTCATGCAGTATATTCTGTTGCATTTCAAATACACATGCTTACTCACGTGATATATTTGGGTCAGTACATCTCCCTTTTGACATGGTTTTTCCCTTTTTACTTACAAATACAATCACTGGTGTTTGAGTTCGTGGTTGGAACTTGCAAGGCTATCACAGGCAACATGTATTTGCTTTTTTACTAGTCTGAGGTTGTAAATGTAAGAACAAAACGTGCTAAAAATACCACAGTCGGGTATACAAATGGTGATATAAGGCCTCAGTAGCATCAATTTCAGAGAGACAAAGAAATTGAGGAACTGTGAAGTTTCTCATCTGTTCATCAGTTTCCACTTGTAGTTCCACTATCGACTTTAAAGATTATCAGAAGTGAAACACTTCATACCATTTATTTTAACAAAAGATGTTTCTGAATGTTGTGGTCATTGTTTCTGTCAGTCTATGCTAAAATCCATCAGTGAAATGTATATAAACTTGGGTAAAGGGGGGAAAACACATTTAGAGCTAATTTGATTTTAAAATGACCCATAATCACTGAAGGTTTTTTTTTTTTTTTTTTTAACCCAGTCATGTACTGGCAGTTTCTTTTGTCACACCTCCTGACAAAGGACAAACACAGGTCTAGTACTGTTACAAGAAATGAGTAAAACACTGAGTTTAATAAGACTGTGCACAGATATACTACATGTGTTCACTAGAATGATACTTAAGGAGTATTCCAGGGATTGTTTTAATGTGGATACTTTTGGTCCAGTGATTTTAGTGTAGTGTCATCCTTATATCAGGCTGGCTGCAAAAACAGACTTTACGCTGTTTTGTGTTGTACTATTTGTCCTCTGTAGATGTGTCTCACATTGCTATTCTTTAACACGTTTACTCTGGTACCCTCATCAAAATTTCCCTTTTAATGGATATTGGGCATTTGAAAAGTGTTTACTGTTCGCCCACACACTGTACTGTTCTTTGGGAAATTGGGAACAGAAATTGTAATTGTTACAAATAGAGGCCAGGGATATTAAGGCCAGCAAAGTTTCATCTGTTTGTTTTTGGGTTCAGATTGCTTATTACTGATGTAAAACTAAAATCTGAAGCAATTGAAAAACAGTAATTGAATAAGCATGTGTGGTTTCTTTACTAATTACTACAGAGGCTTATCAGTACAAATTTTTATGACATGAGGTTTTTGATTTGGTATTGGGGAGAAAGCTTTTTTTAAAAAAAATCCTAATCTTAAAACATCATCTTTGGGTCAGAGATGGCACATGAACCAACGGCTCTTATTTCAGGTTTTGTTTTTAAGATGTGTAGTTTTTTTTCCCCATACCAGTTTCATCTCCACTGGTTGACACATGAGTTTACTCTACTGGATTACCCATGTAAAGCACTTCAAATAAGAGTTTTGCATGACTTGTTCCTTCTGGCTTTTGGTGCAAAAGATGGCTACACACAGAAACAACAAGTTTAGTTTGACACAGCAGCACAATTCATCAGCATTGCCTAATTTTTGGTAAAAAGGATTACATTACAAAACTACCAGCATAAATAGGAATACCTAAATTCTTAATAAATTTAGACTTAAGTGCAGATATTTATGTAGTTATTAATGTAGTTTAACCTTCATTAGATATAATTTCAGCTTTGCACAGGTATTAGTGTGTTCTGGGGGCATGTGGGGATTTGTCACTTTGAAATGTTTTAAATTGTTTTTGTGGTTTGGAATACAAATGTTTGATCACATTCTTTTGAGCTTTTTTAACATGCTTTGTCACATTTATACCGCACAGGTAACAGTGAGAGCCATTTTAAACCATCTATTCTCTAAAAAGTATCTGTACTCAGTACAGAGCCGCCAGCTTAAGCAGCAGGAGGGAGCTTAAACAAAGATTCGGGGTCTGCCTTTTATCAAGAACTGAGGATGGTGGTTTTTTTATAAGCATGATGCGTATATTACCTGACCACATCTTTGTTTTTAGTTTATCATAACCTTCTTGGACACTGTAAAATTCTTTTTTTGGTGTTGATTTTGTCTTGAACAATGTATAATTGTTTTTTTCTTTATTTTATAACATGGTGAATGTGACCACCTAATCATGTTGTTAAATTTCAGATGCATTGTCTTATTTTTTGTTTGTTCTAGATGTAGTTTTTGTTAGAACAAATGTTAGTAGGTTGCCTGTTTTTGGGTACAACTATGTAAGCCATCAATGCATCTGAAATCTTTCTACCTGTGTGAAGATATTTGGGTTTTATCACATATTCAAAGACAGTGGAATTATGTTAAGTCATTAATATCTTTATAAATGTATCCATTCCTGAAAACTGTCACTGAAGTTGTACTCAGCTAGCTAAGTAATGGGTCATAGTTAATACACAGATACCCTGGATTAGATTGTGTATACTTTTAATTTTGGGGAATTTTATTTTATTAGTTGCTGTTAGGTTAGTTAGAATGTTTTGATTACTCCCTGAATCAAGCCACTTTGCTCGAGCCATGGAAGTGGCTGTAAAAGGAAAATCGCCTTCATATCTCCATTTATTCCCCCATAGCGGCGCTGGAGACAGAGGTGGCTTCAGTAAGCCTGGTGGTAAGTTAACGAGTATTACACTGGTTAGTCCTTTTAAAAGCCTTAAACGTTTAGAGCAAATACGCTTCGAGTATTAATGTGTCATACATTGTGAAATACAAAATTTATTTTCATGAACACATCTGAAAATATTGGGATTTTTTTTTTCAATGCCTGATACCATTTTCTCTGGGGTACTTGGTATAATTCAGTCACTGCTTATGGTTTGACAAAGTGTTTTTGAAGGGTTAATGACAAATTTACACCGAAACGTCTTACTGTTTTAAAAAAAACCTCATGAGCTGAATTCCTGGGTTTTTGGAAATATTTTACTGCTCTTAAAGAGTTCTCATATGACACACAATTATTTACCAAAGGGTCCGAGGTGTTCTATTTTCAATTCAGTATATCACTTGTGGGAATTGTGGTGTGCCATAAAGTGCCATTTTCAACTTCCCAGTATGACTGACTGTGTCTATAAGGGAGTGTCTGGATTATGTGATGTAGTACTCCTCAGGTGTTGTGCACTCAACTTCAGTTGCAAACACTGACTTTTTTTTCACTCTGTTCCCCCCACCCCTTGAACTGATTGGCTTTAGGACCTATGGGCGGTGATGATCGCGAGATGGGTGAGTTAATTGTCATCAATCTTTTTTCTGATTGATAATTGTTGTTTATATACTGTTGTTGAAGTGATATCAGGATGTCAGGCTGAATTTTGCTGGATATTTTTTATTTGTTGTAGGACGACCTGAGGAGCAGGATGACTCTGAGAACAGCACGATTTACATTACAGGTTTGACCGAGAAGGCTAACCTAGAGGAAATGGCTGAATTCTTTAAACATGTTGGCCCAATTAGGGTAAGAATAGCTCCCAAGTCTGAATCTTAGCAAAGTTACATTATGTGATTACTAAACAAATGAACAAAAATGGTGGTGGCTAATCAAAATTAATCTTTGTGTCAAGATGAACCGCAGACTTGGCCAACCTGCCATTAACATATACACCGACAAGGACACAGGAAAGCCTAAGGGAGATGCAACTCTGTCCTATGAGGAGCCAGTCTGTGCCAAAGCAGCTGTGGAGCATTTTGATGGTATGTTTTGATTGTGCACATCAAAAACAAAATCTGAGAAATTGATTGTTGGATGAATTAATGATTAATTAAGAGAGCAACTGTTAAAATATATAAATTGTTAATGGTTGCTTATATTTTCTTTAATTACAGGAAAGGAGTTCCAAGGCAGAAGGCTTAAGGTGTCCATGGCACGCCGAAAGCCCATGATGGGTGGAATGAGAGGTGGCATGCCAATGCGAGATGGCATGATGGGTCGTGGAGGTAAATGTCCACAGTGTGATAGTACTATGTGGTTTGTTTTGTTTTTTTTCACCAGGGCTTGTTCACACTCTGATTACATTTAGACATTTTAGTTAATTAAGTAATTTAGAGCTTCTTACTACAGTCTAAATGACATGTCTACCTTTTTGCTTCATAAGACCCCTCTAAAAGTAGGTCTTTGCACACCTGGGTTAGGGAAGTCTCTAGTGCCTGCTGCTGAAAAGCAGAATATTGTACTTGACTTTCTATTTTCACCAATACTGAATCTTGTAATACATATGTTCACTTAAATACATTAGTTAGTAGATTAGGTTTGTGTAGTATCAGCTATTCTCATTTTTAATTACCTAATAGTGCATAAAACTAACTGTAAAGAGTCCAGAAACACAATAATCTCAATGTTAAAGCATTTTGAGTCCTCAGATTCAAAAACTGAAGGATTCTGAAATATATTGAAGCTGTCCTGCAGTGATCTACATAGTAGTTAGTGATGACATGGGTGAACAGTCGTATGATTGAATCTTTTCTGTCTCATGAGGTATGATGGGCCGTGGAGGAGACCGTGGTGGTTTCGGTCCACGGGGTGGTCCACGTGGTATGGGCAGAGGTGGACCCACAGGAGGCAACATGCAACAAAGAGCTGGGGACTGGGAATGTCCTAACCCGTATGTATTACTTTTAAAGGGCATTGTTTTCTTGGATGCATTTTGTATTTTATGTATTTATAGATTAACTCAATGGTCTGTTTTCACAGGGGTTGTGGCAACCAGAACTTTGCCTGGAGGATGGAGTGTAATCAATGCAAAGCTCCCAAACCAGAAGGGTTAGGTGGTGGCCCTCCATTTCCCTCTGGAGGTGACCGTGGTAGGGGTGGAATGGGAATGCGTGGAGGCAGAGGTATGGACCGTGGTGGCCCAGCAGGAGTTGGAGGCCCAGGTGGCCCTGGAGGTTTCCGTGGAGGTTGGGGAGGCGACCGTGGATTCAGGGGACGTGGTGGAATGGATAGAGGAGGGTTCCGTGGGGCTGGGCGTGGAGGACCACCTATGGATCGAATGGGTGGCAGAGGTGGAAGAGGCATGGGTCCACCAGGTGGAAAGATGGATATGAGGTGTGTTTAAGACTCCTTAAACTGTTTATGTAACTGAGGGGCCAAAACATTAGAAACACCCTAATAAAATGCACTCCAGTATGACCCCACCGATCACTAAGATCTTCATAACAAACATGTAGTAGAACTATCACCTTTCTGACAGTTTCAACAAAAACTGAAACATAACCTTGTTTAAGTAGAATTCATGGAGGAGGTGCTCTACTGGATTACATTAGATTGGACAGGTGTAATAAAGTGGCCACTGAGTGTACTTTGATGCCAATGTAAAAACCCGGTCCTTGACTACTTTCTTTTTCTTGGTTTTTAAAGGGACCATCGCCAGGAGCGCAGAGACAGACCCTACTGAAGTACAGATTGATGGTTCCTGTTGTGGAATTTGATTTTTAAAATGAGAAGTTTTAATTTATGATTCCATATTTCAATATAGAACTGCTGTCTAACATCTTGTGCAGTCTCGATCAACTCATGTTTCCTTATTTTTTTTATTTTAGTTTACCCATGCTATGCTGCATCTTGTATTTTGCATGTTTGTTTTTGTTTATTGTTGCTTTTTTAAATATGCTGATTAGGTTTGACATTGTATTGTAAAATGCCATATTATTCATTTGTTAACATAATTGCCCCCCACTTCCCATAACTGACATTTGTATGATGACAAATTTGGGAAATAAAATTTTACCGATTCAACGTCCAGCTGTGGGATTCACTCTTGGAGGATGCAGTTATACAGGACAGTTGGGGGCAACTGTGGCGCAGTTGGCACAGAAGCTGTTTACAAACCTCAGGGTTGTTGTACAACTCCAGATTGGCCACAAAGTGTCTCTGGACAAGACACTGAAGCCAGTACGTGGTGCGTCAAATGTTACATGTTCCCAAGAATTTTTCTGAGAGGATTAGTATATATTAGAAACACATTAGTGAAACAAGCTCTCAGTATTCTGTATACAAGTGTTTAATAAAGGAAATATCAGGAATAAATAAGACAAGGACGTTCAGCAAAATGTATATTGGTATAATCTAATATTTACAGTATGTTTGCCGTCTGAAGCCCAAGTGATTGAAGAGTGTAAATACTTTATAGTTACTGTGTAGAAGCTGTGGTTTCATAGGTTGCACATCATAGTTTTTAATTTGTAGCAATAATGATGGTGTTCACATTCACATCATTGTTAGTTGGAAACTTGTTCTGCAGATGCAGGTGATTGAGTTTGCTAAAGTGTGACACACATTTTGCAATAGAACAGCACAGTGTGGATTACCAGCTGCTGCCTTTACTTCTCCTTCCAATAGGTGGTGGAGGTTGACACCGAAACCTCTGGTGCTGCAGCTCTGAGTCTGTTGATACTGGCTGTGCTGGAGTTTTGCATCAATGACTGTACTTGTTCACACAAGACTGAAGAGACTCACTTGACAGTAGCACACAAGGCTTTAAGTCTTATGAATGATTTGGAATAATTGTTTAACAGTACAGTCTTACAGTTGTGAGTAGAGTCTTAGATTTAACAGACTGGCTGCTGCTTGTTGTCTAGATCCTGTGACTTACTGTTGCCAGGCACAGCAATAAAACTGTAACCAGAGAATAAACAATATGCTGCCATCAAGTCGGAGCCAGAGAAAAGTACCTCCGTTATTTAGTACACGTTTCTCCTTATTTTTTAGTTTTCAGTTTTAATAGCATTTGAGCTCAGGTCTCAATCGGGTTGAATTAAACCTTAACACAGATGTGAAGCACTTTTTACTGTTAACATCTGTCAAACATGTGATGAACATAGTTTTTTTTTTTTTTCGTGCACCTATTAGCTACGTAATTGAGCCCATAGAGTTGTCTGATGTGGTGAAACTATGTCATGATCCTTGCTGTCAGCCTCCACTTTGCTGGTGCCTCAATAAGTCCCCTGTATACCTCTGACATTGGGAATTCAGCAGCTGGCTTTATTTTAAACCACTAAAAAAAATGGGTTTAAGAGCACGACACAAAATCTTTTCCAACACCAGCAGTGCTGTGCTGTTTCTGATCTTGACCTCCAGCCTTCTGAAACACACTAGCAGCTCACAGTCTTGCTGTTTATCATAAGCGGCAATCGAGGTTTATGCCTGTGTGTTTTTGCAACTCAAGTTCTCCCTCTGGGAAACCTGGCCTCAGCTGACATCTTGAAGTGCTTCTCATTTGCTGTGACCATGTGTTCGTGTGGATTAATAGAGTACCGAATCCTCTCACTCCCTCTCTCTCTCTCTCTCTCTCTCTCTCTCTCTTTACTGACAGAAAAGCTGATTCATCCAGGCCCAAAAAGTGATCTCATCAACCCCCACCTTCTCCCTCTTTTTCTCTCCATCTATCTCTCTTCCGCCCCCTCCCTTCCTTCCTTTCTTGCTCTCTCTCTCTTTCTTAAACGGGCACATCCCTCTTTTTAAAGGAAAACAAGACGTCCTTCTTGGCTCTGGGCTTTGCTTAAATTCAAACAATCACACGCTGGGAGAGCCCATGAGCTGCTCCAACAGAGGAGGGACAGGAGATTGTTAAAGGGGAAACTAGATAGTGGAAAAGATTTTTAAAGATACAGTCAGATGGTTCTGAACATTTTAACTTCTGTTAAAAACTTCTGTTCACTTTTGCTTCTCAAAACCTTCCAGAGTAGGAACAGGAGGAGCATTACAATTACAGGCTGACCTCCAGCAGGCTACTGGTGTGCATGTTTCTTACCAGACCATCAGAAACAGAGTCCAAACCAACACCACTGTCGCCCTGTCCTCGTCACAGGTGTGAGCAGGTTCACACTGAGCACATGTGACAGGTGTTAAAGACTCTGGAGAGGCTGTGATTAACATTACGCTGTGATGAATTTCACACAATTTGGATGAGCGTGGGATTTTTTACACTTTTATTTTCAGTGTGATTTTGAATACAGTCCTCCAGGGCGAGATGATTTTGGTTTCCGTTAACTGTTGCTATGTCATTTTGTTTTTATACAGTGTTAAATCAGTAAAGATTTTCAACTTGAATACTTTGTTCATCAAGATCCAGTGTGTGATTTAAGTGTTGCTTATTTTTTTCACAGCTTCTGTCCTCACAGTGGTGTCTCCAACAAACCAAGGTTAACACATTTAACACAGTCAAAACAAAACCTTAATGTCCACAAAAAGTTTTGTACCGCTGAGCTCAGCTTAACTAACATAGTTTCTCATTTCCCTCCAGATTATACAGCTGGAGGGAAAAGAGTGGCTGTCTCATGATACTGAGAGCCAGACTTGAACTTTAAGAAGGCCCTCATCATTTAAGGCTGCTTGGCTATGACGTCACACAAAGACTTCATTATAGTGAGAATATGAAACCAGTTTTAACCTAAATGTAAAAATCATAAAAGTCATTTTCTTGTTTTCTCACAGGGTGGATAGAACAGCATGAATACCAAATGTCATCAATCCAACCAACAGTACTGTGGACTGGAATTGAATAAAACAGATACTGGATCAGATGTGCCTGAAGTACTACAATTAAATCTTTTGTACTGTACTTTACACTTTACATCTTATGAGAACTCACACATTACATCATGATTACGTCATTTTCCGTCACCTGTTACAACTTTTCTTTTTTTTTTAAACAGACAAACAAATAGACTACCATGATCTTATTATGGATCACACACTCCAGCATCAGTAATTACAACCTGTAGGCAGCATTAAGCCTCTAGTTAAATTAAAAAGATCTCATTATTTGTCATTAAAATGTAGAGACTTATTCTTTTAGGTACACTCTGATTTTGATAACTGTGCCTCTATTAATATGTAGCAGTATATATAAGAATATGAATGATGTGCCGGTAAACATGGGGTTAAGTCTTCTGTGCTCAGCGTTTATCCCTCATAATGGGATGTGCCACCGAGTCGCTCTGCTGCTCTAAGCTACAGCGGGTCAATGTATTCAGTGCGAGAGGCGGCGCAACATGGGCTGAGCCTAAAGGAGATGAGCTGTGGACTCACTGTTGCTCACTGGCCGTGATTTCATCTCTGAGAAACTCCATCAACTGACCGCCACAGACACACAGACATGGTGACACGTGGATTTTAGTGGGGGGGGGACAGGACCCGGCGGTCCTCGGATGGATTAGCTGCTTGTCGCAGGGGTGTGTGTGTGTGTGTGTGTGTGTGTCGGCGTCCCGGGCTGCTCCGTTTTCCTTTTCACTCCGGGATGCGCTCTTTAAAGGAAACGGGTTTCGCCGAGACATCCGGAAAACGCATCCATGCGCCACTCCGCATCCCGGTATGCTTGTGACAACACAAAGCCTCGCTTCAAGGAGCTCCACACACACAAAACCACACATGCAAATCGGCATGGGTGCGTCAACGCGGCTATTTCTCTCTATGTTTCGGTTGCGGCTCTGGAGCGCTGTTGTGCAATGAGACAATCGGGAATTATCAAGTAGACTTTATTGATACACGATCCGACAATATGGCTGATCAGAGTAACATCCAGTCCGCCGCCTCAAAGAGTATTCGGCCTTTTAAATCCAGCGAGGAGTACCTGTATGCCATGAAGGAGGATCTGGCTGAATGGCTGAACACCCTGTATGACCTAGATATCAGTGCGGACACCTTCATGGAGGGGCTGGAGACGGGCTGTGCCCTCTGTCGGCACGCCAACAACGTGAACCGCGCGGCGCAGGACTTCCAGCTGGAGTACCCGGCGGCTGCACAGTCCCTGAAGATGCCATCGAAGGACGTCGTCTTCCAGTCGCGCAATGTCGTCCCCGGCTCATTCGTGGCTCGGGATAATGTGTCCAATTTCATCACATGGTGCAGGCAGGAGCTGTGGATCAAGGACGTCCTCATGTTCGAGACCAACGACCTGGTGGAGAGGTGCAACGAGAAGAATTTTGTTCTGTGCCTCCTTGAGGTGGCGCGGCGTGGCTCCAAGTTTGGCATGTTGGCCCCCATGCTGATCCAGCTGGAGGAGGAGATCGAAGAGGAGATCCGGGACCAGGAGAGCCTGCGGATCGATGCAGGGGAACCGGCTGAGCAGAGCCCGCCCAGCAGGCGTTTTAGTCGGAAGGAGAGCACTAAGAGTATGGAGGATGAAGATGAACCTGATCCAGAGCCGTTCATCTGGCAGCAGAAGAGAGTTTTATGTGACATGCGAAATCTGGATGAGTTGGTAAGTTGATGATGAAAGGATAAAAACAGGAGCTTGACTGAACCCATAGAAATCCAAAGGGTGTCATAACTGTATTATGATTGGTGTTTATGACCTTACAACTCAACTGTTTCCCTGCCAGGATCTCACAAGCTCCTGCAGGATAAACATGAGTCCTGTCTCCCACAGGCTTCTATAGGCAGTGTGTGTGTTGATGAAGCCTTACTGTTACATCTACAGTCAAACACAGTGTGTGAAAATGTGTCAGAAATGAAGCTCCCTCTCTGAAAATATCACGTTAGTATGATGAAGAATCCAGGCGTCTTATGGATTCCCTGTGGGGTGGGTGTGTGCATGGATCTGTGCATACCTCTGGTTAAGCTGATAAATTCCAGCTCACCTGAAGGGTCAGTGTTGGTTTGACCTCCAGATTCTTGCATACACAGGGGAAAAGTCAGTGACAATTCATCCTCAGCCTCTTTCATCTAACACGTCCATCAACTATAATCAATACAAAGTCCTCCAGGCAAGGAAAAGTCTTAATTGTGTGCAAGCTCCTGCATGGTTTAAATGCATTTGCTGCTGTGTGGCATTCAAACCATCAGATCTTGTCCTTTTGCCCGTTGAACTGGTTGACCTGCTAGACATGCGCACACAAGAGAGGCAAAGATCTTTGTCTGGGTAAAGTTCATGAGCCGACAATCAGGTCTGACAGAGAACATGCTTGAGTTGAGAACGGGAGGGAAGTTAGTGTTTTCATGTAGATGAGAGAAAAACAATGTCCCACAGAGACGCGAGGGGACAGTCACACTGGACGTGCTCCGGCAGCAGAGCAGAGCGCTTCCAGTGTGACCTCTGTGGATGAAACAGGAGAGCATGTGGAGGAAGATGTACACTGTTTGTATTCAGATTGGGTGGGCACACTCTCGCTCATATGACTCGAGTCCTGAGGATTATACAAGCTGACTAGATATCAGGACAAAAGCATTACAGGAAACCTACAGAGCGGATGCCTGCGTGCCCTTTTCTGTCACTCATGGTGACACATCCCACAGCGCACATTGTATACAGTGTCATCTGTACTCGACTGAGTCACCATGTGTCTGGTGAATTAAATCTTCTCCGTCAACCCTCAGAAAATAGCTTCTATGCACTCTGCAGAAATCAGTCCACACCAGCACCATGATGCTCAGTGATGGTAGAGTGGAGACCACAATATTAAAATAGGATTGTCAAGGGTATTTTACCGCGTTAATTAAGTTGTAAATACATCCTGTCTAATGACGTCAGCTGTTTTTTGGGCCGTGTCTCATTTTGTGTTTCAGACATTGTTTGAGGCATACTTCCACTGAATCCCTTTTCATTTTCTGCATCCTACAGAACATTTTAAACTTTAAATAGCCAGATCAATATCTGCTAAATAAGCTGTCCATTCAGTTTGTGATACAAAACATTAGGCCTCCATTTAATTTCATCCTGCAGGATACTTGTGCACTTTTTTGTATTTCCATGTGATGTGGTGGCCTTACAAGAGATTAGTGTCTTGTAATTACTGGAAACCTTGTCACTGGTAGATGAGTATCTGCCTGGGAGGGAGTGAACCAAAGTTAAAGGGCTTAGTTTCATTTGCCCACAGCTGTGACACCAGACTGTGTGTTTGCTTTCGTGAGGCGACTTTCCTGCTTCATCTGAGATGGACTGAGTTTCACAAGATGGTTTTTCAATGACTAGTGTTTTCATTTTATTGTGTTTTCTAAGGAAATGTGTTGCAATGTGTGCATTCACAATTAACTAATTCTGAGGCTGTCTTTTAAGAAATACATAATGTATTAAGCTATTTATTAACTGCCCACTGCCCAATGATGAAATGTCATGATTTAATTTATTACCAGGCCATTAACTCCCGCAGACATGTGCACAGCAGACTCAAATGGTTTACAAAGTGAAATGCCACAGATGTTTTTTGTATTTATAAATACCTTCATATGAGCCAGCAGAGGGTGGATGATGACATCTACCTATGATCACTGTTTATACATATTTGCCCCCATATTGTTCAGATACAGTCAAAACCTCTGTAGGAATGTGACCCCTCCGCTAGACATTGTAAAACATTCTATCGCGCAAATATATATTTATATTTACTTATGTTTTTAATTAGTAAAGGCATTCAGGATCACACATTAAGAGAAAAATGTAAAGATTTGGTATTTATTTTTATTGCACAGACGCCTTCACGTAAATACTCACCCTCACTGTGTCTCCCACTGATTCGACACCACGCACGATCTTACTCATCTCACAGTGCGACAGTGTTCTACTATAAAGTTGAGGAAGTGGTCGGCAGCTCATTTGTAAAACTTCCTTTTTCTCATTCATAGAGATGCCTTTTCTCAGGAGTGATACAGACAGCAGCTAGTTCACATGCCATTGTCCACAAATACAATATTTCTTCATAAAATATATTAGTGGCATTGGGGGATTTCCTGTTATTATTACACTATTGCACAGTGCTGCCAGAGAGGGATTATGACAGCAATTTTGATTGATTCTGTATTTTCTTATATGTTACATTAAGCCAAAGGCAAAAAAAACATGATCATCTACTGGCAAAAATGACTTTATGTGGATTTTTAAGGTCTTGCAGTTATTTTCTGGGTTTAGTTATAACATCACAATAAACATCAATCAACAACAATCATATATTTAATATAAAACCACACTTAGTGCCCTTATTTCACACTGCCCTCCTCCTTTCATCTTCTTATTCCTTCTTTCTGCTCACTCATTAAAGCTGGCTCATGTCTCGTGTCACCTCAGGCTTCAAAATTCAGCCCTTGTTTAGTTCATACATGTGCGTATGTGTGAGCCCTCGTTCCCATCCCCCAACCGTGTCTCCGCTGCAGATGATAAAGCAACGAGCAGAACAATATGTCTTGTTGGTGGCATGGAAGAGAAGAAATTAATAGCCTGTTGACAGCAAGGTAATCAAAGACTGACATCTCAGTCTTTGAAGGGAAACGCCAGCAGGGCAGAAGGGGCTGCTGATAAAGAGATGTGTGTACTATGTCTGTATGACCACTGTGCTCCACTAACCTTATGGTTCAATTCATGCATTCAGGGAATAATAAAAAAGGGAAGTAGATGACAGATAGAGAGCCTAGAGTGACTTTACTGTACACTCTGTTAAACCTGACAGCAATGGATGTTAGTCTGAGAGGGAAAGCTACAGTAGAGGGTGAACGGAGAAAGTAGGTCATCATGCTTCGCATTGGGTCACACTTGTACGCTTTGCTGAGAGAGCGTGGCATCCTTCAGTGTTCCTCCCTCTTGTGCCACATGCACTCATGTTCTGAGGGGGTTTAGTGTTTAAAGGTTATTTTCCCTCTTTGCACAGGAACAGTACAGACCAGATCCCGCGCAGTTCCTCACTGTTTGCCCGGCAGCAGGGTGTATATGAAAACAACTGACTCTGCACTTTGGATGTTGCATGCTTTATGCTTTTATTGACGCGTTTGATGCAAACAGCTTTATTGAGCATCTATGTGAGCAGGTGTTTTTTTTTTCTGCACCTGCCTCAGGCCTCTTCAGGCTGGTATCAGGTGGAGGCTGTCAGAATGAGGAGAGAGACAGTCCTCAGAAGGACATTAATTCCCCCAACCTCATCTATCCAAAGGCTAGTGCAGCTAGTGTTGCTAAGTGACAGATGACTAAGATGCTGATGTGATATTTAACTTTCTGCACTGAGTGATTACATTGCTGTTTGACTCAAGCAGATGAATAATGGAGTTATCCACCTTACAGCATTTGATGTCCATTAGAGTCTTATATCCTCCCAGCCCCCGATGGGCTGTTTGTCATGTAGCCAGAAGACAGGCATTGATTTTCAGAGAATGATTTTCTTGCATCAGTGGATGATGTCTGCACCGTATGATTACAGTTTTCAAGCTGATCAAACACACAAAGTTCCTAAAGGAGTAATCAATGAGATGACAGTTAAACATTAGTGCAACATTTTGGGAAATGCACTTTTTAAAACTGCTCTCATAGTTGTAAGGTAGACATTTGTCTGGAGCCAGAAACCGGTTAGCTTGAAGACTAGAAACAGACCAAATCAGTCCAGCAGCATCTCTAAAGCTCGGTAATATAAACACTAGATCTTGTTCATATGAAGTTTAAGTTTAAACTCACTGTAAAGCTTTGAGTTGTAATGTTTACACTTCAGTTCTTGTGTGGTTGAAGATTGTGAGTTGTGATAAATAATCCTGTGTATTCTCTCTATGGAACATTAACTGTCGTATCTGACCCTGAGGCGTTTAGCTTTGTTTTTCCAGCCTGCCTCTGCACGTCGGACCTGTTGGATGAGCATTTTAACAATCTCTAAATGTTTGTATTTCCCTATCCGTCCAATTAATGCTCACATAATTAGCGTTTATTCAGTAGCTTGTTCCCTTCACCGCTCAGGTTGTTTAAAGAGAGAGTAATTTGTGCAACGAAGGCGGCTCCGTGTATGTAAGATGTAGCTTGTTTGTCCACAGAAGAATGGTTTAAACAGTTAGTCAGACTGTAATTTTAATAGGATAGACTTTGATGTCTTACTGTTTTCAGTGAACATTCATAGGCTCTAGGAAGTCGTACTTGTGGGTGGAGCAGCAATAACCCCTGAAGTTCTTAAACTCTCTATCCTGCCAAGCAGGCACCCCCTGTGGCCTAGTTTTCTTCTCTCTCTGTGCTTATCTGATGGTGAGATTGTTTTATCTTGGGAAGTTTCCAGTCATGACAGATCTCCAGGGCACACAGATAAACTACAGTAAGGGAAGAGTTGTATTCTGTTGTTCAAAAATTCACTTTTAATGTACCACATGTGCTGACCCATAAAATCTTTTATTCTTCACAGTTTGAAAACACCATGTATTCTGTCATTAACTCCTTCCACTCTGCAATTTTCAGATTGTAAATTCCTGGAAACACCCTTATGTAAATTCCTATGGCGTGTGTAATGTTCAGCTTTTATTGTTTGAATTTCGCAATAATTATCCTTCTCAAAGCAATTAAAAGGAACCAGTTACAGCAGGCCAGCACACCTAGGTTTTATGAAAGCACTAAAGCAAACTGCATGATTGTACACAGCTTGCTGACTCATGAGGAGAACAGACAAATATTTGAATGGATGTAGGGCTCGTCAGAGTACATTTATCACGTTTGGATCCCCATCTGTAAACCCGATCCACAAAGCAAAAACAATATTTTGTGTATTTATTTAACAAGAAACCAATACATTCAAATCCCACAATAGCAAATCCACTTGTTGTAGTAGAATAAAATTGGCAGTGTTGTACATTCCTTAGTTATGATACCATTAGATTTAGCTGCAGTACTCCCTCTTAGTGTAGTGTAGCATGGTTATCCACATTATACATCAGTACGGGACATTGGGAATAAAACCTAAACATCTTTATCTCTCCCCCTCCCATTTCCACTCTTCTTCCCCAGGGTTTTTTGTTTTTACCCCTCGGCCTCGTCACATCCTTGCGGGTCAGGAAGGAAAGGAATGAAGAGATTGTTTACTCACACAGACCAGATATGCTGTGGTCTGGGCAATGAGATAATTGAAAAGCATGTGATCCGATCTTTACATTAAACTAGCTGCTCATTCCAAAGGGGATGTCACAGCAGTCCCTTAATAATAAAACACTTCTCTTTCAGTTCTTGCAAAAAGCATCTCTGCATTCCTATCTTAAGATAGCTGCAGCAGATTCCCAGTGTAGGGGCGTGCTGTGGATTGTTCCATTGCTGTGCTGTTTTTTTCCCGCTCCTTCTCAGACATCTGCAGCTCTTGCTGAAAGCGTCTCTCATGTGACCAGCACGCATCCATAATTCATCCTTCAGTTTTTAGCTGTGTTCCAGCCCTACTTCCGCATGTTTCCTGCGTGACCTTGCCTCATCCTCGTCCCAGTCTGCAGCATGTGTGACAGCGTGTGTGTTTTGGTCTGTATCCATTGTTGACTCAGTGTAGAGATGGGATAGTGCACACATTTCATGTCAAAGGCTCCATAGAGTAAATACTTCAAACGCCATGGCTACTATTGATTAGGTTGTTATTAAAACCCTGTGTGTCCTGTTCAGTGTTTCATATGAGACTGTATGTGTGTCCTTCACATTCCCTCAGGAGAAAAACGTATGACCTCAGCTGAACAGTTCTAGGAGAGGTTTTGGGGCAAAAGAAAGGCTTTACTATAACAAGAATAAAAAAATACGAAGGCAAACTTTACAGCTATACGGGGAATTGTAAGGCTGTGTATGTGTGTGTGTGTCTGTTGCCATAGCAATCTTTCCATTAACTCACTGGCTTGGGTTTTTCCAAACAGGGCTCGTCCACCCACTAAGAGAATGAAAGACAGAGTGACGGAGTGTAGAGAAAGAGAGGAAGTACATGTAGAAACGTAAGCAAAACAAAGAAGGGCAAATTTAAGACTAGTCAGCTAGTGTACGAGCTAAAAATAAAGCTGCTAGAAAACAAAGCAGATGAGAGAGAAAAGGAAGAGAGGAGGATCAAGAGAGACAGCTGAGAGGGAGAACAGAGGGCCAGGTGAGATGCCGAGGCTCAGCACTGATTCCTCGCTGTGTAATTAGCATAGGATAGAGAGAAGGGTGTAATTTTAAGAAAATAACAAGGTGCCTTCTTAATCTTCTGAATATACCATAATGTAGGTGTTGTAACCAAAGGACACACACACACATATACACATATATGTTCACAGCATGTAAGGTACTCTGAATTGCTAAAGGCTGGGAGCTCACAGCCTGAAATTTTCCTGTAACATGCCCTTATCGCTTTTGATAATATCAGTAAAATACAAGCACACTCTTTGTAATGGCTGCCCTCACACACACACACACACACACACACACACACACACACACACACACACACACACACACACACACACACACACACACACACACACACTGTTATGAAGCAGTTATTCTTCCTGTCCTCCTGTGCTTTCCTCTGTCCACTTTGCTGCCTTACTTTCTCTCCCTCCCGGTCGACAAGTGCACACACGTCTTTGTCTGAGAGAGATGCCAAGAAAAACATCCAAGTTGTCCAATCATGTGAGAGCCCCAGCCTGTGCAGCACAGGCAGATCTCGCTCCACCCTGCAGTTGTTTCTGACTCCAGTTGCCTAATAAGCACCCCCGACCACAGCAAGGGCACCGACTCTAGATTTTAAACCCAGCTGGCCTGCTGACATCATTACCACCATTCTGGTTTCTGAGCTCTTTCCCTCCTCAGTTTTAAATGTCACAGACAGAAATGTTGTCATATAAAGAGAGAGCGAGGGTTTCATTTGTGTGGCCACATTTATATATTTTTTTTTTGCTTTTGTTAACTAAATAGAGCTTTTAATGTGGGAAAAGGGCTGGACAGGGCGCTTCAACACCCAGTAGGTGCTTTGAGAGAAAAGTTGACAGGAAGATGATGCACACATACTCCAACACCCTTGTACACTGTTGGCAGCCGAGACTGCTCAAGTCTTCCACAGTCATTTGGTTGTTGACACACAGTGCTCAGGTCACAGTTACAGATATGTGACTAAACATGATCTCATATCTTGGCCCTGACCTGAAGAATAGGAAGGAATCACTGGTTCCTCTCGGATGTGTGTGTCATGTTTGTGTGTGCTGACTGTTAAAATGCTCTGTTTTGTTCTCCTCAGGTGCGTGAGATCCTGGGACGGTGTTCCTGTCCAGCTCAGTTTCCTATGATCAAGGTGTCGGAGGGAAAATACAAAGTCGGAGACTCCAGTGCTTTGATCTTCATAAGGGTGAGTCTTGACTAACTGAGGAGTCATGTCGGCCAGAAAACTAAACACTAAAAATGGCAATCACAGTTTTCTGAAGCAAAAGATGATGTCATCAGATTTCTTGTTTAATCTGACTAACAAACTAAAACCCAACAGCACTCAATTTTATACGGTGTAAAACTAAATCTGAAACATGTAAACCATGAAGTTCGTGACATTTGTCACTGCTAACCAATTAATCCGTTATGAAAAAACTTAATTCATTTTTAATCTGCTCACCTATGGATTGACTAATTATTGCAAGTTTAATGTTTATATATGAAGGTCCCATTATAGATATTAAGGTAATATATTGTCAATATTATATTAGAATAAAGATGTTTTGCATACAAGTACTACTATTAATAATAAGGATAATACGTTTAGCCAATAACTAGATTCTTTCTCTTGTTATATCAGAAATGTAACTTCACAAATATCCCAGTGTAATGTCAAAGGCATTACCTGTAGTGACAAACTCACGGAGAATCTCCTTATTGCTCATTGTTTTGGTTGTTCAGTCCACAGCTTTACTTTTTATTGTGGTTCAATGCTGCTCATGCTGGGTGGAAGTGTAAATAAACACATGGTCACCATATTAACTTTATGAGGTAGCGATATGTTGTGTTTGTTGTTTGCTTGTTGTGCATTCCTCAAGTGGATAAATTAGCTAAACACCAGTGTTTTAGATAAGACTTTACCAATAATTTTTGCACGATTATCAAAACAACCTGAATAAAGGCTCTGCACATTGTCAGGGAACCTGCAATTAAAGAGTCATTGAACTCCAGCACAAAAAGCAGTTTTTCTCGCACTCTGTGGTTGACATTTTAAAGCCTGCTTTGCCTCCGGTTTGGGTGTGGTTGGGTGTAATCAGAAATATACTCAGATGTGCATTTAACCACACCCAGAAGTACTATCACAAGTCCTTGACATGTCCCTGCAGCAAGGTCAGAAGTTAAACCACTGGAGGTCAATGAAGACAAGATTTACATGGGGTGTTAAGTTACTGCCAGCTTATTTGTAGAAGTGTAAATATTGCCCAGTTAAAGTATTATTAATTTCAAAAGTTGTTTACTTTATCTTGCTAAATTGTTTGGTAACCGTTTGTTTCTTGCCCCCTACTGTGTCCCCACAACTACTAATGTAGTTTGAGTTAAACATCGTCATAGCCATGGAAACAGACCTACTGTGATAAACCATAATTTTACTTTAATTTTATTCAATGTGTTTTTCTACCTGTATGTACAATAAGCTACCTCGGCTCACTGCACAGAAAACTGAGGCGTTCGTTGATTGCTTGGAACCATACGGTGGTGGCATATGGTGTCGTATGTTGTAACAACAAGGTTATGTACAGTAGCAACAAATGAACCAGTTTATTAGGCTATGGCTGCATCAAAGCCTAATGAACACTATATTGTGTGCAGCAGCATTGTGATTTCTTTCTTTCATGCGAGTGTTTACAAATTGCCTCCAACTGGTCCACTCCCAGGGCCCTACTGTTCTCCAATGAGACACAAATAGAACTTTAGCTCATTTCCTGAACTGGTTCTTATCTTGGTTGTAGCCTGGTTCTGCTAGACTGTTTGTCTGAGTTTCAGTTTAAGAGCTGCCACTGTACCCGCATCAGGCCTCAGAGGGCTGGGCAGGAAGGCTTGTTGATACCAGGGATCGATTTGGTCTCACTTACCTAAACTGTATGGCAGCCAGATTAATGCACTCTTTGGATTCCTTTCCCAGATCCCTATTTACAGGACTGAGCTGCCTGAGTATCAGTAATGTCAATATTTCTTCAGTTTGAGCGGCACCACTTTGTCCAGACATGGAGATGTGATACGACTTGCTAAAATGTAAATTGTAATAGTTTTACATGTGGTAGGGACTCATTTACACCACTTTTTGCCTTTTTTCACTAAATCTAATCTAAGCTATAAAATACTAGTACACGAGTGCACATTAAAGATAGAATCAAGCATTTTTTTATTATTTGTGGCAGGAAAATAAAGATTATTTTTTAGCCACTAAATCCACATATACTTTCTGTTATGACTTAAGTGATAAGCAAGTTTAGAAAACATTGTGCTTAATATGTCAAAACACACATGACACCCTAATGTAAACCGAAACCATCATTAACAGCTCTTAAAAAGTGATCCTGCAAAGGTAGGCTGGAATGTACAATTGAGGTGAAAAAATGAAGGAATAAACAAAGGAATAAAAGTCCACTCACTGCTCTCTTACAAAAATATCTTTCCCAATAGATAAAATAAAAATAGTCATTCCATTTGGGAGTTCACCACTACCTCTTTCAATTTATAGACTTCACTTTTGAGCAGCCAACTTTAATGTAACAGATAAATTTAAATGTGCATGCTGCAGTCTCCGCCCTCTCCCGATTCCTCACTGGGGATGACACTGATTATGCCTAGGCCCAGGCAGCTACAAGTGCCCCCAACACATTTCTTTTATTCATCTAAAGGCAGGATGCAGGCAGCTCCTTTCAAAGCCGGCAAACCACTATTCCGCTGCCAAAGCTGTGACAAGGATGTTGGGCTGCATGAGGGGATGAAGTGGAGACAGCAAATGGTCCACATGAACACACAGGCAGTTAAAAGGCATCTTTGTCCCCAGGGAGGTTGCTCCTTGAAGGGAGGAGAAGACTTTAGTTGTGGGGAACAACAGCTGAAGTGAACCATGAGCTTAATTTTTGAAGAAATTGTTCTAACATTCACCCACAATGATGATGAGAGGTCTTTCTTTGCCTTGTTGCCATGGAAACAGGGATTGGATTTCTCTACACTGGTGAAGACTGTGATACCCCCTCAGTGATCGGAAAATTAGCAGCTGAGCCACAGATCTAAGTGGAACATGGTCCCAAAACATCTTTTCGGGCTCAGAAGAGTCCCCAGTGGTGCTGCAGCATTATGTTTAAAACACGAAATGCAAAAGGGGCTTCACGGATATAACAAGTGATACAGAAGGCAATAACACAAAGATTTAAAGGTTTATACCATCTATTATTATATGCTAAGATTAGATGCAGAAATAAGATGAGCGTGGCAGCTTTGCAATGTGTAATATTTATGTTGCTTATTTTGTTTTTATATCTCACAAAAGACAATTATAATGTTATATTGTTAGACGACTGCAGGGAACTGAATGATTTCCCACTCTCTAAATTATACTGTGCAAATAGCACTTAGTGACCCTTGATAATTCTCTTTCAAATCATGCAATTATAATTCTGCAAATAGACATGTTTGTTTATTGGGATTCCCAGTGGCAACTACTCCTCCACAGTCAAAATCAATCAGCATTGATTAGATTATTATTATTGTGATTATATAGCGTGTTAAGACTGATACAGATATGAATCTATGTCTCTTTATGGCACAACAGTATCTCTGTTGTAATTTACTATTGTTTAAGACAAATATGTCTACTGTGTTGAAAAGTGTTATCTCTCCTGTTCCTCCCCTTAAAACAGTCCTTTGTGATCTTCTTATTGTGGATGTTATCTCAAGTTATAATCACAGTAATGCTAAAAATATGCACATGAAGCTGGTCTTTGCTGCTCATGATGCCATGCGGCATCACAAAATCAGTAAACCTGTTACTGACATAAGACCAGAGCGGTGGGGAGTGAGCAGTTTATACTCTCAGGTCTGACAGAGATAAGCAGATCAGCTGTTTTGACAGATTTTCTGTAGCAGGCGAGCAAGCCGATGAAAAAGACGTGTAGTGGATTGGCAGGGATTGTGTTAGGGAGAAGGTCGGGTCAGACTTTGGTGATGCTGAATCTGTGGCCTCTCTCTGGCAGTGATCAGGGACCCGGAGATGAGATGCCATGCCACATGTGATTTTGTAGAAATAAACAGTGTGCCAGCCCACGCATATGTATCATTATGGCTTTGCCTTGCCTGCCCACGGAGACACCTTTAAAACATGTGGCTGGCAGACTCTGTTATGCAACCCAAGGCAGCGCTCCTTCTATCCATCCATGGGGCTGTCACATCAGGCTAAGTGTGCTGCTCAGTGAAGGCAGCTTCTGCCTGGAGGGTCTTGGGTCTGATCTCCTGGATTAGTGTGCCTCAAAGAACTGAGGACAGTAGGAAGTGACATATCCACCAACCCCCCTCTGTTATGACTATTGAGGCCCCTACTCCTCTCCTTAAAATCTCAGCTGAGAAGCAGAGAGGATAGTGGGGGTGAGTTGTTACCATGTTAATTCACCCTGCTGCCCTCCGAAAACACGGGGAAGCCAGCTGAGAGGCACGAGAGAGAGAGAGAGGAGCACAAAAAGACTCTTTCACAGCACTTCTACTCTTCACTCTTTAACTGTGAGTTGGTATGGCAATGAACAGTCTTCATAATGGCAGCAGCTGGGGGTGATGTGGGAGAAAGAGCAGTTGTAGAGGAAAGAGAGGTAGGGGGCACAGGTAGGGGTGCATCCAGATGTAGATGTTATGTAACACAGGGACCAGCTAGCCTCCAGCAAGCTGCCCCACTTGTGAAATTTGAATATCTATTGACTTTTGGTGTGTGGTGCTGCAGCATTTCAAAAGGATCAGAGGGTTGATTTGTATGTAAAATTGTGAGTTACTTTCTGTTTACTTATTGAAGCACTGGTTTCTCTTTTCCTCCCTTAGGTCCTTCGTACTCATGTCATGGTGCGTGTAGGAGGGGGCTGGGACACATTAGAGCACTATTTGGACAAGCACGACCCATGTCGCTGTGCTGCTTTTGGTGAGGTCACTTCCTGTTCTCCCTCAGCCTCTTACAAAACTTCATTATTGTGTCTTGATGTTACATAATCCACAATACATGTAAGAATAAAAACAAATGATTCACATCTGATGTTCTATGTTCAGACTAAGAGCAGACTCTGTAAAGCTCAGCTGTGTTGAAATAGTGTTAGTCATTCAGTCCTAGCAGTGTTGCAACAATTTATGTAATTCTAAATGATGCCATTTTCCTTTTTTATATCTTTTGTTATATCACCCAGCGACATTCACATATATGACACTGACCAATAATCACATCCAGCTACTAAATATAGCCCTGGGAAATTCTGCTGGTTTATAATGGAAAATGTTTGGTCAATCTGATGCCATAATTCATCTTCCACTATGTATCTATCTGTATAGCAGCTCTTGTCAACACAAACACTGTTCTTGCTTATAAACACCTGTCCTACTTATTTAATATTTACACTCACTTTCATTTACAACATGGTGATACATGTCCATAAATATGCTGGGTGAGACTTCCCCTCTCTTTCCGAACCACCGTTGAAGTGGTGATGGTGCTGAAGGGCCTGACTGTCTGGACAGCTGACACTAGCTGAAACCATAATAGGTGTTGCATTTTTAACTACAAGAAGGTCATGCTGATGATCAAACACTATTAAGTGATTATAGAAACATGCTAAACGGTGGGATCGTCAGCATACAAGTAAGGGTTCGTCTCTGGGGCTCAGAGAAACAGAAACAGTATTTGTATCTGCTGTTACTGTCCAGTAGCTATGATGTATTTCTGGACCTCTTTATCCTTGCTGATTTTCTATCTGTGTCTATAGCCCACCGCTACCACCAGGCTAAAGCCAGTGGCCAAGGAGCCCAGAGCAAGTCCTCAAGTGCACACTCCTCCCGTTCCACTAGTCCAGGTCCACACTGGCGAAATGATGGCATCGCACCTTATAAACCTGACAGGCGTTCCCTGGAGCCCCCCACTGCTCCATGTGCCAGTTCCTCCTCCACACAGCCTGGCCGGTCTCAGAACCCTTCTGTCCCTGCTGAACTCGACTCTGGCGCAGTACGTACTCTACTCCCACGGCCGCCACGAGACCGCTCAGAACCCCGCCACTTTAATCCTCTTAGGTGAGTGTGTGTATATCGGTGCAAGTGTGCAAAATATAGTATAATTCCAAATAATTATCAAGTTATCTGGCAGGGCATGCTCTGTTGCTCTTTTTTTTTTGCACATGGTCAGGCAAGCAGACAGGCATACACACACAGCACAACCACAAAGACAGGGATATAAACACAACAAATACACATGGCAGGGAGCCACAGATTAGGCCCGAGCAGATTTATCTAATCTTAGGTGACATTGCCCTGTTACATTTGTGTCTCATAACCTTTCTACAGCACCTCCTAGTGGCTGCAAGATAGATACCATACCTCTTCTGTCTTCATTGAGTTAACTAGGCAATCAACTGCCTATCTATGACTGGGAATCTGTGTGAGCTGTTGCTCAAGCGTTTCTTCTCTTGCCATGGCAAACAGATGGTCTGAATCAGTATGAAGCCAGTGACTAATGAAACCACATGTCAGTCTTCTCTGATGTGTTTCTGAAGTTGCATATCAGTGATGGGTTAGGTTGGTGGAATCAGAGCCGTAGTAGAGGCATGTTAAGACCATTATACATGGTTCTTTCTGTGGAATATAAAGATAATAAGATGTGCTTATGCTATTCATGAAGCTGTCAACGGGCTTAGTTGGTCACTTATCTTCCCTGTATGTTAGAATGTGTAGGTGTCATTGTTAACATAATTAAGAGCTGAATGGCTGTTTACTTTGGCTTCCAGCCAACATGTGGCTCATTTCTTTATTCGAGCGATGGCTCAGACCAGTTCGTTCAAATTAACCCTGTTTGGGTGGGGCATTCTTTTTCAAGTATGTTAATCTAGATGAAGTCTAAGCTGACAACTATGCCTAGACAACTGTTCACAGCTAACTGGGGAAATAGGTCAACAGGTGGGTCCTTCAGGCTAGTGGACATAAAAGAAAATGTACAAATCAAATTTCTGACTTTGAAACTTTAGATGTCTGGTTTAATAAACTTCTCACTGAATGAACAACCATAAAACATCATGTCAAAGCTGTATCATCACCACAAAAATGGAAAACACAGAACAGGAGTGTGCTGTCATTCTTAAATTGATTGATGGTTCTTTTAATACTTGGACTCTAGACAACAACTTAAACCGTTTTATAATGTTTCAAAAATAAGTGGATCAACATTTCTTATTCTATTTACAAATACTGTACAACTGACTATCACCATTACTCTATTGGTCTGTGTTCATCAAATCTATCTAGGTTCTTCTGTGAGTGTTCATCCTGTAAGTGAACTCTATGAGCTGATTATACAGGTTAACCTGGGGATTCTGATGCGTGACAGTGGAGTGATTGAGAAACCACTGTGAAGTGTTGGGTTAGAGACCTTTAATCCTTCCTCCACTTGTGCTCATCTTCCCTGTAATCCCCCTGTCCCTGCACACAGTTCCAAGTAACACCAAGTCTGTGTGAAGCAGTGGCGGGTTGGGAGACAGTCACAAATCTTGAGTATTGTGCATTACAAGATATTGTGATAATAATATATACCATAAATATGGTTGCTGCTCTGAGAGCTGAATCTGAGGCAATATGTTGCTTCATCACCTGTGTACCAAAAAGAATAATGCACACTGGGATAGACACATTCTGGGCGATTTCTTTAAAGTATTTCATATTACTATAAATAAAAATGACTCTTTGTATCCTCTTTATATTTTAGGAATAAGGAGACAAAGTTGCCTGTGACAAGACGTCTGTCTGGAGACAGTGACTCTTCTACAGCCTCCTCTAAAGGAGGAGGAGGAGGAGGAGGAGGAGGTGGAGGGGGACGGTACTCTCTTGGTGGTCCCTCACGACGCTCTGGTGAAGAGGTGGTCCTTCTTGTCAATCGCAAGGAGGGGAAGCATATGGTTGAGAGGCCTGGAGCTGGAAATCAGACCCCATCCCTGCATGGGCGTCCCTCACTACCCCGTGCACGCAGCCAATCTCGGGAACGTGCTGCACTTGCTCCGATACTAAAACCCAATCCACCACAAGGATCCTCTGATACAACACGGATTTCCCGCACAGAGAGGGGGCGCTCCGTCGCAAATGAGGGCACGAGGAGGCTCCATGGTCCACGGTCCCACAGTCAGAGTAAGTTAGGCAGCCGCACACGATCCAGCGATGCCAGTCCAGGACCTTCTTCCTGCTACAAAGAACCTCTTCCTTCAACTTCGGATAGACGAGAAGAATTTCGGGCCAAACAAATACCCCCATCCTCTCCTAGACTAGGCTGCGCGTTCACCAAGAGGCAGTCATCCTCATGCTCTAACTCACCTATTAAAGGGGTTCAGAGCAGCAACAGTGGCCCCAGTAAGAAGATTATTGCTACTCCCAGACCTCCTGCCCCTCGCTCACCTTCTGTAGGAAAAGGCAAATTGCTACCACCGGTGAACTCAGGAGGTCGACGTTCACCACACTCATCACCCCGCAATTCCCCTCATCACACTGCTCGCTCCCCTCGGACCTCACAGGGCCCTCGCTCTGCTGGGCGAGGCCACCAAAGGAACTGGTGTGGCCTGGAGCATCAGGAGCCTGAAGATGAAGGACTGGACTTTGGCTTTCAGATGCTGCCCACACTAGATCCCCAGAGGGAGCAGGACCTGTATCGCAGCTTTGAGGCTGAGTTTTTGGCCAATACACAGCAGGCTAAAGGGGTGTTGTGTAAAGCTCCTGGAAGAGGCACCCTGCAGGGAGCTGGGACACATCCAGTGCCAACACTCACTGATCCTAATGTCACTGATTCTGCCTATTCCTCTTCTAACTCCTCCTCCTCCTCCCTGAATGTGGGGGCAAAGATAGGAGCTCTGCCTGACCTCAGGGAATCTAAGAGAACTAACCCTCGTCACTTACCCCCGGATGACCCTTTAAATTTACTCTATGGACACAATTTTGGTGTACTAAACAACGTAGGACAAGGAGAGCCTGTAAATTGGGGGGAGCGTGGAGGCGGTCTCAAGAAGCTTCCAGCCATCTCTAGCTCCATAGAAGAGAGGGAACTTCCCCCTTCTCGGTCTGACACAGACAATCTAATAAATCAGTTCCCCAAACAACCTGCTTTCCACTGTAGGAATATGAATGGAGACCATGGAGGTTGTCCTACAGAGGAGCTTACAGGGCAGCTGGGGTGGGGTACAGGACCTGAAGGAGATGTTCCTCTAGGGAATCACCAGCCAAACTTACCTTATGACCTGGAAAACAGTGATGAGAGTGATGACCTTCCACCCCCTGAGGCTTGTCCATCGCCTGTGCCCCTTCCCCTCTCTGAGGACTGCTCCTTCCAGGATTCCTCCAGTGAAAACTCTTCTATGTGCTTGAGCTTGAGTGAATCCCGCTCTGATTCCCCCCCACCATCATCACCACTGGCTAATGGGGACACTGATGGAGAAGTGCTGCAGACTAAGAAAGTGCAAAAGAAAGCAGACATGGAAGTCCCTATCTCTAAGCATAAGATGAAAGCCAGGATCAGGCCTCGCGTTGACAACAGGCCAGAAAACAGCCCTTCACGTATCCCTACCCCGGTCAGTTACAGAGATCTGCAGGCTCACAACAGTCTTTCCCCATGTCACACCCCACCTCTATCCCCTCAGAGCTCCCGTTCTGGTCGTTCAGCTACATGTAAGAGCCTGCACCAGGCCTTCACAGATATGATCCACCCTCAGTCACGTTCCCCAGCCATGGGCAACAAAGACTGCTCCTACCCTGGACAGTCAGGGAGCTTAGACACTGAAGCTTGGATGTAGCACAAAACTGGTTGGTATGGCACAAGGGGGTGTTGTCATGAACTTTGACTACTGTGTAAAAAAAGGACTTATGACTGGGTTATAGACTGCTTCCATTGCATGTCAAACACTCCTTTTTTTCTCTTAGTTTCTACCCCGGCAGGTTTCACATTGCTTTTATTTTGCACTTAAGCCAAATTATTTATTACCAAAGGAATGGATTTTATTATTACTTTTACTGTAATTTTAATGTGTGCATGGGGATGCTTTTGCCAATCATATGGTGTTTTTTGCAAGACTCATGGTTGATACAGAGAGAGAGAGAGAGCGTATGGCTGCCATGTGCCCCACTAAGGGGCATGGTAAAGTGCCAGGGATATAAAGCTGTAACTCTGTAAACAGTAAACACTAAACCTTTAGTCAGTTGAATTGGCTCCCTCTTGTGGTTTGCCGTAACAGCTCCGCTTGCCTTGATAGTCAAGATACTGGTATGATAACTGTGATATTATCATTCTCTCCACATAAGTCGTCTTCATATATTATACTCATATTTACAATATACTAACAGACTACATAGGTGAAGGTACCCCAACATTCGTATGACTATATGAACGCTACATGCATTATCAACCTCTGTACAGTTGACTTTAATCTGCATTTCACAATCATATGATGTAGTCAACATAGATAATATGTTTTTTTCTTCAAATGCTTAATGTGCAACAGGTTTTTAAGATTATGTTTGATGCAGTAAAAATATAACTTCTACTTTTAAGTGGATTAAGTGTACACATTTGAGGAGGGATCAAGGTTATATCACTTTGTGTCACTGTCACTGAAAAAGAAATGTTCTTCTTCCAACCAAACTGTACTCTGGAAGACAACACTAAATATATATGTGCAGAAACTAAGCGTGTAGGAGAATGAATGTGTAAATACGTGTTGATGTGCTCACTAAGAGACTGTATATAAAAAGGCATTGAAGTTTAATGTACATAATCAGTGTATTATGTTCTGAGTTGCCTTAGCTATGCAATATTGGTGTTGGAAATGCCTTGACAATTCCCTTTGCCTTAAAATTTCGTCGCAAGTTAGGTTTTGAATGTTTTGTTCAATATCACTACGATCTTTTTTGGTAACACTGCATTGCCATGATCATAAACATTGGAGAGTTTGGGTGTGAATGTGTAAAAAAGTGATGAACATTGCCAATTTTAATTAGAAATTATACTTGATGTAGGTGTACAAATCACGATATAATTTATTGCCTCTGAATTCAGCTACACCTGATAACCTATTTAGGAGATTGATTTCCAAGACATGGCACAACGTGTGGTGACATCTAGTGGCTAAATAAAGAGTTGTTTTATTCGCAGTAAATTCATATTTACTGTGGAAAAAAATGTGTATTTCCATGACACAGAAGCCTTTATTCCATACTTTTGGAATAACGTGTGCTCAGTAGAGACAACAGAGCCAATAACAATGGTATGATAAGGTGAAATCGGAGGGTTGAAGAATGACTTTGAGCTATGTGTGCAACAGTGCATGAATAATAGATTCTGTAACTAGATATCAAGGTTCTCTTGTGAAGCAGTACTCTTGCACAGTTGCCATCGGTATAAGAGGCCAGACACTAGCTACAGTGCATCTGTTTTTGCTATTTGACTGGTGTGGATTCATTGAAAGTAGTAAAGTGGGAATTGTAGTGTCACTGCCCTGCAAAAACCCAGTTTTATAGTGGTTTTGATAAAAACTGTATTTGAGGCTGGGGAAACAATAAAAACAAATAAAGAACATTTTTGCAGGACAGTGGCAGTGAATGAACTAAAGAAAAGCGTGTGCATATTGTGAATATAAACTGTATGAGAATATATACAGAGCTGGAGGAAAGAGGGAAGTGTTGTTAGTCTAATTTATTTATTTATGAAATCAGGTCTCAGTGAGTTCAAGTTACATCTGTGTACTGTGAGTGAATATGTCTGTAGGGAAATTCAAATGAGGCAGAGCATTTCAAGATTTACTCCATTTCATTTTCTCCATAGTGAACTACATAAGAGACACAAGTTGTTAGCGAAAATGTTAGTTTAAAAATTGAAATGATCCTACAGACAAACTAAAACTAAAGCTACATCGGTTTCAACTGCATAAACCTTTTTTTTTCTTGTTTTCTAATTGCTTAAATCAAAGTTTAAGGTTGTTTAGCACATTTGAAGACATTTACATTTTGATCAACCGGTGCTTAAAATCTACCAGTTATGTGAACTCTGCATGGAAACATGCCATTACATTTCATTATCATTCCCAAAACAGTAATCTGCTCATTGTCCTGCACCATTTCATGCAACTCTCTCTCCTTCTCTCTATTCCCAATCAGAGCAGAATCTGAATGTTCACGACTATTTCTTGTTTGCTAATGTTATTTCCACTAAAACTTCGTGTACAGATTGCTCGACATTGTGGGATTTGTATGTACGAAAGGGCAATACAGCAAGATGTCACTGCTGGGGTTTTTTTAAACTGAAAAATCTGTCAAGTTGTTCTTGTAATAAATATTTTCCTCTGAAGAAAATTACAGTTTGTGATGGTCTTGAATATTTGGTATGGGTGGTTCTAAATATTTAGTACAGCCCCATTGTTTAGATTGATGTTACAAAGCATAATAAAAACCTCTTAGTGTAATTTTCATGGCATGGACTAAACTGTAGAAACTGTCTCAGAACAACAATTCAGTTAGCTTTAAAAAGTTTATTCTTTCAGTAACTGTTAGACTTTTTAAACTATATAATAACAGCTACAGTAAATATTTTGTAAACTACTCTTTATGTTACTTGTGCAGTCATGCATCCAAAGTGGACTAATCTTAAGAAGCTGCCAACAGTTTCTGCACAGAGATCAGGAGAACATAATGTTGACAGAGCTCATTGCAGCTCCCAACATGAGGTCCAACCCTGTCTGAGTCCTTCAAAGAGGCCTGATCATCATGTCACCATCCAGTGATCCGAGGCTGACGCTGCTCGTCTGTTTGCAAACGTTATTTTGTGGAAAGGCGGAAGTAAATCAAGTGGGAGGGGACGAAGGCCATCACAGCTCGTACTACGCCTGTCACGGTAAGATGTTTGTGGAGATTTTCTCTCCAATCTAATTTTAACTCCAGAAGGTACGCTAATTCGTGGGGTAAGGTTTAAACTAGGCCGATAGATTAAAAGCTTAACTATCCAGACAAAAGCTTTTTTTAAGCCTCTACTTAGAAGGTCATGCCTCGGTTGTGCTAGCTGGAGAAGTGGTCTGGCGCTAGCTGACACTGACGGGCTCACTGCACCAGCAGCTAGCATTTAGCACCAGTTTCATTCATCTGACAGCAACGTTAACAGCGGCAAACATGCAGGAATGGGCGAATCAGTTATGCGTGAGTGATCGATCGAGTAGCGACAATCATTGAGGAACTTTCTATACTGAGTTACCAAACCTCTATTTGTAACATTAGTCGAACTGGCTATGCTAACGTGGACGTTTGTGTGTTTTAGTGCTAACCAGCTAGCCAATCTTTCCTCTACTTTGTGGCTAAGTTAGTTGTTTAAGTCGAAGTCGGCCAGTGTGACTGCTGATATATTCAGTTTGTTGCTTATTTAGGATTACAGCATTATCTCAGTGTCGATATGACAAGATAGCAACACGAATTAATATTGTAAAAACGTACGGACAACAGCTAGCTAACTATTTTTGGTTCATAGCTAGTGTTAGCTCACTCAGCGGCTGTTAACTCATCATATTTTACTAACTAACTTGTTAACAGCCTGTCTGATGTTGACAGCTCAGCTAATGTTACCTGAAGTTCAATAAATCATGAAACTGATCTGTTAAAGTAATGAAACTGCCTTTCGACACAGTTTGTTGACGCTGTTAGCCTGCAGGCCTCAGCCTAAAACACTTATTTGATGTTACCTATTTTGATATCAAAAACTAAACTTCACTGTTAACGTTATATGTTAGCATTATTATTCCTGGATGCTGGTTAAACTGTATTAGACGTTATTTAAAATGCATTTACCCGATATAATATTTTACTGACAGTGTGCATTCATTAATTCAGACCATGAAACACTGATCTATGTGTGTTGTACAGAGATATGGATTTTGGTCCTTATCCTGTCTGAGACCTGACCACAGCACTGTCCTGTTAAATATTGAGTCAGTCAATGAAAGCTTATAAAATGTAATTGGTAACATCAGTTTATTTCAGTAAAGGCATCTGCCATTTACTTTTAGTTTTGTGTTTTATGTGCTACAACTAGGGATCACTTAACTTAATGGCAATAAGCTGTCAGATTTTGTTCTCAATTTATCAAACATTAGAAAACAGGTAAAATGTCTGTATTCTGATGGAAAGGCAACATAATATGAAGTTTTGATTGTGTGCTCAGTCCATATGTTTCTTTAAATAAGAAATATATGTTGAATAGTTCATGAATAAATTTAATTTTTACTTTTCTCAATAGCAGGAGGTACTCCTGTGTTTAATCAGTATTTCTGTTCTCTTCCTTTGGATTAAACTGAGCAGCATTTCCATCAGCTTAAAAACTATCACTCCAATTGCATTTATTATTATTGTTGTTGTTGTTGTTGTTGTTGTTGTTGTATAAATAGGATACAATCTTTGCAGAGAAGGGCTGGTTTAAGAGTAGTTATCAATAGGAAACACACCCACTTCAGAAAACCTTTAAAACTGACTCAGGAAAAGATATATTGTTGGCTACGCATATGCTGACTAAGAAGATTCGATTGTTTTCTCTTTTGATAGGTCACATCCATTTGCTGAAGAGAAGACAGGAATTCCTTTAATTTTCCTGTGCTTGCACTTCTAGTATTTCCTGTTGCTCCAAGTTGTTGGTTCAAGTTTCCATTCAGGAAATTATTTCGCAAATATCTTTCTCATCCTCTGACTTTTGTAGGAGAATCGACAATTCGGATCTAAGATGACGGACTCCAAGTATTTCACCACCACGAAGAAAGGTATGATAGCTTGCTAAATGTTAATTCAATACATAAATTATTTAAAGCTCTTAAGCAACTGTAATTAAATTTAACATATTCCCATATTCTGGTTATTGTAAATCAAATTAGACATACTGAGCCTTAGCTCTCAAAGATTCATCTGTTCTTTTGTGCCTCCTCTTGTACTTGTGGGGCTTTCCTCACATATCCCAGAACTGTCCATGTTTCCACATACACGGCTGAGAAAATGTAAACACATGCTTATGAGTATTAGTGTTCAGACTCTTTATGTTTGCTAATTATTGCCTATATAGACATAAGAGCATGTTTCTCTTAGTATCTGTTTATTCTGTGGATCTGTCTGATAGCATGTGTAGTTTGTTGTCAACATCTCTTCTGGAAGTAATGAACATTTGATACCTGGGAAACTCTAAGTAGGTAGCTTTATAGTTAAGCCCAAAATTAATAGTGTACGAACAGCGTATGCTGCCAGAGTTGAGTCTCTTTCAGGTTAGTACAAAGCAACACAGGAAAAAAGAAAAAAAAAAAGAAACTCCTTTGTCATCCTTCATTAGAGGCTCACATGATTAAATTTGAGTAAATGTCATTTGTAAATAAAATCTATTAACTATTTACTGTAATACCTTTCAGTTTTAAATTGATTATAAGCAAAATCTGCAGTTTTTTGAAACAACTCTTTGTACTTTTGTCAGATTAATAAAGGTTTGAGTGAATGTTGTTGTTGTTTGAGTTTTTATAGAAGTCCCAACTTTTCTATAAAAAAAAAAAATTCTAATTAATTTATTTGTTCTGTGTGAAATAGGTCAATTCTACACATGATTCCTTTCTATAATCTAAACAGATTACATAGTGATGTATTCCCTTTTGATCTCATGTGTGCAGGGGAGATCTTTGAGCTCAAGGCAGAGCTGAACAGTGATAAGAAAGAAAAGAAGAAGGAGGCTGTGAAGAAGGTCATTGCATCTATGACAGTTGGCAAAGATGTCAGGTGAGCCAGGGGAAATGGGTTAAGAAAACGGAAGTGGAATAATGTACTATAACACATCATCTGACCTATAGTCTCCTTTCTCTTTCAGCGCTCTATTCCCGGATGTTGTGAACTGTATGCAGACAGACAATCTGGAACTGAAAAAGCTTGTCTACCTCTATCTGATGAACTATGCCAAGAGTCAGCCAGACATGGCTATCATGGCTGTTAACACCTTTGTGAAGGTAAAACATTTAGTCATAAATGATCTATAAATAAGATGTGTGAAATCATCAGAACAGACTTTTTTAGTTTTTACTGGAAATTTATCAGAAACAAGTTTATCTGAATTTCACAATTAGGACCAATTTTTGGTAACAAGAAGTTAACTTAGAACTTACACCTTGCGTAAAACCCCAGGATGTATGTTTAGGTAAAAAACAGCCATCCCTGGTCTTTGAATTAATTTACTGTTATCAGACTACAACTGCAGTGACAGTTTAATATTTTTTTTATAGAATGCAAACCCAAACAAATGGTGTATTAAATTAAAACTTCTCTCAGATCATGTAAGATAATGTAGGAATAATTTAAAATATGTGACAAAGCTTATAGCCTCTCTAAACCACCCATCTAGGACTGTGAAGACCCCAACCCTCTCATCCGGGCTCTAGCTGTTCGTACAATGGGCTGCATCAGAGTGGACAAGATCACCGAGTACCTCTGTGAACCACTCAGAAAATGTCTGAAGGATGAAGATCCATATGTGAGAAAGACTGCCGCTGTTTGTGTAGCAAAGCTCCATGATATCAACGCCCAGTTGGTTGAGGATCAAGGCTTCTTGGACACCCTTAAAGACCTCATCTCTGACTCCAACCCTATGGTATTACACCATCTATTGTCTTGTCTTTAGCTGTAGGTTGTAGTAATTGCAGTGGCAGTGCAGTCTGAGATAGCAGTGTCTCAGCATGACACAGGTGCTTAGAAGCCCTAACACCTTTCACTGATGAAGGCACTATTATTATTGCCCAGTGTTTGGTGATTTGGTTTGTGACACATGTTCAGCATGTTGCAGAAATGGTTTTAGTACAATGACCTCTCTTTAATATTTTATTATAGCTGTTGGCTGCTGTTTGTCTATTAGCACTTATCTGTTGACCTCTTCCACTGTAGGTTGTCGCAAATGCAGTAGCAGCGCTGTCTGAGATAGCAGAGTCTCACCCCAACAGTAATCTACTGGACCTAAACCCTCAAACCATCAACAAGTTACTGACTGCTTTAAATGAGTGTACAGAATGGGGACAGATATTTATTCTTGACTGTCTGGCCAATTACACACCTCGCGATGATCGTGAATCCCAAAGGTAAGAGCGCTCTACTGAACATTTTCTTCTCTTGCATATTAGTTTGCACATGTACCCAGTAATTTATTACATATTTCTTTCCTCTCCTAGCATCTGTGAGCGTGTGACCCCACGTCTGTCCCATGCCAACTCGGCAGTGGTGTTGTCAGCAGTAAAGGTTTTAATGAAGTTCATGGAGATGTTGCCCAAAGACCTGGACTATTATGGCACCCTGCTCAAGAAGCTCGCCCCTCCACTGGTTACTCTCCTCTCTGCTGAGCCTGAGTTGCAATATGTGGCTCTTAGAAACATCAACCTCATTGTACAGAGACGGTAAGTCCATAGCTGTGGCCTGGGGAAGGTCTTCTTAATATTTATTATCCTGTAGAAATAGCAGGCTCTGATAAGTTACAGTTCAGTTTAATTTATTTTACATTATGTCGTGTTTTTTTACAAATGATAAGAAATAATGATTTCCATTTTAGCCCAGAGATCCTGAAGCACGAGATGAAGGTTTTCTTTGTCAAGTACAATGACCCAATCTATGTCAAACTGGAGAAGCTGGACATTATGATTCGCCTAGCATCTCAAGCCAACATTGCACAGGTAATACACCCACAGCTACAATACATCACTATCTTTGGCCTAGCAAGAAAATCTGATTGACAGGAATGCTTGTCTGTTTTTGTTTCTGTAGGTGCTGGCTGAGCTGAAGGAGTACGCCACTGAGGTGGATGTGGACTTTGTTCGTAAAGCGGTCAGGGCCATTGGCCGCTGTGCCATCAAAGTAGAGGTGAGTGGAAATAATGCAACACTGATCTAATACTGCTGTTTAGATCTTTGTATCAGTTCAGTAGTTCAAGGACAATGCAACATTTTATAAAATTGTTCTTGTTTACTAGTCTTTAAGCTCAAACATATCAGAATACTCAGTTATAAAAAACAACAGCTTTATAGTGTTTCTGTGATGAACTCTAGGTGGCTCTGTTGTTATGTGATTTTACTGTGTAAATACATGGCAACACTGTGGTATACTGGTTTTTGTTTTTTGATATTTGTGAGCATGAATCATGTTACTTAACTTTATTCTCATAAGAAGAAAGAATACAGGTATGTTTACAGTTAAATCCAATATTTAAGTGGCTTATTAGTCTGTCAGTTTCTTTTATATTTGTACTGTTACTGTGTATTGTCCACGCCAATAATGACAAATTAATTTCTCTCTCCATTCCTTAGCAATCAGCGGAGCGCTGTGTCAGCACTCTGCTAGATCTTATCCAGACCAAGGTCAACTACGTGGTGCAGGAGGCCATTGTGGTAATCAAGGACATCTTCCGCAAGTACCCCAACAAGTAGGTTCCCCCTTAGGCATCAGTATAGTCATTATTAATTTACATTTCTTAGGCTTGTGCTGATTTGCAATCAGATGGAATATAGACAACTGAAGACACCAGCTCTGGTTGGTACTTTCAGTAGGTGATCTCCATTAATCAGCAGACGTGAGCCTGCTCACTAAAATTCAATTATCCTGTTTTCACTCCTTTTTCTATCTGACACACCTGACTAGTGAAATCTGGCAAAACATCGTATCTCCATTCTCCACATGCCTGCTGCTGCTTGATTTTTAGCCAGGGTGTCCATTTACCATTTGTGGCTGCATCTCTTTTCTCCACCTCACTATTTCTGAGTGATGTTTGATTCTGCTCTACAGGCTTGTGTTTTTAGCTGAACTCTAAAATATGCATATTTTACTTAAAATATTATTCGGTTAAGGACTGCAGAAATGGTTATTAGAGGGAAAAAGCAGGATGAAGGGAGAAATCTCCATTAGAACCAAGTTTTTGCTTTATATAAACTTTAGATAGACTTCATCTATATAATTTTTGGCTGACAGAGAAAGTTATTCCACAACACTGCTGCAGGCTATCAGATTATGGATAATGACAAATAAAGATATTACAACACAGATGATTATTCAACCCTAACACCTTCACATAATTAGTCAGACTCTCACCGTGCCACAAAATGCTGAATATTAAACAGTGTGTAATTATGTATGTGTAAAGTAAAACAGAATTGAAAGCTTATTTTGTGTCCAAAATGTATCATGCCCTTTACCTTTATCAAATTGTCTAAGCGTTCATTTTATAGACTAGCAATTCAAACTTAGACATTATTACACTTTTCACTGTATTTAGATGACATTGTCTGACCTATTAAATGCTTTTGCATTGTTGTCTGATGTCGACATTCAGTACCTACTCATGCATGCTGAGATACCCCAGCTGTTCCTCTTCACTGACTCTCAGATTATGTCCTCCTGGTCTTTAAATGAGCAAAGTGAAAGCTCATTACAGAGAGAAAAGGGGTTTACATATTGACATTTATTTCAGAAGACATGCAAAAGAGTTTTCATTCAGTTAATTTATTCCCAGTAACACAGGGAGTGTTTGTAGTAGACAGCACTTAACACTGTATCTTAATTGAACTTGGTCAAAGGTCAGGCTGGTCCGGCTGTTACTTCTGCAGTGGATCTAAATGTGCCAGACAGAAATTTCTCCCACACAGCAGTAGACCATCACCCTGGAGCCGTGAGCCTCCAAGGGAGCAGCTTTCCAAAGGTTGCAGCTCGGCATGGCTCAGGCCGTTAGCTATATGAGTCACTGCCAAGTCAGAACTTCTCCCTGCTTCATTAACTACACATTAAGTAAATGTTTCTGTCTTTGCATATCTATTAAGAAAAGCATTATATAAAAGAAATTATTGTTTAGGCAGAAATGCCTCAACCAGAGGAATTCATCAGCCACTGCAGAAACATTGACTAGAATGGTATCTAGCAAGTGATAGACCCAAAGACCAATCCAGGATAATGAATGGTGAATCGTGATTTACATTTGTCAGACTGCCAGAAAACACAATTCCAGTGAAATGCTAATGCTGCTTGTCTGCTTGATGTCAATGTGGCCATTAGTTTTCTATCATGTTTTATGAGTGATGTGTTGGCTGATCTATCAGCTTGTTTCAGTTTTGTCTATCTCTGGTGGCCCAAAAATATATTAATGCCGATAAAGATTTGTAGTTACTGATTGTTTATGTCTCCTGATACATTTGCAACATTTGGCTGCATATTATTTTTTGCGACTGTTTCCAGGTATGAGAGCGTGATTGCCACTCTCTGTGAAAATCTGGACTCATTGGATGAGCCAGAGGCACGTGCTGCTATGATCTGGATTGTGGGAGAGTATGCTGAACGCATTGACAACGCTGATGAGCTGCTTGAAAGCTTTTTGGAAGGTTTCCACGATGAAAGCACTCAGGTATGTTTAGGAGTGTGTGAAGAGTTTATTATTTCAAACATGTGAAGTCTGTATTTAATGGTAGCAGCGTAATAATTTGCCATCAGTGCTGACAATGAGTGGCACACCTTGTTTACCGTAGCTGGAAATAATTAAAGCCAGGTTATTGGCTGCACAGCGCTAAAAAAGGAGGTGACAAGCTAAATGTTGAAGCATTACAGAGGACTAATCTTATTTAACTATTTGACAAAATCTGTGATTGACTATTAGATACATTTATTAGACTAGTATATTTACTGTTTCACAGGGCATGCATTCATGGGTCACCTGGACTCCTAGTTCTTCATGTGTTTAATGTGATTCAATGCAGGGCATTTTAATGAGGCACTTAGCCACTGGCAAAAGGCAAAAATTGCACTCTTTGCATTTAGAAGTAGTATGTGAGCAGTTGTACTGCAATGTACAGTTTGTGTTTTACTTTGTCCTCTAGGTGCAGTTGCAGCTACTGACAGCAATTGTGAAGTTGTTCCTGAAAAAGCCAACAGAGACCCAGGAGCTGGTGCAGCAGGTGCTAAGTCTGGCCACACAGGTGAGAAAAACGCACACAGAAACATGCATTTTATGTTTCTGTTGTCATCATTTCTGTGTGCAGATAATTGCAGATTGTTTCACTTTGCTCTCTCCAACTCTGAACTCTTCATCCAGGTATTCCTCTTTTTATTCTCATGAAAAGTGGATCCCTGCTTTTGTATTTTTTTTTTGTTATATTTTTCTATAGTTTTCTAGTAATTACTCGAGTGTTGTGATGGTTTTACTGATCTGATCTTGTAACTCGCCCTAGCAAACCATAAATATAAATATAAAGTTGCAGTGAATTACATAACAAAACATATACAATCGAAACGTTCACTGTTGTGAATTAACCTACTTTTAGAAACTAGTCTGCTTGTCCCATACAATCTACAAGGGAAACTTTTTTTTTTCTTCACCCTTTATGTCTAGAATATGACAGCATACAGGAAACATTGCATCATAATCCAGTTAAATACAATACCACTGACAAATATCTGGTCTTATAAATGACGGTAGACTAGAGGCAAGGTTTCTCTGATAGAACATGAACAGAAACTGCATTGAACAGCATTGAATTGGACAAACATTTTGTACATGCGCAGAAAGTAACTTGAAATAATTTTATAATTAAATATTAATCAGTTCTTAAAGCTCTATTATGTAGTTGTTACATTTAAACAATACTGCATAGACAAATACAAGTTATCATTTTATAGCTGATTTAGTTGAAAACCTGGGACCGTTTTACTTTTTCCACATTATTAAATATGCAGTGTCAGGTTGCCTCATACATTATCCAAATCCGAGGACCCCAAGGCTGACTCAGAATTTGATATCTTTGAATCACTGCTACGTCTCTTTTATTGCAGTCATGACAGAAAAGAGTTTTACATTAACTATTTATTAAAGATATCCCAGAAATAATAATCCCTCATCTTAATGCCTCTATCTGTTTCTGCAGGACTCTGATAACCCAGACCTCAGGGATCGTGGCTACATCTACTGGCGCCTTCTATCCACAGACCCTGTGGCTGCCAAGGAGGTTGTTCTGGCTGAGAAGCCTCTGATCTCTGAGGAGACTGATCTGATTGAGCCCACACTGTTAGAGGAACTCATCTGCCACATTGGTACTCTGGCCTCTGTATATCACAAGCCACCGAGTGCCTTTGTTGAGGGCAGCCGCGGTGTTCAGCACAAGAGACTCCCTGGCAGTGCTGGATCGTGAGTCATGCACTTGATTTAAAAAAAATATATAATTCTGACTGTACTATTGTGTTTTCTGCTGATTAACACATTTTCCAGGAGTGTAGGGTTAAGGTTATCAAATACAAGTCACTCGATCTTGTTATTGTTCTCGCTGCTCTAGATGGAGTTACATCAACAGTAATTTATATTTAACAAATAATAAAATAAATAAACATATGAAATGAAACATAAATTTGATTACATAACCTACATTAATGTTATTTTCTTTTTGTTTTATGTGTACTAGTGGGGAGAGCGTTGAGAGCCCAGACACAGGGTCTACTGCTGCGGCAGTTTCTGAAGCGCCCCCTGCTGTCATTCCATCCCAGGGAGACCTCCTGGGGGATCTGCTCAATCTGGACCTGACGCCACCTACTACCACTGGACCAATACCACCCCCCTCTTCTGGCATGCAGATGGGTGCTATGGACCTTCTTGGAGGTGGATTGGACAGCCTGGTAGGTCTGGACACTACTGTTTGAGTGTAGCTGTTGGATTCTGAAAGGCTGAATTTCAGTAACAGGTTTGATGTCAATGGGACACAGAGATGATAGCACATCTTTGTATTTTGTCTTTGTGTCTACCTTTTGGTGCTTTTTCTTTTCTTCTTTTGACCCTTTTGTGCTTTCCCTTTTTTGTTCAATGCTGCACCTGCAGATGGGGGATGAGTCTGAGCCGGTAATTACATCAAGGGAGAGGGCAGAACATTTATAAACCATGTCAGGCCATTTTAGAAGATTAATTTAGTCACTGCTGTTTTACTGTAGTTCTCATGCATCAGTTTGACATTGTCTTTCATCATATATCATCAGTTCTTATCGTCATACATGCAGTGAGCATGCTGTCCTCCAAATCCTCCAATCCTCCATTTCTTTTCTTCTCTCTGGGCTCTGCAACTGTGTTTCATCTTTCAATCAGCCGCCCATTCCCCTGCGGATGAACACTCCTCAGTCACCTCAGCTCCCACATCAGTCCCCGTCGCCCCCAGATTACAGCCCCACAGAGGTTTGTCCAGGGGACTACGCTGGTCCAGTAAAGGCCAGCACCAGCTTAGAACCCTTTCTTATCCCCTGTTGTACCACTGTCCTCAAAGTAGTCCACCCCAGCTGTTGATGTGACTGTTTGCACGTTTATTACATTGTTTGTTATTCACTCCATGTAAGTGAGATTTTAGCTGATTTTGCCAATTTCTTTTTCTTGTCCTTGCCCTGTAGCTGAGCATTGTCAGTGTTTGAAGTTGCAGTATGTTTTTTTGCACCACCAGTGTTGTTCACTGTACCCCAACCTTTTCATCAATACGCATTTAGTGAGTAGCATTTCAACAAACCCTACTGGATTTGGACTTGTGTGAACAGTTAAAGGTCAGCTACGTAAAATGAGAAGAAATCGACTCTATTCGCATCTCTTTGTTGCTGTTACTATGAAAACCCTTTGCTGTATTCACAGACTTTTTATACCCTCACACCCCACATCAATCCTCCTCAAACATCCCAGATTTCCTGTGTTTAATGTTGCTGCAACAGAATGTAAAAGTTTTCTTTTCTTGTTCCTTTTACTCAGCTTGGGGGAGACCTTGGAGGAAGTCCTGCTGTAAGTCATATTGTGTTGAGTTTTTGTTCGGCTTTGATTGTTCAACACAGGACACCAAATGTGTTAGGGTAACGTGTTGCTTTGAAACCCTTAGATGGGGACTGGTTTTGGTGTTCCCCCAGCTGCGATGCCTGCCTCTTTCAGTGCCCCTGTTAGCAGCGGGTTGGATGACTTGTTTGATCTTGGAGGTGGGGTTGGTATGCCTATGGGAGCCTACAGCCCTCCTAAAACAGTGAGTGTTGAAAAACAGGAATAAGTTTTTCAGCAGAGTAATGCATGTCCCACAGTTGAATCGTTAATAAAATAAAATGATCTCGTCTTTGCTCAGGTTTGGCTTCCAGCTATGAAGGCCAAGGGTCTGGAGATATCAGGCACTTTTGCTCGTCGTGCCGGAGTCATCCAAATGGAGATGACCCTCACTAATAAAGCTATGAGTGTCATGACTGATTTTGCCATCCAGTTTAACAGAAACAGGTAAGATCAGCTGTTAGACAATAGATGCAGATATTTCTATATCTTTGCACATTTTGTGACACTTTCTTCCACTCTCTCCCCCCTCAGCTTTGGCCTTGCTCCAGCTGGTCCACTTCAGGTTCTCACTCCTCTTAGTCCAAACCAGAGTATTGAAGTGACCCTTCCTCTCAATACAGTGGGACCTGTCATGAAGATGGAGCCTCTCAATAACCTGCAGGTAACATAAGGGTCCTCTTTTAATGTTGTGGTAATGTGCTGATTTAAAATTTGAATGAACTGGAACTTTCTTCTGGTGTTTTTCCTTCTATTTTGAAACATTAATCCTAATTTCCAACTCAAATTGACAGTGACATGACTTGACAGGTGTCAAGTACAGAGTAGAAGCACAATTTTACAGATGTCAACTTCATTTTTTTTCAATACTGGCCTTGTCAGGACAATGATGCCTCAAGTTTACTGTCATAACATGGCTTCCTACAGAACCCAGGGCCACACGGCACACTGTCCACAATGTAAATGTGAACATTTACCAGACATGACATGGCTGTCTGTAAATTTTTGAGCAAAGTAAAATCATCAAACTGCTTTGTCATTGAGATATTCACAAACCACAGTTTTATCATGAAAATGTGACCATACGTCTTCACCGATTAGTAACCCATCCTTTCCGTTATTCAGCTATACTATATAATTCCCATGCTGTGAATAAAATTGAATAAAACATAATTAAAATATAAAAAAGCCTTCAAAACAGTTGTGATAAATTGTAAATAAAGAGCGCCAGAGGCGGGCATGTTTTTGATCAGGGTGGTTCTTTTAACTGGGCAGAATTTTAGACGGGTGTTATATGCAGCTGGAGAGAGAAGATAAGAGTGTCGAGGTGGGAGCGGTAATTGGCTGTCCCACAACACGTGGCTCCTTTGTTTCTCCTGGCTACAACAGCACTGCTAACCTTTCTACTCTGCTGCCTCTAGGCCCTGCTTTGATTAGTACTACTGTCGGTTCTGACATATTCTCAGATATTTTATTTTGAGAGGTGCATTTATTTTGCCTTGATGGAAGATTATGTGCTATAAAGTTCCTTCTGCAGGGAGCCAGAGTTTAATTTAAAGACATCAAAGCTTTGTCAGATTTGCTGGTTACAGTATTGGGCTTATACTGTACAATATGTTTATTTAGTGGAAAAGCAATTCTAAAACACAGTCAAGTCTGCAAACTAGGGAAGATTGAATACAATATTTGATACCACAACAAACATGTTGAAAGGGCACACACACTGAGCGGAATCATCTGACAGATTGTCTAATCTCTTCATCAGTTTAGTGACTAGGTGGCATTAGTAATAGTTGTCTCATTAATTTAATGGCTTTGGTTGCATAGTGCAAGTTCTTTTGATTATTGTCTAGTTGATTATATTTAAAGAATATCATAATCTAGAGCTGTTTTAGTTTACAAACATTCAGGATGAAGATTTTGGTGGTTTATGAATATTTACAGACACACCTGCATTGCACCCAGGAATAATATGCCTTAATGAATTATTCATTAGTCATTCTTGTGCCTCCTCTGGCCAAGCTCACTGTCCTTCTCTGAGTACTTCTTTGTAGCGCAGCCTGATCAATATCACTGCTTGCTGCTTGTTCTTGCAGTGCTCCTGTTATAACCACACTTGTTTTCGTGCTTCATTGTCTAGTACTTTTGCCACTAGGGTCTAAAGACTGTAAGTACTGTACTCATGTTTTTTTTTTTTTTTTTTTTTTTTTTTTTTTTTATAAATATAGACCTGCTGTTAGGTGCTAATTTTGTTGTCTGGTGCTCGTCAGTCCTACCTTTTATTTTTAACCACTGTCTGCTAATCTTATCTCCTTTTATTCTAATTTGCTTTTTATATCTTTTTTTAATTCTGTATCCTTTTTTTTACTAACTATAAAAAAGCACATTCTGAAGACAGTTTTAGAAACTTCTATTTTTTATATATTTAGCTTGATAGTGTTTGCTCATTTTGCAAATAGAAGCGTTGTGCTTACTGTGAGATACACTTCACATGTATATCAGTGATAGTGTAGGATATAGTGTTGCATGTACAAGTGAGATTACTGAAGAAGCGTATCCCTCCAGTAAACGACACGCATAAACCCATAATGTTCATCCTTGAAGTGCACTTGAAAAGTAATTAGCCATGTACTGCTTTTTGTTACTCCTCTTCTCTCCCCTCTACCCCCTCCTTGGATGTAATCGCTCTCGCAGGTGGCTGTTAAGAACAACATTGACGTATTCTACTTCAGCTGCCAGTACCCCATCAGCATGTTGTTTGTAGAGGATGGGAAGATGGGTGAGTGTATCTTGGCTAAATCTCTTCATGCAAAACCCCAATGACGTCAGTGACATACAAATGTCAGCCTTTCACTGAGAGCACATTATTGTGACTGTTCTGAGCATGTGAAGACGTTTGTGACGCAGGTGTGCTTGTGCGTGACTGTCCACCTGCCTGAACCAATTCACATCTTGCGCCCGCACAGTTGCTTCTAGATCCTACACCAGTGCCTTTTGTGGACCTTATTCTACCTTTGTGTTTTTAGTTGCTCTTCGATTCATTTGGTACAAATATGTTGGCATTTCTCCCTGCGGAGCCTGATGATGGGGCTAGCAGCAGGATTGCTGTCAGAAGCTCCAGACTAATGCTCTGAAGCCCAGGCTGCAGCAGGAAATCTTGCGTCTAGTGTGGCTTTAAATGACTCGCACACTGTTTTGACATTTGTTTTCATTACCGAGTGTACATGTACTTTTGCAATCATAAATTCTATTATTCCTCTCATACTGCATAGGCTTCATTGTGCACTCTGTCTTTGGACTCATAGAGTGATTGTGTCTTCATCCACAGAGCGACAGGTGTTCCTCGCCACATGGAAAGACATTCCTAATGAAAATGAGTCCCAGTTTCAGATCAAAGACTGCCATCTCAATTCAGGTGAGATAAAGAGACAGAGAAGGTGAATGTGCATTAGCTGAACAACATGTCACTGTGCAGCCACATCCAGTAGTTCTTAATATGTGACCATAGCCCAGCAAAACAGTGGCATTCTCTAATTCAGATCCACACTAACGAAGCAAATTGTATTTGATGAGAGCTCATCAGCTGCAGTTACTATTTATGTGTGACAACTTAGTTCTGCACAAGCTTGAGAGCATTTGAACTGGAGAAGAATTCCTAATAACAGCTTAATGGAGATTTCCCCCCACTGATTAAATTTCTTCTTCATGAACAAAGGGAGAGGGTCTCACATCCTACTTAGGCGCAGCAGCAGCAGTGAGGCTGAGGAGAAAAGTTAATTCCGAATTAGTGACTGTATCTGTGCTGCACAGATACCCTGGAGTAAAATTTTAGGGGATGAGGAGTGAAAAAGAAACCATGCAGCGCCTGGTACATTTAATGACTATTTCAACAGACAACCATAGAGCAAGGCTGGTGTGAGTGACATTTTAAACAGTTTATTAACAGGAACTGAGCAGCTTGTTCGGATAAGATCATGTAGGTTCAGTTGAAGGGTTATCTGTATTATATTGTTTTTTGTTCTGATGATTGTCCTTCAACAGATGCAGCCTCCAACAAACTTCAGGGTAGCAACATCTTCACCATAGCCAAGCGTACAGTGGAGGGTCAGGACATGCTCTATCAGTCCATGAAACTGACCAATGGTATCTGGGTGCTTGCTGAGCTGAGGGTGCAGACAGGAAATCCAAACTACACGGTGAGAACTGCAGTAATTTTATTGGATAATATTTTATTCTATTCAGGAGTTTGAGTCATAACACTGTTGTAGGGGTGGCGCTGTATTCATTTATTACTATTAGTAATTATTTAAATTAAATTATTATTATATTAAATTACTGGTGAACACTTTTTAGTGTTTTATTAAGAGTCATCATTTTTGTACTGATACATACAGACTACTGTCCGAATGAAGTAAAGAGAGTCAACTGGGAGAGAGATTTGAAATGGCCATGTATGCTGTATGTGTGTATGAATATTCATACTACTAAAATATGGAATACCCTGAGGTGACATTTAAATGTTGTTGGATAATGCCAGTGTTTGCCATCTTTACCCTTAGCAAAAAGAATTAGCCCGACTTATGTTTAGTTCATTTGTTTCTAGACATGTGAGTTAAAAGATCAGTATGCTCTACATAGTGCCTTTGAGTCTTGCAGGAGTAGACAATATTATAGGACAAGGTGTGGCAAAAAGAAAATGGTTAAAAGGTTCTTACAAGTGCTTGAAATTTAATCAAGCACTGCATTGATTTTGGTTCGTCTAAAAGGTCAAAGGAAGAAATCTCATCTTCCAGACTAGCTTTGAATTCACTGTGCATCAACTCGTTATCTGCTTTATCTGCACTACTAAACATGGATCAGGAATCAAAGGGATTACTAAACCAAAGCCTTCACTCATGACATACCTTTGGTCCAGCATAGTGTACTGTTGTTTTCATGGAGTGTGTGAATGTCCCCACTTCTGTTTTGAATTGTGTCAGAATAAACAAAATAATTTCATTGCTTTCTGTAATAGACAGAGGCAAATTACACAGCGGTAGGTGATATGAATAAGCAGAGACATGATGGAGATTGATGTGCAGTAATGAGTGGTGAGCGTGCAGAAGGGCTGGCTGATTGTGCAGTGATTGGAGTGGGGTATTGGTGTAGTGCGTGCATGTGTATGTGTGCGCTAGTGTGTACATGCGTTTGTTGTGTCCTCCATTGTGATGTTGCATGTCTCTGTTTTGTTTGCGTGCCGCAGTCTCTGCTCTTGATGGATTGTGTTTGGCTTAAAAATTCTGCATGACTAGTCCAGAACAATGACCTTGGTGTGACTCTCCTCCCCCCTCATCACTCTGCTTTCAGATCAGGTTTTTATTTATGAGGTGGCATTAACTCTTTGTTTTTCCCTGTCTAGACCAGTCACTTTTTAGACATCTGTCATTAAATCTTTTGACTTTTAAATTGCTTCACACCTTCCTCGGTTTGGTCACTTAAGTCGTAACATTGCCTGAGGTGAAATAAGAGATTTTAAACAATATGAGCAAAGCAATTCCTTGAGTGAAGCGAGGGCTGATTTCTACTTAATGATCATTAGTAGTTTTTGTTTTTTGCCTTTTTCATTTAGTTGATTTGCTGTATTTTTATTTCCCCTGTGAATCCATCTGTGGTTTAATGTTAATTAATTATTTTTGTTGTCATCCACATTCAGCTGTTCTGTGCGCCTTCTGTCTTTTTGATTTCATGTTCATTTTAGGTCCAATTCATTCTTTACTGTGGCTAGAAAGTGTTCCCTACTTATTGCAGTTGGATCATAAATTGTTTAGCGAGGAGAGGAGTAAACTTCCGAACTAACAGTGCAGCACGTACAGTGTGTGGGTTCCGCTGCCGCTCGCTCCGAGCTGCTGCATGACCACTCTTTGCACTCTTTTGGCACGGCACATTAAAGCCAAGCCAAGCTTTTGTCGGCTGCTATTTTTAGACTTTAGACTATTTTTTTAGCCCTGCCCAGTGCATGTTGTCTGGGTTTGATTGTGTTTCTGAACACAATATATAACGGTATTAAAATGATTATTGGTAGTAGTAGTATTAGTATTATTACCATTAGAAAAGATGCAAGTTTGTTGAGTTGCTGAGTTGAGATAAAATGTAGCTTGGCCTATTTTCTGATATCTCAAAACTTGATTGGATTCCGCTCTCCCATGATGCCTCGCTACTTATATGAGAGGATGGCTGTGTCCCAGTTCCACACTTCATACTGTTTCTCACTGAATTCGACCCGTGTAGTGTATTCACAACACAAAAAGTGAGGAACTAAGAATGTTAAACGTTAGCGTCAGTATAAATGTTACTGAACGCCATCATGCCACACTTCATTGTACAATGTAAATGGAGGAGCTTTAAGTTGGGGAAAATTTACTTATTTAGCTGTTTTTTGTTTATCAGCTCCTGAGGGTAATATCCGGTCCTTTAGCTCTTTAATGCTTCACCGTGTTCACCAGATAATATCCAACCGTGTCTGTGAGATGTTTAATGCTGAGCAGGTTGCCTACAGTAGGTCTTTGGAGCATTTTTGTTTGTTTGGAAATGTCTGCCTGTCGTGGTGAAAAACAACATAATGGCAGCAGTCAGAGTGAACCAGAGACGTACATTTGTGGGTATGTCAAACTTTAAACACTGAACTGAAACTCTGTTAAGCTCCATACAGCTGACGTAGCAGCAAACTCAAATGTCACTTTGAGTGACCCCTTTTTACATTACTTTGTTTACACATTGTCATTTTATACACGTTAAATTATGAACTATAACTGATTTTAAGCTTCCAAAAATGGAAATGTCAGAAGCTCCCAAGTTTCGTTTGACTGCGTTCCCTTAGCTCATGTATACTTGATAGTATTTATAGTGGATAACTGGGACACTGCTTATCTTTTTGACATGAAACATGGTGTTCTCATCTGCCATCTCCTGTCCCCATGGCAACTATGTGACCAGTAATGTTGGCAGATTTTTTCTTTCTGGAGGATTTCGGTAAAAGTGAGTTTCAACACAGAAATGGACACCACAGTGCTAGTCCACACACAAATATATCTGCCATCCCTCCACACAGGCGTGATGTCACTAGATGACCCAGCAGACAGACAAATGCCTGGTTATTTTGTCCCTAAAAAGTTTTTAATTGTTGTGTAATTGATTTGATAAAATTTATCAACAATTTAGCTAGAGGATTTCAAACATGTAGCCCACCTATAGTTAAATATGAAAGAATTTAGTAGTTTTTAAGACAATTTATTGCAAAGGTGTGATTACACTTACTCTTTCATTGCTGCAGTTCCCTGTTCCCTCTGTTTCTGTTATTTCTCTACCATTGTACCTCAACATATATTACTGTACATTACCAATATTTTAGCAGCATGTCTTAAGCTGAATGCTACAGTTGCTAATAACAGATTCTACACAGTAGCTAGAGCATCTGCAGTTCCTCACATCTTACGCCATGCTGACAGGATCGCCACTGCCTAAATGTTGCCAGCAGCATGCATTAGTAAAAAGCCCTGAGTGTACTGAGGCAACACATGAAGAGCTGTGCAATATTAGCACTTTATTCCACTGCACCACAACATACTCCATCACCTTTGTTCGATCTGAGCATTGAGTGATTCAAAGAGGGGCCTGGTGTGAAATTCATGTTAGTGATTCACCAAATCACTGGTAAACAGCTGAATACTGTCATTTTTTCTAATGATGCCAGTCTCAGAGTGAAACCACCATGGTGTTCTCATAATACTGTGACATCAACTGCACATTGAAGAATACTGATATAAGATTAAATTGTCTGTACCACAGCGGAAGAAACAGACAGTTAGGGCCTAAAAGTTAAAACAGACAAGCATGAGTGGAAAAAAGATCTTGTTTTCTAGTGGGAAAAGAATAATGGTGGAGAAATCTTAAATTTAACAAAATAATTCAGTTAATATGCTTTTCTTCACCTTTACAGACAGTGCTGTCCAGTAATAGGCAAGCTAGAAGAACTGCTCTGTAAAGATTTAGTGCCTTTTCTTGCTGTGTTTTGTTTGTTTTCATCACTCAAGTCATGGAGGGCCTGTAGTTATTGACCTTTAGCAAACTAACAGTGACACCCAAAACTATTTTCCAGTGGAACAAATGTAACTCTAAGAAATGACAGTGATGAAAGCTGAAAGGAAAAACCCTAAGAGAGAGAGCTGCTCAGTGTGTGTGTGTCTTTGCGTGGCTATTATTGTGAGGACCAGCATGAATTTTTAACCTTTGAAGTGAGGACATTTTTTTACAGAGTGAGGACATTTTTTTACAAAGTGAGGACATTTTATTACAAAGTGAGGACATTTTTTTACAGAGTGAGGACATTTTAGTCAGGGGGGGACAAGGATAATAGCTGAGGTTGTTTTCCATGTCACATTTGGGTTATTTAGGTGATTTGGACTATACAGCATTTAAATGTGGGGATTTTGAAATGTTCATAATCATTGAATAATGAAACACCGTGACTGTATCTCTTCTGATACGGTTAATTGAGAAAGCTGAGATGCTTTTTGGTCTCCTGTGAAGAGTGTTTCTGAATCGAAGGAAGTAACATCTGGAGCATGATTGCAGTATAATAGGGGGAAAACTGACTTTGTGAGGCTATATCAAATCATAAACCTACTCCCAGCTGAGCCTAACATCAAAGAGTGGAGAGGCTGCCTCTATTTTCTCTAGTGTGTTTATGTATCTACAGTATATTTATTTGTTTGACTGACTGATTTAAAGAAGGTATTAATCCAAAGCTCCTTTTTTTTTTTTTTCCTCATCTTAATCATCATAATACATTCTTCAGATTGATTTTTCAGACATCAGAAAAGAAGATATTTACAAAGACAGTGAGGTTATTCTGATTAGTTAAAATGGTTCCATTTAAAAACCCATACTCTCCTAAAGCTCTGGAAATATTAACGATCCTCATTTCTGACATTTGCATCATCATAATGTATCATTACGTCATGTTTTACTTCAGATTTATGAGACTTGCTTCCTCTGGTAACTTGTTCTGTTTATACAGGTTAGTAGAGAAAGTCGATCAACTTGATGTCTTTCTAAACCTTGCACTTTGAGTGAGCGGTTTATAAGCCTGATCATACTGAAAGCTGCTCGACTTGTCTCACCCTCAGGTCTCTCTGAAGTGCAGAGCTCCGGAAGTTTCCCAGTGTGTGTTCCAGGGCTACGAGGCAGTGTTCAAGAACTGAAAAACAACCCTCTGACGATTCGGCCGCTGCCCTCACAGACTCCTGGCACCTCCTCCTGCGCTCTCTCGCCCGACCCACAGACCATATTAAATCCTCACACATTGCAGCAGCCGCTTCCTGCTGTGTTGAATCTGGAGACTAGACTCTGTATGTCATGCAGCTGTTTAATTAGGATGGTTAATGATTTATTGAACCAATTTGAACCATCACCGTTTTGCTTTTTTGTATTTCCACAAAGTTTTGTGGTTCAATTTCTTGGCCAACCATATCCTGTCCCCTCTTTTTTTTGTGTGTTTGCTCCTGTTTCAGGACATTATCTAATTATAAATTATCTCAATGAACACTCAGACTGAGCAGGTCCTCTACTTTTCCCTGCCTGAGCATCCCTGTGACAACCTTTTACCCGTTTGGGGACAGACGGCTGTATGAATTGCATTCCCGTGACTCTGCATGAGGCTTTTTAATCATTATCTAGCCCTACTTCTCTGCAAATTGGTGTCTATTTTTAGCACCTGCAATCAGCAGGTGAATCATCACTGTCGGCATATTTATTTAGGATATGTTCAATTAAAATGCAACAGAACAAGGATTTACTTCTGCTCACCTCTCTGCCTGTGTGTAGTGGAATGTGGCCGTCTGGGCCTTTGAAGACACAAATACTTAAACTACATTACTGTTGTTTTTGTCATTTATTACGTTTTCTTTAGTGTCTGTGTTGAGCAGTGGGTGTGGATCCTCTGCTGTCCCTGAGAGCAGGATGCCTGATGTTTGGCGTGTGCATGGAATCTGTTGGTGTGCGTTTACTTTTTTAATTTTTACATCACTATCTGGACTTTTATAGACTAGCAGCAGTTGTCTACCAACTGCTCTCTTACTTAGTCATTCCATGGTTTAATTTTTGTTTGTAGTCTTGTTAGTGTGCATGTAGCAAACTGGGAGAGAGCCTCAGGTGTTTTGTATTTGCTGCTTCCCCTGCGTCACTGACAGCCAGGCGGGCACTCTCTGCCACTTTGCTCCCTCTGTAATCTCATTGCAGCTTTTTGAGTACGACGGCCACCTGGGATGAAGGCTCAGGTGGGATAATGCTAAACTCATGATGTCATGGTTTTTGTACCATTTGTGAGTAGTAAGTGCACATGTAGGTAGCACATTCTGTCTTAGCTCAGACAAGACTAGAACAATATCCAGTTTCTCTGTTTTACCCACCGACTCACTGCAGAATAATGGGATTTTTACTCTGAGTCATTACTCTGAAGGCTTTTTCATCAGCTCTACAGGATGTATGCACCTACGCTAACACTTAACAGGTTACAACAGAACAACAGAGGTGGCCGTGTATTCAGAGTGTGTGTGTCTTTGTGTGGTGACGGCTGATTCATATGAACTGCTGGAAAAAAAAAAGTTTAATCAGATGTTTTTGATTGACATTATTTGTGTGTACATCATTTGAAAAATAACTATTAAAAGTCTTGATAAATTCAAGTTGTTTTGTTTTTTCCTCTGCTGTGATGAGATGTAAAATGTTTTCAATTTTATTTGGCAAAGTCCACATTCCCAGTGCCCCTGGAGGCCAAACTGCATTGTTTTCACACACACCATACTTTATAATCACTGATGACCTTTAAGGTGTTCACGTCTCTGCTCTCATGGGCCGCTCAGCTCTTCCCCAGTGTTACACACTGCACAGCCTTCGCAGCTCTGCTTATAAAGTCGACTGCTTCTCGGGGTCGTTCAACCTTGAGCCCTGAGTGCAGACTGAGGTTTATCCACAGCCGAGGGCATCTTCAAGGCAGAACAGCGACTGAGTTCCTAAAGTCTGAGCTGCTTGGGGAAGCTTGACCTGGATTTTAGCTGCATGACCTAATGGGGAAAACATCTCGCCTCCAATCTGTTTCTCTGAGAATGATAAAGGATGTGTTCAGTTGCAGATTCACTGACCAGAGAAGTATGGTTCACTCCTAACAGTGAATGAGCTGCAATATTGATCTGAATCATTCCAATAGGGGGAGCCTCAACTGTGCAGTTTGGTAAAGGCTCAGTCTGCATTTAGGAACAGCTGCTACCTTACAAACCACTAACAATACCAAGATAGTACCTGCAGTATTTTTACAATGTAAGATTTACTGTAGTGTTGCCATGAACAGTTTGTTTTTGTTTTTATTTAGTTGACGCAAAAGGAAAATTATTCACTGTTACACTTTGCTGTAAATGCTCCTGTGTAGCATTTACCAATTGTTTATTATGCACTAAAATATAATTAACAGGTGTTTTTTATTTTTGTCATTTCAATTCTAATAACACAATATGTCCCCAACAGTAAAAGTTACAGTTAACAAAACTAATACATTAATAAAAACGTTAAAATGTCATATTTTCTTGCCCTGACACATAAAGATGTTTGTCACATGCTGCCAGTGCAAACATTTGTAGAGCTCTCAACATTAATCAGTCTTTTTGACTGATGTTTCTTTTTGTCCTCCAATGTGTGGAAGCTATGAATGTTTATTAATAAATGATGTTTACTGAATAACTGCTTTATTACAGATACAAAGGATTAACTCGGGTGTGCTGTGCTGCCCCATCACTTGCCTGCTTTATGTTTTCTTTGTAGTGGTTTGTGATGAAACGAGCCAACGCGTTTAAAAAGTATTTACCACTAACATCAGCTGGAATAATAGTGCCACTGTCACACAGACTTGTGCTATAAACCATTAGTCAAAGACCAGTCATGAAGTTATTATAGAAAAGTTGGAACACCTTTTTTAAACGTTGTCCTATGAGACAGTGAAAATCATCAGACTGTCCCGAGGTTACAAGCTCATCTCCAGTTATTCTGAGGGAGCGTAAAACGTCTAATGTTTATTCCTTAAGGTCATGGCTGAAGTGGATTGTGGCCTTCCAGCAGTGATTGATGGGACACATCGCCCCCTGACCTCTGCCCTAAGACCCTCTCCAATAATAAGACGTGTCCTCTGGAGGTATGATGCTCAGTTCTGTGCTGCTTCTCCATGATCCTCACACTGAGATGATAAATAGTGCGGGGCCTGTTCCTTTGCCATTCATTTGCGACGTATGGGAGCGCAAAGCCTTCACACGCCTTGCGCACGACAGGATCCTATTGGATGAGCAGTGCAGGGGATGCTGCAAGTGATGAGAGAGAGAGAGAGAGAGAGAGAGAGAGAGAGCAGTCTTCACCAGCTCATGTGTCTCAGACACTCTCGTTAACAGGATCCAGATGCCTTTACAGAAAACGCACGTCTGCAGACTGTGTAGATCGCATCCTCTCTCTTTAATCACATAGATTTTATTTTTGTGACATCGAACGATAGAGGATTATGGGTTTGTATCAGATTTCTAAACACGTGGAAAGCTTATTTGCGAGGCTGGCGGCTGTGCGTCCGACCTCCCTGTGATGGAGGAGCGCGGTGGTGGTGCATCGGTGGAAATGTGTTAGAGGTGCAGAGGAGATAATCAGCGGATACACCGAGGGCTCCTGTGTGTTTGGGCAAGGTCAGAGTCTCGCCTGGATGAGATTATGTCCATGTGGAGACAACAAGGACGGACTTTTACGCTTCCTCTCGGGGGAAGAGGTCGCCTGGGGATGTCCCCAGAAAACCAAGAGTTCCTCTCTGTGTGTTGCTTTGCAGAGGCAGCGAAAATCCCTCCATCTGCATGATCATGGTTGAGATTTCTTTGTGATCATTCCTGAGCTGCATGGCTTCGTTCACTCTCCGTCTGGAGATAAAGTTCCTTCGCTCTGCTCGACGGGTGGATGATTTATTCGGCCGCCAGGTCGTTTAATTGCGCGCAGTTGGACCCAGTTACGGAGGTTTAGAGACTCGCTGGTTGAAGGGTGAAGGCTGGTTTTAAACTCCATCACAGCAGCAACACGACAGCGGCGACCAGCTGTGTTTTCTGGACGGTCACATCTGTCGGTGTTTACGTCGCTGTCCATGGTGCTGAACCAGTGCTCCAGGAATGGTGGAGACGCTGAGTATCGCAGTCATCGGTGCTCCCGGAGTGGGGAAAACTTCTATAATCCGCCAGTTCATCTATAACGATTTCTCGGAGGTGTACACGCCGACCAGGACCAGATATGTGTACAGACCCTCCGTCATACTGAACGGGAACATGTACGAGCTGAAGATTTTGGACGTCCCGCCAATCTCCTCTTTCCCATCCAGCTCCAGCCAGGTACCATGTCTGTGTATCGGGACGTAGAGGGCGCTTCTTCCCAGAGATTTAACTTTATTGCAGAGGGTTTAATTCAAGCGTTAAAGGTCCATTGTGAGCTGGCCTGAATCCGCATCTCGTTTATTGAATCTCTGTTTCATTGAACAAGTGCGGATCTGTTCAGAGCCTGTTTCATTCCTCAACGACTAATCCAACACATTTTATTTATTCTTCCATCACTATCAGATGTTACTAGTCTACTAGTTGCTATGGAGACCCGGCTGGCTTAAAGCCTTGGAGAGCCTCACTTTGACGATGTAAACTCTCTCCCTGCATGAAGAAGGAATGCCAGCTTGCATATTTGTGTTTATTAATCATAGACTCCCAAAAAAGAGGAGTCTTTGGTGTCACATATATACAGAGAGGCCGATGACACCATGCTGCATGTGCTTACATGTGGCTTATATAAAGAAAAACAGAAGAAGAAGAAGAAGAGAAAAAACAATAGCAGGATTGTGCTGCAGGCCATAGCCACCTGGTTAAACTCCCAGGTTAAAAATAGCACAGCCTGCCCTTTTATTCATGGACACAGGTCACATGCCACACCTCATTAGGTGGATCTGGCGCATCTGATTGCAGGATCATAAAAAAATGCAGCATATCTCCAAACGCCTCAAGGATTTTAGTCTCGCAGATCTGTAGCTTCTGTTTTTGCCAAGAAGAGAGGATTGTGAAGAATGATCTCAGACTGCCTTGTAAACCTTCTTCTCTTATAGTTTCTTTCTCCGTAGGACAGGCTCACATTTTAAGTAAAGTGTGTTCATAATGAAGGTATTACAAGATATAATTGTTTGTCCTGCCCACACTAGCCCCAGAGGGATCCATTCTTAACACAAATCCAATGTAAGAGATGACTGACAAGAGATTAACCACCAGTGTGAGTTTGTCTGACAGTCGGGGTTAGTCTAATCCGGGTATTTATAGAAGTTGCAGTCTTTGTGTCACTATTCCTCCACCGGAAACACAACGAACCAAAAATGAAACTTTGGAAGAAATTAATTTGTTTAGAAGCAGAAGCCTCGCGTCAGCTTCAAATCAACTTTGAAATGTAATCAGGTACAGTAGACTGAAAGTATCCAGCACCCAGAGTGTGTGAAGATTGTTTCAAGACTTTTGGTAAATTTCTCTTTAGCTCCTTAAAAAAAGTACAAGTATAGATTTGTGTGTGTGAGAGAGAGAGGGAGTGTGAAAGGTCGTTTTGCACTGACTTAAAGTGTGTGTCTGACTCTTGTCCATTGCAGCCTCAGTGGAGAGGTTGTGATGTTTTCAAGATAGAAATCTACAAGGTCACCGCACCAATCAGACGGCTCCTGCTGCTGCTGCTGCTGCTGCTGCACATTTCCCTATTACTGTCCCGTCACACGTAGGCCTCCCAACAACAGCTGCGGTTATCTACACAGACGAGATGCCACTGAGAAAACGAGATCAGGCCACATAGGAGACAAAATAACGTAGGAGAAAAAAAAAAGAAGAAGAGCAGCTTGAATGAGAGGCCTCCCAAAGTGTTGGTTTGCTGTGTGCTCACAAAGCTCAGCTTTAACGCAGAAAACATCTGACGGGCAGGCTGAGCAGCCTGAACCAGCATCCTGCCAGCCTGCTGCAGAATTACATGTAGTTGTTCTTCCAAATTTAACGTTTTGTTGGGCTGTGTGAAGAAGACTGCAGCGTGACTTGTTGTTTCATGCCAGCAGAGACCTGCTGTAAAGGTGCTGCTGCTAAGTATGAGCAGAAATCAGTAATAAGGCAGGATGAGTGTCATGAGGATACATGTGGGAGTGTGTCCCAAAGGGTGAGTGGCATGAAAAAGCTCACACAGCCTCTGTCATGTGACATCGTGTTGTATCATGTTGGGTGAACATTTCATGTTTACTTGGAGTGGTAAGCAGTGAGAAGGTGTCTGTCTGCCAGGGCCTTGCTGTGAGGAACACAAGCAGAGAAAACCATTAGCTGAGTGCTGCCACTACATTTCTCCCAGACAGATTTATGGTTACTCGTTTGCGGAGGAATGACCCTCTAAGGCCCGCTGTACTTTTTCTTCTCTGCTCCTGTCATGTACTGCTTGTTGTGCTTGTTGTGAAGGCCGCTATCTTGTTTTGCCTGTTGACATCCTGCATTCACAGCGAGAGCGGTCGTGAGAAATGGGGCTTTTTTTGATTCACTGCCCTTCATTTACCCCGTGGCCAGAAAAATGTGACCAGAGGCAGGGGCAAGAGACACAGCGAGCGGCTGGTAGCGCTACCACGAAAAGACTTTATTGAAATATACTTGCAGAACAGATTGAATTAAAGCACAGTTGCCTGTTTGAATACAGCTGGGAATAGAAGACCAACAGAGCAGACAGTTAGAATTTGCTGCAGTCAATTAGAGAGGTTGCACAGGGTTTAATGGACACTGTTGAAGTAAGGGTAACCAAATGAGGTTTTATATTGTCCTCTGAAATTTGTGATGAATAAGCTGCAGAATCGAGTGAGTCACTACGCCTCCATGCTTATGCAGCGTGGCAATTTCTCATCAGTTCAGATTATATTGCAAAGAAGACCTGCTATTTTCTGGCAGGCTACTTGTGACCTGATTTCAACCACTGACAGCCATTTTTATCCTTCCCAGAGCTGGCGACAGGCAAGATTTCTATTATTTTACTCTGAGGCTGTGATGGTGTAATGATTTGTTTGCTTTGCAGTATGTCTGTCTGTTGCTGATAGCATTGCACTTAGAGCGCATCTGTCACAGTGTGTCAGTAGGATGTGATGGCAGATGGATTTAAGCCTGACAGCGGATTCAGCAGTGATTTCTCTTGTTCTTTTACTGTTTTTTTTTTTTTTTTTTTTTTTTGTCATGATATATCGCTATGACTTCCTCCCACACAAAATGCACTCTCTCTCCCTGTCCTGCTCTCTCTGGACTTGTTTCTCAGTTATCTCTGTTGATGCTATCTGTAATAACATGGTGGAAATTATTGCTATTCATGTCACATATTGTTGACTCTTACAGATGCAGTAGAAATATGAGGTTTTAGACAACTTAAGTTGAAAGTTCTGCTGGCGACTTATACATATTACAGGAGAAGTATGACTTTATCATCGTGTCTAAGTAAAAGCAATACATTTACACTGGCTTCTTTATTGTTTGCCAAGAATTATGCAAGATAATTGATACTACTTTAACAATTGTAATATGGTGCAAGCAACTTTTAGCTTAGCTTAGCATAAACACTGAAAAAAAAAAAAAAAACAACTACACGTAACACATTTAATGGTTTTCTTTGTGTTGGCCATCTTCACCTCCAGGGATGTGTAATAGATTTTAATTACAATTCAGCCAGCAGGGCCTATGTGCGGCGTTTCTCTAAACGCTTGGCACCCTTCACCCACCAGGTTGCACTGGCCTCCCTCGTGTCCTTGAGTATTGATCCATCACAACCGCTCGTCACCATTAAGCTGCCTCCTCTAATGCCAGGAGACACAACGCTTTGTCATAGCCTGTTGAAAACTGACCACGGCCTGCGGTTGTCAGGGAAACGTGTTCTGTTTGGCTCTTGGGGAGCGAAGAATGAGATGCTCTTTTTCTGCGCCGTGTTAAGAAGACCGACTGGAGGATAGAGACAGTGGCACCACACTTCACATTCACGCTCCCACAAGCACACTATCACATCCTGCAAGCGCACACAAATAAACATGCCCACACATGCATTTGAAATTTCTTTAATTTCAGTTTATCAGCCACGTTTTGCCGCACTATCTTATCCTCCCAGGCCCAGTGTTGTTATTTGTTTTGCCTGCATTGCTTGTTTGGGTTTTAGAGAAGTAGTATTGCTGTTTCTAGCCCTCCTCCACATTTAAAAACAGGATTCAGATGACAAAGAGACATGAGATGAGAGCACAAGCTGCTATTTTTAGTCCCGTGCAGGCTTCATTTGAAGTCACTGTGTGCATCTCACGTTGCCAAATTGCCTCAATTACAAGAAAAGGGTGAGCTGTGATGATATGCATCTTCATTATGGATACAGATAGATTTGTTTGGCAAAAACAGGTAAATGTTTTCTGAGGTGTCCAACATGACTTAAATAGTATTGGACAATCTACAATAGAAAACAAAAACAGTCAAAATCATACCACCTACAGTATGTTTTTCCCTCTCACTGAAAACTGATGCAACCTGAAGAGGAGACAGTGAAAATAAACACACGTTCCACCAGTTTTCACCACACACTGCTTCCCCTCCTCCGCCTTCTCTTTCACTTTTGATGGCAGCAACGTGCCACATGTTTGTCTCAGTTTCTAATGATCATCATTATTTTTCTGCTGATGTGCAAAGCTGTTTCTTCCTCAAAATTACCTACGAAGCAATGAACGCCCCAATCTGAACAAAGGTGAATAATTTCTCACTGATGCAGGTGTGTTAGTTGGATTTGAAAAGCATAAAACCAACCTTTACACTGTAAAGGTCAAGAGTATTAACAACATATAATGTGCCTAATTACATTAATAACACATTATATTTGTTACTACTCTTAACTTCGATGAAGATCAGATCACATTTTATGACAAATTAATGCAGAAAACCACTTTTTTTTTTGCCACGATATTTCCAGTGTTTATGCTAAGCTAAGATAACCAGCTGCAGTGTAAGAAGGAGTGTTGTCAGTCTTCTTCAGGCAGTGTGGACTAGAGGTTAGAAACGTATACACGATTTCAGCTGCTGACAGTCTCCGGACCGTTCAGCAGCTGTGTGTGGGGACACCACCGCTGATCTGCTGCCTTTTTCATCTTTTCAACATTCTCTCAGGGCCGTGGTTTTTCTCATGTCCCTCCCTCTACAGATCTTCTTCTCCCTACCCCCTGAACTTCCTCTATTTCGCTCTCACGGTTTTATCTGATCAAATGCTTACTAAAGTCATTGCATGCTGTTAGAGGCGGCGAGGGTGGTGGGTGAAAATTTAGGGAACCACAGCATGAGTAGAAGAACGGGTCACCATGTTTCTATTGAAGCCACTGTCCCACAGTAGGTGTAAATGTACCCATTTGTATTTTAATTACAGCCTGAAGCTCTTTACCATCAAAAAATGCTGCTGTTTGCCCCGCTGCACATGCACCGCATCACCAGGTTTAGGCAGTATCAAAAGTTAAACTGTGGCATGAGTCTCTTTCTTCTCCTGCCAGAAGGCAGCCGCTGCCGTCCTTGGAGCGTGTGTAGCTAGGACACTGTGCAGTGCTTTCTGCTGGGCAGTCACTGTGCTTTATGACTTTGTTCTAAGCCACAAGACATGCTACATCGAGGACTTCACTGACTCTGCAGTTTCGCACAAAGCAATGGAAGCAGGGAAACTGACACTGAGCCAAAGCGCTTTAGAATAATTACATATATACATGCCACATGTTGTTTGCCTGCTCTGCACTTTGCCACTGTTACTGTATTCTGTGAGTGGGTGTAATATATGCTCGGGGCCTTGTAAGGCTGTACTTAGACAGAGTGGTGCTTTAAGCTAAATGCCAACATCACCATGTTAACATGTTGATGTTTAACATTTACAATGCTTACCATTTTCATTGATGGTGTCTAACACTTGTTCTCAGCACACATAAGGGCTCATTAGCTTTATAGGTATTGTGTCATAAACCGTAGTACTAGATAAACAAACTAAATGATGAACTTATTATAATGTATCCTGTTGGGGAATATGAGTAACTGCACCCCCAAATAAAGGTAAAAATGTCAGAGCATCTCTAGAGTCATTAGACATGACTTGAATGTTTGTACAACAACCTAACTATCTGATGTCAAGATAGTTCACTGAATAAATAAAAATGACTTGCTGCTTGTTTCAGGTTGGAACAAAATAGTGAGGTGATGCCATTCCTAAAACTAAAGTCCTTGTTAATTTATTTATGTTTTATCTCGTGTGTATGTCCTTTAGGAGTGGCTGGATTTACGCTGCAGAGGTGTCCGCAATGCCAACGCCTACATCCTGGTGTATGACATCTGCTGTGTGGAGAGCTTTGAATATGTCAAAATGATCAGACAGCAGATAGTGGAGCACAGGTACGGTCAACCACACACTCCCAGATGCCGAGACACGTAGCGAACAAGCAGCTTGTTAATCCTCATTGGTCATTTTTAATGACATCATCACTGCGTCATCCGTCTACAAACAGAATGCAATATCAAAGTCCTGCCACAAAAGCGTTAAAATTACACATTGGTGACAGTGTGACAGTGATAGATAGTCTGCTTATGGGGATTTCTTTTAATTCAGAACACTCCTTGCTGCATACTGACAGTTTAACAGTGACATTTGATTCTGGCATTGCTGCATGAGAGCAGCCTGAGATGTCACCAATGATTTATAGGTTGTTTTTATAATATTTTGATACTGGATAACATACAGCAGCAAGTGCCAGGGGGCTTGAAGACCAGATGGAGATAACAGGCTGAAGACAAAAGCCAAAAAGACAGAACACTAGTGGGGTATGAAAACCATGAAAAGGCATCACCTGGTCTGTCATCCTACCTGTTGGTAGACCTGAATATACAGTGCCCGTCCAGAAAAAAAGTCACCACTTGAAAAAATGGTGACTGAGAAAATAGGTAAGAGCTTCCCATTGGATGATTACTGAATGGATGATTTTGTTACAGCTGGCAACACGTTATTTAACCCTAACTGATGCAGTGAGGAGCTTCTCATTTCTCAAACAACCATGTCAGAAGACACATCCTGTGGTCATAGAAAAGATGTTAATCTGGGTTAAGAACTGTTTAATGGAAGAAGATCATGTGGTCTGATGAGTCCAGATTTACCCTGTTCCAGAGTGATGGTGCATCAGGGTAAGAAGAGAGGAGGGTGAAATGATGCACCCATCATGTCTAGTGCCTACTGTACAAGCCTGTGGGGGCAGTGCTATGATCTGGGGTTGCTGCAGTTGGTCAGGTCAAAGTTCAGCAACGTTATGTAACCAAATATTGAGGTCAGCTGACGACCTGAATATACTAAATGACCAGGTTATTACATCAATGCATTTTTCTTGTTATATTCAGGGATGACAATGTCAGGATTCATTGGGCTCAAATTGTGAAAGAGTGGTTCAGGGAAGCATGACTCATCAAGGATTGGCCACCGCAGAGTCCAGACCTTAACCCCATTGAGAATCTTTGGCATGTACTGGAGAAGACTGCACAGCAGTCCAACTCTCCCATTATCAATACAAGACCTTTGTGAAAAATGAACGCAACTCTGGACGGGAATAAATGTTGTGACATTGCAGAAGCTTAACAAAATGATGCCACGATCAATGTGTGCTGTAATCAAAGCTAAAGGTGGTTCAACAAAAGTGTGAGACTTTTATCCTACTATCCTGTAGCACCAAACATATTACCATGAACGTTTATGGCCCATGACAGAAAACCATTACCACCAACAGCTGGGGAAGGAAGAGTGAATGCAAGACAAGTGGAAAATAGGAGAAATTAGTAATCACAGGAAAAAGCTCTGAGGCTGGACTGGAGGAGGAAATAAAGAGAGCTGAGAAAGGACAGATACTTTATATAATTTGAAATCATGAATAATTCAGGTTGTTGCAACACAGGGTGTCTCTACCGTAGATTACAGCCATAAAGAATGAGGGGTTTACTTTACTTTAAAATATGTGCTTTAAATACCTGAAATTTAATTATAGGTCTTACTGACAAAATCCATTCAATCCCCAGATGCTAAACCTTATTTCTTTCTTTCTTTCTTTCTTTCTTTTCTTTTAGCTGTCCTGCATGAAGCCCAAATTCACTTCAGCATGTGACAGTATATGGCAGTGTAGTGTCCCTGCATCACTTCTGTATGGTTTTCCCCAACAGATGCACACACTCTCACACATACAGTACATCTCGTTCTTCTATTCAGGCTAGATCAGATGAGCTTGGAGATATTTTTAAGTCTGTTATGTTAGCGCAACCCCTGAAAGGGAGAAAAGTGAGATGATTATGAGTGATGTGTTTTTCAGCTCCACATCTTTAGGAACTTTGCCTCAGGGCTTGAAAATTGTTCTGTGTCTTTGTCTCGCTCTCCGTCAAGCTATCTGCCCATCTGTCGAAGCAGACTTGCAAATATGCATATGTATGAAAGTCCTTGTCAGAAGATGAGACGCGATGAAACAAGAAGAAACACGATAAATTGTTAACGCAGCAGCTTTAACAATTTATCCCTCAGCTGACACTGCGCTTAGCAAGTCAGCAGATATCTTGTACCCACCGCTCCATCCAGTTTCATAATGAACTTAATTTAATTTCATTGAACTCAACTTGACCCACTATAGTGTGTTTAATATTATTCATATGCTCATGTCATTATTAAATAAATGTAATAGTTAATTAATAACAATAATTAGTTAATCATATTTTAAAAGAGTAAAGCTCCCAGTTCCAGGTTTACTATAAACTGTAGAAATTAATCTCATTGTTCTTATTGTCTTGATCCTATTTATATATCATTCTTTCCTTTATAGTTTTTGTTTTCAGTTCAGTTCAGGAATTACCCTGCTCTTTCTGCAGTGCCATAGTAAACTATCATTTATCATTTTCTTTTTAAGCAGAGCATTGTTGGATTTCCAGTCCACCACCAACTGTATATTACTGAAAATGGTTAGACTTCATGACATCCTTTAAATGTTGATGTTTTTCATTAGCACTATAGAAGATAAAGCACCACAAACACAAATCTTATGTCACTAATTTATGCCTACCTCTGGCTTGCCATATATTTCACACTTTATAATGCTGTAAACCACCCGCTGCTGAGTGTGGTGGGAGGCCCCTTGAGCCTGTGAGCTCTAATCCTCCAGTCCACCCCCGCACCTCCAAAAGGAAGAAAAAACTGCACGCAGACATCTTGCACACACCCAGCCAGCTACTAAAAATCAAGATAATAACCGCTTTTTCAAATGAACCTCTCTGTGTTTTTTTTTGTTACCTCTGCAGGGAAGGCAGCAGCAGTGAGGTGCCAATCCTGGTTGTAGGCAACAAGAGAGATCTCCAGCGACAGCGCTTCATGCCTCGCAGGGCAGTGTCAGTGTTGGTGAAAAAGACCTGGAAGTGTGGTTATGTGGAGTGCTCTGCCAAGTTTAACTGGCACGTAGTCCTACTCTTCAAGGAGCTGCTGGGCATCGCTGTGGCACGTGGCTTGCGCCAGAACCACACCTCCATTCGTCTTCAGGGGGCCCTACAAAGGAATCGCTGCACTATCATGTGACAGTGAGAGTTCCCTCCACCCCTCGTACCCAGGAGTGGAGTGGCAGTGGAGAAACAGACTTTTTATCTCAATGGCTGGAAAAATACCCTGTGGCCTCCTGCTTTACTGAGCTGATTTTTCATAATGAGGTTTATTAGTCTTGTGCGCTGTAAAAGACATTAAATTTCCCGCATGATCATCTAACCATTTCCTAGTTGAATTCTGCCAAATGTGTAGATGCTAGGATGGAGGTAGAAGAGGATTCAGGTGAAAACCAAAAGTATTAGCATAGCACAGCTAATTTTTCACATTAACTACACAGCTAGGATCAGGTTTTTATTGAGGGTTTTCTTGTGGAAGCTGTGAGACTCAAAATGGACAGACAGCAATAGCATTGAGTCTTCCTTTTAAATTTATCATATTTAACAGCAGATGCTCATAACTGACATATTTGAAGTTCAGTAGTTTAGGGTCAGGAGGGCACTGAAGATGAACAAGACAGAATAATAAAGAGCAAAAGATAAAAATACTTAAAAAGATTTCCTGGTGAGAAATGTACAGAAATGATTAGTTGGTGTTTACCTTAGAATTTGACAAGTAGATATTTTCCCCATTCCCGTTATAGTCTTGGTCCATGGTAAAACTTGTTTTGTCAGTCGAAGGGTGTTTTAAGGTTGTCCTGCGGCAGAAAATACTGCAGTCCCTTATCATGATAGGACTGCAAGACCAATTCTAACTTTCCAAGACAGTAGGGCTTTAATCTGCTCCCTCCCCTTACTCACCGCCTGTTTCTGATGAATACATTAAATCCAGGTAACTGGGAGCCTGCAGGAGGCTGTAGAGCCTAAAATGAGAACCTGTACTTGTAATGTGTGTGTGAGAGTGTGTGTGTGTGTGAGTGTGAGTGTGTGTGTGACAGGCAGCGAAGAAGGCAGAGGGAGTAAGTGAGGGAGACAGAGAGCTGACATTCTGGCAAGCAAAGGACAGAAACAGTAAGATAACAGGCAGATGTTGAAGCTTTGGATTACGAAGGAGCAATAAAATCCCACAGGGACGTCCTGGCTGATTATACGTACCACGTCATATTAAAATGCCTCACATGCAGTAGATGTAATCCACTTGCGCTCAAATATCCTAAAGAAATAAGGAAGCAGAGCTCAATGACTTTCACAAAACACCCAGTGAGTGCATCAAAGACACACAGGGAACCTTATAAAGCTTTCATATCAGTATCAGAATAGTATGTAATTGGTAATGTTGTGAGATTAACAGTTGCTTTTTCATTTGATTAGGCCTGGCTAGATACTTTGTGAATGTGGCTGCACTGAAAGTCTGCAGGCCTATTGTACATAGGAGTGATTCATAGACTAATTGACTTGCATGCTTTTGTTGGTAGAGCCAACAGGTCAGGGTTTAATTGCACTGATGTGAAAATGTGATATTGTGTTTAATTTTTGTAATACATGGTTTTCTGACACTGTAATGACCAGCTGAGTGGAGTGAATGTCGTTGTTTTTCACTGGCATGTGAGAGCACAAGCTCATGATTCTCTCTAAGACGTAGTGTTGATCCCTTCAATCAGGGCAGATGGCTGTGTTAGTTTTTTTCTAGTAAAAAAAGAAATATGTAGCAGAGATACACTAGAAAGCAACTGCGTGTAGCATGAGTTCTCATCAGTTTGACTGTATGTGCATTTCCAAATAAAAAGGGCTACAGTTTTTTATCAGAAACATTACTTGTATTTATTTTTACTGTGTTAGTACTGTGAGTATTTTTTTTTTGACTTATGGTGAACAATTAAATGCATTTGAGAACAGTTTACTCTGGTCAAAATTATGTTGGACAATTACACCATTAAGATTTAGGTTTTGACAACATCTCCACCTTGTGGTAAAGCAGCGTTATCAGGAGCCAAATCAGAAGAAGACAAAGGATCTGGCATCACATACACTGGACCACTTCCAGTTATTAGATTTTTAAATATAGGCCTCATATAGGTTGATTGTGTGGAGGCAGTGTGATAATGACAATAGACAGTATAATTGGTACAATTATCTCATATCTACTGGTTACTGAGGGAGGGTAAAGAAAACATGATGACTCTCTGAGTCATGTCCCCCCAGTGTTCCCTGTAGGAACACTTCTGCATTTACTTGTTATGAAGCCCAGGTGCAAAAGTGTATTTTCGCCCACATTTCACACACGAGTATGAGTGAATTTGTGTGCTTTGCGACAATGACAATTGTCAAAAGCGCAATAAAAATAAAAATAAAAATAAATTGAAATTGAATTGGTGCATTTTAATAGATGCACTATGTCAGCACAATAACAATTTAAATAATGTCATTCTGATAAGACACCATCTACTGGAGCCTTCAGAATAAACAAAACTGCAGGAATGAAAAGTCAATCAGTGGGTCAGTGGCCCTGGGTCATTTACAGGTTTTTGTTGGGGGTATTTTAGACCTTGACCCCGCTGACATCTGACCCCTAATGTGTGCCCAGGTTCTAATGAATTCGTGCTTCCTTGCACTGGATGATAAGATGACCTGATGACTTGTTGGTGCACTGTTGCGTGTGTTTGTTGCATGTAGCCACATTCAAGAGCTCATCCCGCGTCTGTCTACACACCTGACTGCTATCAGGTTTGAAATCAGCGGGCAGGCCGCATGTCAGATGTTTAGGAATGTTTAGATAACAACATCACATGGTGCAGCTCTCGATCATAGATCTGACTTCATAGAAGCGTCGCTCCCATTCAAACATGTGCTCCGTGAATGGTCGTGTTACCAGCCGCTCCCTCCGAGGATCACGGCCGTGTTGTTTGTCCCCGTCGTCATGGTAATCCCTGTCGGTGTGATGATGGTCTGTTCAGATTAGACGGAGCCAAAGTGAGACACGTCCTTTCTATCGGGTCCCGCTCTGTGCTCTGAATCCGCTGCAGTCTGCATCAGCAAAGTGTCTTGGCATCACTTCTCGTCCTTTCTCCGGTGTCCATTCCGCCGTCATGTGAAGGGGGTTCACGGTGGTTTCTGTCCCTGTAGACCGGAGCCTCCTTCGTCGAGCGCACTCGTCGGTGCCGACGTCCTCGCCCCGATCGTCCCCGGGGGGGTAGTGTCTCTCTCCCCGCTGTCCCCGGTTCATCCTGCAGCCTTCGGCGTGCGGCGGAGCGGAGGATGAGCGAGCAAGGGAAGGGCTCGGCATCCGCCTCTGCCGCGGCCCCGGCACCAGGGTCGGACACTTACAAAGGCTGGCTTTTTAAATGGACCAACTATTTGAAAGGGTATCAGCGGCGATGGTTTGTCCTCAGCAATGGCCTGCTGTCATATTACAGGTAAATGTTACTGACGCAGTGTGCAACATTTGTCCGAATAAGCGCGAACTGGGCGCCCGGAGACTCTTCTGTGTGTACGGGCGCATCTGGACAGCTGGCTGCCTCAGCTGGCTAGCAGCAGGCTAAAGCTAGCTGTCAGTGGACAGAGTCAGCTGTTTGTTTACTTCAAGATAACACTGACGAAACGTTTTGCTTTTACTGACTGTGGGTTACGGAAAGATGCACACACACACACACACAAACAGCAGCATCAACAGGAAGGCTTTTAGCCGAGTAAAGTGACACAAATGTGGCTACAGTAAGTATCGATAGTAGCTAACAACTGCTAGCCGCTAGCCTCAATCGGTGGGCTCATGACATCTGAAGACCCAGCTGTCACCCTCCTCAGTCAGACTACGACAACATGCAGTCGTCTTTCATAGTACATTTAATAAACCAGAACCCTACGGTATTACTGGTGCTTTTTACGATAATGTCACCGTTTCAGTTCGTTTTCTGTTATATAAACGTGCTGTCAGCTTGAATTCATTCATTCATTCATTGGATCAGCTGTGATCACATTTCAACATGTCACCTCCGTCAGGATCCTCCTGCCTCACTACACATCACACAGTGTGTGTCTGTGAGCTAACATTAGCCATACACCAGCCTAACACCTGTGGCTCAGGTGCTTCATGCGTGGGGGGGGGGGGGGGGTCATGTTTCTACAGTGTTTGTGTGTGTATACCTACAGGCAGAGCATGGAAACAAAGACTGGACCATGAAGCATGTCATGTCGTTAGGTGACACATATATTTTGCCTTCCGACAGTGCTTCAAACAAATCTTCCCCCTAAAACATCCTGTTTATTGCTACTCAGATCTTAATGCAACCTTATTATTAGGTAAATTAACTGCCACAGTGTCTACTCTGATCATGTCAATTATTCACCTTAGGAAAAGCAAAAAATATCCTTCTTTGACAAAATAAGCTCTCGGCTACACTTTCTAGCATTTGCAGAGCTTTAGTCTGAGCCAGCCTCATTGCTGATGAACACCATAAGATGTGGCTCCACAAGTGGAGTCTTGAGTTGTGATTATTTTGCCACACAAATACTACAGGCTTCGTTGCTTTAATTAGTCGGCTCTTTCATGTTTAACCGGCTTGCCTGCTACTACTTGGCTGCTTTTGTAAACACTGAAATACTGCCGTATCACCACCTAGGTCACACTGCCCTTGAAGCACTTGGAAGGTTTTACAAATTTAAACTTATTATTGATTTTCATTATGTTTATTATCAAACTGCTTGCATTGCCTGAAATGTCAGTTAATGAATACATCAAACATTTGAACCTGTGCAATTATGGAAGAGTTGTGATGAAGTGATTATTGATTCAACACCAGGAAGCTATTCACCGCCTGTGTGTACACATGGTCGACCTGCAGTAACAGGAGAGATGGAAAACGTGTCGCAACAGTTGTCGCAACACACCCTTTTTGACCCAGATGTCCTAGTTAAATGGTTTACAGCAGAATGAAGCTAACCTTCCTTTCCTGGCAGTGCTATGAGTCAAAGCTGTGACTGTGAAGTTTAAATGTCTTCACAAATTAAAATTGATTAAAAAGCCTTCCAGCTTAATGTGTTAATTGAAAATATAATTGCTTGCAGTAATAAAAATAATTAACGTGACACTAAGATGATCCCTTTAGGGTAGTTTTCTTTTCAAATGTTATCCTTCACTGCCAGGTTAAAGTGCAGAAAACGGTAATGAGGCAGGAAGAGACTCCTTGCTAAAGGTTATTCTGTTAGGTGAATTTTGTCAATATGGAGCTTTGAATGTGGATCTTAGGACTGCAAGCCAGAATTTTCCCTCAAAATGCATCTGTGCAGCTCCAGCTATCATAAATCTAATCTTTAAAAATATTAATTTCCACTTTTAATGGGGAACGTTCTCATGCTTCAAGAAAATTCAGATCAAATTTAAAGCCTTAATTCTCCCATGCTGCTGACTGCCACAACACCCTAGTGGCACCTTGTCAAGCAGCATGACTGCCTTTTGTTGTCAGCAAAGTGTTATTTGACACATATGTATTGTAGCTAGAGCCCTACTCCTGACTGCACTTGTGGTGAAAGGAAAGATGCCTGTTGCCTCTGCCCTCCATTAATAGTCCATTATGTTGTAAGGTGACTGCTGTCCGTGAAGTAAAGGTAGCCCGTCGACATCTGAGCACAGCGAAGGCAGCGAAGCGCACAAGTTGTCCCCTCCACAGTTGTCTTCCTGGCAGACCATATTATGTGTATCTGACTTCAGGCTTTGTGTGCCTCTGCGTGCGCCTTCTCTGGCCGTCTATCAGTGCTTCTATTGTGAGTGAAGTAAAAAGGAAGCAGTCAGACAAATGTGATAACATGTTAATTAATGTGTCTTGGTTGTATGTGTTGCATCTCAGATGTACACTTTCCGTTATCCTACAAGAGGATAGAAGATAAAGAAATACATGAGTTGTAAACATAGCAGCACTCCATTTTAATAATACTTTAGTTTCCTGTTGCTAGTCTTATTGCCAGTGACTTTAGGGTCTTTGAAGTTGGAGAATTTTTAATCTACATGTATCTTCTTTTAAGACAGATCAGCGTATGATATGAATTCAAGAAAAGACGTCTCATAACCGATTAAACTCTATTATTAGAAAAAAACACTTGTGTTATGTGTTCAGTATTTGTATGTTTTTAAAAAACGGTTATATTTCCGATAAATCAGTAGTGACCTGCTGCCAATTAGGAAGTAGCCAATAACTTGAGAGATAACTTCTCCTCACTAGGGCTGTTGTTTTCAAGACAAAGGCTTAGTTCTCTGACTTGAAGAAGCCAAAGGGTAACAGAGGACCATAATCAATGTTTTGCCTCAGTGGATGGACTAACACACTCAGCAGTTGTGCCTGTTAGAACGTAATGAGTTTTACAGAGATTCAACATCGCAGTTGTTATTGATTTCTTTTGGTTCTTACACTGCAAGACTGATTGTCTTCTTCTTACATCAGCTAATTGACAAAAAAAGCCTGAATCTTCTGTTCTCACAGGGACGCATGACAAGATCTTTATCCTCCTCCTCTCACTTCCCACTTCATTTTTAATTTCTTAATTGACTTTTGCTTCCAGTTTTAATACTGTTACTACTTGCTCACCTCTTAAAGTAAATCCGGCTTGGTGCTTTAGGGAAGATTACAGGGCATTAAAGCTTTGAGTGCTATTGGAGCTGCCATATGAGTGAATCTGGTATCGTCTTTCGTATTAGACTAGGCCTGACAGATTTGCTTTGCAGCTGCAGGAGAGTAACTCAGTAGAATCAATTGAAGTACTCAGTGGGGGGTTTTTGTCCCTTTGGACAGCCAAGTCATGACGTTCCTTTTGGCGCACTCAGCTCTTGGGTGCAGGGAGGTGGTGATTGGTGAGCTATCCAACCTTGAGCCCAGCTGCAGGGTAAAGCTTGAATCATGTTTACTAGTCTGGCACATCAGCAGAGTGACTGGACCAAGAGATGTGGCTGCTGTGATCTAATCTTGTTAATGGGCTCCATTGGTCTTAGCAGCAAGCCACTCTTTGTGTGTGTGTGTGTCTGTGCATAGAAATGTCTGTGTTCCTGCCTGTCCAGGTGGCTTCCTTGTTTTTATGTGAAGGTGAGAGCAGCAGAGTGACATGAAAGCGGTCAGGGAGTCTGGCCACATTCTCACCTCAACATCTCATTGTTTCAGTCTTTCAGCAGGTCATGTAACACTGACCATGTTGGAGTGTTATTGCTTTGCTTCTCTTGTGCGAGGCCTCCTTTGAGTTTTTAGTGCAGCATGTTCCTCTGCATTTCTCCGGCTCTCTCCTTACATGTCTTGTGATATTACAGCCCCCAGCCACAACAGAACATAGCTACATGCTCATGCTCTGGGTATTATGTTCTATTTCTTCTGCTTGTTATTGTATGTCTCCTCATGCTTATGGCTGTCTGTTCTGTGTTGTTCACTAGTTGTTGTTCTGTCATTACATGCTCCAGATCGGTGGATTTGTGTTTTATGAGGATGTGTGCACAGGGGACTGACAGGTAAAGCACTGCAATTCTCTCCTGGCTCAGTGCAACATGCTCTTTCATGCCCTCAGCTGCCCCCACTCACCATTGCACCCTCTTATACTAGTGCCTTAATGCCCCTGTAATCGTTATCTCTCTTTCCCAGCTTTTGTAGTTTCATGGCCTTTGCATGGCCTCACCTCCCTGCAGGGCAGAAGCGATCAGCGTGGATCTCATCTTGCTCAACAGCAGCACATTCAGTTTGTTTGACCCACTTACAGCCAAGACTCTGCAGCTGAGCCTGGCTTGGTGAGGCTAGAAACTGGGCTGTTCAGGATCTCTGCCCGCCTTCTGCACAGCTTCGCATGGCCCCAATGCAGTCTTGTCTGCTCAACTTATGTGAACCGAGCGCCAGCAGAAGAGCGGTACACTGAAGCTCTTGTTCTGGATTGGCACCATAACAAGACTTGACTTCAGCCTGTAGAAGCAGTGTGAGGGAAGTCACTGCATGGCAGAACGTATGAATGCACTTCAACCACTGACTTAATAAGGTGGTAGCCACCTTGCCAGTGTCAAGTGAAACTGGAGCCAATGTAGAGCTTAGTGCTGCTGAGAGGCAGCTGCTCATGGCAGCAAGGGCTCACAGAGGATGGATGAATGGATGTTATCACCCATAGACAAATCCACATGATTGCATGACTGCATGCTTCAAAGTGGCTGTTCCCAAGGGTATGGATGGGCAGTCTTGTGACAGGGAGAGCTGAGGGTATGTTTGTTTAATTTGAAACACTGACCGCAGCATGTGATTTTGCTGATTAGCTGCAGCTTTCCGGTTGAGGTTGTTAATCAGCAAAATCAGCTGTCTGTGGTTGGACTGAAAACCTGCATACACTCAGCTCTCTGAGGGAGATGATGGTCCATCCCTGCCCCACAGCTTAGCTTGTTTAACTGAGTATCAGACAGCCTACTTCTACTACAGTACTACAAACTGAAATGTTTCTCTTGCAATTTCTCTTTTTCAGCATTCAAATTAGTCATAGTAATGCAATTCTAACACATTGACAGGGATTTACAGAAATAACTAATAGGAACATATACTGTATGTAGTGTACAGTACATACCCATGAGTTTAAGACCTACTAAAAGCATGTACTATCCACAGACACGTATTAACACTCTTCTGCCCCTGCTCTTTGTTCTAATCTCTTACCCTGCTGGTTTGGCTCCGTCTCCCCTGCTATCGCTCTCTCTCTGCTTTTACCACCTCTCACACTCTGTTCTTTCTTTGTTTCTTTGTTTGGTTTTGTTCACTACAGAGCCTCAGAGCCAGACAATGGCCTTGTTATCTAGATTACTGCGGCCTGCTGAATGTTCAACAGTTGAATTTTGTGGTGGCTACACAGAATACCCACAATCCTGCACAACAGGCCACACTGAGTGAATTGTAAGATTACATATGTTCTACATTGTTTATTGCAGATTTAGGTTTCATGAATGAATTTGATTGAGCTTTTGTGTGGTTTTAGTGATATAACCTGGTACTTCCACTGGTGCATCTACTGATTGGGTATCTGAGTGACTTCTGACATGGTCACTGTGGCAGTCCTCTGTTCCCTCTTGCCTCCCTGCTTGTGCTTATTGGCTGTAGGAATGCCAGTTGCTCTATCTCACCTACAACCTTTTTGACCTGGAGTCTTGTATTAATGAATGTCTGCTTGTCTTTCTCTGTCTCTCTTTCTGTCTGGTATTTTGTTGCAGGACGCAGGCAGAGATGGCCCACACGTGTCGTGGAACAATTAACTTGGCCACAGCACATATTGACACAGAGGATGCTTGCAATATTGTCCTGAGCAGTGGCGGTCGCACTTACCACCTGAAAGCTAGCACAGAAGTGGAGCGTCAGAGATGGGTCACGGCACTGGAGTTGGCCAAAGCTAAAGCTATTCGCATGATGAACGATCAGTCTGGTAAGGACAGCTGATACAGACAAAGATATGTGGAAAATTCAAATTGCAGGACATACTTTTTATTTTGCAAGTGAAAGCTGCAAGAGCATATTGCACCTATGCACTGTTGCTAGGTGTTAATGGTCAGAATGTAATCTTGATAGATAAATAATAAACGCTGGGCGGATACAGTTAGGGTTAACATACCAGAGTGTGCTTATCTCGTGATTCATATCAGTCATTTTGACTTAAGGTGAAAGGTGTGTTCACTACTGACTCAACATTTTTAGCATGGTTCTCAAATGAGCCTACATATTTGTATGAACACTCTTCTGTTCACTGGGCCACTGTGCACAGTGTCCAATGGGTTTTGATATTCAGCACAGCTGATTCTTCAGCTTCTTTCATGTAATTCAGATTCCAGTTTACACCAGAAGAGGGCAGCGTTTTCTGCCAATTTCAGTTAGGAAAAAAAACAAAACTGGAGTATGCTAATGGTACCGTGAGAACTGAGCTTCCATTCAGTCGTCTCCTGACAACAGGAGACTCTGTTGCAAGGGAACTTATTCTTATGGGGTTGTCTTAGGTGTTGCTGGTCAAAGGCTGTGGGAAAAGCCTGGGAGAACTGTTTTTTTTTGTTTGTTTTGTTTTTTTACGGTTCAGGCTGGCATCATCCCAAAGCCTCTCTGCCCTAGTATTTTGCCGACAGAGTCTACAGAGAATGAGACAGGCTATATATTCCTCTGGCCTCCATTTGAAACTTAGAGCACTAAATATAGACTGGGAGAGAATGTGAGTGCCTTTTAGCGTGCTACTTCCAGTCACCAGGAGAGGAATGCTGATATATGGGAATATGCTTGGAAATCCTTTTGAAAGAAAATAGTGAGTCTGTTTGAAAAGTAATTGGAGGGCAAGCTTTGCTGGCATACTCTTCACATCGAAGGGTGTTATGAAGCATGTTTCAAACCTAGCTAGATATTGGGTTACAGGAGAACATATTACTCTTTGTAGATAGAATAACTTGAAGATACAACTGTTATATAATCATTAAATAGAGGAGGCCAAGATGACAGTGACAGCAGTACTACAAAATATTTCATATCTTAATTCTCAAACTGTTAGCAGGTATTTGCCTTTTAGCTTATTGGTCAAATAGAATTGAAATAGGTTTGTCTGTGGCAAAAGATCAGGAGAAGGACTCACAAGTGACCGATTTAAAAAAAGCTTATGATATTCGGACTTTTAGTCGATAGCGTGTTATCAAGCTCTAAAAATCCTACAATTCCCATGATACAATATTTCATCTGACCCTCCATCCCTCCTTAATGCTTGATTTCACCCCCATATCAGTCACACATCTTATGTAAATCATTTGCTAGAAACACAAAGCTTGACATAGTATTTACTCTATTAGTGCTATAATTGATTGCCATGCAATAGACTTTTAGTTTATGCAGCAGTAAATTATATGCAAATTGTCAAGGTTTTGATCTTAAATCAGTAACTGATATAAAGCTTAGTGAAAGACTGTGCATCTTTAGTCCATCTAAAGAAAATTAAGTATCTGCTAATACAGCTGAGAGAAAGCTTTAATACCTCCGTAAGAAATTATTTATGTGTCACAGCTTATCAAAATTCCATAATTTTCAAATCCATAATTTTTAGACAAATGTGTCGATGTGACAGGGTGCCTTCATTCATTAACCTCCCCTCACTGCTCTGTCAGTGGGACAAAGAGCTCCTATTGATCTCCTGAGAAAATCACAATGTAAATTCAGCACAGAAACCCTGCTCACGTCATTTGTGGGGATGGAGTCTAAAGTTATGACTTGGTTACTAATTACCACCTTAGGTTGTGCTTTTACATTTTACCTTTGGCCTCTAGGCAGTGTAATTTAAAAAAAAAAGTATATTTAATTGTGTGCACTTAATTTCCTGTATTGACTTGACTCGAGAATCTGTCTTTGTCTGTTAGCCATGAGAATACATGTTTGTAGAACTGACCAGAGCACTGAATCAGTTGAATTTCAATTAGTACTGATGTCACATCTGTAGCCTTTCCATTTATTAACCTTCTATTGTAAATTGCCTGTCCTCCCATGTGTGAATCTTGTTTTAATTTAGGTTTAGATTGGATTTCTAACAGCTTTCTCGCTGTAGGTTTAGGTCTGTGCATTCAGCAGATGGCAGTGTTTCTCCTCACTTGAGCATGCCCTCTGATTTGTTTTTTTTTGTTTTTGCTATTTCATGTAAAACTGGGTTTACAGCTGACAAATCACTTGTTCCACTGGCAGATTAAACATGCAAGCCTGACGTGCACTTGTCTTTAAATTTAACAGTACATTTGCTTAGTGAATTTTAGTGGGAACAGAAATGCTATAGTGGATTAGAAATGGCATGTCCTATATGCTGGAATCAGTTGATTGATCATTGGTTTCTTTGGCTTTAGGCAGCTACATCTGAGCTAAGCAGCACTTGACCCTGATGTGCACAGCATGCAAACTGATGTGTATCTTGAGCTCTCAATAAAAGTGGATTGACATGCCTTAGCATGGGTCATTAGGTCATTCTGACAGTGTCTGGATGTGGTTTTACTTGCACCGATTCTGGGTAGGGTTGAGTAATCTGGTACTCACATGATTTGCTTGATGCGGTTCACTAACTACAGATATTTGCACATTTTTTCCATTATTCATATATTGTAACATCCCAGCTGATGTTCCACCTTTACAGTAAATGATAGTTCTCAGTTCTTGGTCCTAAATATAATAGAGGACGATGTGAGTATAGATTACATGCCTCTTTAATCACCATTCTTTTGTTATTTTATCCAGCCCTCCTTCTCTTGTGGTCCTGACTGTCTCCCAGTTTTTCCCCCCTCTGCATTCGCTCCGGCATTTACTCTTCACTCTCTCTTCCAGTCACCCTTTCATTCGCTGTCTGGTTTTCCCGCCCCCTCCCTCTTTTTCTTTTTCTTTCCCCTTCTGTCTGTGCGCTGTTTACTCTGCTTTTCTTCTAGTGGATTTTTAGTTCTGAATGGAATGACCTTCTGCTTTCTCCACATGTCCCTCTTCATCTGTTTGTTTCACTTAAAACCTCGCTATTGTCCTACAAGTCTGGGGGAAAAAATAGAAACAGGATACGGCGTCTTTTTCTTGTAAGTATGCGGCTTTTTCTCAGGGATACATGTGTGTATCTGTGCATGTATGTGTATCTGGTTAGATGTTGCTGATATGGTACCGTGTATTAGTGTATAGTGGCTGATTTACAATGGATAAATCAAGGGCACCTGTACTTTGTGTTACACAGAGGCTATATATAGTAGACATCTGATGCCAAACTGCAAATTGAAAAGAAAAAACTACTCCAAATGGAACAGCTATTAGGGAAATGTGGAAGAAATGTAAACAACATTTATCCACCAGCAGTAAATAGAAAATACTGAGTATGAATTGATTTAGTGCTGTGTTATTGCTTTACTCGTTCTTATATATTTTGCACTCTGAGAGGGTGATTGAACATCTCTGAGCAGAGCAGGAGACTCAGATTAGATAAATCATGTGTGTTAGTTTTAATACTTGAGTCTAAATGACAATAAATTAATGACTCATGCAATTATTTTTGATGTTTTACCAATAAAGTGAAAAATGTCTTGTATCTTTCGCATAAGCAGTGACCTAAATTACTTTATTTTTTTGTTAAAAATGTCTAAAAACGTTAATAATGTGCAGCTGCTTCAATCACAGGTAGTAGAATCCAGTCTGTGTTTCATGAAAGGATGTTATGAAATGGCATATGGCATGCTCATAATCCTTATCAATTAGCTCTGCAGCGATGAGTTTGTCCTTGTTTGTCTTGGATGTAAATGCGTGTGCTAGCCGAGGTCGATTTGCTAGATCAGCTCAGTCCCCGGTGACAGTCGAGAAGGAGAACAAACAGATTAGAGTCATATTCAGTCTTGTAACATAACAAACATCACTGGCAGATGAAGCCAAGCTCTTCACACATCACAAACACTGTGCCTGTCCAAGTAATTAACCAGCCAAAAAAATGACGATTCTGTCTCTTTTCTTTTGTTTTAATCATATTTTCAGACATATTTATCGTCTCTCTGTCTTTGGAAGAATCAGAGGCAGTTCGGTAAATGTAGCAGAACATTGTTACTGTAAAATCAAACTTTTACTGTCTCATAATGAATTTGTACTGTATGGACTCACACTTTCTTCTTGAACTAAACACACCACCCACCCATCGATCTGGGTCACCTGCTTCCTCTCACACTGGCCTGACTTGTTCTTTGAATCTCTGTTGTGTTTAAATAACTGAAACTAATCAAACATTTTGTCCTCCTCTTGTCCTGTTTTCATGTCTGATATAATTTGTTGGACACAGATTTGGCATTCTTGTCTACTTGAAAAGTTCATGGATGAACTGATAAGAATATAAGTCTTGACAGACATACATGTAAACTGAAAATTAACTGGTTGGTAATGTGGTGATACTGGTTCATGTAAAGTTCCTTAGTGTTTCTAGATCTGATAAGTCCAGATTTACCCCGTTCCAGAGTGATGGGCACATCAGGGTAAGACGAGAGGTGGGTGAAGTGATCCACCCATCATACCTAGTGCCTACTGTACAAGCCTGTGGGGGCAGTGCTATGATCTGGGGTGGCTGAAGCTGGTCAGGTCTAGCTTCAGCAATGTTATGTATCCAAAGAATGAGGTCAGCTGACTACCTGAATATACTGAATGACCAGGTTATTCCATCAATGGATTTTTTCATCTCTGATGTCACAGGCATATTCCACGATGCCATTGTCATCACTGTAAATTTCAGTTTTGTATTCAAATACAATACAAATATTTCTGCACATTAAACATTAAAAATGTGTTAATTGTGACAAGTGAAGTAAAATATGTAATGGTCTGTGGTTGTGTGTGCTACATAATTAGGTTTTTCTATTCTGTGCTTGTCTTGTCTTTTTTATTGATTTTTTTTTTTTGTTTGTTTTTGTATTTGATCATTGTTAACTCAGTTTAATGGATCTATAAATTATGTTAGCTGTGACTCCATACAATCAGAGGTCAGTGCTATTAAAGAACTTCATTCTTCCTCTACACACTACATTACTGGTCTTATTGTGCTGCCCTTTGTTATGCTGGGATTTATCTGCTCTATATGGTTTGGTTGTGTACAGTGATGTGCCATATAGTGCATGAAACTCAAATTTATTATTGAGCTCACATTGTTTCAGTAGACGCACGTTTCTTCTCTGTCACTCCGTCTATAGATTTTCTGCTTTGTCAGCAGCAAGGACAAGTTGAGAAATTGAGAATGCTGATACAGGCAGGTCATTAAAATATAAATTAGTTAATCATTGTTCAATGTGGTTGAGTAGGTAGGACAACAGTGTTTCAGTATTCTCGTTCAGTTTTCTTTTTCAGTCAGGTGAAGTTCTCCTACAGCTGGTTAAGAGTGTTTTTCTCACACAGCGGATTTTAGATGGTTTTGTTGTTTCTCACTGTTGGAATCTCAGTTCACATTATGACTGTAAACTTGTACATATAAAATCCGAAATCTTTATTTTGGTTTAACATGATGACAGCATCTTTGAGCTTAACATTAGAGGCTAGTGAACTCTGTGAATTTTAATATCTTCATTTTTGTTTCTACTCATTTCAATGAATGGTCTGGTCTGGTGCCCATATTGTGTGCAATTAACGGACAGGACAGAGACAATGTTGATAGCAGCATGAAGCAAGTTTTCTGTCACTACTGCTGCTCACACAGGTTTCATGTTACTTCTATAATAGGCACTGGAGAAAGTGAAGAAATGCTGTTAAATGTGGGTGACAGAGCAGGATTTCAGGAGGTCCAGGATTTCCACTTTCACTCTCCTGAGAACAGGAGATGTGAAGTGATTTTAAACGTATGAATTATAAAAAAAAAAAAAAGTCATCTTGGTTCTACTATAAAATTATCAAAAGGCACATGCATCTCAACAATTACATAGATGTAACAGCTTACAATTAGTGACAATAAATGCACAAATCAGATAAATGTGTTTTGGGACTATGCTGGCTCAGTGTCTGGACAGCTTCCACCAACTGATGAAATTGTGATGATTTTGTGAGATTCTGCAGGGAAATATAAATGTACAGTATCTGAATCTTAGAGAGGTCAGGTCACACAATGTGATAATAATTCACACCAGCACAGAAATACGCCTTCAGCAGCAGGTTTCAACAGCTTATATTTTGCTATTAGCAAATCCAGATTCCTGACCTTAAGCCTATTAAACTATAAATGCAAGACATTCTGCAAGTATCACTGAACTGAAACTATTTTTTAATGAGCAGTGCTGCTCATTCTGCAGCTCTATGGAAACAGTTGGCTTAGGTTACGTAGAAGAGCATATAAAGTACTCTTTATCTGCTTCTTATGTTTTACACTTTGTTTTTATTTTTACAAATTATGCAATATATAACCAACTTTCTTGTATTGGCTTCCCTCTTTTATGTTTAGAATAATAATGGATCTTTTAAGAAAAAGTATGTGAACCTTTTGGAATTTCTGGTTTTTGGTTTACTGTGTGTGCCTAAAATAATAACAAAAAAATTCTGATCTTTCATATATTTATCGAGAAAAGGTGCTTCCTGTAGCTGTGGATTAGACCTGCACATTGTTCAGGAGGAATTTTAACCCATTCTTCCTGCAGAACTGCTTTAACTCTTAGTTGAAGATCAGATCACATTTTATTACAAATAATGTAAAACTCATGAAATTCCAAAAGGTTCAAATGCTTTTTCTTGCTACTGAACACCTCAAAGAGGTGTGTGCAGTGTTGAAAACAGCACCTGCTACACAAAGACGTTACATGGACCTATGGTTTATCTCTCAGTGGAGACTAAGTGCGCACGTGGCTGCATGATTCATTGCCCCAGTGTATCGACAGTCAGTAATTTCACTCTGCTGCGTGGGGTGTTCATATGAAATGATGTGTCTGTTTGTGTTTACTAAAGCATCAGGTTGATGCATTGTCCTCTTATTATGGTAGCACAGGCTGACACAGGAAGCAATTAGTCTTTTCTCTTACACTAGTGGTTTATCAAGAATCTTCTTTAAGACGTCCTTTGGCGCAATGGGTTATTGTTGCCACAGGAGGAGCGTCAGTCCATTAGGTGACCTCACTTTGGGCTTGTGTTTCGCTGCAGTCGATTTTTGTTTTTCTGGTGCTTCAATGCAAGTATTGACAGCTAGGCAGCACACTGTGGTCTTTTGCTGTGGATCAATAACATCTATTTGACTACAGATGCTGGAGTTGACACTGCCTAATGTTTGAAACGGTCTCAAACTCAGACTTCTGAAATGTCATCTGTCCTGTCCAAATTAGTAATTTCCCATGATGAAACAGTTTCCTGTCTTAAACTGAGCTGTGTGACTGGTTTTAATGAGCTCACCGCTTGTGCGCTCAGGCTGTGGGGACTCTGGATTCCTGGATCCTAGTGCAGTAATTGGCTTAATGAGACTGGAATTGGGCTCTTTGAACACCATTTTTCTTTCTGATGCTTTGCTAATCACCTCTCTCTTCTCCAGGAAAAGAAAAATGCTGCTTAACTTTGCGATCTCGAATAATTATTATGTGATATTTGTAGCAACTTAAATGTCAATCTGGAGTCTAGAGCTTTTTGTAAACTCTTATGGAGATTTTATTGTGTGGAAGAGGTAAGAGTTCTTATTTGTTCAGATTTCCAACTTTTAAAATGAAAATAGTATGTAAATAAATGATAAATAAATATTTAGATATTAAGGCAGTTTCTGTATGTATACGATGCACAGATTAATGGTCATTTTGAACTATGTCTTCTCAAGTCAAACATACAAACACAAACACACTAGCATAAAATTTCAAAAACCTATGCTTGGTTGCTGCTATTCCTAAGCTGATATGCTCACATTAGTAAGTATCTTCATTTCAAGAACAAGTGATGTGGAGAGGAATGTGGAGATAACAGAGAAGTAGAAAAGGTATACAGTGGCCTTAAATGTATACACAAATGACTGAATTTATTTTCCTCTGCAGAGTGTTCCAAGTGTCTGGAGCAGAAAATGGAAAAGCAAATGTGTTTTGTGATTTAAGATTAGGATTTAGGGATGTGGTATGTGTAATCAGTTTGCAAAGAGATGTGGGGAGTTTATGCGGAATTGTTTTTAGATTGCAATAAACCAGTGACTAAAACAACACATATTATGTTATGTGTAAAACTATTTTGTGTAAATATTGAGTTATTTACATATATTTAGTTGTTAGCAGTTGTTAACATCTAATATCAGCTTATAAATATTTGTTCTTTGAACATGCCATTCAGCAACACTAGGATTTAGACACCTTCAACTGTAGTTTCAATTATCCCAGTTTAATCTATAGATGGTAAGTAAAACAGTAGACTTTTCATATGGGATGCACAGAATGCACCTCAAACTGTTACAGTACAGTGAGAGTACTGTTTAAACATCTTGAAGATACATATCTTGGTAAAATGAGCAGCTACATCACAGAAAGCCTGCTGGCTTTCACCAGCACGATTCAGCTCTCTTTGCATGGTTTAACTTGCTGTAAAGGGGAAAGGAAATGATGAAGGTCAAGTATGAAATTACCTGAGGTTTCATGCTTCATTGCCCCTTCGACCGTGCCCCGGGACATTTATACGACATTCTGTATTTACAGTCCACCAATCTTTCCCCGTCAGCACTTCTCTCACTTAGAGTCAACAGCAGATCTCCCTGTTACCTGTTTGTGCCGTTATCAGATATTTTACAGAATCAATTCAGAGGAATTAAGGGAATAATTCAGTTTATTTTTGGTCTAATTTGCCCAGCTGTTATGTATACTATTTATAATATCCACTATAGAAATCATTGGTGTTACACTATGAAACAGTCATAAACGTTTCTTTTATTTTATTCATGATCCATAGATTTATAGCATTACTGATATACTTTACGTAAACTGTAACCTGTCACCTGTCACCTGTTATAAAAGACAAATGGCAATAACTGCGGCGGCAGTAGCTCAGGTAGTGGAGAAGTCGCCTGCAGACTCCAGGGTCACTGGTTCAATTCCCGGTTCCTCCTGGCTACTAGCTGAGGTGTCCTTGGACAAGACACCGAAACCCCGTCATAGCGCCGACTCAGTCTGGCAGCTGTCCAAAACGAATTTCCCCAAGGGGATCAATAAAGTAAACATTATTATTATTATTAACAATACGTAACAATAGCAGTTGTTTATGCCAATAATAGCAAAACATATTTAATACATTAGTACGAACCATTTCTCATACCGAATTTCTGTATAGGAGTATTAGTAGAATAGTAGTAGTAGAATAGACTAGTCTGAATATGTAGTAGAGGAGTAACAGGGTTAGATGCATTAAGGTAAATCTACAAAAATGCATGTAATCATTTTCAGATTCATTCTGTTTAAGTAATACGTTTGTACTATAGGGTTCAAGAAATCTTGTTGTTGGGAATGTTCAGGTGACCAAGGTGACCTTGAGTTACAGCATTTTGTGATACATACACTGGCAGTAACATTGGAATGAAAACCTTCACAGGAAGGAGTAAGGTTTATTATTGCAGCCAATGACCACTGTATGAACTGTACGGTATTAGTACATTTACACTGACCTGTGTGTGGGAGGTCACATTTGAAGGAGTCTGTCAGTGGCAAGTAATCTGCACTAGAGACATTCTGACAGAGGACAACGGTGAAAAGATATGTCAACCAGTAGAAGAGGAAATAGAAATTTTATTGAAGGATGTTTTATGTGACCTTTTATCTTTGGTCTAGTGGCACACTGAGTTATTATGTCATGACTTAAGCTCCTTGTGGTTTTTTTTTAAGCAATGCAGCTTTAACCTTATTTACTTAATACCTTCTCTGTCGCTTAACTCGTGAACTAAAATAGTTGATTTTTGCTGTCAAACCACGACAGCAGCAAGATGACTGCTGGCTGCTGAGTCCTGTCTTCTCTCTGCTTCACTCTCGTCCTCTCTCCCTCCCTCCCTCCCTCCCTCCCTCCCTCCCTCTACAATCTGCACTGCACTGACATGGCATGTGGAGGAGAATTGTAAATGTGCCGAGTATTGTGAATGTGTGTATGCCAAGTGTGTGTGTGTGTGTGTGTATTTCCGCAAGAAAGAAAATCGGTAGAAGGGAGCGGACAGGGTTTGTGCGAGGGAGTGCCTGCATCACTCCTCACATCACTGTATGTGTACTATAAGTATGCATGTACGTGTGTGCACGCTGCAATGCTGAACAGAGTAAGTCGCTGCCTCTGCCCCCCCCCCCTCTGGGATTATGTAGCAGCCCAGGGGCAGAGTTGTGTCTCAGGGAGCGTGGAGTGGGATCAGGCCTGAAGAGAGTGAGATGAAGGGCCGGAGCTGCTGGGAGCCAGGGACGGTCCGCTCCCTCTGTAACTCGGGCTGCCTGAGTAAACTCAACCAGGGTCAGTACAGCTATGGCTAATAGCTGTAGCACAGGAGCACAGAGCTGTCACACTCTTCTCCATCTGTCCAGCGACAAAACCTTTCTCATCCTGCCATCTCCTCCTAATCGTCTGTCTGAGAGGTAGCTGTCATTCCTTCATCCATCTTCCTTTCTGTGGCACTTTTCTTCTGTCACCATGAACGAATGTTTCTGCAGCCTCCTCTAACAATGCAGTGCCTCATGCTGAAAAAAGAGGAGTCTCTCTTCTCTCCTACACTCTTCGCTGCATGCAGTCCTCTCCCTTTGCCTTTCTTTCCCCTGTGCTGTTCTCACTCAGTCTCATTTCCTATCTCTTCTTTGCGCCTGCTCCACCTCACATTTGCATATGGATGAGTCTGAGCCTGCCAGGCCTATGTGTTATGTTGGCAATGTACGTACATCTACTGTATGTTTGTATTTCATATGTGGAGAGTTTATTGAACCACCAAAAGCTGTAAAATGTGACATGCCGTATATACCAAGGTCCTGTTTTGGAGACAGTTTAATTTGTTCATATAGTGGAGTGGTGAGGACAGGAACTAAAAATAACAGATTAATAGGAATTATTGCTGTTATTGCTCACACAGGTTAATAGCATGATATACAGTGTATTATGTGTGCGTGTGTGTGTGTGTGGACGTGTTCTCACTGTCTCTGCACATCATATTTTGTCTTTCCACTGCTCTCACTTCATCTATCATTTTCTTGCCTATAGCAGAGTTGGACAGTGTTGTGTTGAACTGCTGCTTAAGCCCTGGGTTCCTTGTCTCTTCGCTTTGCGTGTTTATTCACTGAAATTAGTTTGTACAGGATGTATAGGTCATATTCATGGCTGCCTTCAGCATGCTGTCCTTAACTAAGCAGCACAAAGACCAGAACCACTACATCACAAATCTAAATGTTGATCCAGTAACCAGAACAAATGTTATACTATCGCAACATGTGACAGATCAGTACTGGAAATAATTGTAAATCAGCATAAACCTTTTCAGATGAACCATCTTGTGGGTCCTGATTTTAAAATTCACAAGAATTTCCTATACAGTATGTATAATTGTAGTTGGAAGTTTAAGATGTTTTTTTTTTTTTTTCAGCTGATGCTGATTAGAGATCCGTGTTTTGATTGGTATGTGAATAAAGGTAAGACATAAATAGCCCTCAATAGACATTTAGTAACAGTGGATCTCTGTAAAAAATACTTACTATATACATATAAATACATACTGTTTCCTTACTGGAAATATGCTTTAAAACTTATTTTAATGTCGAGAGGTACTGTTAACACCACATAGGCGTAGGCGTGAGGCCCGCTCTTCTAACCAATCAGAAAATTTATATATATATTTATATAATCTCTGCTTTACTACTATGTTTTGGAGCACCCTTATCTATAAGTTCATAATGATGACTATCTGAAGCACTGGACAGAGAGGGGCACAGTGTGACAGAGTAGTAAAGCACAGCAGAGCAGTGAGTCAGTGATAATCATTGTCATTTGTAGTTGGACAGTAAAATCTTCTCTTACCCAGTGGAAAGACCCTGCAGTATTTAGGCTGCTATGATGAACAGAATTTAAATTCTTTGTTGACATGTTAATTCTCTTTTGGAGCTGCACTAACATGTGAGATTCTGCATCAGTTTGGTAATAAGTTCTTCATCTGTGTTTCTGCTCTGTGACTGTTGAAGAAGAGAGAAAGCACAGGGATATTTTACTTATATCCCTCCCTAGTTGCAAATACACAAAGTTTAAACATATGCTGTATGAATATTTTAAGTTGGGTCAGAGAGCAGGGTCAGCCCCTGGATCCCCTGCTATGCACTCATCAACATAACTTAAAGGTACTTTAGAGGCTCATTATCTTGGCTCGCAGGCATCTGGACAATTAGCATGATGGATCACAACCCTGCCACAACCTAGGATTACTGACTCATGGATTCTGCTAAGGTTTAGCTAAATCTGTCTACATTATCAGGAGGAGACAGTAACAGTAGTGAATTCTTTTTAATAGCATACATGCCTTGTCAAAACACTTGTTTATCCTGTTAATGGCTTAATTAGTTTTGTTGAGCTGACGGTTGATGAGCTGATATTCATAGACCCTCATATACGTGATCATGCATTTATTATTCATGTATGTTCACTGGTTTTGCATACATTGACTTTAATTAAACCCCTGGCCTTTCAATCATAATACTGTTTGTTAAATATAGTGTACATACAGTAAGACAATGAATATTTCAGATGCTTAACACTTTACATTTTTGCTTATGGCCCATTGTCTTTCTACAGCAACAGGTTTTATTACTGCAGTGATATTGTGGAAATCCTGTCACAGTAAAGATGAGCTGAGTTTGTATTCTGAGGTTGGAGGGTAATTAATGACCTCAGTCTTCACACTGTAGGAGTAATGCAGTAAGCAAGAGCCATTTTCCTCTCACAGCTTTGACATTCCAGCTGGAAATGCATATAAATTAATTCAGCATACCATGTTATAAGTCTCCTTTTTAGTAGTCAGCTGACTGATCATATTTTCCTCTGGTCTATCCCAGCACATTATAAAATGTTACTGAATTAAAAGTCATTGTTAGTTGCTGCAGTTTGCACTTAATGTTTTCTTCTGTTGTTCGATGCCTCCTGAGACCGTTCGATTGGATACACTGCCAGAGCAGTACTGCAGAGCCTTGGGGACAGTGATGAGTTGCACTGCACAGTTTCTCATTTTCCTGTGGAGAGCTAAGCTCCGTGTTACTGAGTTTAACCTCCTGTCTCCTCTGTTTGTCTCCTTATGATGTATCTCAGGGGAGGTATGGAACCAGTTAGCAATTACTGACCAAGATTACACTCCTACCCCCCGGGACACATCTTCCTCTCCTCTATTTGTGACATATTGTGCATTCGAACTCACAGGATGGGTGACTTGCATATGTGTAAAGGTACCTTTGACACTGAGGCATATATTAGGATTATAGAGAGACATATGTTGCCATCAAGGCAGCAAATCTTTTCCTTAGAAGTGAGTGAATGTTTCAGCAGGGAAATGGCTCAAAGGCTTGATTATGTAATGTTACCACAGCATGGCTTTATAGATACTGTGTGCATGTGGTTGACTGGCCTGTCTGAAGGTGTCATCTGGATCTTATTAAAAATGAATCATTGACAATCAGACAATGGTGACCACGGACCTTTGAGTAGCGGAAGTTTTGTATTTGTACCTTAGTTCCCAAATTAAAAAAAATGTAATTAAAAGGAAAAGTGATGTAACATAGTGGTAAACATGTCTGTTTACCACTATCTCACCTTTTGTGAGTATGTTCAGACATCAAACTCCAACTTTGCGTACATTTAAAAATACAGTTAAGTTGATCAGTGATAACATCATTGTAAACAATAATATATCAGCTATATTCTACTACTACAGTATAAACATGTTACTGACTCATGGTTGTGCTTTTTAATTCAATTCAATTTTCATGTCAATTTTATTTGTATAGCGCCAGTTCACAACAGAAGTTATCTCAAGGCACTTTACAGTGTAAGGTTTAAGACGTTACAGTATAGTATAATTATACAAAAAATTATATAGAAAACCCAACAATCCCATTTGTGCAAGCTTTAGGCAACAGTGGAGAGGAAAAACTCCCTTTAGAGGAAGAAACCTCCAGCAGAACCAGGTCCATCTGCCTCGACCGGTTGGGCTGAGTGAAAAGAGGTGAGAGGAAAGAACAGCAGGCAACAAAAACAACAACAAGGAGCAAGAACATTGGGCAGATCAACTGGATGCTGGAGATATACAACTCGAGGGCAAGGATACTTGCAGAAAAGTATATAGAGAGAGGGAGACAGAGAGGAGGAAACACAACTACAGGAGAGAGAAGACAGAAAGTTAATTACATGCAATGGTGGCATTTGAATGGATATAGGAGAAAGGAGAGAGGAGAGGAGCTCAGTGTATCAGTAGAGGTCCCCCAGCAGAGGAACCTATATCAGCATAACTAAGAGATGGTTCAGAGTCACCTGATCTGTCTCTAACTATAAGCTTTATAAAAAAGGAAAGTTTTAAGTCTAGTCTTAAATGTGGAGAGGGTGTCTGCCTCCCGAACCTGAACTGGGAGCTGGTTCCACAGGAGAGGGGCTTGATGGCTGAAGACTCTGCCCTTCATTCTACATTTGGAAACTCTAGGAACAACAAGTAAACCTGCAGTCTGAGAACGGAGAGTTCTGCTTGGAAAATATGGTAGTATGAGGTCTTTAAGATAAGATGGAGCCTGATTATTGAGTGCTTTAGTGAGGAGAAGAATTTTAAATTCAATTCTGGATTTTACAGGGAGCCAATGGAGAGAAGCTAAGGTAAGGTTTTGGCATATTAATTTTCAGAATAATGGTATCTGACCTGTAGGAACCTAAACAGGTATAACTCTGGCACTTGTTTCCCTTCTGATTTCACCTGTTGTTGTCACATGTTTAAATACCATCTGTAATCCAGAGCGACTGTATATTTCTCTCTTAGCCAGAGGGTGATGCCTTGTCAGCCAGAGGCCTGGCTCCACTGATATAACAGTCTGTCCTTGGGGACTAGCGCAGACACAAGCCCTGACAGTGGGATAGCAGAGTGCTGCTGTCCCAATTACATTCTCCCACTGCCTATTCTTTCTCTCATTCCCTTGCTCCTTTGTGCTCAACACTGAGAAGGACACTAAAAAACGAGCTGAAGGCAAACAATCTGTGCAGATGCTTAGGAGGAAGATCGACGTGTATTTATGTTTAATATTTGTATGTTTTCTTGCTTCAGACACAGATGGCCTATTTTCTGAAATTACATAATTTGGAGGGTCCAATATAGACATAGTGGGAGCTTAGCTTTGTGTCTGTGCAGGGTGTTTTCAGAGGTGGTAGACTGTGGGTGTATGGGGGAGGGGGGTAGTACGCCCTTGAGGCATGACTGGAGTGGTAATGGTCTCTTGGCTGTTCCTCATGGTGTCAGCTTTGCTTTGGAGATTCATCTATCCATATCTGAAGATGTGAGAGTATGGGTTGGAGCGAGCTAGACAGTACAGGTAGGCAATTTAATGGCAGGTTGGCAAGGCTTAGACAAGGTTTAGTGTAACACCATTTTTCATAGAAGGTGTAACTGTAAGGGGCCATATTATGCTAAATTTAGTTGTATATTTTATTCTGGGAATACACAAGATTATATTTTTTTCAAGTTGAAAAAGTCCAAATACATGTTATAATGTCTCTTTGTACAATAGTTAATCTGGCCTTGAGATTAAAAGGGCTCATTTTTACCCCCCATCCTAGTATATTCTGATCGGCTGGCCTGTTGACTGAACTTTGCCTAAAACAGTAGTTTTTGCACCACCGTCATCTTTGGGCAGCTCCAGATGCCATTGCAATAAACTGTAGCAGTATAATATCACACAAATGAATTGATTTTAATTTTAAATGTCAACTTTTGAAATCCAGCCATAAACATTTGAGATGAAAATCTGACCCTGAAAATGACAGTGGAGAAGATGGTGACGGAAACAACAATAAACAACTGAGTTATCTATTTATCTAATTTATCATCACATGAGACAGCGGTGTCTTTGTATTATATCTTACACACACAAATCTCTCCTTCACAAAAATGAGTAACCTAGAGAAATACTCTTTGTTATCTGTTAGTTTTGTAACTTTCATGTGCTGCAATTCAAATGGGCCAGTTTAAAATATTATAAATTAAATAATTAAACTACATATATATATATATATATATATATATATATATATATATATATATATAAACGAATATACCATGGTACACATGAGAGTTTATTTTAAGTGTCATTGCTTAGAGCTGATGACCTCACTGCAGAACTACGAATGTCTTCACTATACATCATATAGGAAAAATTACTAGCTTGACCCAATTTAGCAGTCTTTAAATGTTCCACGTGTTTGGTCTCCTCTACTACGTTTTTTTCCTCGCTACTGAAATGTCTAAATACCACCCAGTGTCACTGTTAATATACTGCATATTATCCTAATATTATCCATTCTGTAATTTCACACTCTCAAATGTGGACGTGAGGCAGAGCACTGGGATTGAGTTACTGCAGTTCACTCAGTGGTTACTTTGCCACTGAGACAACTTGGTTTTACATTAGATAAGAAGAGAGACTCAGATGTGTGTTTGATTTCCTGAAAGAGTTACTATGGGTCAGTCTTCAATTACATGTCGGCTCACACATATTTCACCTATGCAGTAGTTTTTTGGTTTCATGATCATTGACTTGTCACTAGTAGTTACCTACCTGTGCAACTATATTGCAGCAACGATTATGTTTTTGTAGTGAACTATTTGTTGTGTAGCTACCTATTTGTTGATTGAATCCAACCATAAAAAAATTAAATAATGAAGGAGTTACAAAACTAGATGCTGTACTTTTGTGGAAAAGAAAACTGGATGTTGTACAGCAGATATTTTGGCAAAAATAGCCTACGTTGTCCGTATCAAACATATGGTATGGTAATAGATAATGGTTTCTCCACAAAAACATATTTGTGAGTGCAGTTAAGATGTATAGAAACATAATTTTTAGGTGACAGGGTTACATAATTAATACAAAATATTTGTCATCACTTTTACTGTCTGTAGAAGCTATGTGCATTTATCAATTCAAATATGTTTTGGGACAGACTTATGGCCTCATGGTAAGAAGTTCAAACTATACCAACTTGCTCACTGACTTGCTCACAGTCACATTTTACCAATTGAGGGTTTATTTTATTAACCTCTCCAAAATTTTTCTGACCTTGGTCTTTGGCTTCCTCACTTACTTCTTTTATGGTTTGCTGTTTCCTTTGCACTACAGCTCCCTATCTCACTAAAAACACTTTAGTCAATTTTCTTACTTTTTTAGCCTTTTCACATTATTTACCTGCCTTTATCAGCAGTGACTGTGCTGAAATATATTGAAACCATGTGGCGTCATTTGTTCCAGGTTCCCTTTAGCATTTGTTGGCACTGGCTGCTGGGTTGACTTTTGCCTGGATTGTTTTGTTTGTGTCTCCTCTAATGGCCAGACGGTTGTGTCTCTCTGAAAGCCTATTCACCATGTACTGTACACAAAGTATCTCTGGGGCTAGAGCTCAGTGGCCTGTGTGTGTGTGTGCTGCTTTTTCCTGGCTGAACTTTGGTTACCTTTGGGCAAAAAATGATGTTCAGGAATACAAATGAGGTGAGGTTTTTTTTTCTTCCCCTCTCTTTCTGTCACCTTTTACCCCTGGGTCTCTGGCTCCCCTCCAGTCTTTCCCAACTTTTGTTGGTTCTCCTTCCCTGTCAGGACTCCCCCCCAATCTGCAGTGTATATGGTGAGTAAAAAATACAATAGACCCGATCTCCTGATCCGAACTGACCAATATAGAAAATTACTATTGGCCAGTGTGTAACTTTTTTTCAGAGACTTTGATGTATAGAAAGTGACACTTTCTGTACAGAGTGTTTTACCAGAATGGGAAACACCTGTGTAATTGTTCACAGCTTGAGCCTTTGTCCTGTGTAGATCTGTGGATGCAATGAGATCACTGCAGAGGATGTTTACACCTGCAACATTGCGGAAATTGACATTTTCCCTACTGCCTTTCAAGGGGGGCAAGGGGAACAGTGTCTCACCCAGTAAAGTTCTGAAATGTGGACGTCTCCCACTCTTGTCCATGTTTAAATACTGTTTTGAGAAGTCAAACCCTGCCAATCTGTTTACTAACCACTATTTCATCACCACTCTCACAACTGGCTGACTGTGGGCTCTTCTGCTGACCCTGCTTTTGCCGAATTTTAGACGTTGCATGTGATACATAATCAACCTTTGCCATAGACTAATAACCTCCTCTTTTTATTATTAAATTATTATTTAAATTATTTCTCTTGGAGAATGTGCTTTTCTCACGGACATTCACCTCTCCTTCTTGCATCATATATCTAACTGTATCAAATGTTCACCAGGCAGAGCTTGGTGCTTGTTCTGTTAAACCATGACACAACCCTGTGCCATATTTCAAAAATATCCCTGCAGTGCCATATTCATCTTCATACTTTGTAGTGGCATCAGTATGCAGTGTAATGTTTGATAGCAGCTTCTGAGAGTAGAGTATCTTACACATGCTGCAGTACCATGTGTCAAATTTCTAATACCTTATACTGGTTCGTGGCAGCCTGACTATGTGGGAACGAGCAAGCCTCTCCTAATATGACCTTTACTACATCTTTGTTGCCACTTACTCATCTGTTTGTGACCAAATCCATGTGCACTTTTGTAACATCTGAGTAGTTTCCATGCACAGAGGTGGCAATGTGAGTCTGACCCTGTACAAGCCAGTTTAGTTTGTCTTGAACTCGACCATGCTCTTCATTTTTTCTAAGTCTTTACAGAGATCATCAACTCCCTCTTCTAGATCTATATTGTGACATCTGGGCTCTTCAGTCTGTTGCTTCACTTTTACTGACTTGCTCTCCCTGTGTTTCAACTTTTTTGTTTAATTCTTTGGGATGCTGTTTCTAATGTTTCTTATGGCAAGTCTGAAATCCTGATTCTTGTGACATGCAGTTGTTTATTTGTGGATTCGTTTTTTCTGAATCTGACTTAAACCTCACACTCTCTGTCTAAAGCCTCTGTCTTCTTTTGCAGTCTGCAGCTCCCTGTTGAAATCCTCAATAATTCTAGCAGCATCCATAACAGCCCCCCAAGCTCTCATGGACAAAATCTTATCTGTGTCTATGCTCCAACTTTCTCATTTTTGAGTGAGCCCTGACCTAACACCCTGAAGACATGTGTGTTCTGCAGGGATAGCATTGCAAATATATTGCAAATAATTAGGACAGGGCCTGTCAATGTAAATAAGTTAATTTGAATGGTGCTCTGTGCTTTGTAAAACAACAACAAAAAAAAAAAACCATGAGGCTGTTGGACCTTAAAATGATGAGACCACAGCACAAGTATTTATAACATCACAGCTTTCTGGTGCAATTACAAGTTGTAATCAGATTGTTTATGCACAGGCCTATAAGATTAAACAATATTGATTCCCATTGATGCTGTGCTGTACAATGGTTTAAGGAACTTAAAAAAAAAAGAAAATTGTACAAGCACATTTCTTCTTACAATCAGAACTAGCATTTGCGTTCGCAGCCTCTCGGGTGATAAATGCACCAGCTTTTCTCTCAGAAGTTAGGATTTCTATTTATTGGTAAGTGAGAAATAAACTAATCAAAAATAATAATAATAATAATAATAAATTCAATTTAAAAGGGTCATTTAGATGCAGTCCTACAAATATTCTCAGTTGTACTCTGTTCATAGTTGTCCATATCCATCTTTTTAACATTAAGTATTAACAGTATTTTTCTATCTCAAACATAACTTTTTGTTTGTTTAAGTAAATTTTCACTGTTCAAGTTTATACCAGTTTTCCCAACCTTCTCATCTTACTGAAGCTCAATTTGTGTTTTCTTCTTAGGTGTCAAGCAAGAAACACATTTTTAAAAACACCAGGAGAGCAGGCATTAGCATTTGATTGGTTGATATCTTTAATAGAAAAAATCAAAGAAGCAGCACATAACACGTAATTCTCAGCTGGTAGTGACCTTTTTCCAAATGAATTATGGCATTAATAATGATTTTGCAGAAAAACAGTAGCATTTCAGTGGTGGTTCATAGTACCATGACTGTATTTGAGTTTTAAACCTTGCACAATGCTGAACAGGATTTCAGGTGTGTGCTGCCTGCAGATTTAGAAAATAAATTCCTACCACACAGCTTTGTTTGTGAAAATCTTATTGTCTGTGGGGAATTTGGCGGTGCAGCCTTTTCAGTATTCAGTATTTATTTCCCACAGTGTATGATTGGACAACAAAGAAGGGCCACAGTGATGTTGAGACAGGGATTTGTTATTTGAGAATTTTGGTAAAGCAATGGAGAACCCTTCAAGTTATTTGGGGCAGGGCATTTCATTTTCTGGTAGGTTATAGTCCAAAAATCTATTTAAGGGGATTTTAATATTTAAAAAAAGTATATATAAAAAAATATTATTATGATGTTGTATTGAGGGTACAAAATAAGTTAAAATCTTCTAGATGTTTATTTTGCATTAGTAATAATGCTGTTCACTGAGAAGAACTTGTTCATGTGCTGTCTGCATAAAAAAAAAAAACTCTACGCAAGGATCAATCCCCTGGGAATACTGTGCTGCATGTTTCTGGATGTTTCTGGTCCTGGTCAAATCTGACCTCTGAATGTTGCTCTTACATGATGTAGTCCTGAGCCTTCGAGGCTACCAGCATCCCACAGGCAGTTATCAGTGTTACACTTGCATGGTGTAAATAGGCTTGACAGAGGTGATTGTCTCTTCCTCTGTGAGGTCACAGCCAGCTGCTAAGTTCTTATGAGAAAGTGTTGCTGTAGTGCTTCCTTTCTGAGAATGTGATATTACCTCCTATCAGTGTGGCATAGCATCCGCTGCATACTGGCATGAAGAAGACTGCAGAGCAGCACTTTCTAGACATTAGAGCATTAGAGGGTCAGTGGGGTGGATTAGAGGGTGGAGAGAAATTCTCTCTGCCTTTAACATCACTGTCACAAAAATATATTTTGCATTTTCCTTCTTTTTTTCATGCTCTTCTTCTTGTTAGTTTTTTGCATCACTCTTCTGCAGTGGTTGTTGGGATGTTGCTGCTTTTTTACGCAATTGTATATATCAAGGCCAGTCACAACGGCTTGTTTTGTTAGCTTGATTTTATTTACAACAGAGCAGCACAAATACAGGTGAATTTGATGTTTTGATTTACACAATTCTTTGAAACTGGGAATTATCCTGTGTATTCATATATGTCTTTGTGTAATATAGAGCTGACACTGCAACACTCTTCTCGTTTGTTCTGTTTAACTTTGAGTAACCTCTCCTTAGTGATATCCTGCACAAGGGCAGCTGCTAACCAGCAAAGGCTGATGGATATGGACAAACCATCCATATTCAATCTCCTGATCTTCTAAGGGTATTTGCAGCTAGTGCAGCCATACGTGTACTTAAATAGGTGTAAAAGCACATTTGTAAAATCACACTCATGCCTGTTTCTGTCTTTTTATACCTAATATCATTTAATGAACACTTCACCAAAAACCATAAATGGTTAAAATTTTCACTGCGATCACTGCAACTTCCATTTCAGTTGATGCAACATTCTTGTTTACCAGTGGAGGTAACTGAGCAGTGGGGGAGCTCGGTATTTATTTACCATGTTGGAAGGCAAATGAATGCATCTCTAAGGAGATTTACAAATAAATATACACATTTATAATATATTCATACATTTTTTAAAACATTATATTTTAGATTTCAGCAGTTTGGAAAAGTCAAGAAATCTCCCAGTTTTGATTTTTAATCAAGGCAGTTTGTCTGACCTTTAACCTTTCCTTTCTAGATGACTCAGGGGATGAGGAGCCCACATCCCAGTCAGATCGCAGTGAGATTCAGGGCACCCTGAAGATTCTTGTCAGTAAACTTGATGACCTCAGCACATGTAATGACCTGATTGCCAAGCACGGGGCGGCCTTGCAGCGTTCCCTGAGTGAACTCGAGGGTCTGAAAGTCCCTGTAGAAGGAGGAGAGAAGATAAAGGCAGTCAATGAGCGAGCCACCCTCTTCCGCATCACCTCCAATGCTATGATCAATGTAAGTATCTGGGACAGACCAGGCTACAAGATGCAGCAGCAGATGATAGTGAATGAGCACAATGTTAGGAAGTAATGCTTGATGTCCACGTGTTGGATCTGATTACTAGCATAGTAATAAGAAATACTCTACTGAATGTGGCCATGTTCCATTCTCCTCAATGATAAATACCATTTACTTTACAGTACGTTCGTAATGCATAAGAGTTTGGGAGGGTTGGGATCCTGAAGGAGTGATACTAGATATGATAGTGGGAGGGGGGGACAGGAATAGCCCATGTCCCTCCCTCCGTCAAACCCTCGACCCTCCCTGCACGGTGAGGAATGTCAGAGCCTTCTAGACTTCAGATAGACAGCCAGACAAACTTGTCCTGACCAAAACCAGACATTCATACAAGGTTTGTTTTTCTTCAAGCTTATGCCAGTGGCTTTGAATTGTTAATAGCTTTCTTGAGTCACAAAATGTTTAGTTTTGCTTGTAATATACAGTATGCCTAACTGAGTGGTCTCTTGCATGTCAAGCTGAGTGTAAAATAATTTAGTCAGACTTACACTGCTCCTTTTTGCCTTGAAAATTACTTTGAGATCATTATTGAAATAAGAGATTATTATTCCTAATAAGATTGAATTTGTGCTCATTTTGTCTGAGCCTCGGTGTTATTGTTATTAAAAAAAAACTCTTAATGTAGATTGCACTAAATTATGTGAAAGGTCATTACTCAAAATAAGCCCACTGTTTCTTCTTGTCATCCAATTCTTTTTATTAATTGGTTTGGGAAATTTAAAGTTACTGGACAAGCAATAAAATGGACCCTCTTGGATTGCCTAACCCATTAAAATGCCATTAAGTTTGCCAAGAATGTACTTCTAATGAGAAAGAAGTGCTGCCACAAAGTCCCTGTAGTAATGCTTGGGATTGTAATGGGTCTCCTTAAGGAGGGACTAGCACAGGATATGGGTATTTGGATTTCTGCGGCCGTGGATTGAGACATTGTAAATGCATGTACATAACTCTAAAATATAAACTGTGTTTTCTTTTTGTGCTTCTCTAAAAAAATTGTACATGTATCAAGGGGTTGAGGAAAGAAGGAGGCCATAATGGTGAGACACAACAGCATGCTCTTAGTGGTCTCTGGCCTGAGGATAGGGTTATACTTGAGTTCATTTAGTGGTAATGTTAAATCCCAGCTCCTTCTAGTTCTGAAAGCACTCACACATTTATCACTTTAAGTTTGTGTGGTCTAATCACATGCTGCTTGTTTTATTCTTCTCTACATCATGCTCACTCTGCAGACTTTTAATTTTACACTGACATCTGTTAATGCAACTTGTTAACTACATGTCCACTCCTGCATGCCCATTCATTTCTTTTAGCCTTTATCAACCCTGTCTTCCCCCACCGGATGTCACGTGCAGTCTGCATTTGTATTGGAGACTCAGCATAAAAAAAACTGGAACTATCATACTTCCTTAAGTGGGTGTTGAGTTTCATATCATATGTCTGAGGAAGTGGACCACAGTGTCACATGCACACATAAGATTTAAACTGAGACTCAGACATTGATGTTTAGACACTTCATACAAGACAGCTGGAGGTAAGAAACTGAACATGAATCTAAGATGTTTTCAATATTTTTGATGGTCCATACAGTGTTTCAGAGATTTTCTACGCTAAAACACAGAGCTATTAAACTCTTACCTTCATAAAAGGTGAGAATGGATATGAATCTATTACTAAAAATATAATTACATCATTATGAAAGATGTCATTTTAAAATAGGGTGTTATAAGCATACTTATAAGTACTTAAATAAGTAGCAGTACCACAGAATATCTCAGGCTTTTTCATTTTTGCTCATTATGTTATAAAAACATTTTATTGAACTATATCTGGGCTTACTTTTGCTAATAAGGCTAAAATGCACCAGAAATAATTTCTCGTCCATGTAATGCCAATATATATACATATTTTAAATTCAATAAATCCATATTGATATTAAAAATTTAAAATTGAAAAAGATTTGTCTCATATATTTTACACACAAAGAAAGAGAGAGAAAAGCCGTTTTTCACCATATATATGCTGTAGATATCCTGTTTTCTGGAGACTGATGAAGGAGAGTCGGGGGTTACCGCATCCTTGTTTCTCTTCCTGTTGTCTAAAGGTGATTTTGTACATCCTGACTGCTCACTCACAGAGAACAAAGGTTATTTAGACCATGTGACACATTTCTCCAACTTTATGCCAACACCCACAAGTTTATAGAAGTGGTTGACGCTAAGTCTCAACAGCCTCTCTGACTCTATAATAACAAGACATTTTTTGCAAATGAGTGTAATCATGTTCTCTTCCAGTCATGTGTCAAGTACAATAACTGTGGCTCAAACAGCAGAAAAATACTTGACACTGTAGGAGTATAGCAGCTTTATATGTATTTTTATTCAAAAGCACTTGAACAGTCACATGACATTTTCATCATGTATATAGTCAAATGTGAGGTGTTACATAGGTTCATTGACCTTTGAGTTCACTCTGAGGCAAAGTTGTCAGGCATATGATGCCGTGCCAACAAATGCTGACATATGTGTTTGATCTGAAGTAACCTCTTTGTCTCAACCGTGAAGTGAAAGTAGCGACAATGATGCCCCCTTTTGACTGAACTGTAGTGTGCAATGCAATCAACTCATCACTCTGATGTGTTTACAGTTTGCTCTGAGGTGCATTTGACACAGCAGGGGCACATTGTAAATGCTCCTCAGACAATAATTAACATATTGATGATTGTTGGAAACCGCAGTGATGAATAATGTTGATTACAATGATTGACACAAATATCTTTTATCCTTTTATCCTTCTTGTTGTCAGCTGCAAAAGAAGTCTCTATCTTTTCAAAATGCTCATGATGTGACTGTATTGTAGGATGAGAACAATTATTTGAAAACACTGTAGCATTTGTAATGCAAACTGTTAGTGATTTAGTTGCTTGTATATTGTTAAGTATTATGAGCAGCATATGGTATTGCAGGATGAAAATACATTTTTTCACCCTGTATATTAAAGTAATAAAATGTTCATTGCTGTCTGTGTTTGTGTACTTTTGTCCATGTGTTTCTCCAGGCGTGTCGAGACTTCTTGGACCTAGCAGAGACTCACAGTAGGAGATGGCAGCGGGCGCTGCAGTATGAGCGAGAGCAACGCACCCACCTAGAGGAGACCATTGAGCAGCTAGCCAAACAGCATAACAGCCTGGAGCGTGCGTGGAGAGAAGCACCCACACTTGTTTCCAGCACACCCAGTGCCCCTACCACCAACAAGGGTGAGACTGACTGACTGTGTGTCACTTGTGGGTTTCAGTGCGACCTCACTTTCCTGACTAAAAACCATATGTGACCTGAGGATCAATATTACAAACATCTCTTATGAAGAGGAAGCAAATTTTAAGTTGTGTATCAAGGTTTGGGATCGGATGTTAGTTAAGTTAGAGATGGTAAATAACTACTTGCACCGACTACTTGCACCAAGGTTTGTATTTTAGGTCCCGTGCTTTCAAATCTCCTGTCACTTCTCCTGACATAGAAATCTTTACTAAATACACATTTATAGTATTCAAGATTCAAAAAACTTTATTAATCCCAGAGGGAAATTGTTTTGCCTTATTACAGTTGTTCTCAACACAGACAGAAAGAAAGGAAACCACGACCAGGAAAGATATTACCATAAATTACCATTAACAGCTTCAAACAGGTTGTAGTTTATCCTCCCCTTTTTGAATAGAATAACTTTTAATAATAAAGCACTACAATCACCTCATGTAAGGATTTGTGATTTCCTGGTGGAATATTACGTTTAGACATGTAACAAATCACAGAACATACTGAATAGAAAATATGAGAAGCACGTCTTTGGGAACTTTATTCAGATTTGTCATCCAGCAGTTAAATTTGCAATTTCTCTAAGCTGATTATTCCTTGATTAATCTCTATGGGTATGTGATTATGTGTTGCTCTCTCCTGAACTCTGCTGAATACAAACTCACCACCATGTGATGGTTCTGCTGGGTCTGCATGCTGCCTGTATGGACTCACAATATATGTGTATGTGTCCCAAATAAAGGGAGTGAAAGGGCGCCAAAAGAAGAGGCAAGTGATGAAGATGAGGATACTGAGTACTTTGATGCCATGGAGGATTCCCCTGCATTTATCACAGTGACTGCCAGTGAGAACACACAGCACAGGTCAGTCTCACACAGGGATGCATGTGGTCTATGCTCTTTTCTATTAGTTTTTTATGTATTTATTGCATTAATGTTATTATTATTGGGTTTCAGCAATAATTTGTCATAAAATGTGACCTGATCTTCCTCTAAGTCAAGAACATAACATATTTAATATGCCTAAAATAATAACACAAAAATATTCTGGTCTTTCATGTGTGTGTTTATTGAGAATACTCATAGTGCTTGTGTAAAAAGTATATGAACCCTTTGAATTAAATAACTCAAAAAAATTAATTAGTTTGTAGGTGCGGACTAGAGCTACTTTGATGGACAAAAAAACACTTTTGAGTTTGCTCCGCACACAATACATATACATATACTTATACATATATCTACAATCAATGATTATTGATTTACATAAAGCTGGAAAGTGTTTAAAGTCATGTCCAACACCTAAAAAACTCACAAGTCTACAGTTAGACAAACAATCTACAAATCGAGACACTTTGTTAAAAATCTTGACTTAGATGAAGATCAGATCACATTTTATGACAATTGAATGCAGAAAACCATGAAATTCCAAAATGTTAACATACTTTTTCTTGCCACTGTAGATGAGAGGGCGGCTGCCTTAGTGAAAAGCTTTTCCGAGTAGCCACTATTAGTTACTTTGACTCTGGTTGACAGCTAAACAATGCTGTGATGATGGCACCTTCTGTAATAATTTAACCTACACACACACAAGTTATATCGTAGTGCCTCATTCGCTCCTGGATTGTGTGATATATCATGTAACATGTTTAAAAGTGTCTGCTTTCCTGCAGTGAAGTAAACATATTTTAATTTTCTGTCTCTCTTTCTTTACTTTAAAAAAATGTTTTGGTCTTTAGTGTTCCTCATCATCCTTATGGCTCATCACTTGCAACGTATCCCTCAATTTCAGTAGCACCATTAAAAAGAATTAAAATTCATTTGTAATACCCAGTAATTGCTTTGCTTCTTTTTGTGTATTTGTGTATTGGGCATGTGTGCAAGTGGTAAAGGATAGATGGAGAAATAGATAATGAGTCTGTGCATGTGTTCAGTGCCCACTGAAGACAATATTGTCATTCTTGCTCCAGGCGATCTCAGAGTAATTTGAGCGGAGCGAGTGGAGGCCAACCTAACGACTGGAACCAGGACGACCATGTAAGTGTCTGTTCTGCCAACGAGTCTCACTTATAAAAATGACATTTGTGGAAGATGCTTGCTTTTGTAATCTCTATGTAGATTAATTTGTGTGGCTGGAGGTCTCATGGTTTTTTTGCACAACCCTCTTCACTTCTGTTCTCCATTCCTACCCTACAGCCATCCGATGCTCACACATGCAGCTTTTGTCTGTGTTTCCTGTAGTCTTGTTGTCATTCCTGTGGTGCCATACATGCACAGATGCATCATTCTAGTGAATCTTAATTACCAGTATAACATCTGTTCTGCTCTCGTTTGCTGCTCATTCTCTCTTATGCACATTCATGTCTTCTGTTCCCTCTTCTTCTGTCTTTCACTTTATCTGTCGCTGTGTCTGGTTATATGCTGTTAATTTGACCTTGACGTATTTCTCAAACTTGTGTATATTGAAGATTTGTTTGCACAAAGTACTGTATAACATACTCATTCACACCTTGACTACCCTACCTCATCCCAGATGTCTCCAGGCTGTAATGATGTGTCTGGAAGGGAGCTGCAGCCCTGCAGACAGAGGCGAACTCATATCCCAGACAAGCCCAACTACTCCCTTAATTTATGGAGCATCATGAAGAACTGCATTGGCAAGGAGCTCTCTAAAATCCCCATGCCTGTAAGTGTATGAGAGGTGGTCCTCCTTCCTCGGTGACACCTTAGCATGCTGATAGTTTGTGTAAATTATGTTTCACTCTCACTTATGTTTCACTCCTACTTTATCGTCTCTTCAGGTAAACTTCAATGAGCCTCTTTCAATGCTGCAGCGTCTCACTGAGGATCTAGAATACCATGAGCTTCTGGACAAAGCAGCACGTTGTGAGTCCTCCCTGGAGCAGATGTGCCTGGTTGCTGCCTTCTCTGTTTCCTCCTACTCCACCACAGTTCACCGGACAGCCAAGCCCTTCAACCCCCTGCTGGGTGAGACCTATGAGCTTGATCGACTGGAGGAGTTTGGCTACCGCTCACTGTGTGAGCAGGTAATGCCACAGCCACAGGGAGTTTTTATATTCAGTCTCTCTGTGGTGCACGAACACACGACACAAACTGACATCAAGCTGGATTCTCTAAACAGTTTAAGGGATTGAACATTTTTTCTACATCCTTCTTTATCGTTATGTCTATATTTCATCTAAGGTGAGCCATCACCCCCCTGCAGCTGCACATCATGTGATTTCCCAACGAGGCTGGACCCTGTGGCAGGAAATCACCATCGCCAGCAAGTTCCGTGGCAAATACCTCTCCATAATGCCTCTTGGTAAGACATTTTTTATTCAGTTGGGAAACTGACAGATAATATTTATACTGTAAATAAAGGTTCAGCCATCCAAAATAAACAGCCTCCACCTAGAGTTATGGTGGGAAGGCCTCCCCATCCCACTTGAAAGAATTAGACTACTGATCTGCCTCCCACACAATATAAAGCTGGAGGAATGGATGTGAGAATAAATGAGGAGGGTTTTATGACCCCTCTGACACATACATAAAGTATGGGTATAAAGGGAGCTCTGTATTGCACTGGGACGGTAGAGAGCAGGGGTCTGTTGGTGCAGATAAATGAGGGATTTAATAGATCCAGCCAAGGGATGCCGTGGTATTTATCTGACTTCTCTCAGGTCTTGTTATGTGCCTGCTGTGAGGTGCCATCTAAAGGAAATTCTTAGGGGAAGATGTTTATGGTGAAATACATGTTATCAATCATTCAGAGATAGGTCACACTGACAAAAAGGTGTAAAAACATTGCCTGTACAGGAAATATATGTGTTAGCAATGACAAAATCTACCACATCACTCTTAGGTCTGCAATTGCAGACTCTGAACAAATCAGCTGTAATATATATTTTTGAAATTCTTTTAACCGTTTTTTGCTGTCCCTCCCCAGGTGCCATTCACCTGCAGTTCCACTCCAGCGGGAATCACTATGTGTGGAGAAAGGTCACCTCCACAGTGCACAACATCATTGTGGGCAAGCTGTGGATTGACCAGGTCAGTTTACAAGCATGTCTCATTGGTAACCACTCATCCAGATCTCCTGAAGAAGGGAATCAGAGTAAAGCCTTAGCACACAAATAACAAGCTTCACAATCTCTAGGGATTTATCTTCAGCTTTGATCTCTAATAACACCCTGAAATAACAGCCTCTATTTTTTGTGAGATGGCCCACTTATATACAAGGAGGTGGGAGGGGCAGGTTTCACATCCGCCTGTCTGTTTCAGAAGTGTGAATGTTGTTTTTCACTACATCTTTATATAGTTCTTTTTTCAGATATGACACTATAACACTCATGCTGTGGATCAAATAAGCCTCTGTGAAGGTGTGTCCTTGTGTTTCTGTGTGATATCGACGAGTAAACAGAAAGAATTAATGGTTTCTCAAAAGCACACATTGGTGTGTGCATTAAGTAGATGTCGTGGCTACAGAGTTCAGCTCAAGATTCATATGTCAAAAACCCAACAAGTATTTGGCAATATTAAATCAACTGCAAAAAAAATAAAAAATTGTGTACTACCGTATATTGTATAGTAATGACAATAGTTTGTCATTAAGCTTTTTTTCTAGAAAAAGGCCTCATGAATTTAAACGAAAAGCCTATACCAAACTTAGGAAACAATTTTGCTTTTGCCTTTCCCACAGCTAGACAGAGACACAGCAGAAACTGAACCCATGAACACAGAAACTAAACTCAGTACTGTTAGCTGAGTAGCTTTGACATAGGATAAGTTTTAAATGAATACTTAAATTAACTACATTAGCTAGATGTAAAATACAAAGCACTGTCACGGGTTGAGCAGAGCACATGCTGTTAGAACACATATAGAACAGGGACTTCGCAGTGACTCTGCAGTACCACAAGTAGTCAAAGACTCCTTTGACTATTGGTCAAATTGGTATTAGTATTACTTAATATATTTACAATACGTACTCATACACTGCTCATACAAAAAAAAAAAATCACACACTTTATTGTTAGACCGTCTTTAGCTTTGATTACAGCACACATTTGCCAGGGCATCCTTTTGCTAAGCTTCTGCAATGTCACAACATTTATTCACATCCAGAGTTGCATTAATTTCTCTCCAACATTTTGTACTGATGATGGAAGAGTCGGACCGCCACACAAAGGCTTCTCTAGCACATCCCAAAGATTCTCAATGGGGTTAAGGTCTGGACAATCCAAGTTGAACCTGAACCACTCTCTCACAATTTGAGTCCAATGAATCCTATCATTTAACTGTTTATAAGCACATCTCCCCATAGTTAGTTTAGTTCAGGATTTTCCTCTGCTGCAAACACACTATGTGTCAAATATGTCAAATTTACAAGCCCAGGATTCTGTGTGATTGTCTCTCTCACTCTGTGTCTACGTATGTGTAGTCGGGGGATATTGAGATTGTGAATCACAGAACCAAGGAGACCTGCCAACTCAAGTTCTCTCCCTACAGTTATTTCTCCAGGGACGTCCCACGCAAGGTAAATTCTTTTTAATACACACTTTACTAACACCTGACCTTGGAATGGTGTCATATAGTGCAGAGTTTATATGTGAGATGCTGCCTCCTGCTGCTCAGTAACAGCAAGAATATTAGAACTTACAGTACAGTAGTGTAACGTAGATGTAGCTCATTGAATCTGGACTTGCTTGAAGTTCTTGACATTTTACGAAGAGCTTCATCAGAGGTTAATCGTCTTTAAAACATCAGACAAGAGATGCTTTAGTTTCTTCATTCCCTATGGTATCTATGTAATACGTTTTCATTTTCTTATTTCCCTATGGTGTTTTCAGGTGACAGGTGTAGTGGCAGACGGTGGAGGCCAAGCTCACTACATCCTCTCTGGTACATGGGATGATAAGATGGAGAGTGCCAAGATCATTCAGAGCAGTCGAGGGGGCAGTGGATCAGAGGGCAAGCAGAAGACTGTCTATCAGACTTTGTCTCCTAAACTGCTGTGGAAGAAATACCCCCTCCCGTAAGTGCTCCCTCATAGGGAAGAGCCCTACAACAAATGAGTCATAGTTGTTGTGTAACATCTGCAATGTTTAATCATTAACAATGATTTTAGGATATTACACTATGTAACCCCATTCAATTTCCTCATGCTCTCAGGGAGAATGCAGAGAACATGTACTACTTCTCTGCACTAGCGCTGACCCTGAATGAGACAGAGGAGGGAGTAGGACTGACTGACAGCCGTCTGAGACCGGATCAGAGGCTGATGGAGGAAGGGCGCTGGGATGAAGCCAATTCAGAAAAACAGAGGCTAGAGGAGAAACAAAGAGCTGTAAGAAGGAGGAGGGAAGCAGAGGCCTCAGATGCTCTGGATGAAGGTATGAAAAGGAGAGCGGGAACTGTGATGCATGTATGTGTGAATCATCAATACCATAGGAAGCAAGCTGAAAATCAGTCACCCTTCGGTTGTGTGAAGTCACCCTTTGAAACTATGTTGGGTGCACCATGTAGAAACATGCAGAAAAAGATTATCCCTTAAACCTGTTCACATTCTGTATGTGCCTCATTTGATAGTGTGACAGAGGAGAGGCAGACATGAAACACGGAGAGAGAGAGAGAGAGAGAGGATGTGACATGCGACAAAAGTCCCCAGCCAGAAAACTGCAGTTACATAACATGCACAATCATAGAGCAATATTTTGTTCTTTTGCTGTCAATTCCAATTAAGCATTTTGGATTTCCGTAAGTCCTAGTTTGAGCCTTTAAATGGCTTACTTAGCTAACTTAGTTTTATAGTACTTAGTCATTCACCATAGCAAAATGCCAAAAATATGTATGTAAAGTTAAAAAAAACGTAAAATAATTAAAAGTGATCCTCTGATATCAGAAAACTCTAAAAGGGGAATTAATAGGTGATAAAAATATTTCAGAATGAGATTTGCCTCCTCCCGTTAACATTCAGTTATTACTGGGACAAACGGCCAAGGCAGATCTCAAACCAAAGATATGTATGTAAGAATTACTATGTGGCAGCTATGAGTTAGAAAATGATTTACTTTACCCTTATAGATTTCTTAATGTCTCTTTATCTTAATGCTTATGATTTAAGAAGTGGTACTTGCAGTTAGTAATTCCAGTAAGTACTAGAGATATTCCAGGTGGGAAAGCAGGGCTTAACAGAAAAGAGCTAGGAGGTCTGAACTTAATGGAGAACTCTTCATCCTGATGCCGTTCCTGTGTGTGCGTGTGTGAAGGTTAGATTGTATTTGATGTACCCATGACTTGTCTTTCTTTTCCTCCCTCTATTGGTGGTCAGAGTGTGATTATGACTCTGGTGAGTGGGGGTTGCCTTGTGCCCCTCTGTTGTGCATCACTCCCACACACACATACACACACACTCCTCATCCTCTGTGTGTCCTCTGTGTGGTCTGCCTCAGTGTGGGAATTGCATGATACTCCTCTCATGTCTCCAGATAATGGCTCAGGAAAAAAATGACTTTTTCCTGCATACATGTGACATTTTCATTTAGAAGTGACCTTACAAATATCTTACATTAATAATTGAATTTTTAAATCTACTAGTATTATGAGTGTGCTGTGGTGAAGCCATATTAGCAAGTGATTAATTTGCACTGCGTTGTTGTTCTGTCCATTTGACCACTCTGACCTGTTGAATTTAAAGTACATTCACATTATGTTTTTATGAAAGACAGTTGTAACAGCATTAAAAGACGTTTGCTACAAATAACCAATACATTTCTGTAACTGTTCACAAATCAAACACCTATGATTTCCACATTGACTGGGTTTGTGTTTTAAGAATCGCATCAACTCTCACAAAACTGTGGTTATAGATTATAATATATAATAGATATGGGTTATGGATTTATCCTCCACTATGATTGATGCAGACTGTTGCACTGCACATGTCATGCTCATTTGTATTTAATTGAAGCTTTTGAATTAAACTTGTTCACCATTAAAATAGAGATTAGAGACAGAGATTTCCCAAAAGCTGTGCACAGCGAGTAATTGCTTCCTGTAAATGCATATGTAAGAAGGTGGATTGATTGTTCATTGAATTGCCTGCAAGTGTGGCTTCTCCACTATATTGCAAATAAATGATGGTGACTGAGTAACACGTGTGCTTCCTCCTGCAGGTAGAGAATATGAAGGCTACCAGCCACTGTGGTTTCACCAGAGGAGGGACTCTGTCACTGGAGAAACAAACTATGTGTACAAGGGAGGTTACTGGGAGGCGAAGGAGAGACAGGACTGGGGCATGTGTCCTGACATCTTCTAACCCAGGAACTGACAGCAGGTCAAACCTCATCTCTTCAGACAGGGAACTGCTCTGCCTCTGGCCTTTAAGCAATGGGGCATAGCTGGCTTATGAGCAGTGGATCTTTGTGAGCATGAGAATGTGTATGTTCCACACACTCTCGGATTACACTGTACCTCCAAATGTACACTCTCACTCTGTTTGTACTATGGCTAAAAGAAGTGGCGTTCACTAAGTAGTCCTCTTAAACACTATACTGAAACACCAGTGAGGTTAATGTCTGGATATGAGTTATCACCACACAGTTAAGACACCTGCACACTCCTGAAATCAGGTGCTCTGTAAATGCTACCCACAATGCACTTTTCTTTAATCACCCCATTTTACAAAACACATAGAAACCCATATTAAAGCAGCTGTGTTTATCCACCTAAAGTCACAGGTACAAAAGTCAAACTGAAACACAGTCTTGAACACATACTGTTATTTCTGTGGTTAGAACAAAGGTGTCCCCATGCGCTGTTTTATTCAGCACAATTTAGATTTTGCTTGCTTCAGAAATTTTTAATTAGCTCCAGCTTGGCCTACCAGAAATTATTTTTCTGCCCATTTTGATTGCTTTAGAAATATGGAGGGATTTTATTACACAAAGTCCAAAGTGTTCGGAACTAATAAATAAACAAGATATTATCATATAAATAACTACAGACAGAATATGTAATATCATCATAAAATTGTGAAATAATCTGGTACATTTTTTACAACTTAGCTTTTATAAAATATTATTTCATGCTGCTCATTTTCATCCTAGTAGTTTACTGCAGTTTTATTTCACTCAACAGTCACAGGGATAAAAGATGTAAAATGTATCTAAACTAATGAGAAATGCAGGAGTTTGAAAAAGTATTTTATTTAGTGTGAATGTTGGGGATTCTCCACAGATACATGCAGTTAGTCTGTGTAGAGATAATATAGCTGCTTATTCGTTTTATACTTTTCAAAGTGAATTGCCTCAATGCGTCAGTGCATTTCATTCATCAAGATATGCTTCAGACTTTTTCGATTTGTGATTATGATTAGTAGAAGTCTCCGGTAGTCAGTCCTTTAGCTGTAACACAATAGTGCAAATGCAACAGTACAACATCAAACTTCGAAGGATTCATATCACTCCAATAGAAATTTCAAGCAAAGACCTGATTAAGCACTGTTCACTGTGGTTGACTTCAGATTAGTACACATCTCTGTGTTGATGTTAAGTAAATGTCACTCTGTACATGTACTTTACCTTGTCCTCTGGTGCTCTCCCACCGCAACACATACCATATCCTTGCTGTCTAATTTTGAGCAGCATCGTTGTCATTACTGTTGCAAAGTATTAAGTCTGCACCAAATCACTGAGACAGTCAGTAATTACCACCCATAGTACATCTAGGATTGCTTGGGTTTCTTTAGTACACGTTGCACTAACTCCATGGTCTCCATCAGTTGCTAATTTGTAGTTTAGGTGTTTCCAGCAGGACTACAGTATGTAACACTCTGAGGAGAGTGGCTTCAGCTGACTGGAGGTCAAAGGTTATGGAAGCAGACAGGGCTGGTTCCTGTAGCACACTACTGTGCTGTCAGTTTTAGCTGCAGACGACTGTCACAGCCATCGCTCCAGGCTCACCACACCTCACACGTGTAGTCCTTTCCCTCAGTGTTGTGGGCATGCTGATCTGGGATTGGCTCATGAAGATACCCTCAGTCCTTTGCCTTTAATTGACTGAACAAAGGAAAGAGTCCCCAGGCCTGTGCACTACATGTCTACAGTGACAAGAGTTTTGACAAACTGTTAATATTTTTTGGTAATTATTGTTAGGAATGTAGAATTCAAGACTTGGGGTATTGTATCTATTGTCTATTTGTGTGAATATTTTGTGATTAATGAGATTGTAAAATGAAGAATAATTAAACAAATCAGTATCTATCAAATCTGAAAAATTGAATGAATGAGCCTGAAGGATTTGCTGTAATTGTAACTTTTAATCTGAAATGATTCTGCATAAGATGGAAGGCACTCACAACTTGGCTGCAGATTTACCTTTTATATATCCAACAACTGTCTTATCACACACTGAAAATAATTATTTTATTGAGTCCTCTATGCTAACACATAATGTTTTATTTTTTTTTATTTGCAGGCCTACAAAGATGTAATAAATGCACTGGAAAAGAAATGAATTCACATTAAAATACTCCTACTTACTGAGTTTGGCTGATACAGGGATTTTCAGTATGAAAAAGCACTCCTGTAAATTCATTTCAAATTGTGTTTGAGAGTTATTACCAGTTAATTAATAATAAGGAAATAATTAGTGTTCATTCTTGAACAAAAGATGCTTCTTTTACTTACATAAAAGGGTGAAATGCATTTTAACACAGTTTGAGCAGAACTTTAATCTCTTGTCAAGAACAACTTCATTCATGGAATAATGATATTTTGTTTGTTGGTATGTTTTGTTTGTTATTTTTGGGTTGTTTGGGTTTTTTTTTTTTTTTTTTTTTTTTTTTGCCAAAATAGATTATACCTCCTTGATATTTGTGAAGTAAATATGAACCTAAAACCACCAGCTAGTTAGCTTAGCTTAGCACAAAGACTGGAAAAAGTCTAAGCTAAGCTAACATCTACTACTGTAGCTTTAGCTCTAGCACATGTTGATCAGACAAACACAAAGTGTGGTATTAATCTTCTCATCAACCTTTTGGCAAAAAAAAAAAAAAAAAACAAAACAAAACAAAAAAAGCAAATAAGTGTATTTTCCAAAATGTAGAACAGTTTTACTTTACCGCTTGAGATTACTGCTTACTGCTCGGGTCTTCATATTGTTTTCGTGCACACACACACAACCTATCGATCAAAATTGTCTACACATCAAATCATATCGAGGGTGTCGCATACATAGACGGGCACTACAACAGAAGTCCAATTCGTTCTTTCTCTTTTTGAAAAGCATCAACCTGCAGTTAAATTAGTCACAGACAGTCGTGTCATCTGAAAGATCACAGGTCGTTGCTGACTGTTGGTGAAGACATTGTACAAATAGAGTTTGTGATTTCCTTTCTCAGCGATCAATATGGGGTTCACTAGAGAGTTACTTTAATATATTGTGTTTGAGATGATTTTATATTTGAGAATACATTCTATATTTTGAATGAGAATGGAGAGCTCATGAAACATTTTAATCAATATATTTCCAAATAACATGACCTCAATATGTGATGGTGGCCTGCCTATTGGAGTTGCACCCTGAGGGCCTGTACAGCATCAGATAGCTGTAGCAATAACGCAGTCAGGTGTGGATTTGTGAGTTAATGGCTGTTGTTGCTTCAAATAAAACAGTTGTCTGCCTCATGCAGAAGGGACAAAACAACCAAAGTGTATGTGGAGAGTGTACTGTAGACTAAAACACCTCTTCATCTGCCTTCCCTTTCTTAGAGGGTTCAAATGTAAACCCCCTCTTATTGTTTCTCACAGGTCATCTCACCCAACTCTTAGTGTGACTTTTAGCTTTAATTTTTGTGTTTTATTTTCTGTTTTGATTCCTATGTTCTAATGGGTGCCATTTTTTTTATTGTTGGTGTTTTCATGCTGTTTGTCTGCATAATGAGCTTGATTGTGTGTGTGTGTGTGTGTGTGTGTGTGTGTGTGTGTGTGTGTGTGTGTGTGTGGCACACATTTCCTTCTCATTTGATGCTGCTCAGTTTTGAGGTGGAAGTAAACTAATAAAGATGGGGAGATTTTTCTTGCCTTGTCTACAATGAACCCCGCTTCTGCTTGGACTGTGACTCATGGCTGTGACATGATGGTGATGTGAAAAACAATGTGTTAATGAAGGTTATGAGACACATTACAAAAGCGGCTTGGTACAGGAGGTCAAACTTGATCGACCTGCCTTGACTACTACTCTTACTCCCCCAAATTATACGTAGGTGTATTCAGGTGTAACTGCAGATTCAACTGAGGTTTTGCTTCTTTTTTTTAAATTGTGTATTTTCTCCCTTAATTTATACTTGTATAACATGGTCTTTAAACAACAAAGACACAATAATGAAAAAGGTGATAATAAAGTTGTTATTGTTGACACTGACTGTCTGTTTTATTGTATCTCACGGGTAGTTGGTAGATTATTTAGGTGGCATCTGTGAGACTGTAAGCCCGTTTTGTTTGAAAAACTGTCTCTCACTTCATCAGTGAAGTGATTCTGAACAGTCCTTATAAAAATAGTACGAGCACTACAGAATAACTGTTGTAGAATTACTACTTCCAACAGGCTACATTTTAGTGGGAGTACAAAATAACAAAAACACACTAGTAAAGCTCTGCCTTAAAGGTTTTAAATAGATCTGAATGTGATTTTGGAGGCTTTAGAATTTGTAGGCATGTTGAGTTCTTTTTGTTGACGTAGAAGGGAGAAGGACAGAAAACTTTTAACTAAATATACAAAAGCCTCTAGTGTACTGCTGTTTTTAAAAAGAAATTGTGACATCTGTCAAATGAAACAAATAGAGAAGCAGCTTCTCTCATTATAGCCGTGTATTATAATTTAAATAAACATCTTAAAGACTGATCCAACGTCTGCTCAAAGGTCAAAAAACAAAAATAGAAACGAATGGACATGTTTTTTTTTATTTATTTGGTACACTGTACTCTATTTTCATTTCATGTTCCTTCACTTATATTGGCTACTTCTACTACATTTCAGGGGGACATATTATTTTACCACAAAAATATATACAAAATATATTTGCTTTATTGCTGCTAACAAATCAGTTGATTTCTACATAGAAGAAATATAACGAATGTTGGATGACTTTTCAAATTTAATCGTCAGAAATATGTTTTTTGCACTTGTTCTCTCTTTGAATCTTTACATTAATTAAACCTATGACCTAAACATTTAGATGTCTGCAGAAACATTATGTTTGAGGTCGGCCTACATGTTGGAAAATAAATATACTAAACCATCAGGTTATGAACAGCATCAACTTCAACAGTGCTAAAAACACATCCTTTTTTAAATAGTTAAATCAAAACCAGAGAGATCTAGTGGAGTTATTAGTACTAGCCTACGGTTCACCTGTTTCCATGAATATACTGAAAAGCACATTTAGATCAATCTCCATCTGGTGGTTTGTGCTCAACATTTCCATGAAGTGCTCTGGCTGCTCATGACTTCTGTTTGCCAGCTGTTTCCCTTTGGCGCTGATTTTGCCGCTGTGCGTGCGTCACTCCGCGCTCCGTTCTGCGCAGGTCACAACTAGCTGGTTGGTTTCCGTGGCAACCGAGGGACGCTCCTGTCAATGAGGGCTGAACAGCAGCGGCGGAGTTCCTGAGATCAGCACCGAAAAGAGTCAAGTTCAGCATCCACTTAAAGTCTGCACGTTTGTCCTCTCAGAGTAAGTTATGAATGATGATATGATGATGTGGTGCAGTGTTGGAATAAACAGAAAAATGTAATTTATGGGTTGTGTTCATATAGCCTCACTGCTAGCTAAGCTACATATGTAACATCGTTTCAGGAGGAATAGTTTCTTTGTTTATTAAGGCTAACCTTTAGCGCTTTAGTGAGCATGTTAAAGGGAAAACTAACAAAAAAAAAAGTCACGTTTATTAGAAGTACTTTTACTAAAAATACAGAAAAAAAGTAAAAACATAGATTTGTTTATTACTTTACTTAGATTTATTTTAGGCATTTCATTCATGGCTTATTGTTAGCACTTAGCTGAACATTTCGGCGTGCACTTCTTGTGTTACATTGCTACGGTAAATTTAACTGTTATAGTGTTAATTTTGGGGAGTGGCAGAGAGTGAAAGAGAGGAATTTATAGTCTCTTTAGTGAAAAGGAGAAAGTTTGACTTGGTTCTTGGTTTCCTGGACAACTGAGCAACATTAACCCCCACCCACTGTTTTAAACTGCCCTGTCAGCCCTAACCACTGATAGTTACTGGGTGTGTTTTGCCTATATGGTGCAGCTGAATGTTTGCATGTTTGTCTCTAGCAATAGGAAATGGGAGACAGAAGCCATGATGGAGCAGAGGGAGATACAGAGGACACAGATGAGCTTCTTTACACTGGTCTGAGGTTTTATAGACACTACATCTATACCATGTATACATTTATACACATCAAAGTCTAAATTTGCACCCATTCTTGACATACTTTGTCTTGGGCCTCTCAGACCTCAATCACAAAGACGGTGTGTTTGGACTGGACAATTCACCTCTCAAACGAGATCACTGTGATCTTCTCCTAGATGCCATTGATGCTCAACTTGGTCAGCTGCAGGTCTCTAATTTTTATTCAGTCTCTTTATAAAGTATGCGTATGCATAAACAGGAATACATTTTTAAGAAGTAAGTTAGCTTATTTATTAGCTCTTGTTAACAGTAAAACATGATTATTTTAATTAGACGGAACAGTGTAATTGTGTGTGATGATTGTTTAATTAATATACACTGCCCAAAAAAACGTCCTTAGCTAAGGCCTCTTAATGATTACCCTAACTTTGCTTTGTACCTTGTTAGTCGCTTCGGATAAAAGTATCTGCCAAATGACTAAACTTTTGTCAGTTTCAAGTTATTTCACTGACCATTGTGGATTTTTCTTTCTTTAATGAAAGGGTACCAACAATTTTCTCCATGCCTGTATGTACTGTGTATATGTCATTTCTTCACAGTTTAAAGTTGCAAAAACAATTGTTATCTCTTTAAGATTTTCTGATTAACAAAGTTTAACTAACTAAAATCTAAGTGTGATTAATGTATCCAGGTCCAGGTGCAGACACGGAAACAGTTAATTTCCGGGGAACGTGACTGTAGTGTTGCAGGTAATTCATGTCATAACCCACACCTAATACCAAATTTGGTAAACAATCTTTTCCAAGTCATAATCTGTGATTTTATTTTTTTTTCTAGGTCCTCTTATGTGGAGTCATTCTCTGAGCAAAGACACAGGTCTTGGGAGCACATCTCAAACAAATGACACCCCAATGTCTTGTCTTGATTTAATACACACACCAACAGTGGAGCACACATCAGGTTATATTTCAATAATAATATTATTACATGAAAAACTGAATTTGTGGTTACTCAAATTACTCTTGAAACCTGCCAATATTCAATTGAATGTGTGCTTGAGTTTGTATAGATGATAGCACTAAGTGAAATCAGTAAGATGCATACATTCTTTAGTAACCTGTTTACCCTCCATCTCTCTTCTGGTTTACTCCAGAGAGGAGCACAAGCTGCCAGGAAGGTCATGTTGTGAACAAGAAAACCAAAAAGATGTTAGATAGAGAAACAACAGACAAAGGGGAGACAGAGTCTCAGAGGGAGCAGGTCATTTGGAGACTAGAGAAGCTGCTTGGTGACAACTGTAAGGAGAATGGGATGACAAGAGAGATGCAGCCTTCTTCAGACAGTATCTGCACTGAGGACTTTGTCAGACGCTTCAGAGAAGAGATGGTAGAACTGGCACTTTCTGAGAGTAATATGCAGCAGCTAGATACAGAAGAAGAGGTCGAGAGGATAGAGATCTCTGACAGTGACACCCAGGTTGAACAAAAAGCACAAAGTGTTCATAATTGTGGGAGAAGAAAATCAGCAGCCACTGGGAAAAGCAGTAAATCCACAAGGAGTGCTCATTATTCCCAACTGAATAAGCCACATCAAACAAAGGAACTGGATAAAGGTCTTTCTGTCAGCTATGGAGTAAACATATCACATGAGAAAGCTGGAACTGGAGAGAGCTATAAACCACTACAGAGGGTTGATGATAACAGCAGTAGTAAGTACAACCCTTATCTGCCCTAAAACTTTCGGGTTAATGACATTGAAATGTGTGGTACATATACATGCTTATGAATGACCCCCTGTTCTGAATGGCCACCTGAGGCATAGACGTTTTTTTTTTTATCCCAAAGTAAGTCACCAGAATATTGTTTATTCCACTACTCTGTAACTAATGTTGCAGCCTTTTAGGCCTGCTGACTTTGTTCTAATTCCTGATAATTTCGCAGCCCTGTCACACCTTTTGATTATCTTCCACTTCTCTTTCAGTTTTTCACAAAACAGGAGATGTACCTGAACATCTGCAGCAAAACAACACCTGTTCTCCCAAGATCAGGTGCTTGGCAGGTAGTGTATCACAAACCACTTGCGCTGCATCTGCAACTTTATTGATTTTCAGCTTGCTTTCTATGTTCTTAGTTTGAGTACAGGCACTATGACCTGTATCAAGCATCATTCTGCCTTCCCTGTATTAAAATAACTCTGTATTTTTAGCTGAAAAAAATGACATCATGTTGAAGAGTTTTTTAGTTCAGGTTATGTCATTTGGAGTAATTTAGAAAAAGCAGGTTGACGGAGACATTGAAAATCATGAACTAAAACTTGAACTAATCCTCCTAGAGATCTGCTTACTGCAAACCATTACAATGTTGCTTGTTTCTTTTCTAGGAGTGCCAGTGAGGAATTTTGACACTGTTTCGATTGACAGTGACCTTGACTCAGTCTGTACAGAGCAGGTCAGGCAGCATATTCACAGGCAGCCAGGTAAAGGACTGCAGAAAATGCAGAGAAACGCGACCTTTGTTTTAAAATGACAAAGGATGTTTATACTGTATTTGAAATATCACCATTTCAAATAATGCCACTAACAAATGGTAATGAATTGGAAAATGCTTAAAACAGAGCATTTTAATGTAGAAAATATGGTCAGGGTTAGGAAATACAAAATGAAATACAATAAAACGTGTGGAGTCATGGTCAACAAAATTTGTATGACCCCCACAGGATCGCGCAGTCTCTGCCAATCTGTCACAGGCATAGATGACTACTGTGTCAACCAGAGTGACTATGACACAACCCCTCAGGAAGAAAGTAACCCTCTATCTACATCAGGTAAAGCAAGTGTTTCTTTTTTTGAATTAATAATGATAAAAGATGAATTCACCCCTTAAATGTCCCAGAATTTTGCCTTTCTTCAAAGCCCAGAGATCCATTCATGGGGATGCACAAAACACAACTCCTTCTGTCCATAAAGCTCAGCGTAGTAGGAGAGAAACATCCAGGTAAACCAAATGGAACAATTTTAAAAAACGTGCTGAGCATTTTTGTCTTATTTGTAGTCTTTTATTGATTTAAAAAATTGTTTTATCATTTTACAGACTTACATACTATGCTTTTTTGTGTATCCCAGGTATGTGTGTTATTTTGGTGACAATGACACAGATGAGGAAATTGACCACTGGAGCAGGGGGTGCAGGACTGATTTGGTGAAGATGAAAGAACGACTTTCTAACCTCCGAAAAGTATGAATGAACTGCCGAGTATATTTTAGTATATTATTCAGTATAATTTGAGAAATGCTATTAGATTTAAATGCCAGACATCACTTACCTGGTTTGTATATGTGTGTGTGTGCGTTTGGTTTAGAAATGTGAAAAAGAGGAGGAAACACTGAGATTGAAGACAAATCAGTTAAAAGACTTTGAGCTCTGCCTTTCTGAACTTCAGCAGAGAAAACAGGTAAATACAGCATCTTGTGTAAAAAAGCGTGTATAGACCACCAATATTCACGGTTTATGGTGTATTCCCCAGCATGCTTTGCAGGAATTACAGCGACTGGCTGCGGACACAGCACAGATGGAAAAGGAGAAGAGGACTCTTGAGTGTGTTCTGATTAACAGCAGGTTAGAGATGGACTCAATTAGGTATAAAATCAAACTTAACACACACACACACATACACACAACTAATGTAAGGATTGTTCTGTTATACATTAATAAATATAATATAGTTCTCAGCTGCAGAAGTTGAAGAATCAGAGAGAGTCCTTTGTGCTAGAGGTTAAAGAAGAAGAACTTGTACCTACACCTGAACAGACTCTAACAGATGGATCCTGCATGGAGAGGGTAATGACAACTGAATATATTTTTCCACTCTTGGTTGTGCTCAGTTATTCACATTTTAACTGCATTTTTTTCTTAATACCTTCTTTTTCCTCACTGGCCCACCATACCATAAGCAGAAGAGGATCATCATGTCTGTGCTAGAGAGGGAGGAGATGGAAAGACAGCTGGATAGTGCAAAAACAGAATTGTTTGCTGAACAGCGACGTGCAAGAGAGAAGCTTGAGTCAATGCAAGAGGTACAGTATTAAGGCCTATTTACAGTATAACTATAAAATGTATCCATAACATTTATAAACTACACTGGTCAAATAATAATGATTTCAATTATTCAGAAAACAGTATGTTGTTATGTTAGTCAGTGCTTACTTATATATATTTTTTGTAATGACCTTTGATTTAGGTAATTGAATGCGCCTTAAACACAATTATACCTTCTCTTTTTGTGAATGTGTTCTGTTATGGTTATGGTTTAGATGTAAATACCTTCAAGGTATTTGCTTTTTTGTGTGTTTTTAAATACTTTGATATATATGTTATATATATAATCTTGAAACAGAAGTTGGAGGAGACTTGTGAGGCACTCCAGAGGGCTACAGAGGCAGAAATCTCACTAAGGGACAAGTATGTTTGTCTGGAAGAAAAACAGACGCAGAAAAAGGAGCAGAGTGAGGTGACATCATCTGTCATTGTATCAGTTTCTAATACAGTGAAATAGAAATTAATCTGTCAAACTAATTACACAATCTCAGCATCCACTTTTCTGTTTTATTCTATTTATTGCTGTCTTTCGTTCACTTAGGCACTGGAGGCTCGAGTAAGTGAGCTGCAGGCTGAACTAGGAGAATGTAAGATCAGGTTGACTAGTCTGGAGAAGATGTTGGCTCAGAAGGAACTACAGCTTATAGATTTCCAGGAACTACATGGGTCATTACAAGCAGAAAGAGATGGACTGAAGGTGGAGCTACAACACCTGAAAACAAAGTACTACAAAATGCTGAAGGAAGCACAGGAGCAAGCCCATAGAATAATGGTAAATGCTGAGGCAAAATTTTCAGACTCTACAATTTTGTTACTAATATTTCATAACATTATTGTACTTTTCATTTGGGAAGCAGTATGAAATCAAGAGAGGAAATACCTGGCTTTGGTTTACAAGTTAAAAATCCAAGTGCTGAAAAATGGAAATATTGATTCCTCTAACTCCAATTCAGGTTGATCAGCAGGCTGAAGAGAGGAATGTAAGTGATTTGAAAGAACAGACATCATCTCTCATACAACGTATTGAGTCTATGCAAAGTTCCATTCAGGTCAGTGTGTTACCATCAACATTTAAACCCATTGCTACAGTACCTCAATATAAATCTGCTGAACTGCCATGAATGCATATTTTGGATGTTGGGTATGGGTATAAAAACATAAGTTACAGGGTTACCTTTTAAAGAAGTGATCCTCTACCACCCTGGCAGCTAAAAGAGGAAGAAGCCGTGCAGCTAAGGAGATCTTTAGAACAGGAGAGGAAACAGGCAAAGAATCGTGAAGAGCAGTTGCACGAAGCCCTGGAAAAGGTATTCTGATAGTCCTTTGCCTAAAATATGCAATATGTTTCTACACACTTGAATGATAAGCACAGCATGCTGCCATTCAGGTGCACAAAGGAGTAGATGAGGAAAGGAGGAAGTGGGAGGCAGAAAAAATGGAAGCTGTGCAGGTGCACTTTAGAATCCTGGAAGAGCAGAACAGAAAGAGCTTGGAAAACACGAGGAGTGAGATGCAGCGAGAGAAGAGTAAAGCACTGGCTCTTCAACATAAAGTGTTGGAACTAAAAACAGTAAGGTGATTCATAACTATGACAATATTATGTTACCACTTTAAATAATAAAATTGTATTAAAGCTTCATTTGAATCCTTTTCTTTGTATCTGTAAGAAAGTGCATGAGTTGGAGAGTGAACACTCTGCACAACACAGAGAGCAGGAATCTTTGCTAGTTGTTATTTGTAAATCACTGAAAGAGGACCACCAGGCTGAACTGCAGAGGCTGCAGAAACAGATGGCACAGGTGTGAGAAAATTGCTGAAAGCAATAATTTGCAGAAAAATAAAAGGGTGTAGTGTTGTAGAAAGCTGACATGGTGTGGTCTGTGGTCATAGGAGAATCAGAGGACAGCGCTTCATCTTGAACAGGCTGTCCAGCTAGCAGAGAAAGAGGCCGACAGGCTCCGGGTGACGCTTGAAGAGAGAGAGAGCAGCCATAAACAAATCACAGCTGAGCTGGACCAGCAGCTCAGGACCTGGGCGCAGGAGCTGGGAGCGGAGTGCCAGCATCTCTACCTTTTAGTGGAACAGTGTGGAGCCAAACAAAATGCCTTACATTTACCTCCCAGGTGTGATTTCCTGCTCTGGCCTGCATGCATATGTGGTTTATGAAGAAGTCAATATTTGTAGACAGAATGGTGTGTCTGATGATTGTCTTCTGACTCTGGTGCCTTTGTATTTTGCAGTGCTAGTGTAACTGAGGCTCTTACAAACCTGAGGACACTGAGAGAACAGTTGAAGCACTTGATTAGCCACTTACACCAGGAGCTTAATTCACAGAAACAAACCAGTCAGCAGCTGAGAAAAGACAAGGTATAGTCGGGTCTTCAGAGACTGCACAGTGCCTTGTATTTGGAAATGCAGCACAATAAATGTATACATGTCTCCAAAATTCATATTCTGTCAGGAGCGGGAACTGAGCATCCAGAGACAACAGTTGAGATTGGAGAGAGATCAAGCTTTGGATTTTCTAAAGGAGCGTCTTATCCAGGTATAAACATAGACTGTTTGTAAAGCTCATGTTTGAGTAAACAGACAAAACACATTGATTATACCATTATCATGATATTTGTGCAGGAGCATATTGAGGAGTTAAGCAGTCTGAAATGGGCTCATATGGGTGGTGAAGCAGCTGATGGAGGAGGAGTGGCAGAATCTCTATACAAGCAGCTAAAGACCAAAGACCTGGAGCTCAGGCAGGTTCAAAGGAGCATGGGTCAGTGGAAGGAAAAGACTGCAGCTCGGCTGCCATGCAACTTTGAAGAAGAGCTGACAGCTGAACTTGAAAGGTAAAACTGGACCCTCAAAAAAAAAATGTTTTTTTATTCTGAGCATGAAGTAGTAATTTAATTTAAATAACTGCTCTTTATTATGGCCTAGAATCATCTAGCCAATAGAAATCTAATATCCTGCTGTTTTTAAAAGGTGTATTTAAGTTTTGCTCACCCACAGGTGCAAGGCAAAGTTACTAAGAGTCAGGTGACTGTTTCAGTGCCTGTGAAAAATTACGACATACTACGCAGCTGTCTGTCCTTACAAGAGCATAATCTCATAACAACTCACAGTGTTATAGGTCCAGGATTAAGTAGACATTAACCTCCTTCATGCATGCTTATCATTCACACCCTTTCAAATGTAGGCCTGTTTATTTTCCAGAAAAGCATCAGATATTCAATGGCAAAGGAAGTCTGAGGGCATGCTCAGTGCAAAGGTAAATGTTTCAATGCTCCTTAAAGAACATTAACATCAACATATGTACAGTATCTAACACCTTAAGGTGTAGATGCTTAGTGTTCATGTATTTATTTGAATAAAACCTTTCTCCCATCAGGAAGATCAGAACTCATTTTGTTCTCCCTTCCTTCATTCTGTGGGCTCTGCTGCCTCCTACAGCCCTTCAGATGTGGCTTCACTTAAGCTTCTCTGTTACCTCAAGAGCAGGGTGAAGCAGCTCCGTGTAGAAAACCAGGCCTACACCTGCAGCCCAACTCCTCCAGATAAAATCCCTTTAGATTTGTCTGAATCACATCTTACAGCAGTGAGTATATTCTTTTGATTGCCCACTCTGTCAGTGCTGCATTTACAGCAACAGCAACATACATTACTTCAAGGCCAGATAGCCATCTCTAAGAAGCGTTTATGGTTGGCTTTACTGCATTATTTACATCTTTAAATGACAACTAGCTGCGTCCGAAGCATGGAACGCTAGACAAATGCCACTGTAAATTGAACAGTATCATAAACACTTTTTATAATAACTATGTTCGTTTCTTCATCATATCTCACAGATCACTCAAGGTCAAGACAGTGCTGGGATTTAGAGCCAGTCATCAATGAGGGCATTGTCAAGTTTAGGGGATATGAAACCTTACTCCATGTGTGTGATACTCAGAGAGAGAGAGAGAGAAGTGAGAGAGAGAGTGTAAGTACACTATTGACATAATGTTCTTTTACAATCTGAGTCTCAAGCATTTCAAGCAGTTTTTGTCGAGCACAGAAATTAATCATTTACTGTCACATGTGCTTGCAACAGCAGATTAACAAACAGTGACAAATGATGCAGCTGAAGATTTGGTCATTAAGCTCACATTCCTCACTGTGAACTTAATGACCAACAGTCAAATTTATGACTTAAGGTTGCAGTCAACTGTGAATCAGTGATGAAGTGACATTTCACAGGAGGCTGCAGATCATGTGAGTTATGTCAAATAACCTCATAAAGCCGACTGTTCTTTGTGAGACTCCCTCGTGTAATTGTAAATGTTACATAATGTTCAAATGTACAACAAAAAGGTTCTGTGGATGTCAGCCAATGTTATGCCATTAGCACTTATTATGCCTTTAACTTAGTGATATGTGTCTTAATGTTATGTTAATGTACAAACCCAAAGCAATTCAAGCAGGCTGGAGTAGTATTGTCCATTCTTGTCCAGCCTTGTCAAATCTGTTCACTGGATCTATTCTTTTTAACAACTATGTCTGAGCTGATCATAGTCTTTACTGATCCCAAAGGAAGAAAATGACATGCTGGTAATTCTTAAGATCTTAAAATAGCTTGACATATTAAAACTTTTTTTGTGTGTGACAAACTAGAGGGTATTCCAATCAATACTTTAATAGTTAATTGGTTAAAATCGGATCACAGTGTTCACCTAAGCAGCTTTCACTATATTTAAAGACAAATTTCATCCTACCAATCCACACATAATCTCTACTTGGACAATGTAAGCGTTTATTGAAAAACAAATATAAAGTAGTAACACTCAATGGCTGACTGCAATTCTGGTAATGTACAATAAATACAGAAAATACAAACAAAACATACAAAGTTGAATTTCTGTGATTTCTTTACAGTGCCACACACTGATGTTTAACAAAAATGTTAATATTTACAGTACACCTGTGTGCTGTTGGCTAGGCTTTGGCAAAAAAGTGTCTCTAAGGCCAAAGAGTGTTTTTATTTTAAGTAAGAATGTCTACAGATCTGTATAAATCATTTAGATCATGACACTTGCCTTGGAGTTTAAATGAGTAAATCAGGTTAGGGTTGCTGTTAAATTTTACATGCAGTTGCCTGGGATTATAGTCACAAAGCATAAACTAAATGACTATAGAGCAAAAGATGTGCTGCACAAACTGTTCAAAACAGCACAATGTTCATGTAAAGCTAACATAACTTGCCAAACTGACCTCTTCAAGTAGTTCTGAGCTCTCTGTAGTCTTTTCTGTGACTACATACCCAGTCTTTTACTTTGTTGAATCTTTAAGGGTAATTAAGCACAATCACATTTCCATGTCCTCCTCTGCAGAGCTGTGGGCCACAGGAAAGCAATACAGAGGAGAGTGTGTATCTGTAGGTGGACTGGAGGGGCTGAGTGGACTGTGAGGGTTGGGAGATGGACAGGGAGTTGGGGACTGACGAGATATTGTCTGTTGTTTACGTTGTTTCTGTAATGAGCCCTTTAGCCTCCGACAGAAGGGATCATCTGGTGGTCGCCACAATACTAACTCCATGCAGGAATGGCTCCTAAAAGTATGAGGAAGAAGCAGGTTGAGAAAAGTAAAAATTTGAAGGAAAAATTTGCTTTTGGAGGAGGAAACCCTGTCAGGGATACACAAATCATACTATTTTAAGTAAAGTTAAGTAAAGTCACATCATTACTTAACAATCAACGTTGTAGTTGGGTCCAAAACCGGTCCCTACTCGTAATTTTCTGCTCACCACTGAGTGGCCTACTGGATGTGCATTATATATGGAGTAGTGAATGAGTGAATATAGAGTGATTTTAGTCATAGTATACAGTAAATGTTCCAGTAGAAAAATAAGAACATACACAGACTGGGCTACTGTGTGGGGCAGGATGTCACTGATGCCACGCTGTAGACCCTCCTTCAAACTGTCAGAGATCACCAGCACTGGTCGTCTTGGTGCTGGCTCTACATCCAAATCTTCATCCTCACTGTCATCTTCCAGTGTTATTCTATGATACATCAACATGACATTATTCACTTTAATTTAAAGCTACAACACACAACTTTGGGCCATCAAGTTAATGGTAGCATCAGGGTCAAAATCAATCTGTTCCACACAGCCCGCCCTCTCACCACCTCTGCCCCACGATTCGGATATTACTCCAACAAAATTACAATAAGCATGCCATAAAGAAAATGTTGACCTTCTCTGCTTGGTTAAAAGAGGAAACATCTCTGAAACCATTATAAATCATCAATCAAGTATTTAAAAAAATGCTCTCAAACAATTTTCACAAATTTGATGATGCACAGGAGAAAAAGGGTAAGAGTATTGCTATACGTTGCTTGTCTTCTTTTTAGCCTTCTGTGACAACTTCTTATGCATCCTATCAAACACAATGTACACAACAGCACTTAAACATTTTAGCAGTGTGTTCAATGTTTATCTTTTCATTTAAATTCATGACAGCTACTGCTATGACTGCCACTCATTTTCAGAGGTTTTTGTTAATACTGGATAAAAGGTCTGGAACTGGCGAGACAAGTAACATGTATCTATCCAGTCCAGAATCCAGGATGGCTTTTTGGAGGCAGGTTTTTTGATAACAAGTTGTCAGCCTGAAGAATAATATATTCCTAGGCTGTTAGTTAGATGCTGCTTTTTGCAGCTTTTCACACATGCTGCATTCTTCATACCTGTCTTCAATCTCCCGTAGTTTCCTTTGAGCTGCCTCTATTTCCATGCAGGAGCTCTCTATGTCACTTTGGGACAAGGCAGAGGTTTGTGGCAAAGTCAAGGACTGAGGCACTGGGCATGGCTGTGGAAGTGCAGGACTGGCTTGTTGTGCAGACAGAAAAGTGCAGCTGTTTGCTGTAGGCCAGTTATTATGGGCTCTAGGGTTTGAGTTTTCTGAAATTTCCCCTTCTGTCTCAATCCTCCTCCTCTTGGCACTGCTTGCCCTAAGAAAATATATTTACTATAACATTTTATTTTACTGTTCTTGCATCTTATGTTAAAGTATGCTTTAACCATTTTTTCTTTGCATCCCTCACTTACTCGTCGTCAACTCTCCTCCTGTGCTTTCTGAGGCACCGTGTCTCCCAGCTGCTGTGGAATAAAAACACAGACAGATGTGTGAAAATATACAAACAAAATGTGGCAGGCTATGATTGAAAATAGACTGAAGATCAGCTAAAACCTTAATACTATCTATTGGTTTTATTGTTCTGTTGGACAGGGGTCAGCATGAACGTTAACCCAGCTCAATGTGTAGCATGCAGTGATACAATGTGTTCTGACACCAGTTGATTATGGCCAACTTTACATTTGTTTCTTATGATGACAACTGTCCACCACAATAAAATCAGCATGTGCTTTTAATGTTGTGCCTGATAATCGGTGTATATTTCGAATGTTTCCAAAGTACAATCAATGGCCATTTTATTGGGTACAATCTAAAGCAAAAATAGGCCTGCCATGACTCTACTTTTACAAGTTTAAAATTAACCAGATTTTGTTGAAAATTGTCAGAAAGGTGATAATTCTACTAGGCCAAAACATAACCTTGTAAAAGCAGAATTCATAGCAGAGCTGCTGTACTGGATTAAATTATTTTGTACATAGAAACCTAATTAAATGGCAAGTGTAAAGAGGAATTTTGGTACTTACTGATCACAGGCTGTAGTTCTCTGTAGGTGGCCAGGCGGTATTGGGGGTCCAAGGTCAAACTCAGGAAGGCTTGTGGGACCTGAAAATGAATACATGGCTGGCAGAAACCTCTGTTTACTGCTTGCGGGAGCAGAGCGATGCATGGTGGTCCACTCGGTAAAATGGTTTGAACATACACACGGGTAGGTAACTACAACCGGATCTATCTGAAAGATCAGCATTGATACCAATCAGATAAGCTGATAAAGGTATTTTCTCCAACCTACATGACGCACAAGTTATAGCATTAGCTACATCTGTTTGAACTGGGTCAGCTGGCTGGTTATCGTCGTTAGCTAGTTACAGCATTATTGTTGTGCTTTACCGTTACATGACAATACGGAGAAAACTATTACTATAACGCGACACGGTAAGTTGATATACCGTGACAACTTAATTCCTACACATAATTAAAGCTTTATAAGAGAAGCAGAAACATACTGAGTAAGCATAACAAGCCGACCTGTGCAGCTATCCAGCCCCTATGATGTTTATTGTTGATGTCAATATTTTGCTAGCTAGCTTCGCTCCCTTCACAGCGTTTTCCGTTGGGACACTCCCATTTAGCACATAACAACAGACTACATGCTCAAGTTTCACTAACCTAATATTGTGATGCTAGCGACGAACAGAAAAATCGCCCAAATCAACGCCCCTTATGGTGGAAACAACTCAGCAGATGCAGCTGTTGTTAGCTAACGTTAGTTACACTACACACGCGAGTCGCGCTAGAAGGTGCGTCGACGTTCTAGAAAACGCGTATGTGACGTTCGGTGAATTATGGGTAGTGTAGTTCCGGTGCATTAACAACAAAATCCTTGTTGACGTTAAAACATGGTTAAACACACAAGTCAACAAGGTGAGTTTTGTTGTTGTGTTGACACAGACAGCTCCAATAAGAACACAGAGCCTTTAAGAATATAGTACATTACACAAGCTAGCATCTATCTCTGATAAAAAGTTATAATGCAACAAGTAAAAAGTGACAAACATGGGGTATTGCACAAAACCACGATGAAGAATTAAACCGTTTTCCCCCAGTTTTCCTAGATTTCTTATTTCTACTGCAATAACCAACACTCGCCCGCTTACGGTGTAATATGTATGTAGCTAGTGTAGAGATCATGCCTTTTTTTCTTAAGTATTAGTTAAAAAAAGTAAACGGATTTTATTAAACAACCTCCTCTAACATCATCACGACGTACAGGGACGGCCCATAAATGTCCACAGTCACACTGGACCTGCCTTAACTACACTAATGACATGCACAGTAACATCTAGTGGAAAAGCATAAAGCATTTATAGATTTAATAATAACACACTTAGGCCGCTTCAAGCCACCAGATGTCGCATTAGAGAACAAAGGCAGCAACAGGAACATGTGTAAAATGAGATAGACATCTACCTCTTTTTGTCGTCTGGTTTTTACCAAAGACTATTTATCTGAACAAGATAGTTATCCTGAACTTCCTGTCTGTAGACTAACCCACAGCTGAGCTTTAGAGCTAGTTTGAAAAGGCCCTGTCGTTTACCGTCTCTTCGTCATCTCAAATGACGAGTCATATGACCTTAGGATACTAGAAGCAGTTGTTTGAGCCTGTTTCTACACACTGGAGTGTCTCTCTGAAGGTAAGACAGCTGTTTACCGCAGCATTTGAACAGCGAATCGTCACTGAACTGCTGTGAACTAACCTAATATCAGTGAATAAACTGTTAGGTAGGCTATCTAATCTTATCATGTCCATTAGCTCATAAATTACGGTTTACTGTTTGATATGCAGCTTCTCTTTATAAACACAAGTTGACGATTTTACAACATATCTGTGTTATTGTGTAATGTTTTTGGTGAATGTTTAGATTCATTTCTAGGGTTTCTTTTATCCAGCAGGTTCTACAAAATGCTGCATTTGATCATAATAAGCCTCATAGCTTTTGTGTCTGGCAAACCATGTGGTGAGTATGTTTTTTAAATCCACCTTCAACAATGCTAAATCTGTCTGGGACTGATTCACTCAACACTCACTGATTTTGTAATTATGTGCTTCACAATCTGGAATGGCCTTCATATGGGTTGACACAATGGACAAAAACTGTCAAATTAAGAAAGTTGGTACCCTTGTGATCGGTGCTGGATGGTAAAATAGGATATTTGCAACTTGAACACAAAAGAGCTTCCAGTATCTTTGTTTCCTCTGGTGACTGCTGATGCTGCAGTTTTGCTTTTGCAATGATTCAAAAGTTCATATTGATGTCAGCGAGTTACTTTTTAGGTTTGTTTTTTATGTCTGTGATCAGAATTTCTGACGCTCGTCTTTACCTTTTATATATTTCAAACCAGACACTGAAGGATCCAACAATGAGCTGCTCCTGACACTCAATAAGAATCTCCTTCGCTCTTTGGAGACACAGGAGGGTCTCCCCAACCCCAGCGTGCACTTGGCCTTACGACTTTCGAACTACCACAACCTTGCCAAGGAGAGTGAACACCTGAACAAACTGAAAAATCATTTGCACAGCGACATACAAAAGTAATCCACTGTTGACAGGTGTCATCCTATTTTAAGTCTGATGTGTAATGTTTTTCTTTGATGTTCCCATCTTACCTTTATTCTCCTGTGTCTGTCTTAGCTCCCTCTCTAACAGCCAGTCTGTAGTTGGCCTCTTGGCTCTATACACTCTGGCTTTAAAATCTTCGTGCTATGATCTCAACTCAGTGACCTTCACTGTCAGTGAGAACAATGAGAATCTGCTGACACACTTGAAAAAGCAAATGGAACAAGAAAAGGAGCATATTGCCAGTAGGTTTTCCTTTACCCTTTTAAAAGTTGTCATAAAAACTGCTCACCATACTGTTTTACACTGTGCTACAATATGAGGTAAAAGGTTATTCAGTGTAGCCATTTTTCTCAATAGAAATCAAAAGAAAATGTACTTTTAGATCTCCACAAAAAGGATGCGGTTATTATTATTATTAGCTACTGCCTAAAGGATCTATTTTAGTTTAATGATTCTGACTTTGAGTATGAAATCTTGGTTTAAGAGTAGTGTAGACTAACTGAAATAAAATTTGTAATGAAAGAAAGTAATATTGTTGTAATATTGAAGAAATTAATATTTTTTATGTTCTTGAACCTTGTTCTGTGGTCATGTTTTACTATAATTTTGTTTCTGTTTTTTACAGTTAACCACCGCCCTTTGACCAACTATTACCAGTACTCTCTGGGTGTGCTTGCTCTTTGCATTAGTGGCGTCAGGGTCAACAACCATGTCAGCAACAAGATCATCAAGGCAGTAGAACATGAGCACTTCAAACATGGAGATGCTGAGAGTACTGGTGAATAAAACCTGCCTAAATGTTTCTTAACTATTAAAGTATATTAATCAATTAAATATGCAGCCATGCGTGCATCTCAAATCCTATGATAAAAGTGATTAATAAATTATGGAAATGTAAAAACCATAACATAACAATACTAACTAACTAATTCAGTCAATTCAGGATAAATTACTACACCCAAAACACAAAAAGTAATTTTTGTTTTACACTCACACAAAGGATAGACAGTAAATTTGAGTAAAACTACTGTAAGGTTTTGTGAGCTGTATTTCACTTGTCACTCATTTCACACAAACTTGCCACAGTGAGGGTCCAGGGTAGGAACATGTAGTCCTTATGGTATTGGTTCTCTTGAAACCATCACATTTGTATTGTAGATGACTCCAGTAGTCTCACTCGTGCTTGTTGTTCTCTAATCAAACTCTTCCTCTGTCCGCCAAATCTTCATATGTTGTCCTCCTCTCTCTGCTTAGATACCTATGCTATGGCTGGAATGGCGCTCCAGTGTGTGAAGGACGCAGGTTCTCATGTTCACGGTGCTGATGAGCTTCAAACCGCCCTCAGCAAGATCAAACAGAAAATTCTAGCTGCTCAGAGGACTGACGGACATATTGGCAATGAGTTCAGCACTGGCCTTGCAGTTCAAGTAAGAATCTCTCTTTTTTTTCAGCTCCCATTGTCTATTTTACTGTGTTACATAACAAAATCGTTGCAGCTTACCTGTAATTATTTGTTGTGATCAAGGCCTTATTGGCAATGGGCAGCCAGGTTGATGAGTGTGCTGCCTCAATGGAGGCCATGAGGGCAGATGCCAGAAGCAACACATACCACAACCCCATGGCTATATCTCAGACTCTGCCAGCTCTCCAGCAGAAATCCTACCTGACAGTTAAGAACAAGAACTGCCTTCACGAGGATGGTATGTGTAACATTATTTCTACCCTCTAGGTCACTGTGATATGTCTGTAATGTCACTGTTTTCATCTTCATGTTCGCCTTTCTACAGACACTCTGGTGCTGGAGCCCATAGATCCTGTGGTGGTTACACCGAGTGAGACTAACGTGGCTCTGACAGTGGAAGTGGTGACGTCCAGTGGGGCAGCTGCTGTTTACTCTTTGGATGTGCCAAAGGGCAGCTCTCTGTTGGAGGCTCTTCAACTTCTCAAGGGGAAAAATGTTGGCTTCACGTGAGTTCATATAATTCCTGTGTGCCTTTCAGATTTTTTTTAAAAAGTCCTATATGAATGCCTATGTTGAGTAATATTTGATGGTGTTATACAGGTTTGAGACAGAGTCCAGCATGTGGGGACCTTTCTTAAGTTTGGTGAATGGAGAGCAGGCCAGACAGAGCGACCGCAGATACTGGCACCTCTCCTCAAATAGCACTGCACTCAGTGAGGGTGAGGACACACACATATTACATTGTTACTTATTAATAGAGCAGCATATTTAGGTAATTGATCTACTGCCTCAACTACACTTTGTTAAAAAAACTAAATCCAAATGATTATTTCCTTCCTCAGGTGTCAGTGATTTCAAGATTGAAGCGGCCCAAAAGATCATCATCACAAACAAAAGCTACTGAGACACAGTCACTGCTGACAGAGTGAAAAGGATCGAAGACTTCAGTCATTCCTACGTTTTTCTGTTGTTTCTATTAACCAATGATTTTACTTTCAAGTAGGTTATGGGAATATTCTGAAATTACTATGTCAATTAAAAAGGTTTTTGACAATGAGCTGTTAAATGACATTATAGAATGTGATTCTACTTTTTTTAAAACAAATAAAAAGTTGTAATGGAATGAATGAAAAGTTTCTTAAGGTTTGCATTTTTGTGAATTTCGAGTGACATTTTATTATTAGATCACAGATTTATTTTGTTAGTTCTTTGAGATCCTTGAGATAGAACCTCTGATGTCAACAAAATATTAATTCTATTTTATTTATCAGTAATAAATATCACTGATAATAATATATATTATAAAGTGGGAATATGTGTAGCACATATTTCCTTAAACACATGGGGGGAATTAAAATTATTATGTTGTGAATGTGAATTTGTTGTTTGCCTCAAATTGTCGCTCAGGGATTTTAAAAGGCTTTTATTGCGAAAGTACAAAGCACGTGCACCGGAAGAGCTCTTGTTGCTAATATTTGTAGCATCGTAGCACACTTTTCTTTATTTAAGTAATTTCATGTCCCGGGACCAGCTATTCAAAACGCGAAAGTGTGACAGCGACGAGAACAATTCGGCCACTTTTATTAATATAGTAACAGTTACTTATAAACTAATTATTCATTGAGGAGATGAGGAGCTAGCTACACGAGGGTAACTCAGTGGTGATGTCTTTTCTAATCTGCTTACTAAGGTTAGCAAGCACCAAGTGACACACAGATAAATGTGAAAACCCATCTGTAGTTATTCTCATACCTGTCATGATGTTAACTCTATATCGACGCGTGAACCCTGTTAACAAAATTAAAAAACTAACAGGTTTGACTCGGGTCATCGGGTTTGGGCACAATGAGCCTCCTGCTCAGGGGGAAGCAGGTAACACGACCATAACACAGGCAGCACATGAGTTTAGTACTATGGCTAATGAGGCAGACTCCATCAGTCGGTCATCTTCAAGGTGTCTGTCAAGTAACACGTCAACTCCAGATGGAAATCCTCGAGTGAAGAGAGTTTCTATCGAAGGCAACATTGGTAAGATCAAAGTGTCTCCAGTTTGTATCAGACTGACTCTAATCACATTCACTGCTGTGGTCTTTAGTGTTATAAGCTCTCTAAGATCCGTGTGTTATGTGTCTTGAATTTCAGCTGTTGGAAAGTCAACTTTTGCGAGACTCCTGCAGTCAGCTAGTCCAGACTGGGAGGTGGTGGCAGAACCTGTCAGCAAGTGGCAGAACATTGAGAGTGGGACAATGAAGGTTTGTTGATTCCCTGACCTCGAAATCATTTTCCAACAAAATAAATAGAGCTAATCAGTTCTAGCACCCCTGCTTGTGTCTTTGACAGGGGACATGTGCATCGTCCCAGACAGCAGTCAGCAACCTGCTGCAGATGATGTACCAGGACGCTCAGCGCTGGTCGTACACATTTCAGACATATTCATGTATGAGCCGGCTGCGAACACAGCTGCAGCCTCCTCCAGCTCGCCTGCTCAGCTCAGAGGGAACACCTGTCCAGGTGTATGAGCGCTCGGTCTACAGTGACAGGTGAGGGAGCCGGGGCAGGGCAGGAAAGTGACAAGGAAATCAGCTCAGGAGAACTCCAGTTTTGCATATTTTAATTAGCCATAATCACCCCATATGGAGGAAGTGTTGTTATTTTTGCTCTACTTGATTATCCACAAATCAGCGGTTATTGTTATTGGTTTTGGTGTTGTTATTATCACAGTTATTCTCAGGCTCAGAATAAAAGAAATTGAAATGGGTCATTAAGTGAACGAATGCTAAACTTGACTTTTTACTGTTAGATACATCTTTGCTCTCAACATGTTTGAGCTGGGTTGCATCAACTCTACAGAGTGGGCCATCTACCAGGACTGGCACTCTCTCCTGATGGAGCAGTTTGGACACCAGGTGGAGCTGGAAGGCATCATCTACCTCAGAGCCCTGCCACAGGTTTGCACATGAAATATTTCATGTTCCCAATTCCAGACAATACAATGTTAAAGAAAAAAACAGACCGTTCTTGCACTGTTTTATCTTGTGGTAACTTATATAGCATTACATAATTGACAAATACTCTGTTTCCTAATTAAACAGTACAGAGACATTGTTCATTTGTGTATCTTGCAGAAATGTATGGAGCGTTTGCAGCGTCGGGGAAGGTCAGAGGAGAAGGGAGTGAAACTGGATTATCTAAATAAGCTGCACATTCAGCATGAGAGGTGGCTTGTTGAGAAGAGCACAGAGTGAGTGAAATGAATAACACCAGAAGTGGGGCAACCATTGTATTACAGGATGTGCTGCTCAGATTCTTTTATGACATTCACCATTTAAAGCACCTCTCTTTTTCAGATTACATTTCGAGAAATTGAAACACGTGCCTGTTTTACAACTTGATGCCAGTGTGGAGTTTCAGAGTGATCCAGATGTGCGGGAACAATTTGTCACAAAGGTATGACTTAATGTACAAAACGTATGTAATAATAACCACACAGGGGTGCTGTTCTGATATTTGAGACTTTTTTGTCTTCCTTACAGTTTAATCTTTGTTCTAATGAGAAGTCATTGCACAGGCATATTTGTGTTTCTCTGATCTGATGTTTGATGTGTTTCTTATCCACTGTGATTCTAAAATATCTTTTTACGCACAGGTTACGAACTTCTTTAACAATTTATAAGAAGAAACAACAAACAACAAACATAAAGTCACCAGTCAAACCTCATTCTGTCGAGTGTGTTCACTGACATAGAACTACGTTTCATCTAAGGAAACATAGAGTAAAAGATTTTCTCTTTTTAATGCTGCTGCTTTAAAAGCTGCTGTGGCCATGGGATCATACTACATGAAACTGAGTTTTGTCAGTATTCAAACGTGTTGTCTTGAGATTGTTGAATCTTTTTTTTCTGATTGTTTTAGAATCACTAGATAGTTAATGTTACTTTGCTGTTTGTTCAACTTGAATTACAAAGTACTGTTTGTCTTATAGTTCATATATATTCACATGTTTCAACACTGGTCAGTTACTGTTTTTCTATTTTGTGGAAGTCATAAACTAAATCTCTGTCTCTACTATGACCATTTGGAACCACTGTGTACTGAACATTATACAGTTGTGTGCATGTCACTGTTTTATACGTTCCTGGCTGGCTGGAATAAGGAAATAAAAGTTATTGTACTTGTTCTTTGTTAATAAATGCAAACTTATTTATTAATTTTTGTGGTGTGTTTTCTGTTGTATGATTTAAGACTTTTTTACTCCTAGTTTCTGTTTTTCTAGAAACACACTTCACTACTGCCACTGTTACTGACAAGAAAGGTGCTAATGACTGTACGACATGTTAGTTGTTAGTGGATTTCTACATTTCAAAAGGATTAGGCTCCTGAATGAATATTAAAAGCCAGAGTAGTTTGACCGGGACAATGACCTTGGCTAAATGTTTTCTTTTTCCTGTCCCTCTGATCTTCTCTGATGATACAAGGGGCTGTTCAGATGCCTGGAGTGGTCAGGGGTCATCAAAGGGCAGCTGTCCACTATAAAGGAGCCTGTCTGGAGCTCTGTCTGCACATAGCATCATTTCAGCTCAAGAGCCGCTTGAGGAAGGAAGGAGATCTTTGCCTCTCTTATTTTTGTTTTGTGAACATTTAGTGAGATACAGTTTAAAATGGAAGCTAGAGCCCTGACAGTTTTCTGCATGCTTTGCTCTTTTGGAGTTGTTTTTTGTACTAATAGATTTCAAACAGGCCTTGAGGCCAGTTTAGCATTCAGAAATATCTCAATTAATCATCGCAGCAGATACCCTCTGTACATGATGCAGCTGTACCGCTCCTTCAGGTCTGCTGATTCCTCATCGATAGCTGTCAGCACCGTTACACGAGGCGAGAACCCATCAGCACACAGTTCTGACTCAGTTGTAAGTCTGACGGCAAGAGGTGAGTACACAGTCTAATAATGGCTTTTGAGTGCTTATATATGTGTCATTAAAACCTTGCTTCATACTGTATGCTCTTGTCTCCTCAGTGTACTCTATCCTTTACCAGTCTGTGTTATCGGACCCCCCCCACCCCCTTTTTTTTTTACAACCCAGCAAGTGTCAAAATGCTTATTCCACTTTAAAGGCTTTCTCTGTTTTATGTGAGAGAGTGTGTATATTAGCCCTCAGACGTCCTTGCATCAGGGGGGTGGGGGTGGTTTCAATACACATCCTGTGCTGTTCACCCTCCCACCCCAGTGTATTGACATTTGTCCGGGGATCTGGTTTTCCCAGAATCATCCAGACTCCTGTGTGTGAATTAAGAGTTATTAGTTACATGTTTTCTTTCATTTTTAGGTTGCCACCAAGTGGGTGAAAGATGGACAGTCATATTTGACATGTCATCCCTCTCTACTAGTGAGCTGGTCCAGCTGGCAGAACTGCGGATCAGACTACCAGCTTTCTCTGCTTCTAAAAATGCCACCGTGGATTTATATCACTCCCAGAAACACAGTTGTGATCCAGAAAGTGCATCATGCCAGGACGAGTACCTTTTCTTGGGGAGTTTACACACATCACCCAGCAGCACAAAGTCTTCCTGGAAGGTTATTAATGTGACTGCCCTGTTAAAATACTGGCTGTACCAGGGAGATGGAGTACTGAGTCAAGAGGCCTCAGGACAGTCTGAAGCAGACCATGGGAGTGGTGCTGAAGAAGAAGAAGGGGACGCAGCTGGCAAGTCCTTCAAGAATTTGAGACAGAGGCAAAGAAAAATAGACCATTCTACCACAAACCGGGTCACGATGGTTATCTTCTCCAAACATAACCCTCCCCAGGAAGGCCACGCAACTTACAGTCTCATTCATACTGTGGAGAACTCCAAGTATGTGACTGTAGAGAGAGACCTCAGCGAAAGCCAGAGTCGACGTCACAAAAGAAATCGAATGGAGAGGCTGAGAGGGACTGGTGGAGCAGCACCTTCTGCTGCTCCGGCAGCAGAGCCGGTCCAGAGGCCTCTGTGTAGGAGGGTAGACATGTGGGTAGACTTTGACCACATCGGCTGGGATGAGTGGATTGTACACCCTAAGCGCTACAATGCATATCGCTGTGAGGGGGAATGTCCTATACCACTGGATGAGACCTTCCATCCCACCAATCATGCTTACATGCAGGTAAGATGACAATTGGATTTTAAATCCCATGTAACCCTTCAGAATCTTAATCAATCACATTTTTTCAGTAGTTGCCAGTCTATTAATGTGAGTTATATATATTTCAGAGCCTCTTACTGCATCACCACCCTGGAAGAGTGTCTTGTCCGTCCTGCGTGCCAACACGCCTCAGCCCACTTTCCATGCTGTACTACGAGAATGATGATTTGGCCCTGCGGCATCACGAGGACATGATTGTTGAAGAGTGTGGCTGTCACTGAAAGCATCATGGACAAACACAGGAGCAACCATTACCAGAATATTATCTTAGATTTTAATATAATTGTCTCTTTATTGTCTTTATGTAAACATAAATGTAAATATTAAAGTTCCCAGTCATGGCCTGTTAAGATGTGACTAGTTTCAACCGTTAAAGTTGAACGACTCAAAATCTATTTCATCCACACTGGGTGGTAAACAATATTATTTTCTTTAATGATTGAGGTCCAATATGCAAATGTTAAATGTTTGATCTATTTATACACGATCATGTATATTTTGTACATAAAATATGAAAAATATATTAAAACATTATATTTTAGTAGCACGTGTGAGTGTGATGTTTTAAATTCACTATTGAAATTGAGAAATTAAAAAATTATGTACTTTCAATCTGAATTTGTGAAACATGAAAATAAATGTACTAGAATATAGACATTTAGGAAACCTGTTATAATATAAATTTCAACCTAAAATATTTAAGTGCTATAAATTAAGTGGTATTTATGTTTCAACTTAAATTGAAAAGCTTTTGTTTGCTTGTAAGGTTTAAAACTTTAAGGCTGAAGATTTGCAGTTGTTTGAAAAGTACAGAAAAACCAGTATTGATAAAATTTACACGTTATTATACAGAATTCCATTGGATTAACAAAAACCACAGCTCAGAGGTTGAACCTGCTCATAGATACTCGTCTTCATGCTAATCCCATTCTTCTCTGACCTCTCTGACCAGCTAATAGTTTAGTGTATTTGCTTTCCTCACCTCCAATCCACATCTTTGCCTGTGACTGTGCAGCCATCATCAGAGATCATTAATGTCTTCTCTGGCCTTTTTTGTTGATTGCGGTCAAACAGACACGCCGAGCGAAACAACATAAAAAGCATGTTGATGGATGGATCAGTGGGGGAGAGAAAAGCAGTGGCACTTCATTTTGTTTATTTTGTTGAGTGGGGGTGTCAGGAAGCAGAGGTGACAAGTGGAGGTTTAGACTCAAAATACTTGAGCATGTAGGGAATGGGGGAGAGTCAACACCTGAACTCTGAAGCTACAGCAGGACAGGGTGGACAGGAACTGTCAGCTGAAACTGTTCAATCCACACTTTCAGAAGACAAGCCCAGACTGAGGTCTCTCGTAATTTTCAGTTTAGTCAACTAATGTTATTATGCTCAAATAAACAACAAAGACACATTCTTGGACATCCTTTTTATATCACAGTAAACAGAATATCTGGACTGTCTATCAAACAAAACAAGTCATCTGACTGAGAAACATTTTTACTAACCCACCATTTAAATAGTGGACAAAATTATTTCTTTTATTTATTTCATAATGAAAACAGTTGCAGGCCTAATGACCAAATTAAGTGAGAGGTCATTTGCAATATAGAAGGTGTGGTACAACCTTGACACTGTTGGTACAGAAAACACAACACACGGCAGCAGCAGCTTGGTGTCATCACATTCATGTGTCACTTCTTACAGTTTGTACATCCTGAACAAACCAGAACCTGTTGGTCAGGCCATTGTATGGTCTCGATCTACCAGAAATAACTCTGAGTTAATAATGCTCAGCCACATTTAAAAAATGCTATTATGATCATTTCAACACTGATTTTAGTTTGGCTCGTATTTGTGAACATTCAAGACATTTTGATTAATTTATACCTGTTTAACCTTAATCAAGGTCACAGAAAGCTGAAGCCTCGAGCAGCTTGCATCTGTAAAAAGCAGGGAGAGACACTATAAAAGTTCCATTGCAGGCTGAATACAACTCATTGATAAATGTTGATCATTTTTTGTCCAGTCTACCTGTCTATCTATCTATCATCTTTGGAAAATGGAAATACACACAGGCACAGTGACCAACGGTGCTGCCAAATATTATTCTTTTGGGATGTCCTGGCATATCCATTTCATTAATGTGCAGTCTTCAAAGGGTGAAGCCTGGTAAATCACTTTGCAATAAACGCATTGAAATTAAAAGAATGTCGAGCATAGAGAAACAAGGTTTCAGCAACTAAAGTGGAAATGTTCAATGGAGGGACAGACTTTCTCCAAGCTACGTACAGTTGTATATTGACCTCCTTTGAAACAGCCCACTGACAGAGGTTATCAGCTGCCAGCGAGCACCTTGAGGAATTCCTCTGATATGAAATGTGCTGAATCTACAGGGCCGAGAAGTGTTACAGGCTGCGACTGAGATGTCAAAGATTTATCACTTCATAATGTTTATTAGGTTTTCACCTATTTTTATATTTGAACTGCAAAGAACTACATTGTCTTCATTGTAATAAAGAATATGGGGCTATAAGTTCTTAGATTACTGTAAAAAAAAAATCCGCAGACAGGATAACAAAAAATCAAGGCACACAGAGAAATATGTGACAGAACAAAGGTGTTGTTTGCTCTCATGATATTTGCTTTAATGCATTTTGGTCACTGTACAAACAGTGTGAAAATCTGTTTCAAAATTAAATCAACAAAATTGTTTTACATTCACTGAATGACACTTCAGGTGAGAAGAACTTGTTTTAAAGAGCATGATCGCCAAATTATACAGTATCTCGAACATTTCAAGGCAATATCTGGAGAGTGGTGTCAGGAAATGTGTAAAATAAAAGCTCGTCAAGTGACAGGAATGGTTAAAAATTCAGAAAGTGATCTTTATTTTCATTGTTTCCACTCAGTACTGAGGGATGAGGCTTTGTTGGTGTAATACGTATCAGTGTTAATTTTAAACTTGTAGCCACTATAGGAAGGCACACTTTGTCACACATAAATCAGGTTTAAGCATTGAGGCAGACAGAAAAGGATTTGTTCTGGGCAAAACAAGCAAACAGAACTGACAAGGACAGAAAAATACTAAAACACTGTGGATCCTACAGGAATGAATAGTGGAAAAAGAGAAGGTGCTCCTCTCTTCACAGCATCTTGTTGGTTAATGTTAATAATTGCTCCAGCTCCGCCTAGATGTCCATTTCGAACTGTGCGTCATCACCTTAAAAAGACAAACAAACATATATCATGAGGAATTTTTAACTCATTCTATAATAACTTACAACAATATAAATAGGACTTAAAAATAACAAAAATGCAACTGAAATGAATGTAACTAGATTTAAGATGAATACATTTACAATGCTTTACATCTAATATAATAAGATTATATATAAGCTCTATATATAAGTTCTTATGTACTTCATGTCGCCTGGGCTGCAGCATATAAATCAATACCTCAGTAGCACTACTGTTAGATGGTACTTGTCTGTCTACTTTTGCATTGCACTGCTCTTCACTGGTGTTGTGATGCAGGTTCAGCTGAGACTGATCAGTTGCAGCATTCAAACACTAACAGACTTTCCGACTTCTGAAAAGTCGTGTGTCCTCTCACACAGCCCTTTGGAGATCCCTCCTTGCCTTTTTTAACAAAACACATGGCACAACCTTTTAGCATCCCTCAAAGACAGGAATATTACATCAAAGTAAAAACTTTTATAATTTTAGCTAACTGTAAACATAACATATGATTTATCAGAGTCTAATCAGTGTGTTTAATGGCAACATAAATTTAAGTTCAAATCTTGAATCTTAAAATAATAAGGAAATATTTCACTCCAAACCATGAGTGAGGATGTAAGTCATGCCCCTGTGATGCGTGTCAGAGATGTCAACATACCGGTGTTGTTGCTATCAGGTTCAGTGGTGTTGTTATTGTTCAGTAGTTCTCCATTATGAGCCTTTTCGCCGATGTCTTTGGAGGGGGGACTGGTCACCCCTGGAATGTTGGGCAGACCTCGCGGAGGAGTCTTGGCCACCGGAGACCTGCGACACTCCAGCAGGAACTTTCGGTCGTAGATGATCCGGGTACCTTTTTTGTAAAGGAGGTGGGAAATAAGGGAAAAGAGAGGGCCATCTGAAATACAGCACTGCTACAGTGAAAAACTGAGCACTAGAAACTGTGACAAATAAAATAACAGAATTTGACTGAATAGATAAATAAGTAGTGTTCAAACATAAGGGACACCATGCAATTTTTAACATCGGACCTTCTTATACTGTGGCAAGAGCCTGAACAGTGTGGTTGACATTTAAAGAATTACCAGTACAGGAGAAGTAGTAAAGACTTTAACATACATCAACACACACAATCCACTCGGGGGACGCTAACATAACAATTTGAGCAATGACAGCCAGTCCAAACATGGCAAGGACTTACTGTTTATAACTAATATTTATGATGTCATGATTACGACTTGACGAGCTACAGATGCAACAATTAACACTGCGGAAAATGAATCCCGGTGACGTCACAACGAAAACCACCAATCACAGCTGTGGTTGTCGGTGACGTAGCGTGGACAGTCGATGTCGCTAAGGTTTAAACAAAGATCAGCTGATACGATCCTCCACGAAAAACAGAAAACAGATCCCTTTAAAAAGAGAAAGCAGCGGTATAAACAATTCGCAGCTCACACGGCCATGTTCACATTTACATTACTGCCTAACAGTCGGTTATTATTTTCGTCTCTTCTCTCTTATCTGCCAAACGCTTACCAGCTAGCGTTAGCATTTAGCCTGGTGACGGCTAGCAGATGGTTCCCCTCGGTAGCGTTTGACAGCAGCTGACCCCACGGGGCTAGAGCTGAGCCCCCTCTACGCGCACGTATAAACCAGCGTTTTACTGCATATAAGTATACATTTGTGTGACCGTAGCATGACATATTTTCGGCATGTAAACAGTACGCACCACCCGGGGTCGTGCTGAAGAGGGTTCCTCCGGGAGTCGTGGAGTAGTCATGGGGCATGTGATCCGCGTCGTTGACAGTCACCGTCCTGGTCGACGGGATGGCCTTGGCAGTGGCTTTCTGGCAGTCAGTAGACATCTTCTCTCAACTCTAAAAAACTAAAACTAGCTATCTAAAAATAACATGAAACAGGCAGGAAAAAAGTCTCGGTTTGACCAAACAACAAAGCCACGCCGTGTCTGTTTCAGATATTGCTTTGGCTCAACAGGATGGCTACTTTCGGATAAATAAAAATGAAGACACCTTTTTCATAAGTGCAAATGATGAAAGGTTGTATCTAAATTCGTCATATTACAACACGCAGTGTCCAGGTTCTTTGTGAAAAGGACCTGAGCACACGTTCCTCCGCTTCTCTGCATGCACGCAAAACAACACACGGACAGACAGACAGACAGACAGCTGGGGAACAGTTCACAGAGGTGGACACAACGGACGTCTTCCGCCCCCTACTGGCACTGAATATCAGTGCAATGACTGTACAGAGCAATGCTTCAATTACATCAACTTTTCGTTTGCAATTTGCAAGAAACCAAATTATCCTTACCAGTCGAGTTATTGCCTTAATCTCTGGTAAACACAAAGCTACTGGTTTGCTCACTTGTCATTTGCAGAGTGCTCTGCCTGAGCACATGTTAAACATTTGTTACATGAAAGTCTAGTAGGATGTAGATTAATCATTTTCATAGGCTTACTAAGCAGTATGCACAGCACAATGACGCAGCACATTTACCATTTGTTCAGAGCTACAGTATAATCATCAGTAGCTGAGTGCAGATTTTAATTAAGTATTTAAGTGCCACACACAGAAGTATACACACCATACACAAAGACATTTCATTTCTTTATTAATTTTGTAAATGTTGAGCTGGTGTACAGAGTAAATTGTCAATAGATGTCCTCAGATCTGATTGGATTAAAAGGCTTTTACACGTAAATTTTAAATTCATGTTCAACTCTCCATAACAATAAAAAAAAAGCAAACAAAACCAGTTAAAATACCCACTAGACCCCCATTTATCCCCAGGTTGCAGGCATTACCCAGAACTCAACAGTCTCTTGGTAGCTACAGCTGTATGATGCTAAAGGTACATCCATAACATAACTAGAATCCCAGTTGACAAGTAAGGGTGCATAGCATTCTAAGTAAATATATATATATATTTTTTATATATTTTATATATATATATATATATATATAGCCTTTTATGTTAAAAACATTTTCTGTGCATGTGCGCAGTTGCATTCCTTAGTATTGAGTAATATGCTATTGCGTTAATAATGTCTTCAATCCATTCTAAAGGAATATACATGTGTTCTCTAGTTTTTGCAACAGTAATATTTTTGCATGAACTTGGTGCATGGCATCAACAGTAGTCCCTCAGTGCAGGGCTTTCTATTGTTCATTTTTGTGCCCCCTCCGCTTTCACTTATTTGGACTCCTTTCAAGCCACGTTCTGTCACCATGTGGAAGCCTTAGAATTGGCTCAGTCTTTTATTTGGTAAGGGGGAAGAAATAGCTCTGGGGTGGGCTGTGTTGAGGAAAAATGCTTGTCATCTTGAAAGACTAGCCAACCGAAGCCACCAAGCTTCCCCATAATTCCATCTTTTTTGTCTTTTGATCAGACCCCCATCAGCTCTAACCCTGACATCAGCAGTGAATTTAGAAAATGGCATCTGCATCACAAATCTACCAAAGCATACCATTATTATGAGCCCTTAGAGCACAAACTGTATGCTATGACATAAGGGGTAACACACCATTACACTGCTGTGCCATTTTTATTGACAACATTTTTGAGATTATCAAAAAAAGATAGTAAAATAGATATACAGAATAATATCTGATGAAGGGCTGTTATTTACGTCGCCAAAACACACTTGAGGCTTCTGTCTTTACATCCCACCTCTTACATGATTTGTTTGTAATGAAATGAGAATGGATCAACAGCAGATACTGAGCTGAACAATAGAGTGAATAGTGTGTTATCTACAGAACCATCACAGATTTCTACGTGATAACAGGACTTACAGCACACCAAGACTTTACATTCATCATCTCTGGCTGTAAAGCCATACTGAACACGTACTGATGGGTGCTTATTGCAACGTTGTTGTGACTTACATACCAAGTCATTACTAACATAATAACGTATTTGATGTCTGACTTAGTGATTGAAAAAACGGATGTAGGTAATTGATATTGAGTGAGATGGCACGCTTATTGAGGTAAATCAACTAAACAAATTAAATTTACATGTATAATCTGAGAGCCTCTGCTCTTCATCCAGTTGTAATACTCTGACATGTCCCAATATCCAGGACTGAATATGTGATATTAAAATCACACGCACTCTCTCACACAAACACACACACTTGGTAGGATTTCTTTCAAGGTGCATATGAATATTATTAGGATTTAAAAACTATGATTGAACACACCTACATTCCCTAATGTGTACGCTATAACAAAGGAAGATACTGGGCACCTTAATAACTGAATACCTTTCTCCTTTAAAGAGGCAAAGTGAAAAAATGTGGGATATGTACTGACATCATTTCTGTGTGAAATAGCATAAAGCACCCAAGCTTAGATAGAACATGAACTATGACCCTAAAATCCTCTCTCTCAGTCATACTCAGACATATTCACACAAGCAATCCTTTTCTTTTGTAAGCAGTTATTGCTTCAGTACAGTTAAGACAATAAATCATGAATAAAAGACATGACAGTAAAAGAAAGGAGTGAAACAAGAGACACACTTTAGGAAGGGTCCGGCTCACAGTTGCGGGTCAGTATTACAGTTTCTCATCACAGTGATTGGTGACTGACTGTCTTTGCTACACTCCAAAGAATTATCAAGGAGACAAACATCTAAGCTCAACACACCCTAGACCCTCAACATCACACTCCAGCGGACTCTTCGTCTTTTACCCAGTCAAAGCAGTGCTACGTTATTACCAGAATTTCAGCTACTCTATCCTCATAAACTGACATCTTCTGGTGGTGGTTCTGGGTGATGAGGTGCAACAGATGCTGCTACAAGCTGAAAGTGGGATCCTGCCCCCTGCTGGAGGTGGACAGGACTGCTACATCTACTGACTGGAGGGGTGAGGGATGAGAGGTGGAGGTAGGACGGTAAGGGCAAGATTGAGGGTGAATATTGGCTCAGACAGACGTCTGATTAACACAAACATCACAAGGATACAACACAGTGTAAGGCGGACAAGTGGGATGGTAGAGCAGGTTGATCTTTCATGATAATCTGTCACTCGCCATAAACCTCATTGTATCTCTCTCTACAAGCAAACCACTGTGAGGCAAGGTCAGGGAGGAAGGTTCAGTGCAGAAACCTGCATCCCAAAGCTCAAATCCCCACAGTACAGCAAACGCCTTACACTATGTCTTCCCTCTACATTTTGACACGTCAAAAGCAAAGGGTGGAAGCACATGAAAAGCACAAAGAAACAAACAACCCGACACACAAAAATCTGACGTTTAAAACAGGCAGCGCAACACAACATTTGTATGTTCTCGTACCCACAAAGATCTCAAGATATATAGAATAATATATGGGTTCAGACCAAACAAACTGAACGAGAAAAACAGGGAGGAATTTCTTAAGTACCTGAAACAGCAGCATCAGTGGCATTGCACAGGGATCCTATAACATAATCAACACATGTAACACACAGTCACGTAGAGCATTTTAGTGCATACGATATTATGTACAACACCGATATCCTTGGGTGATAATTGTAGCTTTACTGGACTTTGAGAAGACTGGGACAGATTTAAAACTAGTCTGTGGTGTTCATAGCTGGAAGAGTGTAGCAAACAAGATGTAATTATGTAATTCTCATTATTTTAGTCTCCCCTTGTTTTTAAGTTTGACTGATACATCTTGCCTGTTGTTTAGAAAACAGGCCAACAATTTACCATACCCTACATTGCATGCCTGTCCCATACAGCAGTGTCTCCTCCCCATTCATCCCCACCCTTTTACCCACCCCTGTATTCCCTCAGTATTTGTAGTTATAGACAGGCCATGCGGCAGCAGTCACTCATGCTCATACAGATAACAGGAAGCACGTTTTGGTTGCTAGTTTTTTTGTTTGTGTTTGGTTTTTGTTTTATATGAAATCATGCTTCTAGCCTAGTAGTAGATTTGTGTTTCCCCATGGTTTCTTTTAAAAAAAGTTAATAAAAACTACAATTAAATTCACTTCTTTCTCTTCTGGTGCGTGCTGATAGTCGGCATAGCCGCCGTGGTTGTCATTGAGTTAGTGTCTATTGCCATTCGTTTCTGTGTGTCTCTCTCTTTTTATGATGATCTTCCTTCTGTCAGCTGCTGCTGGTCATGTGTCCATGTAGGATGGTTTTGGTGAAGGGGTTGAATTCTGTGGAGAGAGAGAAATGCAGTGATTTAGGAAGAGCTACACGTTTGTCTTGCTGCTGTACAACAGTTTGGAACAAAAGACATTTTTAGAGCAAGTGACATGCAAGCTGCAATTATATTCATAAACAAATATGAGTATGTATTATGCCACTGTATATGTAGTCTTTAAAATAGCCCTGGCTAAAATATCCATCTTTGAACAACCCTTCAATTAATCTCTATACAGTACATCACCCAGATCCTTCTAAAGCAAAATGTATTAGTTCTGCACAAGCATCCAAGCAAAAATGGTTGGCAAACATGGGTTCACTTGGAATATCTCAGGAATGTCATGACCTTTACAATTAAAAGGGCAAGTCACAGACAAACACATACACATGTTTGTCTTGCTATACTTGTGAGGACACTTACTGACATAATGCTGTCTAAACCCTTAAACCTAAACAAAACCCAATTCCAAACCTAATGTTGCTCATTGAACTTGTGAGGACCAGCTAAAATGTTCTCATAAGAATACTATTTGAACAACATTTGTCCACAATGGGAAATAAAGACATGCTGTGAGCAAACACACTCTCTCTCTCTCTCTCTCTCTCACACACACACACACACACACATGCCACTGTGGCTCCATATAGCAATTCACTGAACAACAACTGGTCTTGCAGTTGACCAGCTTTACCAAATGATTTTTGGCTGATTTGCACAGTGAACATTGTGCCAACTGTTCGAACTTGTCACCACATGCAGAAAAAACAAACAGTTGGTCTGAAATAATTTATTGCAAAACATTAATGATCTATTTGCATCTACCGTCCATCTGTATGGAATTATATCTGTGTCTCATTTCTGAGTATACTGGGACATTTTGAACACAGAAAAAGTTTTTTCTGCACACAGAGAACAGTGTGTTGCAGAGATATTACTCATCACACAAAGAATGATCAAATTTGAGCAAACAGTCACATGACAAATATAAGTCCATACATACTCTCTGTAAGTAAACAGATTGAACTTCAATGAATCGAGGGTGCAAAAGATAATTATGTTTGTAAAAACTGGAAAGTAGGATGATGAGGTAAAAAGAAACCCTCTGGAGCATTAAGGACCATCACAAGTTCCTACTGATTAATACTGACGGAAACACTTCCATCATCAATTTATCAAAAAACTCTTCTATATACAAGTCAAAATGTTTGCCATGGGTTAGCAGGTTCCTTTTCCTGATGATAGTGTGCCTACTGTTATTGTAATTTGCTCTAAAACCTAAACTTTTGTCCTTTCCTATTTGTGTTTCAAGACTTAGGTGTCATTTTGCTGTGCCAGCATCATATTACGTATCATTAGTATTGAATTAAAGGTACATTGAGATGCATTTAACCCAGAGAGACTGGATTAAATGGCCTAGCCCACAGGTCAAACGAAGCACCGTGGGTCAGTCCCATACCTGCAGGTATGCAGCACCCAGTCTGCCTCACTGCTTAACTCTCCGCAGACTGGCACATTTCACTATCTGAGCACCTTTCTTCACATCCACAGTATCGGGCTACATTGGGGAGGAAGGGGTTGGAGGAAGAAAAGGTGCAAGGATGGAGAAGATGTGGAATGACAGGAGAACATCAAGATGTGAAGGGAATGTTAGTAAGGGAGAGAACAATAAAGAAGGGACAAAGACAGAAAGATCAGAAAGCAGAAACAGAACAGCAGAGGAAGAAGTAGTGTGAGATACAAATAGGTGAAGGGAGAGGAAAGAAGGGGAAAAAGAAAGACATTTTGTCAAGCAAGGACAAAAGTGATGGATGGTGGTCGGCAAGACAGTTAAAAATAAGATGGCATCAGACACATTTACAGTATTTGGGATACTAAGTAGCGTCAAACAACATTTGTAAATACACTTTTAATTAGTTTCCTCAACTTCTAAGTAGATGAGGTTACGCCAAAAAAACACTAATTTCCAGAAGGTTTAGATAATTGGAGCAACATTTTAATGGACATGCTGCTTTCCTAAATTATTTTGTGTGTGAACATTTTGGAACTTCATGGTTTTCTGCATTAATTTGTCATAAAATGTCATTTGATTTTCATCGAAGTCAAGAGTATTAACAAATATAATCTGACTAAAATGATTACACCAAAGAAATTCTGGTCTTTTATGTCTTTATTGAGATCAACCATAAAAACCTCACAGTATGTACATACAAAAGTATGTGAACCCTTTGAATAATGACCTCAAAAAAGCTAATTGTAGCATTGTAGCATAAGTTAAGTTACCGGTACTTAACTTTCAAATTACTTTGGAGGTGTAGACTAGAGCAACTTGTTATTACGTTAAGCACATTATATTTGTTAATACTCTTAACTTAGATGAAGATCAGATCACATTTTATGACAAATTAATGCAGAAAACCATGAAATTCCAAAAGGTTCACATACTTTTTCTTGCCACTGTATGTGTCAAACCCCAATCCTCTGCTCTTTACTGCAGATATAAGTTTATAAAACACAGAATGACTGTAAATAACATTGGATCTGGCTCTGATTCATATAGTCTTGTATGTTTGAGTGATACAGCACACAGTCACAGTTGAGGGACTATAAACTTTAATGAAAGCAACAAGACAGAAGAATTACTCATTGAGCTAACCAGTGGGGTGAGAATGAAAACTATAATCAATGCAATGAGCCACAATCGGTTCACTTAGTCAGAAATGTGAAATAAATACAAATGTAAACTGTAGGTGCACTTAAGTGATTACTAAAATGATGACAACCAGAGTGGGCTGACGAACTGTGAGCACCTTAACCAAAGTGGACTAATTTGTTCCTCTTGCATGCAGAAGATGAACGTGAGGGAGGGATATTTGGGTGGAGATTAATGTTACAACAACTAACCAAACACACTTGCCACTCTATCTCACAAGAGATAGATCACAAACTGTGCTCTCAGCCTGTCGGTACTTTTATTGAGGCTTATCCAAGATAAGATATTGTGAGGAGATGCCTGGTAAATCACAATGAGACTTTCAAGCTTACTGCAGCAAACAGTCTGATCTTGATTGTAAAGTAGCTACAGCACCACAATGATTTACATCAAACAAAGTTGGTGTTCAGCTGCATTGTCTGATTTCACTGAGTTATTTCAGTCCATTTGGGCCCTAAGTGCTCCCTGCACATCTTACTAAAGCTAGAAATTGGAGCCTCAGGTGTTGCAAAGCCTTGTGGCCAACAGAGAGCTGTCTGCAGATCAGAAGCCCACCTTGCTGCTGTCCCGGCCCAGGATCGCGTAGCTCATGAACTGCTCAGCATCAACCTCCAACTCATTGGCATCCTGCAGAGACCCCTCCACGCTGACCTCCTGAACCCCTTCCTCACCTGAACCTTTCCCTCTGCGCACAATCTTACGCACAATCTATCACATACAAACGTATACACAGTCACACACAGGAGGGTGGGTGAGAGTGATGGGTGAAAGCAGAGTGCGTATAAGGCAGTCAAGATACAAAAATGTTGATGAAGAAAAAAAAAAACATGGAGTATATCCATAGTGTAATATGATATTTGATGAATGCTGATAAACTTTGTAATGATTTTAATTTAATAATGATTCTGTGTGTGAGATACAATATAAGGGAAACAATAACTTAACTTCTGTTTAAAAACAAATGATAAAAAACATATTGAAGTGGCTGACCTTTTTTGTGACAATGTTTCCATGTTCATCTGTGAACTGTTCTTCGCTTACGTGCTCCCCAGGAAGATCTTCAACCTCATCACCCTGTGGACAGAAAAGTATTTGTGCCATTAAAACACTTAACTTAAGAAAGCCTAACTTCCATTTTCTTCTTCTTAGTAGAAAGGAAAATAAACATCCAGTAAATTATAGACGTAAAGGCCATTTTGAGATAGCTGTCGCTGCAGCGTATTTATGTGCATGATATAAATCCCTGCACCAACTGACAACGCAGAGAAGCAGATGAGCGACAGATGGGTGAGGCGTTTGAGGGTTGTTTGCGGAAGCATGTAAATTCAACATTTGGGATCCTCTGAAGTAATGTTCCTTAGTGGCACTTGTAATTACAGTTCATGAAGTTCATGACCTTACTGGTACAGCCCCTAATAATGTGCAGGGTGTCTACACAGCTATTTATGAGCTGAAAGAATTTCTTGCAGCCAGACAAGTGAGCAGAGAACAAGGGTCACTAAACCCTGTGCATACATAGGCATACATACATAGGAATGTGAATAAAACTCTAAAAATCACAACCACACTCATACTTTGTGGTGGCATTGCGAGAGTTTAACATACACTGGGAACAAATTGCACAGACACCACGAGAACAAATATGTTGAGCCAACAACATCTATTTACATCTATAACAGAAGACACATCTAGCCATACTCGTGCCATGATTTGATATTAACATAACACAATTAATGTAGTATAAACTCAATCTTTTTATCGATTTAGTACCTAGTTTTTCTACACACAGTGTTAATCCTTGCATTAAGCCCACTCCAGTTGAAAGCAGCAAACCCTGTCAAAACCCTTGTTACCATTAGCATATCCTGTACCCCCAGCATAACCTGTCATTGCTATGTTCTTGCCAGTAAATCCTTCCTCCAAATATTCTGCTTGACTCTCCTCTGTCTCTTTATCTGTACCTTGAGGATGACTCTACGCCGGACCACTCTCGTAGTGACGTTCTCTTCTTCATCAGCCACTCCCTCGACCTCACCGAGCTCACGGTCCAGGTGAGTGTGTATGTAGGTAAGAACGGACCGCACTGAACCGCTGGCTATGTGAAGGACATTCTGACAGCTGATTACCAGGAAAGCCAGCAGCACAAAACTGAAGAGCAGCTCGGTCACTAGTGCCCACATTGCCCCACTTAGATCACCAATAATTCAACACTGCACACAACTTCACTCCCCTCTGCCTTCAGCGACGCCTGTTTCCCACACAACTCTTCTCTCAGCTGAGAGAGAAGGTAACAGCTGCAGCCTGCTGCCTTTTGTCACTGGTTTAGTCAAACAGGTTTGTTTTTTTCAGTTCATATCTGTCCTCCATTAGCTGGGGCAGTGGGCCCTTCCTCCAGGTCTGTATTTCTTCTCCTTCCCACTGTCAAGTGAGGAGTCCCCAGTCAATGACAAATCCAGGCAAAAGCAACCTTGGGAGGCTTCAATTCCCTCCTCTCTCTATTTCTGACCACATGATCTATGGGCTTTAAATATCACTAGGTACTCCAGCCAGGCTCTGTATCCTGTAGTGAAAGCAATAAGAAACCTTTCCCAGACTTTTCTTACAAACTTCTTACTCTCCCAATTAAAAAATGTAATTCCCTATTATCCACATTGCCTGGTAGACACATGTCTTCAAAAACAATTTCTCACTATGCAGATATTATCATGCAAATTGGGTCAAAATGCATTCTTTAATTACCAGGGTGAACCAGTATAAAGCCAGTATCAAGCCCAGAAAGGCCTTAAACACAACACTCTATTTTTGCTGCCACACAGTTTCATGGCTGAGATTGTCCATTGCAGTGGGATATGTTTGTGTTGTGCCAGAAAGTTAACACATGGGAACTCCAGTGGGATCATATAACAGTGAGAATGCTTGCTATATTTGGCTGGACATGCTGTTGGTGCCCATTTTGGGCTGTCGACCCTGTGTGTAGCCTAAATGTGTGCGTGTCTGTTTGTGTATACTTACTGTATGTTTCTAAGATCTACCACAAATTATCTACTGTTGATCTGAACTTCAGGCATCACTGATAAAATACAGCAGACCTCTAAATGTTGTCTAATCAACATGGTGCCAAAAAAACATATTTTACTATACTTCACAGCACTCAAAAAAACCCCAAGAAACTCTGAACTAAAGTGGTGATGATAATAAATGTACTGTTAGCATATTACCAATGGCACTGTGAGCATTTTAACCTCACAGATGTGGTTGACACACAGGTCCTAAGCCAAAAAGAACTATTCAGTAAAAGGATACCAAAAATATGCAAAGGCGCTGTCATGTTAATGTGGTTTGTAGTTAAAGCTGGGTCATATTAACATTTATGGAAACTTAGTGTGCGGCACGCTTACCTGGCCCTTCAGGCGCATGTCGTCCCAGGCCCTCAGCTCTGGTACCCTGTGTGGGAAGCCCAAACCCTTCTCAAATGGCTGGGTACCTCTGAAGTGCCCCCTTAAGATCTCTGAGTGGCCCATGTCCCTCACAGGCTGAAGCAAGGCCTCCTGGGACACATGGGACTGGTCTCCATCCAGAGCGTTACGTACTGAGGACATCATGGTATCCATGGTCTGCCTGGGTTTAGGCTGACTGCCCACCCAGGCCTGAGTAGGATCAGTGGCAGGGATCCACCCTGGGCCTGTCTGTTCCTGCAGGTAGGAAAGGAAAGAACCTCCACCACCTCCATTTCCACCATTACCTGACCTGGAAGGAGAGAATGGATGGAGGTGGTACATTAACTACACATGCTGTTAAGAAAGTAAAATATATTTCATAAGTCCTTGGTCACTTCCTCCACTTGGAATTTTCTAAACAACTCCAGCTCACCACATTTGACACTTGCTGACATGCAATAAAGTTAAATAGGAGGTAATACGGTTGTGACTTTGCTCTGTCACCTGAGAGGCAGACAGAGGTCGAACTCACCTGTCTCCATTTCGATCTGCAACACAGCTCAGACCAGGTGACTCACTCAGCCGAGCATACACCCTTTGCTGTCCTGCAACAAGAGAAAGCCCTTCCTCTGAGCCTGTCCCTCCCCCTCTTCCTCCTCCTCCTCCTCCAGCTCCATCTCCACCGGTCGTACTGGTGACTGCTGATGCCTCAGAACTTGCCTCTGACCCCTGACAATTGTTCAGCCCGTTAAGATTGATCCCAGCGATGGTGCCCCCAAGCGACGCTGGCGTGGCAGTGCTGAGTGAGTCAACACCCATCTCTGAATCATCTTCAGGTAGCTCAATGGAGCCACTCAGCACCCCACCCCCTCCACTGGCTGCGCTGGCCTGACTAGCCGGCCGTCCCAGACTTCCATATGGCAGCCCAAGCAGGCCTTCAGAATCATCAGCATTGCTGCACTCCAGCGAGGAGTCCTCCACAGGAACTAGGGAGGGGCTGTTGCCTGAGGGCCACACCTGCACATCAGACATCTCCATGAGGGTGTCTTCTTCTGTGGTGGCAATAGGTGCACAGTCTAAACTGGAGACTTCCTGCCAGTAAGGCTCAGCACCCAGCGGAGAGGGCAAGCTGTACTGCATGGAGGCTGGTGAGAGAAGCTCTTCCTGCGCGAGCCCATAACCTGGAGCGAGACAGAGAGAGGCACACTGACACCCAGCCCCCTGCCTCGCTCCACACCTCACCCCCCACAGCACCGGGACCCAAGGAGGGGGTAAGTGCCCCTGGCCAGGAGCTGGGCATCTAGGGGAGGAGTAGAGGAGGCTGAAGGGACAAATGGGAGGTGAGTGGAAAGGGAGAGAGAGGAGGGCCAAGACAATAGGAGCTAGAATAAAGGTGCAAGGAGCTTAGGACAAGAGAGCAAAGGCTGGTTTTAAGAAGAGGGATTGTCAAGCTTGATCAGCCAGCACTGATGGTGAGAGCAGCAGCGGCAGCAGCAGCAGACACGGCCGGATGGACAGAGAAACTAGAGACTGAGAAGTTTGAGCCCAGCAGTGGCTGATGCTGCTCTGCTGGCTGCCACCTGCAGGGAGACAGACAGGAATTACTGCCTCTACACTGAACCTGGGGCTGGGACACACACCTGTCCAGAGGTGACAGTCACTGTCACGCATACACATGCCATAAAGACACTCTATCACTCTCTGTCTCATACTATCACACACATGCACTCATATTCGCATGCTTTCAAATCCTCTCAAAAACAGGCAGGTTAATATTGTCGTCAGGCTGGATAGCATGCACGCAGGCAGTCTCATTCTCTCCTCAGATACAACACATCGGCTCACTCAACACACCTGCTTGCTGTTTGGTATCTGTTATAATGCATTTAATGTAGCTATACAAACAATTATGTTATAGCATTGCTAATATTTATCTAAACACATAGACAGTGCAGTAGACTTTATTTGTCTACTATTGTGAAAGTCACATGGTTGCTGCCTCAAACATACATTTTAATTAATATGCAAGTGCAGTTAAATAAATGAGTAAAACTGCACATTGTGCTGTGGACTCAGGTCACTCCTACATCTGTTCATTGAACATTGTTTGCAACAATATAATATTTTTATATAGCAGTCCTGGCATGATAGTGTACAATGTCACATTATATTTTGTCACTTTATATTTCACATCAATATATTTGAGGGAGTTAATAACTGAATATAGCACATCCAGTTGACAACTACGAAGAGTGCATTTTGCAAATTGACCAGCTACCCTGTAAACGGGTTGAATAGTTTATGTAAAAATGTGATGAATGGCAATGTAGTTAAAGCAGTTAATTGATACTATGACTCTAATGAGACATATTGCTAAGAAGTATAGTAATAGACAACGAAGTACAGATGTGGAAAGACATGGTACCAGGCGTACAGTATGTAGATACTGTAAGAGCAAGAAGAGGAGGTGAGTAGTAGAGAGAGAGGCTGACTGTATGTGTATACTGTACAGTGACGAGAAAACTGCAGAGTGCTGGGTGTAACTCGAATCACAGTTGGCAGGGCTACTGTTGGAAATTGCTGAGTGCGCAAGAGATATTTGTGATGCCAAGCAGCCAAAAAGACCTCTTGTCCTACTTTCTGTTCTCTCCTTCAGATCCTCAACTGCTATCAGATGTATACAGAAACTACAGATCAACAAAAAATCTGCTAAAAAAAATAGCAATAACAATGAGTGCTTATACAGTTCTGTTACTGACTCTTCTGATCTTCATTGCTGATAAAATCCACATATTCACATTGACGTTTCAGATATCTGCCTTGTCACCTTCCTTAAACGTTTAGGGGTCCCAATCACAAATGCTTGATTTTAAGTGCTGAATTACTTTATCTGTCAGTGTTACTGGAACACTAAATGACATACGTTTCAACAAATATAGTAACAGTGAACATTTAATTTTTACAGTTTCTCAATTCTACTGAAATCACCCTGTTTTCTGTTTACATTCCTGTGTATTAAGGATCATTTACAGCTTCAAAATGTCATTTGTCACTGTGGATGAATGCGTTTGTCAGTCCTCTCTCCTCATGTCAGTAGGTAACACAATGGGAACACAGTGAAATAAAGATATTTGTTAAATAAAGAAATTCATGGAATGAGAAAGTATAAGAGATCTGTAACGTGGTTGTGACTTTCTGACCCCCAACTGAAAGACACAAGCAAATATAGTTTGCTCACTTTGCCCAGACACTGAAATAGTGATAAACTGGACACATGGAAGACAAAACACTTACATCATCTAACTTTAACACACATAAAGATGCTCACACTGGTATGCACACACAGACAGACTGATGAATTCACATTAAACAATAAACACATTTTGAGTAAAGGGGGTACAATATCAAATTGACCCTCAGACAACACTCAAAAACATTAGAAACACATTATTCACGCAAAATAATTTATGAGATGGACACTTTTCATAGAATCGGTAACTTACAAAACAACCACAACATTCATACATGAAGAGAGCAGACAGAAATCACAGTTCACAAAAAAAGGTCTGTGGCCTTTTTTTAAAACCCCACATAGGACAGATGACTGAGGACAAACAGAGACAGACAGTAGAGTCATGCTCAGTAAACAGGCCATGCACAAACACTTTGTCTGTTGGTCAAGCAGCGCTAGGTGTTGAGGCAATGTTTGTGGTATCATCTCTACCAAGCAAGTGTTACTTCTGCCCCCAATCCCAGTGTCTCCATGCAAGCACAGGGGGAGATGAGTAATGGAAGTCAGCCTCATGCACATGCAGACATTCAAGGAAAAAAGGGATGGCAAAAGAGGGAAAAGACAGAGTGGGGAAAAAGACAAAAGAAGGGCCACAAGAGAGAAAGTGGGATATAAAATAAAGTGATGAGCACAGACAGATAGAGTGAGAGAGTGAGGGACACCTCCCCCATCCCCGTTGGTGCTGAGTACACAGTCTGTGTGAAGGGTATCAGTCACAGAGTGGACACTTAAAAAGGTGGGTTTTCAAGAGCACACAAAGAAAATGCACAACTGGTCGCAAAAAAAAAAAAAAAAAAAAAAAATGCGGGTCAGAGGTCAACATGAGGTCAGCATGAGGTCAGAGTTCGGAGAGGAGTGAGAAGGAGGAAGAGTAGGGCGGCTAGGCTGCAGATGACATGTCCAGAGAAACACACAGAGAGGGACAGAGTCACAGGGAATGAAAACAGGGCTCCCAGAAGGACATTCAGTGCACCAACATTAGCCCTGTAGAGTCTCAAACTAAGCCCCATGCAACCACAAGCAGGCAGCATTTAAATATCCACCTAAGGTCCGTCATGAACTACAGTATTGTTTACTTTGTAACTTGGAAATGATCTCGTATAAACCTCAGAAATCTGCTTACCTACAATAGTGGTGCACAAAAAAAAACTGAAGAACTAAAACGAATTTAGTAAGATAGGAGAAAGACAGACGAGAGGCTGCTGTTTAACTGATTTTCCTCCATTTACCAATTATTTTAATGCTTTTTCTATATAGTGTCTTTAGTAAACGTTATTTTACTCAATATAACAAAATAAGTTATTTTGTGTGGTGGACTGGCCATTCTTTTTTAATCAATACAAAAGTTAGTGTTAGAGTAACATGTTAGAGTAACAGGACTTATTTTCTGGACTATTTCGTGATATGGGAACTTTTAGCAAGTAAATCCGTGGCGCTTCTGGGAAGGTACAACTGGCCAAAAATAGCACAAACAGCATCACGCCAGCAGCTTTCTCTTGTTTATACTAAGTAAAGATACAGATAGAACCAGTCATCTGTGGTTTTATATTTGATAAGAGGCATACAACTTGTATCATATAACCTCTCATTTAACTTTCTGCAAAGCAAAATAGTTTTATAGATTTTTATTCATGTATTTAATTATTGCTCAGTGGATCTGATCAATATGTTCATTGACTAATGTTACTGATTTAAAAAGTCTTTTACGTATTTACTATGTCTTTAATCAAGTCATAAACCTCTTGAAACTTATTAGTATTCAGGGTTTCAGAGTGTAACCACATTTTTACACAGAAACGTCAAATCAGGAATGGCCTTCGGGAGACACGTAGCCAGACACATAAACGAGACAGATACATGGTTTTCAGATTCACTGCAGCTGTGATCTGAATGTCTCCCTTTCCACACCTTGACCCTCATGCATTGTTACATCTCTGATTATTGCTCCAGTTTTCACAGAGAGGACCTGTCACCTGTTGGGCTGATCTGTTGCTCTGGTACAGGGGAGATCATACCAGCCCACAGGTGAAAATGGAGTCAATAAGATGTAGAGTATGCATGTGTGACGGAAACCATGAGGAAAAGGAGTAAGGAGGCCTGATAATTGATACAAAGGCCAGTTATGTTATATGTTATACTTATGATCTGTATGGATTAATGAAATATGACGCGCAGTGCTTTTGTAGATAGCATATACCAAGCTAATCTGGAATCCATCTACAATAATCAAAAAAATATTATCTTCTTTGGGTAACAGTTTATTCATTTCTATGTCTAATAACAAGACAGGCTGTGTTTTGCTCCATGGTTTTTTAAAGAAAAGGACTTTTGTAAACTCATAAAATCTCTGACCCCCTAACAGTGTACTTAAAATCATCACTTTTTGTATACCTTACTGAATTAATCTATTACTATCAATTACAGTAAATGACTAGAGTTTAAAATATATAACGAAAGACAGTAGAGAGGTTGTAGTACTGTAGGAGTGTCCTGAGTCACTGTTGTTGGAATAAAGTCCTGCAATAGTTTGATGCGTGTGGCAGCTTTCAAACACAAAGCATCACAGGGTATAAATAGGAAAGACATGGGGACAACGGAGAGAATTCATAGGGAAACAAAACTTCATTTTGGTGTCTGGAGATTTTTTGGAAAGAGGATGATTGTTCTTTAAAAAGTGGCTCAGGGTCAAATCAAAAGGGACATGAAGAAGGAGATGCATTGTGGAATCTGGGTAGGGAACTTACCATTGGTCATACCAGGTGACAGGTGATCTCTCTCATTGTGTCGGCGTCTGCTGAGATCACGGGAGCCTTGTCTCGCAGATTGAGGTGGCTGACCCTCCAACATGTTCACAATGTCCATACGGTCAATACTCTTCAGAGCTGTGTACAAACTCTCCACTGCGGTAAAGACACATGATGGACAGACACAAGCAGAGAAGGAAAAAGAGAAACAGGGGAGGGTTTCCCGGGAAAAACAACAATGGCGTTACAGCAGCAATTTGACTTTGGCTGGATTAATTATGCAAAAACACAATGAAGGGATTAGAGAAATTCCCATTTCACTCATGTACTCACTCTTGGCCCTTTTGCCCTCACGTGTGGCCCATAAGTTAAGCAGTGCAGAGCTCTGCTCCAACAGAGAGTTTGGATTCTCCACACGGATCTTGTTGATGTCATCCACACTAAGCTGAAGCTCACGTGCCAACTCTGTTAGAAAATTGTTAGAAAAAGAGAGAAGATCAAATGAGCAAGGGGAAAATATTTACATCATTCAGTCTCTAAATTACTGGAACATACAGTCTTGTTCTTGAAATGGTACACGGCCTCACAGTAGCTGTGAGCAGAAGAGACATAATCAGTTTGTAGGATAGCTCTGGCTTTTGGCAGTGAAGTGAAAATAATTAATTTCATTGGCTGGTTGCCATGTTGTAACTTTGTTTAGTCACTAGCGGGCTAGGCAAGCTTGTCAGACATAGGGTAAACATGGATGGTTTACAGCACATAAAAACAGACTGAGCTGTTCACGTTCACTCACCAGCCCAGCTCAATCCCAACTGTTCTGCAATAACAGCCATCTTCAGCTCTGTCCTCTCCATGGCAGTCATTGATGCTGCAAACAGCAGAGCGCAACTGAAACTCTAACATCTAGGTTTGTTAATTTTACCACGTCATCACTGGAAAATATACAGGTGTAATCATTTACAAGTGAGAGCCTCATACCCATAGCAGGTTCATTCAGGGCACTGTATCTTTCTCTCAAAGCCAGCGGGGTCAGAGTTCGTCTCCGATCTTCACTCCCAACAATCTGCAAGGTATAAGAAAACACCACTGACATCTAACATATAGGCAACACCATTTAAAACAGTAGAGTACTAACTAGACTAGAGTAACTAACTTTAGGAGGCCTACCTTGATACACGGAGGCATGGTAATGTTGAGGTTACACAGCACATGTTGGTTGTCCTCATACTTGGTGGACTTTCGCAGGAAAGACAGAAATCCAGTGGGCTCTTTACTACTGTCTCTGACCTTAGACACAGACACAACAAAAGCAATGTACACGCTTCATGTAGAGTGGAGATGTAAAGATTTGTAACACAAAGCTGAATGTTAATACCTTAACAGAGACAGGGAGTCTGTTATCTCTGAACGCCTGGAAGCTGAAGCAACGAGGCTGCTGTGTGGCCTTCCTCACCGGTACAAGATTCCCTGAACACTCCAGGTGAAGTGGCATTCCCTCCATCACCTGCAAGATGTGACATTGGCCAAGGTGGAAAGAACATATATTACAAAAATATGGCCCCAGTGGGACCTGTTCCTTATGATCATATTCAACAGACGACACCCAAAAACACTACAATTCGACCACATCAGTATGATGAACTGACCTCTATGTCTCTGCTGCGAGCCACCTCTGTGAAGTTCTCATGTTGTTCCAGGGTTTTATCCATCTTATCGTCGGTCATGCAGTAGCAGCGCAGACGGCCCTCGCGCAGCTCATTCATCTTTGCAAACACCACAAACTTGGCCATGTAGGGTACAGCTGACAACTCTCTATAGAGCAGGTTGGCAAAGGAGACGGCCTCGGCTGTCCGAGGACAGTCTGCGAGCCAGAATCTGATGGAAGACAATGCCACGTAATCACAGCATTAGTCTGTCTGTTCTTTGTTTTTTTAAATCACAGGTCAACTTCTTGCCACAATGATTTGACGTGGCAGACTTGCATTGAACTGCCAGCTGAACGTACCGTGCTGAAACGTTGGTTGTGAAACTGGCACAATCATTAGCATACATAAGCTTGGTGGTGCCAGTAATGTCCTCCCATTGGGCTGGGGCTGTGCCACCTAGGAATCATACAGGATGAGTGAGGGCCATCTGGATAATTTGGCCTTAGCAATAGTTATAAAGAAGAAGTATAATGGTGATAGTGTTTGAACCAAATAAAAACACAAACTCTGTTTTTATCCAGCTAGGCATCTCTCATCTCTGCAAATCATCTCTGCAAATCTTTTCATGCCAGGGAAGGTAACAGCTCCCATCAACACAAACACACACGTGTCATGGCATGCAGTACCTATGACAGAGCAAAGCAGACGTAGACTGGTGGTGTCACCCTCCCCAGTGTCTCGGGGGCTCTCCCTCCAGGATGGGGGCAGAGGTATGCGCAGGCCGATGGGTCTATGGAATTTGCGTCGCCGAGGCTCCACAGTGACCACAGGACTAAAGTTTGCCTGGTTACCGAGCAGCTTTGCAACCAGCTCATCCGGAACTGGCTGAGCCTGACGTTTAGGTAAATGATATAGAGACGGGGTACGTAACATGGGCACAGGTTTGATGATGTGGTAGAAAAATGGATATCATACAAAAAAGTAAAAAACGTGTACAGGCAATGAAGATTTTAAATAAGATGTTGGGAGAATTAGTAGAATGAGATAATAGGATGTTGATGATTGGGAATTAGACAAAGCAAAGGGGTAAAAGTGAGGACAAACGAGCAGGGCAAAATTAAAGATGAAGAGAAAGAGAGAAAAAAGTCCACAGTGAATAAAATACCTCATTGTTCAATCAATCCATTTGGAAAGACAATAGCAACGCAAACAGGTTCTAGGACTTAAAAACTTTTTATTGTGAAACATAACAATATGTGTTAACATGAAGCTTTTACAATTATTATTACAAAATGGATATCAAAGAAAAATGTACTAATTACATGATTACTACAACAAACTTTAGGTTAATAGATATGTTCCTAAACATTATGATATAATTAAAACAAAAGTGCAAGGAAATATTGAAAATAATTACCATGTCTATTTTACTTTCAGTTACATAACTATTCTCATTAAGGCATGTGTGGTAACATGTTAGTTAAAAGACATGGTTAGCTTATCATAACTTCACTCATGTGTCTAAAGGACAGCTGCCAAACCAAAGCATGCAGTAGAAGGTCAATTTATACTGTATCTATATTTAAATGTAATTTACTGAAATACATGCTGACATTGGAATTACAGGTTTTCATTTTGTAGTCTTGAGTCAGAGTATGTTAGGAATTAATGTAATCAGAGTGTTGAACTGGAAACAGTGGGTCTATTGATGCAAACAGAACTGTAGGATAGAAAATCTGAGAAAACTGTATATTTATGAAGGAACATAACAATTAATTTAAATTCCCGCAACTACAAATATTCAAATATTTGAATACCAAATATTTGTTTGCTTTTTTTTTATTGAAATACGAATTAATGTTTCCTTTTAAAACAGGATAAAGGGTCAGGGCATTCGACAGGGCCAAGTTATAATTTAGTGCTTGTAAAGAAAGCTGCTTCGATTTGATAGAACAGGCTGAACTATGAGCTTTGTACTGAAAAGTATTCCTTTCATAGGATCCTTATAAATATGTCCTCCTTTAAAGATTGCTCCATAAATGACTGCACTAAAAAAACTCTCATCTTTGGTACGTATGTTTGTGAAAACTTGAAGAAAATCTGTAGCCTTACAAACAAAAGGAGGCTGAACTGTGATATTTCACAGATTAAAATGTTTAAAGACCAAGCAATGTTTAGCCTACTCTACTTTTCTTAAATTAGTGTGTTAAATAAACTAAATACAGGGATTTGCCTGGGGCATACATACATTAGTCAGAAATCATCACTAAAAATAAAATAAACAGTTGCATATCAGCACTAAACAAGCAGTCCGTAGTTGTATAAAGGTGCCAAGTGCATGCAATATGTGAAATAAAAGGCAAAAAGGTCAAATAAACAACAGAAAACTGATATGATCCGGTCATTCCAGGATCAATCAAAGTACATCCAACATGCTTTATTTTTCAGGCAACACAGGCATTAACGATTTTGGCTTTCTTCTCCTTCCTTCTCATCATCCCATCTCACCTGCAACCCCAGGCGGACTTGTTTGGTGACAGCTGTCTCAGGAAACGTGGCCTGCACCATCGGCACCAGTTTACTTGTCAATGAACCTCCCTCTGGGCCAATTAGGTTGCTCTCTTGCTGGATTCGTGATACAACAGCAAAGTAAAGGGGGAAGTCGGTGGAGATGATGCGGCGGATTCTCTTCTTCCCGAGCTCCTCTTGACTTTCTAAATCTGCAAAGAGAAGACAAGGTTACGTTTAAGAAGTGATACCGAGTGAATGTTTGAACAGTCTGAGAGTCAGCGCGACACGCTGAAACTCTTACCCTCATCCATCCCGTTGAGGATTGTTTCTAGCACCTCATCACCATAGCGATTGCGATGCTCTTTCCAGACAGAGCCGTTCTCACTCCTCAGCACCACGAGCTCCCGGTCACCACGACCCAGAGCAGCAAAGTGGGGAATCTCCACTATCACTGGTCTGCAAAACAACACAAATGGAATTAGGCATGAATTCAAAATTTGAAAATAATTGTAAAAAAACAGTTATAAAACAGTTAATATTTTATTAGTTTCGACATTAAATTAATTCAGTTTTCAACTATTTCAGATGCATAAAGAGAGAAATTAATTTGCGTCCTCACCCCAGGAACTGCATGCCTGCTGGACCCAGAGAGATGATTCTGCTGGCCAGCCCCTCTCCCTCCACCAGGGGAGGGGGGCTTGTCAGCTTCTGTGGCTTCACCAGGCGGCAGGTGATGCGGGTTGGGGCTGCACAGGTCCGCGGAGGTATAATGACACGCAGACCATTATGTCTGCTGCCTCGCATTGAGCCACCTCTGGCATCCACCATAAAACTGACTAAGAACCTGGTATGGGACAAAGACTGTGTCACTTAGCTGCCAGATCAGACATTAAATAGAGATTAAGTGAAATAATATTTAATGTTCATATTACTGCTCTTCTGACCCCGTGTGTATGGGACTAGCGACTGGGCTGACATTGTCTGACGTCTCAGTTGCTGGGCTGCTGGGAATCAGTGAGTCCTCGTCGTATTCTTTGGGCAGTGGAAGTGGAGTGTGTTGCTAGACAGATAGAAAGACAAGCTGGTCATGACATTCTCAAATGAACACTATTTAGCATAGTGTTGAATCAAATGGTGTGTTACTTCCACTATCATTTGCTTAATAGGGATATGAAGAGGACTATGATTAAAGATTATGCCTCTGTACCGGATTTTAAATACTATTTTTGCAGTGAATAGGGAGAAGAGACATCATTAACCTTTAAAAGACCATTGAAGAGGAATTCTCATTGCCTTTTAAAACTAACATAATTGCATCATGTTATATGCTTTCAAAGAAAGTCACCTGAAGTGTTATTTTTAACAAACCATGACATGTTGACAAAACCTATAAAGAAGAGATTAGTGAGTGTGAACAGGGCACTTGAGTCGCACTATGAGAAATTTAGGATTCAGTGTTTTTGGATATTGGCTCATACTGCAGAGTAAAAGTGTTCATCTTGGTCTCTTACAAGTCACTGTTATAGAAGAACAATACTACTGCAGCTCTGTACCTGGTCTATCTCGTGCTCTTTCAGCATGACGGTCTCTGGAGAGACACGGGGGATCCTGGGAATGGCTGGTGAGTAATTTCTATTGTGTGAAAAGAGAAAAACATGTCAGATTTAAGAAATTTCTCTACAGCTCACCTCCTCCCAAGTGCTCCTGCTGGTGTTTAGTAAGTGTCTATGGTGCATCCCCTTCTGTCTATCCACCAATGAGCTTGTGGCTATCATCTTGGCTCTCTCCCCTACTTCCCAAGCCCAGCCCCCCTTACGCTGTTCCCAGCCCTCTCTCGTACTCCAGTGATTTCTTGGGGGAGAGGAAATCGTCATCATGGTCTTTCATGTCATCCATCTTCATGTACCTGGCCCCTTCTGTCCCCAAGAACTCCTCTCCTTCAGAGAACAACATGCCAAACAGAGCGAACAGACCGTGGTCAGGTTGGTGAAATACCACAAGAGAAAGAGAAAAAGAAAAGAAAAAGATTGATTAATGAGTGGTTATAAGGGTTAGAAGGGACAACATGATGACCCAGGATTTAGGTGATGGCTCTGTGATTTAGAGGGCAAGACCGGTGAGATGAGACATCAATGATAAAAGTCTGCTCACTGACCTTCCTACTGCTTGAACAGCAAAAACACTTAAAATATAGGGTATGAGAACAGGAACAATACAGCAGGTCACTTGAAAGAGCTGTTACCTCAGGAAGCTGAGTTCGACACTTTTGATTCAGAATACCCAAACAACATTAAAATAAGAGAGGACACCTTATAAATGCACTCAGTGAGTGAGCTCAGTTAGAGGCAACAACATTCATATCTGTGCATAGTGCATGGGAGCATGCATTAGCACAATTTCATTCGAAACGTGTTATCTGGTGAATAAAGTCCTCCACTTCAGTGGATGATTTACGAATCAGCTCTCTCTGAGAGTGAAGTGTAAGGATATTTTTGCTCTAAGACACAAAAAAGCAAACACAGACAGATTCAGAAAGGCATCAGTCCACTTAAACACACACAATGACATAAGTACAAACTCTTCTCAACTCCACTTGGAGCATACAGTGCAATAACCTGATGTGAGCAGGGATGGGTTTTGAGTACTTACCCTCCAAAACAAGCAGAAACGTTCAAGAATTCACCAGGAACAAAGTTTCCCTGCGTGTATGAGCATACCCTGTGTGAGTGGATGTCTGTCTGCAGACCAGAGCCCTATCTAGTAGGTGTTATTACACTATGTTTGACTCTTCCAACAGGTTTATATCAGAGAGCTCATGTCCAAAATATTCTAGTCTTGTGGAGCCTACCTTGCATGTATGCCAGTATCATTTTACCACCCTGAATTTAAAACAGCAGCTCAGCTACTTTCTATATTTAGAGCAACAGTGAAAATCTGTCAGTTAAATTATCAAGGGACTAAATATCAAGACGTGTCCTCCGACATCGTTGTGGTGTCCAGGAACTAAACGTTACCTTCATTAAGTGATTTTTTGGCCACTTGGAGGCGGCAGAAACAGGCTGTGTGCTGTGAGCTGGTATCAGTTTTAAGTTGATGTTGCTAACTTTTTAGCAAACAGTTTATGAACTGTTGAGGACGCGATCTGACTTCATCATGTTAAGCTGGTTGTGTCAGCTAACTTTGCATGCTGGTAAATCAAAACAATGTGTTAAAAGCTTGAATTCATCACTACGAGCAACGTCTTTAAGATATGTAGTAAGTAAGTATTCATCTGAGCCCCTGTTAATACAAAAGTGTTGATTATTGCCACTCTAAACATTTTATTAAACCATCGTTACCCTTTAACCAACCCAACAAACTCCTGGCCACAGTTGGCATTGCAGGAACACAAGATGCACAATATACTGCTTCAGACACATACACACAAATAATGAGTTCAGATGCTAACAAAGCTCCACAACAAATTTTTGTTTTTAAGCAAAAATTCTGTTAATTCCATTTGATAACAACAATGAATCAAAGTGTTATAGGAATGGTCTGTACTGTATGTACTGTATTGGCCATAGCTATAACTGCTGTCATAACATGGAGACACCCGGAGAGTTAGAGAATGGGGGTGTTATAGCAGGGACATATAAAGGTCACAGACATGGGTGCTATGGGTGCATGCCAATGAGAAATTAGAACCATCATCATGGTGAGCACCACTACAGAGGGACGGTGAGAGAGAGCAACAGGGAGATAAAAATGAAGAGAATGAGCTTGAAATGGAGCCACAGACTTTATTACAACGATCTATGAATGCCGCACAAAGAAAGAAAGAGACATTCATACCTAATGTTAGCTGTGCAATTCCTAAAAAAGGGCAAAAGGCAAAAAAGTAATTGGAAAAAATGAATATTTATGTGACCAGTTCAGACATAAGAAAATCATCCTCGTAAACAGTAGGTAATATTTTGCTTCAGTGCAACAGTCTGTTTCATATGGTTTAGAGTAACAGTATTGTACCTTCATCCTCAGACACATCCAGGATCTCATCCACTGTCTCTGGGAAACTCATGCGATGTTTGTCTGTGGTTGTCTGCAGAGACAGAGGAGGGGATTATTATGGGCACATGACACCAGCGCTGTGTCTGGCAGGTAGCAGGTCTTAATCTTACAAAGTAGTTCCTTGAAATGATTGCTGTTGTTATTTGGTGCTATATAAATAAACAATAAAATAGAAAATAGTATTTCTAAACTTCTCACCATGGAGACTGTCTCCTCAGTGACAAGCTTAAGGACGTCAATCACAGATATGTAACCCAACCTCTTAGCAATGGCCAGTGCTGAAGTACCACTCTAAGAGACAATCACAAGCAGATTGGTCATATCAACAACAACAAAACAAACTTTTTAATGGGTTTAACGGGAGACAAGGTTCGCATTTATGCTTACTGTGGTAGTCTCGTTGGGCTGGGCTCCATGCTTTAGTAATAATGTCACAATGTCTGTGTGCCCTTGTTGGGCCGCCTGGTGCAGAGGAGTGTAACCAAGCTGGAACAGAGACAAAAGACGGGACATAAAAAATAATTTACAAGTGTCAACTCTGGCTCTGAAGCATCAAGAAAACAGCTTATTCTAAGTGTTAGTTATAGCCCTACGTCTGACCTTATGATCCTGTTTACACCTGGTATTAAGATGCAATAGCTGAGACACTTGCTCCCAGATTTCATTACTGCTGTGTCATTTCCACAAAGGCTATACAACTGTATTTAGCTATACCCTCATAAACAGCCAGTCACAGTAGCAACATAATCAAGTGTCCATTGGACATATTCCTCTGCCCAAAAGGAAAAGAGGTATTTTGTTTCACTGGCACTCCAACCATGCATGTCAGTTTTTACCTGCATGCTTCTTTCATTATTTCTTGTTTTAGTTTGGAGCCTTGGAGCATATGTTCTGCACTGATTACTTATTATCCTGTAACGTCATTGTCAGGGATGCACGAGGATACTTCAGCATTTAAAGCAAAGTAGCATTTAAGCTACAGAAGAGATCTGGTCAAATGAGACCCAGACCACCTCGGCAGGTGGTTTGGTTGAGCTGATCCCAATCTGTTTTGGTGACTTTTTACACCTGTATTTAGCTCTGTCTACTTCAGATTGCCCCAGATGCATCTTAATACCAGGTGTGAGTTTTTCACTCAGTCAGCTTTTCTGTAATAAACCATCTCTCTAGTTACAACACTGCAAATGTGCAAAATATCTACACAACACATTTACACATATTTATAAAGTAAATACATTCAGTCTTTGCCAAATGCTTTGCATTTTGCATTTGATTTTAAAGACAAACTTTTCTAGTTTCAATAAATCATAAATAAAATGGCTGGTGATAACAACCAGTGCTTTGAGCTCTGTGACTTGTAGTGGTTTTCTCAGAGGGAGACACTCACCCTTGTTTTGCTGTTGACATTGGCCTGTTGCTGTTGTAGGAACTTCACCATCTTGATGTTGCCATAGTGACACGCTACATGGAGAGGAGTGTAACCCATCTGAAAGTAGACAGAACAGTAGTAAAAAGTCGAAATCACACCAGTCGCATAATTTTAGTATTCTGACCTTTAAATGTGAATAGATATATATGTCTACTGGCAATAATAACACCACTATTGACACCCTCACATTATAATCAACATTGTAACAAATTCCTCGCCTAAATACCTTGAGATCATCAGGATATTTATGCACTTTGACACTACCTGCTACTGCAGATATGCCATTTAGACCTGCAAAAACATCTTACACGTGTGGCAGCATAGACTGAGGCTCCCTGCTTCACCAGGATATCAGCAATGCCAACATGTCCTTCTTGTGCCACCAAATGGAGTGGGGTTAATCCACTCTGTAGGCAACAAAGGTCAAAGGACAAATGTCAAATATGTCACACACAGTACACATCACAGTCATACCTAATTGAACTGCACAGTATAATTATTTTATTGTTTATGTAGTTCTTGCCTTGTTTCCTAGGTTGACGTTGGCCTGTTTGGAGATGAGCAGAGACACCATGTCAGGCCTTCCTTCCTGCGAGGCCAGGTGGAGTGGTGTGACTCCCTGCAGTGACTCGGCATTGGCTGAAGCGCCATACTGCAGCAGGCTGTTGGCTACCTCCACTTGGTTCTGCTTGGATGCTATGTGGAGGGCAGTGTAGCCATTCTGAAAGATGAAGAGTAGTGGTCAGAAAAACTAAACGTCTTTCACTGAATAGTTTATTGAGGATTCAATGTGTGGATTTGTGCTTTTTCTTTTACCCTGGCTGCACTATGCGGTGACCCTCCCTTGCTGACGAGCAAGTTAACAACATCCAGGTTGTTGTGATGTACAGCAACATGCAGCGGAGTCAGGCCATTCTGCAAACACAGACACAAAACGTCATCAGCATGTGGTATTTCTTACATAATTTTCTTTCGTATACTGTATGAAATTCATTTATGTTTTTCTTACTTTGCCTGCTGCATTAGGGTTGGCTCCCCTTTCCAACAACAACTCTGCTACATCCACTTTGCCATACTTGGAGGCCACATGCAGTGGAGTGAAGCCTTTCTGTAGAGGCACCGACAGCAATTGGAAGATGGTATTAGGGTAATTGAGGCTCAAATCCATATTAGGTTAATGTTGTTTGGGTATGAGATGGGTTAGAATATGCAAAATTGATGCCCTACCTTGGTCATCTTTGTCTGCTGAGCATCCATATCTAGTAGGATGCGAATGGTTTGTACATGTCCTTCCCGAGCAGCAATATGTAGAGGCGTGTGACCTGCTGTGGTGGTGGAGTTGGGGTTTGCTTTGTGCTCCAGCAGCAGCTTCACAAGCTCCTTGTGACCCATTCGAGCAGCACAATGAAGAGGTGTTTGGTCATCCTGGTCAAGAGGAGAGAGTATTTTTGAAACATGAAACACCACATGTAATATGAACTAAAACTGAAGTTCTCCTGTACAACCTCCAGTACCAGCTGAGGATGATAATTTTTTATTCACTATGTACTGTAGTTACAAAGTTTACCCACTTCTTCAGCCGGAAAATGTATTTCTTAAATAAATGCATATGTCTTTGAGGAATCTTTTGATTCAATACATGCAAATCCTTAATGTGTAAAGTCTCTACCTTAGCCTTAGTGTCCACCGGTGCTGCATTCTGCAATAAAAACTCTGCCACCTCATAATGTCCTGCACGAGACGCCATATGCAGAGGAGTCTCAACTTTCTGCTCAAACACAAACGACACAAAGTACACGATCAGATTCATTGCTTTAACAACAGCAACATCATTATCACTGTACAGGTGATTAAGGTGAAGATTTTTGATGAGAACTCACAACATTGGAGGCACTGGGGGAAGCTCCTTTCTGCAGCAGGATCTTCACAATGTTGAGGTGACCCATAAATGATGCCACATGTAACGGGGTCAGGCCAGACTGATTACAAGGAGGCCAGGATTAGACAAATTAGGAATTGACTTGACTTGTTAATCCATTTTTAGATGAGTGATTTAAGTTTATTTTATTTCTTCCTCTTCCCTTACCTCAGTCACAGCCTCTAAAGATGCCGCATGTTTGAGCAGGAGATCCATCACACGCATGTGGTTCTTTTTACAAGCGATATGCAAAGGAGTGAAGCCATTCTGTAGAAAAAAACAAAGAAACAATTATCTTCACTATGAAGGTAAAAAACTACTTTGCATTTTTTTAAATAACAAAACGTGCACTTGTAACTTACGAGTGCCCTAGAGTTTGGTTTGGCCCCTTTGTCCAGCAGTAGTTTGGCCATGCGGTGATTACCACAGTGCGCTGCCACATGCAGAGGGGTAAGGTGGTCCAGTGTGATGTCATCAATCTCAGCATTGTACTGCAGAAGCTGCTTGACACAGTCCATGTGGTCCCCCTGCGCTGCCATGTGGATTGGAGACAGGCCATTCTGAAAAGAAAAAAAAAACCTCTCTCATCTAATGGAAGCGAGTGGCAAGGCAGCAGCAATGGTGATTTATATGGGAATATCTGTTTGTCTAGTTGATCAAAATGTCTCACTGTCACTTAACTTAATTAAGACTAAAACATAAATAATAATAAATAGTGTACTGTTCATTTTTATGGGAAGTATAGAATTTTCTTTTGGTGTCTCTTACCTTGGTCTTTGCCTGGATGGGGGCTCCATGGTCCAGCAGGATCTCTATAATCCTGACATGACCGTTTCTGGCTGCACAGTGCAGAGGAGTCAGCTCATCCTGCAGAGGGATGAACAGTGATTTAGTTATCGATGTGTTCAACTAGAAACAAAGACAGTAAAGGAAAGAAACATTAAATGTGTGCTTCACCTTGGTCTTGGCATCAATCTGCGCCCCTCTGTCCAGCAGGAGTCGGACCATGATCACATTCCCCCGTCTAGATGCAATGTGCAGAGGAGTGATGCCGTTCTGTAAAAAGACAAAGATTGCACCGATACAGACACACAAAGGACAGAGAGCAAGGACTAAAGATCAGCCTTTAATTAGTAGGGATGACTAATTAAAGGTTAAGGTAGTAATTACCTACCTTTGGGGTGAAGTTGACATTGGCTCCTCTGTTAAGCAGAAGTTGAGCTACATTCAAGTTTTCATAGTGTGCAGCAATGTGGAGGGGTGTGAATCCAGTCTGCAGGGACACATAAGGGTGAGTACTTCTCATTACCTGAGCCTTTCAGAAAACACAAAAACAAACCAAGCAACAACAACATATACATTCCTAGTGGACATGTACTGTACATGCTACAATCTCATATACAGCAGCCATCCACACAAAAAGTCCCACATACCTTGCTAAGTACATCAGGATTGGGGTCGTTCTGCAGAAGCACCGCAGCTGTGCGTGTATCATCATTGCGTGCTGCAATGTGTAGTGCAGGGAGGCGGACCTTTCCCTTGGTGCCATAGTTGATGAGCAGGGCTACAACATTTTCATGTCCTTGCTGAAGAGCCACGGCGAGAGGAGTAAATCCATCCTGCAGCACACAGAAGACAGTCAGAAGATGAGAAGTGTCAAGAAAATGAGAGAGACCTAAAGAGAGAGGCTTATGAAAACAAAGAATGGCAACACAGCGAGTGTGGATCAGCAGGGATGGGATTGAAAAATTTAGGCGATTACTCTGAAAACTTTTCGCAGTTCTTTGGTACCTCAGTTGGAATGCTCTGATTGGCTCCGTTCTCCAGAAGAAACTTCACAACCTCTAGATGGTTTTCTTGTGCAGCCATGTAGAGTGGAGTGAAACCCTTCTGTCTCAGAAACACGCACGACAGACGCACACGAGCAGCGGCAGAGGAGACAAAAGCACAGCAAGATAGGAAGACAGTCACAGATGCACACACAAGGATGTACACAGAGAGGAAACACCAACACACAAATATAGGAACAAGACCCATGTTAACAGATGGATTTGCAATAGCTGCTACAATGGTTTCACTCTAACGTTCACATAGTTAAGAACTGCAGAGCAGCGTCAGTGTGTCATGTGATCACCGCTGTGAGAGCAGCACTGAATCTCACCTGGGACTGAGCATTGACATTGGCCCCATAGTTAACCAGCTCGGTGACCACCTGCTCCTGTCCTGCAAGGGCCGCAATGTGCAGGGCTGTGTTCCCTTTCTGTTTAAACACAGATGCACAGATATTTAAATACACATATGCATCAACAAAGATTGTCAGTTAAATCCCACATGTATATACCCACATGTATAGGATTGAAATAATTCTCCTATACAATGTGAAGCTATGATACAGCCAGCAGCTGGTTAGCTTAGCATATAGACTAAAAACAAATTTAATCTTTTTCATTCCAAAAGGAACAAAATCTGCCTGACGCTCTTTAGTTTACATTTGTTTAATTTGTTAAAAAAACTGAGCTGTTAAAAATGTAGTCAGTTGTTATGGTCAAGATCTACATGAGTGTTTCTTGGCTGGGAATGATAACTTCGACCTCACAAGTCTCAAAGAAGCAAGAATGTCTCATATCACATGCAGAAACTTCCTGAAATGCTCGGCCATTCCTATTAATGTTAAATTACATTTGTGAAAACCTAAATAAGAATTCAAATTAGATATGGTTAAGTTTTAGTTAAGTGATTTGTGGGTGGAATTAAGATCGAATGACTTTCTGCAGGCGGTTTTACCTTTGTGGTCGTCTCCAGTATGATTCCATTGTGGAGTAGCTCAAGCACCATTTTGACGTGGCCTTCTTTGGAGGCCAGATGCAGCCCATTGAGCCCATTCTGAGTGAGACAGCAGAACAGACTTCATACTGAATGGTCCTACACTAGGAACATAAATATTCCCTAATCTAAAAGGACTAACCACACATGTACACACAAACACATGTAGACCATGCCAAGTCAAAAAACAAGAAAAAAAACTGGGGTTGTTATCACAGTGACTGAAGCACTCACAAACATAAGCAGGCAAATACTTACACTGGACAGGTATGCATGCAGAATTGTCATATTCAAAGTAGTCATTAGCAAAAACAATGTCTACAGGGGTCAAAATCAGGACGTGAACATTTCATTTGATTCATGGAGGTGAGAGAAGAGGAGGAGGAATAAGAGGAAGACGGGAGGGGGATGGCAGGCCGCTGGTCTCGTGGCTGGGAAGAATACGAGCCGTGTGGGATAGGTCTGACCTCACACAGCCTTCCTTCAGCCGCACAGGACATGTGAGGTTGGACCTTTCCCACACCACTGATATTATTCCTCTGAGTGGGGAGACCACAGCACACCATCACTCTACTGCAGACAGAGGAGAGCAGGAGGGAGGGGAGGCAATGAGGGAAAAGCAAGAAAATAAATAGAACTTGAGCTAGAAAACAGAACACCAACGGAAGGAGAGAGGGTGGTGGAGTTGTTACACTGAGAGGGATAAAAGTGGAGGGAAAACATAATAAAGGGAGGGCGTGAGTGAGGCAGTGTGTTTGTGAGTGAGCCATGGCAGAGGTACACACAGTCAAGCCTCCACCTGGCCAAATGTCCATCAGGCCAACACATCAGACTGCACATCCAGCATTACTCACACAATCAGAACAAGAATCTCACTGAGTTAAAGTGATGCTTTAAAACATAAATATCATCTTTCTACACCACCAAATCTGTGCACATATCTGTGGTTAAGTTGTGTTGAAAACTGAAAATATGTCAACAACTATTTTCACAATATTGAATTATTAAGCAGAAATGAACAATGATTAGTTCTATCTTGAAGATTTCTTTGTGTCCTTTGAAAATTAAACTAAATGCTTGTGTTTTGGATTAAGGAACATTAAAGCCACTACGAGTAGAGTCCGAAAATTCCCAAAATTGGAGCCATCTGGAGGCAGAATAAAAATAGATACAAGCAACACACACAGTACTGCACCAATATTAAGACACTGTGTGTGTGCAAAGAGCTAGAATGCTGTAAATCACCACTTTAACTCAAACACAAAAAACACCAGTGAAAACACAATTTCATATCAACAATTTCAACATAACAAACAACTAAATAGTTTTGCAAGAGTTTATTTTGCAAGACAAAAAGTTTTTGTATATCTGAATGTAATTATGTTTTTAATCCATGAGGTGTCTCCCTTCATCATGATGAGTTTGCCAATAATAACCACTGTACAGAGTTACAGTACATGAATAAATCTGTTATGTTGGGTTGTGAAAAGGCCTCATAGAAATCCTGACAGATGCATTACTAGCAATTAGAAAATGTTGAGGACAGCACAAGTGAATCGAAGGGAACCCATGACTAAGGTAGATTAATGAACAGGAGGAATCTCTCTCACACACATTTACAGTTTTGGCCACGTCTCAGTAGCCTGAGGGCAGCAGAGCCTACTAGCACTGCCTCTCCCTGGACACTCAGGGAACAACCGTCAGAGAAAAGGAGACAGGATTGACGACACTGTGCAAAGTAGAAACTCTTGCCCCATTTATCACTGTCCCCAGAGACCCTGTAAACGCTACCTGTCACCTCCAGCCACTGATTAACAGTGAACCTGAGCATGCACATACAGTACAGTGAATGACTGAGTGCACAGGCAGATGAATGTGTACAGTGGTTAGCTCAGACACATCATGCACATAGGACACACTTATATACAGTAGAAATAACCATACAACAAATGGTAGTACACAGTGACAATCTGAGGGCAGAACATAATTCAAAACCAAATGACTAATCATTTCACTGTTTGTAAATGCCATTAACCAAACTGCTCTTTCCATTCACATGTTGCTGTTCTTGTTTTGAATAAGAAGTGGCAAACCCACCCACGTGCTAAGTTGGTATTTAATTAGTTGGAAAGCAGATAGACATAGCAGAAGACTATACCCTTACAGGATTCAATGGTGAGTAAATAAGTACTTATAAATACTCAACTATCTCTGCTTCCTGTACACTATTATGCATTACAACTAAAAGAATCTGTTTGGCAGATAAGCAAAATTATCTGATGTGAATAAAAAGACAAATAGAAAAGATAAAAAAATAGAAACTACTGGCTGATAGATGAACTTGCTGTTCAGACGCTATAACAGCAACCAGTCACATATGGAGAATGTGCAGCTCTCACCTGATTGGCTGTATTTATATCGATGCCATTTTTAATATGTTCCAGGGCCTTGTCCAGGTTGCCGGAACGGGCCGCACGGAGAAAACTGTTGCCAGCATCTGCCTACAAGTGAAAAGCAAAGAAGGAACGAGAAGGGGATAAAGTGTATAGGAGAAAGTGAGAGACATATAAAGTGGAGGAATAGAGAAGGAAAATGGACAGGGAGACAGAGCTTGGTTATTATTTTTGCATTTCACATATTCAAAACGTTTAGTAGCGGTAGATTCAGTTTCCCTCTCAATTCAATCCTCCATTGGGATTTTGGTCAGTGCAGTTTAAACAGCTTGAAATTGCACCTTGACACAAAAGTAAAGTCTGCTTTGTACTCAGGTGATAAGGCAAGTGTGATAATAGCGGCTGTTAGTCCCGTTGTGCCAAGCAAACTGCTGGATCTTTGTCGAGACTGAATTTGTGTGCGTATGAATGAAAGAGTTAGAAAGAGACACAAGGTGAATGGAGAAATCATAGAGACAATGAGAGTTTGCCGAGTGCTGGCTCATGGGCCTGCACACGGCACGTCCAGTGTGTCTGTCTGTGTTTTGTTTGTGTCTGAGGCCTTCATGCCTCTCCAGACAGGCAGGGGTGCTGCTGAAACAGGATCACTCATGCGGCACAGGGGGAGAGGAGAGGAGGAGAAGTGCGAGGGAGAACCACAGGGATAAAAATCGGCTGCGGCAATCCCTGCACCTTTTCATTTTCATCAATCTCCACTCTCACCCTACTACACTCATTCTCATCTCTCTAACCAGTTATTTCAACTCGCTGGTCATTTACTGTCTGTCAAGCACAGACAGTAAATGAACAAACCTCTCATTATGTGTTCCAAAAAACAAACACAAAATGTTACCATCACACCCACGAATAAAAATGCTTTTCTCAAATATTTTACACTGTATTTTAAGCTGTGTTGTTTATTGTTGTGATAAGATTATTGGTCCTCGTTTGACAGGGAGTGAGTCTGAGTAAAAAAGAGAAAGGAACCACATGCCTGAAGTTGAAGCATAGCAACAAATGACACAACACACCCTCAGTATGACACCAATGGCACAGCGCTGTGCAAAGACAGAGGTCACTTTGAAAAAAAAAGGTAGGGGCAATGGCAGGGAAACAGAAAACTTTGAAAGGAAAAGTTGCTTCCAGCTGACTGGGACTGCAAAAACCGTTGCAATTGCAGACTCCTGTTCCTCATACCTGTTATTTGGAGCTAAAGTTAACACAGTGGCCAGGTTTTCACTTTGAACGTCACACAGGAAGCAGCATCCTATGTGTAAAGTAATAAATCCAGGGCTTTTGTGCCAGTACACCAACTCACAATAAATGTTTTTGGCTGTTGCTCACAGACAAGGCTCAATATTGTGCAGTACAAATCCTCTGAATATACATTCCCACATGAACACTTTTATATTTTATACTATACTTCAAACAGCACATACTATTAAAGTTTCTGAGTTCAGTTAACTGGTTAATTTACTTACGGTTACCAAGCTGTCCTGGGAGGCCATGTTCTCCCTATTCCTGCTTTTAAGACTTTCTCATTCACTTTCAGTTTGCAGAAGAAGATAACCCTCAAGCCTCCTCCTTCAGGGCTGCTGCAGAGCAACTGACCCAAGAACACAGAGCTGTCACACTAGTTTTAGTACAGGAGTATAGGATACTCCGCAAAAAAAAAAAATCTTTTTGAGCATGTTTAACTTAACAGTACATGTCTGTGTGTGTGTGTATAACAATGAGAATCCATTGAGAATCCATTTACTATAAGGGAGGATCCATATGAAAACATTTAGATTTGCACAGGATTTGGTGGATAAATTATGCTTTTGCAAAAATACTCACTTTATTCTATTTTATAAAATAATTATATGCTTCACAATTAAAAGAAAAAACACTAATAATCTTGTATTGGGGGTGCTGTGTGTGTAAAAACTAAATAAGCCTATACAATGTAGCAGGGTGATTGTCTTGGTGCCGTGTTTGTAGACTTTGCCATGGAGACACAAGAAAAATCCTTTCTTCAAAAGTAGAATCAAACACAGCTGATGCAGTGTCACCCACAACCTAACAATATAAATGGTCTCACAGCAAATGGTAGCATGGTAACACCATGGTGATCCTGACTGAGGCCCCTCTACAGGCATCCCACTCACCCTTGTCAGATCACTCTCCCCCAGAAGCTGCAGTGTAAACTTGCTGAAGTTTACAAGATGAGAGAGGCTCACGTGAGAATCCAGCAGAAAGATGTCACAAGTCAGTGGTCAGCATGTTTCTGTATGAAACTGCTCACGTCAACAAGTGAGTGTGTGGTGTGATGAGATAAAAATGCAGGGGAACCACACCCATCCACTAACTCAGACATAAACAGTTACGAGGCACATGTACACAGCATTTACTAGTGAAAACACACAATCTAAAAGTGTTCAGTGGTAATTCCTGTGCTACGTTTTGCTGAACTCTGGTATGATTTAGATGAATGAGTCCCTCTCCGGTTATTCCCAGAGAGCGTGGACAAGCTTCAGGCTCTGGGCAGTGCAGAAATGAACAGGCACATTAATCATGTTGTTTGCAGCAAGAGAAACAGACGATCACCCTCTGAGCAGTTCTATGGTTAACATTGGCAATATAAACACGCACATGCAGACAGCAGAGACTCCTCATAATGAAGATCAAAATTACCAAGTAAAATTATTCCCACATCTCATCACTGAAAACCATCTCCCCCGAACTACCAGCTCCTCGTCTTTATCTCAGTTTTTCTTTCCTGCACTGTCTCTGTCCCCCCGCTTCGTGCAAACCGCCCTCTCCCCCCTCACTTGCCTCCTCTGCTGGTGCTGCAGCAGACAGAATGACATCACCCCCTTGTCGGTGGACTGCAGTGTCGTGAAAACTCGGTGTGTACGCATGTGTGTGTGTATGTATACACAAGGAGGCAGGCTTGAAATCAACATCCTGACCATGAAGCTCCACTGCATTGGACAACTAGCCCTGAAGAATCAGCATTTTCACAAGAGACAGATCACGTGTGTTTTTTTCATTTCTGAATGGAATCGGCCTGAATTTGTGTGAAGGGGCGAAATAAGACATGAAGCATGAATGGGAAAGAGAGAAATTGCAAAGATCAAGATTTGAGAACAGGCTGTTTTGTGTCCACACTGAGCTTGAAAACAGCTGTGAAGACTTTGTGCACACTAACTTTCCATCTGCATCAAATCTTCATGTAAACTGTTCCCTATTCAATCTATTTGCAGAAGCTGGGTGAACACTATTGCAGGATTACCAACACTGTGTGGCTGCACTGTAATCTCAGTAGCCTGTCACTATGTCAGAAACAGGGAAGCAGGGAGCTCCAGAGATGGGGAACACCCTGAAAAAGTGTGTTTACAGCGGTCCTGTCTGAGGATGTGAGGCTCTGACCTATAGTGGAGAAATAGCTCAGCAATGCAGCTAGGAATTAGACCATGAATTGCTTTAAAGGTAATTAGTAAAATCTCAAAATCAACACCAAAGCTCATTGGTGACCACTGAAGAGAAGCTAAAACAGTGGTAACATGAAGCTGATGATGTGCAATCATCTGCTTCATGATGTTCTTAAGATCAGAATTTAACAAAAAACGCAATCTTCAGGATGCTGCTCGGTTGATAAAAACATTCAACACTGAATGTCTTTTCTAACTTGTTTTCCAAATGTGAGGTCTGTGTCATATATGAGAGTTTTTTTAACATCTGTGTGGACTTTAGAGGAACAAATATGATTTTTTGTAACATTAATATGTGAAAATCAAAAAAAAAAAAAAATCCCAAACCTATTTTGTGTGACAGAAATGCTTTTTACCTTGGGAACCACTGGTTTAAATCAACATGCTGCTCCTGTCAGTCTAGACAGATTAGTCAACGTGTCAGTGCTTGAGAAAGAACAGCCAGCACTATTTCACCAGGTGCAATCAAGAGGCAAATCCTCGGACCCTTCATCCAAATGTCAGTGGGAGAATCTCTCTGCCCAAGATCACGGTGATCTGTGGGACATGGAACTATTATATGCTTCTCAATATTTCAATTAAAATGAACATAAAGTAGCATTCACTAGGCACACAGACCAACACCCTATCTCTCTCTCTCTCTTACATACACATACACATACACACAAATACAGACACCAACATGAATTTGCAGATGCAGCACCAGGTGCAAATCATAAATATTTTAAGTGCCACCACAGCTATTTGTACACCCAGCAAAAAGGTGAAAATAAGGCATGGATATAAGTTCAGATAGTCAAAGTCTTGCTTTACTTGCAACAATTTCTTAAACTTTAAACAACATGTGTGCAAACACACCAAACTCTTTCTGCTGCTTTTCCCTGCTAATCTCAGTATATTAGTGTATTTATCAGTGTGATTGAGTGGTTTCTATACATTTTTGAAGAACACTGAACACTCATATGGAAATTCCTGCAGAGTGCTTAAACAGCTACTTCATCACACTTTTTCTGCTGACTGGCATTAGTTCTAGAAATTGATTTTCTTTGCTGTCTTTTTTTCCACAGGCCTCCACTGCTGCATTCATCTCTCAGGCTGCTTGGAGAGATTGCGCAGGCAGCAGGCTGTTTCCGGCTACAGACATGTAGTAGTGTAGAGTGTGAGACCCATGGGACTGCTCAGCTATGGACACATTTACAGGAAGTAAGTGAGCAGGTCACTAGGATGAAGCTGTAACATTCTCCCTCCCATTGCTGTCTGTCTGTATGTAAAACTGTCTGTCTGTTCGACCATTCGTCTGCCAGCTTCTATTCCCTGGATGTAGTGAAGCGTCTTATCCCATTTTTACTATTTACTTTCTCACACTCCCAGGCTCCCCCTCTCTGTATCCCACTGTTTGTCTCTGGCGTACACAGTGATTGTCTCTTTATATCTGGCTCTGCTGCAGCCTCTGCACTAGTAGATGAGATTGTCATGGTTATTGTGATCTTTTAAGAGGATAACAAAGAGGGTGAAAGCCATAGGCTGGAGATAGGGTTTGGAACCTATGGAGGGCAGGATCAAGAAATGGTAAACATCCTGTATGTGATTGGAGGGACAGAGAGAACATATATTAAATAAGAATAACTTCAATTTGAACCTGCAAACAATGCTTACCTTAATATGCTTCACCATATTTACAGTGGCAAAAACGTATGTGTATGCCTATTTATTTTGAGGGTGTTGACTAGAGCTACTTTGACTGACAAAAAACACTCAAACTTAATGAGCTTGAGCCACACAAGCACGTTAAACATTGAACTATTAGGTCTATGGCAGAACACCAAAATGGAAGCTGCTGCTTACTAAAGTAAACATTGTGCACATCTGAAGTTTGCCAAAGAGCACATTGATACTCTACAGCAGTATTAGCAAAATATTTTGTGGACTGATGAAATATATTGAACTATTTAGAAAGAACACACAGCACTAAATTTGGCGTAAAAAGGTAACAGCATATTATCACGAAAACATCATCCCAACTGTAAAGTATGGTGGAGGAAACATAATGATTTGGGCCTGCTTTGCTGCATCAGAGCCTCAGAGCTTGCAGTGACTGGGAGAAAGATTAATTCCCAAGTGTATCAAAAAGTTCTTCAGAATGATGTGAGAATGTCTGTACGTCAGCTGAAACTCTATAGAAGTTAAGTGATGCTAGACAACAATGATCTTTTTTTTTTGAAAGATAAAAATTTTGTGTTATCATTTTAAGCACAATATAAGATGAAAATTAGATCACATTTTATAAGAAATTACTGCAGAAAACCATCAAATAGCGGCAGTAGCTCAGGATGGAGAGCATCTTCTATGAACTTAGTGGTTAGTGGTTCAATTCCTAGTCCCTCCTAGCTACTTGTCGAGGTGTCCTTGGACATGACACTGAACCCCAAACCCTTGGCCCCTCAAAGGGGCAGCCTGTCCACAATGCGGTTTCCCGTTACTGTGGGACTAATCTGAGTACCTCTTCTGCCACTGCTAACGCTTTTCTTGGTTATATATAGCAGCTCTAGCTATTAAAATTAACCACTGGAAATTCTCTCCACTTGGCCAGTGGCGTTCAGTTAGCTAGTTAATCACTTTATTTGCAAATATGTCTTTTTGTAGAAACCACACAATACAGTGATGAAATACTGCACAATATACATACATAATACTAGATATACTATAAAGGATACAGAACCGTAATATTGAGATATTAAGTAAACTACAGACGGCATCATAATATTGACTGCAGTTCATCCTCAGATCAACTATAAACAAAACAGGCACAACTTTCCTCGCGTTTCATCATCTAAAGTAAAACCTCACAACTACTGCTGCCTCCGTTACCCCAGACAAACTGGCAGACACAACGCGAGCACTCATAGACATCCATGGAACAGTGCCTTGCAATTGTGTGTCCTGTGTAGTCATTATCTCTGCTGGCTCAGTAGATTAAATAGTCTATAGTCTTTTGTAAGGCCATGCTAAGAGTTCCAATAATTGACCCACTAATCAGTTTACTGACCTCTAGTTTACTTACCACAGCTAATCCTGGCTGACATCATACAATCTGAACATCAAACAGAGGAACAACTGAAGTCAAAAACAAGATTAAGAAGGAAAACAGAACATCATACACACCCACATAAATACGCACTTACACTAATCTTGGATGCACATGCATCACAACTCTCGAAGATACTCCCAAGCCATAAAGCTCCCTCCCACGTTACCACGGGAGGCTCTGTCCGACCAGTTTAATCAGAATTATTATCTTTGGGTCTGTAAACGATGTCTCTCTATATGTTTTAATGCTAAAGCATAAGAGTTCATAAACATGAGAACAGATTACTTTCTTATAAGCAGTACCCATGTTTACAGCTTCATGACACTCTCTTTCCCTGTCTCTTTTATTTTTCTTTGTCAGTGTCGATCTAAAAGATAAGGACAGAAAAATAAGAAAAAAGCAGAGAGAACAAAGCCATAGTGATGTTTCCAAAACAGTGGACAAGAAGGGACAGAAAACAAGAAAACTACTTAGCAAACAGAGCAAACACAGAAATACATGTGTTGAATAAAAAATGAGCTTGGACAAAATGGACAAAGAGTAAATAGCAATACATCAATATCCTCATTCAAGTGTGAAAAGTAAATTAGAAAGAAATTGATTTAAAAATGGGAACATTGTGAAAATATTGGCTCATCAGTGTCTGATGGGAAAAGAAGCAGGTGCATTACATGTGGGAAAATTAAACCAAAAACTTCCAAGCAAAACAAAACACTGCGACAGAAACAGGAATAAAATAAGAGTGGTAGAGATGGATAGAGGTAGACAGAGACAGTATGACGAGACCGAGACAATGACAGGAAAAAGAGAAGAAGCGAGTGTATAGAAGGAGGAAGGTGAAGAGGAGACAGCGAACAGCAGAATTTGTGGTACTCACTCCAAAAGTGAAGGTCTTGACTGGCATGCCTGTTGGCCCTCCACTCTCTCTTTCTTATGTTTTCTGTTTCTCTCAAACACACAGCTGTCTTTTCGGTTGCCCCCCGAAAGTGCTGCAGTACAGGGCACGCAGACCCCAATCCAACGTAAACACGAATGCACACCCACACACACATAGACACACACATGCCCAGACACACACACACACACACACACTTGAGTAAGCATGGTGGGTGGAGAGACTGGGGAGGGTGGGGGTTAAGGGGATGGGGGCCCAGGGGTTTATCTCTGGAGGAATGTTGCCTGTATCTAAAGACACACATTTCACACGCAGCCAAAAACAAATGGGTATCAGACGCTCTCACCATAAGCTACTTGTTTCCAGTCTAACTAGCTTAGTCTCAATCACTTTTTGACCCAAACTTCAATTTTTTTCTCATTCATCTCCATCTTTTTCTGTGTTCTGATCTCCACCTCATCTAACCTCTCCACCCTTCTGGTTTTGTTGCTCCCCTGCACTCTCTCACCTTAACTTTATCCCTCTTTTCTCCTGTCCCTTCTTCCCCACGTCACGCCCATCTCTCTGTCTCCTGTATGTTTAGTGACAGCCAGACAATCTTTTTTTTCACGGACCCGGCAACACCAGAATAGTATAGTTACTGTGGAGAAAGGGTGTGTTTTTTCGGAGCTGGTCTGTGAGGTGACTTACAGTGACAAAGCACCCGGTGGGGGGGTTGGTGCCACCGCCCCGTGACAATGGGCCAGACACACGGGGTGGGGGGAGAACGGAGGGGCCAGCCTCTCAAAAGGCCCTGCCTCTTTTAATAAAGCGTCCATCATTCCCTGCTTGAAAAGACCTCTTTTTCTCTACCTCTCCCCTCCTCTCTCCCTCTCCTGGCTAAATGCTGGGAAAAGCACATCGCTGCCAAAACCATGCAGAGAGATAAATGCTTGTAGGAGAGGGGAAGGAGGGGGCAATGTAGAAAGAAGGCTACACACCACTCAGTGCCACTGGACCGTGACCTGGGCAAAAACATCACGTGGGACATCTCTCCTGTCCAAATTACTGAGCTTGGACAGTGATGAGGGCTGTGCCACTGAATATGGGTTTGGGGACTATGGACACTAATGTCCATGAAAACATGACAAATTATCCTGTGGTCTTCCATGAAAAGGGACGGCAAGTGACATAAACCACATTTGGCTCAGCCTGCAGAAAGTAACACATCTGAGGAGAAGAAGGATAACTTAGGGTCTTACTGATAGGATCTTCATAAGCTGTTGCAGAATCAAATGAATAATAATCAAGGTTTTCTCTGGTGTTTACCAAGTGCTAGTGACGTAAAATGCTCAAAAACATATTTTGCTTTTAGTTACAGCACATTCAGTTGAGCAGAATTTAATACTAGAAGGCTGTTTTTACCTTCATCTCCCCAAGGAGCAAAGTGGCCACATCAGTGTGTTTAAAATGTGATGTACAAGCACAATTTTGAGAATTCACAAAAGGTTAAATGTGGTTCAGTGTGTGAATGGTGCTATATATTGTGCAGCACATGCTCAGAAATAAGTACACTTAAAAACACTCAAAAGTTTGGGGGTCACTTAGACATTTTCTTTTCTTGAAGCTTTCATTTTCCATGAAAACATAATTTTGATAAAGGTTTTCAAATGACCAATTAGTTTTTTAAATTGATAATTGCATTGGCAAACAACATGCTGATGGAGCACCAACACAGGACTAATGGTATCTGTAGATGAAAAAAACATCAGTTTCCAGTGACAAACATTTTGGTGAGAAAAAAGGCACAATACATATATTAAAAGTCTGAAAACATGGCGGATTATTAAGTTCTGACATTTGAAAAGGATACTGTATGTTGCTTTTGTGGGGCATCAGGCCTGCATGTGATGCAGGACTCTCACTGGCTGAGCCGCTCAGTGTGGTGTCAGGACAATATAAAGTGTAGGCCAGACTCCTGTTTTGTAACAGGGTTGATTTAAGTTTGAAGCAGACGTGCCCTCTGCACCCTGTGTCGAGCCCCTCTTGTTGGCAGGATAAAGGGCTACAGCTGTCCACGTGTGCTGCTTGTGGTGGTTTATTGCCCATGTCATGATGTCTCAGAGAACAGAGACTAGAGTTGAAAAAGTGGGGGAGGAATCAACAGAAACACTGGTAGTCTGTCAGCTGTCTTTCTTTAAACTGTCACACTCTTTGCCTTTGTCTTGCTCCTGATCCAAGTGCCTCTCACACACACTTGCACCACACAAATTAAACACGAAATGTTAGGTTCAAAAATACAGGGTACCTTTGGATGACAAAAGCCAAATTATATTTCTATGTGAGGTTAAATACATTTAACATAATGGCCCTCTGGCGGCAGGCTGACGCTCTGCAGTATTGGTTTCCAGAAGCTTCAAAGGGAGAAAGAGCTGGTTTGAGCTGATTAGTGCAGCCCTGGAAAAACTCACACACACACACACACACGTACAAACAAACACACACACACTCTTCAAATTCCTTACCCCCAGCTTTACTTTGACAAACGACATTAAGCTTGCTTGGCCTGTGAACTGACAGAGGAGCAGTTTAACTGCTTTAACATTAACAGCAGCAGGTGTTAAAACTGCCTTCACTCTGCAGGCAGATTACATAGCTCTTGTCAGAGTGCGTGTACTGGGTCTGCACGTGTACACTCTGCAGGAATCAAAAAAATCACATGCACCTCAACATGACTAAACCAGACTGACCTGTGGAAGGACAAAAAAGGAGTTAGAAATACTTAGATGTGCAACTGAAAAGATGAAAGCAATACAGAACAATGACAGGCGATATGTCAGCACAAGGCCAGGCTCCCATTAATCTTCATAAGTGGAGACAGAGATGGGGAAATACAGAGTGAACATGTGCAAGAGGAAAGAGAATCACAGTGGAGAGTCTTGACAATTCTCTATATCTCCCTCTCTTGTATGTGGGGCGTATAAGCACTGGCTGAGGACTCCATAAATTAAAACAACAGACCCTAACCATCAGTCACAACTGCGCTTGAGTCAGCATCAGACAGGATCTGAGCAGCCAGACAATAATTCAATAAGTCTGGTTAATAGATGCAGAGCTGAAGTAGACAAAGTTTTCAGACTCTATTCAGACCTAATGCTGTCCTGAAACTACAATATATAAATCCCACAAGGACTTTGAGTTCACCCACCACTGTCAACATGACTCTGTTAAAGTGGGACATCATGCAATTTAATTATAGGACTCCTGAGAGTATTAATGGCACTGTATCCTACACTAAAGAAGTGAAGCAAGAAGAAAAATGTCAGCCTATTGTCATTGTCATCTCTCTGTGTAACGTCAATACCATTTTTCCATCATTTGGCAGGTGCTTTTTCCCTAAAGCAACTTACAATTATGCATATCAAGGAGCAACTCTGAGTTCAGTGATTAGGACACATGGACATGTGGACTGGAGGAGTCAGAGATCAAACTGCCAACCCAACTTGGGCAACTGCCATTGTAATACTAGCAAGGTATTCAAGAAGGCTGGCAGATTTTCTAGAAAAGTCCATACCCAGCGTCTTGAATGATCACTGACATTATTAGGAAAATATACTACTAATTTATAAATCTAAAGATGCACCAAGTAAACAACTCAAGATACATCCTGTGGTTGTGAAAAAGATGTTAATCTGATTCAGAAGGGTGAAATTTTTGACATGAATTAAGTAAAGAAAACATCTAAGGAGTTGATGAAACTACTAAAACTGGGAAGAAATCAGATTTGGGACCAAACAGCTGTGAAGCCTTAACAACCACTTGTCAGCTGAGCAAAAGGCTTCCATTTGCTAGGGAGCATAAAGATTGGACTCTGGAGAAGTGGAAGAAGGTCATGTGGTCTTATGAGTCCAGATTTACCCTGTTCCAGAGTGATGGCACATCAAGGTAAGAAGAGAGGAAGGTGAAATGATGCACCCACAATACCTAGTGCCTACTGTACAAGCGGGGGCAGTGCTATGATCTGGGGTTGCTGCAGTTGGTCAGGTTCAGCAACGTTATGTGTCCAAAGAATGAGGTCAGCTGACTACCTGAATATACTGAATGACCAGGTTATTACATCAATGGATTTTTTCTTCCCTGAAGACATGGGCATATTCCAAGTTGACAATACCAGGATTCATGGGGCTCAGGTTGTGAAAGAGTGGTTCAGGGAGCATGACACATCATTTTCACACATGAATTGGCCACCACAGAGTCCAGACCTTAACCCCATTGAGAATCTCTGAAATGTGCTGGAAACTGGAGAAAAATTAATGCAACTCTGCATGGGAATAAAGGTTGTGACATTGCAGAAGCTTATTGAAACGATGCCACAGCGAATACAGGCCGTAATCAAAGCTAAAGGTGGTCCAACGAAAGGTTAGAGTATGTGGGTTTTATTTTGGATGGGCAGTGTAGGTCAATTAGTTCAGACTACAAAATGAGTGCATTAAAGAATGTTTCGGTTAAACAAACTTTGTGGGAGACATTACACTGGAACCACGAGTCCTTTGCCTTTCTGCGTTGTACTCTCCTCAGTGCACCAGGTTTTAAATCTTCTGTCTATATGTTGGCTTACAGCGTGTCATTACCATTTGTACGGGGTCGGTGCCATTTCCAAACATTTGTTTCAGCTTGACTCGATGCAGCACCAGCCTCATTTCTCACCATAAAACACAGAAGTGGCAAGGAAACAGGCTGGGAATGTAAAGATGAAACAAGAGATGGATGAAAAGAGCAAGAGGTACACAGCACAGAGGAAAGACGGGAGGATGTCTCGGGCACTGTGGCAACTGTGATGATAAATAAATCCGCCCGGGGAGCTGAGACTGAGTGTTTGCCTCAGTGGATATGTGAACAGCATCTTCATCCAGTCTACTTGACAGGATGATGGCATCTTCATCGGCACAGCTTTGCTGAGTCAGACCCGGATTTCTCTCCATCACCCTCCCACCCCCTTGCCTTCCATCATCATGCTACCTATAATGTAGCAGCTCTACAAGTGGCTGCTGCAGAGTCTTCAGCGTATGGAAACCTTAGCAAATAAAGACAAAGCTACCACACTGCTATCAACAGTTAATATCCCATTTCCCATGCCGATCCGCCTGCTGCACGTGAGATCAGTGTGGTAATAAATATTGAATATAAGCAATTATAGGAGCTGCTATAATGAATCAGAACAGGGTCAAAGGTATCATTATAACACTGATGTCAATTACTCAACTGCCTTTGTTAAACTAATTTAATATCTGCACACATCCAAGCACACACACCGATACAGACATACTCATGTTTACATCAACACACCCACACACACACACCTACAGTTTAGTACATGCAGGTGCATAAAACTCCCTCACATTCAACACACACATTTGCATCTCACAGCAATCTTCCATATGCAGGCATACAGTTCAGGCAGTGGTATACTCAAACTGAACAAGGCCACGCAATGTATCATCTGACCGTGTGCATTTAAAATGTGTCAGACTGATTGTCAAAGCAAAGTGGTTAAATTAGAAACCGGAGGTAGAGGAGGTAAAGCTCAGCCCAAGGTAGTAACCTATTTGGGCAAAGCTTATTTTTCTATGTGTAGTAACAACATAACATAAAAACTGTATTCTGTTCATTGGAATAAGTCAAATTTAATATTATTCTACTATCCACGATCTGTAACTTCAGGTCTCAACATATTTTATTTGAAAATATGCAGTTCTTGTCACATTTAACTTTGTCTTTAAAGGACCTTGTTAAGCGCTGCCCTTAAATCAGTATGTGACTTGCAGTACATCAAAACAGTAGCTAGACATCTGTGTTAATCAATGTACTGTGAGTTACTGAGGTTTAATGGTGTAATAAAATGTTTTTATGTCATATTAAAGTGCTCTTAGATGGTCTGAAGAGTTTTGTTAAAAACACAAGAGAAAATTGGATATGACCAGTAAAATTAGAGTTTGTGTAAATGGTAATATGATCTTCTGAAGTGTCAATACCATATAAAAAGCTACAGATAAGCCGTCAGAATTTATATCTGTATATCTGTATCTATAACTGTTGCAAATAATCAAAATAAAACATTAAAACTGACAAAATATTCTAGATATAGGGAGAATAGTAGATAATCATCTTTCTTGCTCTGAGTCACAAACTTTTTTTTGGAAGTCTGATCTGTCTGGGTCATTGTTCTTTTTAGTTTTCTTTTTCTTGATTTAGTTTTGTTTATCTGTCTCTGCTCTCAGACAGCCAGGTCTTCATCTCTGCTAACATGTAGCGTGCAAGCAGGACTTTAGGAAACTCAGTGGGGGAACATTTTTACACCTACTACTGTCTATATCCGACCATTTGACGAAATCCTACAGCTTCCTGATTTTCCACCCAGCCCTTCTTTTGGAGTATACTTCCACCTTTACCATGCACTCTGCACATTCACCTAAAACACATGCACATGCACTCATGCATGCGCATTGCTCAGTTTTTTTTGTTCTTTCATTCTCTTTTTTGTCATTTAAACAAATGCACAAAAAACTAAAGTTGAACCTAAGGTCCCATAGGGTTTCAATAGGACGAGCAAATCAAATGTTGCTAAAAACTTAGAAGTTAGAAGTTTAAAATTTCACAGATGAAACGCAAGTGATGAGGGAAAATAATGCCAAATTAAATTAATACAAATATGATACAAATTTGTGAGTAAGATGAATTTTAGAAAAGAAATCACATAGTAAAAATAATATATATATATATAAACTGGAAAAGTGAGAAAGAAGATGGCTTCCTTAACTCCTCCTGTGTTGCTGTGTGCAGACCCTGACTGGAAAGTTCAATCTACATGAGCCTCACAGTTTTCATGACAAAACTACTTTTTATGATACCAAAACAGATTTATGTGATGTTACTAGTCAGTCTGAACACATTACAAAACTGTTCAGTAGACAAAAGTATCTTAAGTGTTTGTTCTGTTTCCATGTGAAAAGATCAGGTTTAAACATCTTTCCTCTACTAATTAATTCCAGTTATCTAATACAGTTCACACCACTTGACATCACTGTGTTCACTTTTAAATATTTATGATAAAATATGTTAAAACCACTACAGTGATGAGTTACCAAAGGTTTACATGATGTGTATTTGTAAGGCTATAGTTACTGGATGGCTCCAATGAAAGTATTCTTTGTATGCCAGATTGTTCCCATGAGGCGTTTCACTGTTGCACAAAGCAAGAAATTATCAGTTCCTAATGGTTCAGCCGGATGAGGAGAATCCTGCTCTCCTGTCTTCTTGCTGAATTTGGTATCTGGCCAACTGAGACATTATTACATGACTTCTGCAGTTTTGCACAATGGCAGTATAGCCCCCCTCTACCTTTAATCTCAACTCTGTGAAGCTGGTATCAATGACCCTGGGACAAAAAGAGAGTTACAATATTTGAATACGCTGTGCCCTTTCACATGTAAATGAAACTCTGTCCCCCTAGCCGAAACAAATTACAGCCAACTGCTGGTGGCTGGACATGAATGGGCTTCGTAATGTAGTCTGCATCTACAGTGGGCTGGGGAGCAGCTGGAACAGAGAAACTGAGATGGGGAGAATTCATGTGACAGTGCAGAGTGTGACAGTTTGTTTTTTTTTCATATTGAGCCTGCCATGCAGCCGTACTGTGACGAATGAGGCTTGGCTCCCTGAGCATCTGTCTCTAAGGACTCACTGAGGGGTAATTAGAGCTGTGGGATGATAAGGAATATTCTCCAGGCCCACTTTCTATTAATGGTGGCAAAAGGGAGAGGGCCTTTACACAGACCTTTGACATCTCACAATTCTGTGTTACAGGAGGGGGCAGGAGGCGTATGATGAAGCGTTAGATTTTTGTGTAAATTAAGTCAGCCCTCAGGGAAAGACTCGCGCTTTGTGCATCCATTTGGAGGTTTGGGGAAACTTTTATATCACTAAGCTGCTTTAGCACTTAACCCTTCTGACAGCTGAGGACAATAAAATAAAGCTGGTGTGAACTGATGGAGTATCACAACTTAGCTTTTTATTTTTAATGGTCTGGGTATTTGGATAAACTAGTTATGTTTCCGATGTTTCCAGTGGCAGATAGAAATATAAATTAAACAATTTAGTTTAAAAACAAAATTCACTATCCAGAATTTCTGTTGTAAACATCATCGTAAGTTACCACCAATGCATTCTCCAGGGCAAACTGAAAGTAAGGCTGACTCACAGTGCTGTATCCAGCCACTGTGCCAAATCCCTAGTTTGTTTGCAGCCTGTATGATCATCTCGTTGGCCACTTACAGAATGTTTGCAATCACATTATATTAATCCTACGATCTCATAAATTACTTGACTCAATTTTTATCTACAGCTGTAAACATTTTTAAAAATAGTAAGAAACTGTAGTTTTCTTTAAAGATGGAGGTCTGGTGCAGCAAAGTAAGAATGAGAGCTGAAGAGTAGTTGGGGAAGCAGACACCCTGTTGCAGGGATTTGGTTCATGCTACTGTTGTTTTCCACTGCTTTGTTGGCTAAATGCCAGTGAGGGGGATTGGTCTCTTCAAGGCGATCTATCACTACAGCACACTGTTTTCTGTCTCTGCACACTGCAGCAACAAGATACAGGACCAACTTACTCTATATTCTACTCATTTGCTGCTGCGTATTACTGTATGTTACTGGTAACTCTCTGTGGGCTTTATCAGATAAGTACTGTTAGAAAACCTGAAGTACCCTATAAACTGGATCTATAGTCCTAACTGGATAAGTGCTACAGTTAAAACAGGATGATATGTATAGTCCTAAAGAATGCACACACAAAAAGGTAAAAAGAAATTTAAGAAAAAAATGAAAAACACATTTCCCAGTGCATACACATTCGAGAGCATCACCGAGGGAAAGACAATACTCCATATTGTTTGTGTTGGGCCAACAGCCAGGGGAAACTGCTACTGGTGATAGTTTACATCCTTATCCACTTGCCTTCTATGTGGTACCTTCATTCTACAACTTTTTTGGCCTTTTGTTGTCTCTGCACGTCCAAATGGTTTTACTTTGTCAGCTTAACTGAGGTTAACCCAATTATGCTCCAGAGAGTTTGGGAGCAATATGGAGATCGGGAGAGTAGGTTTAGGAATTTAACAAGAGAGCAAGGAGGGGGGATAGGATTTGAGGGGAAATCATCAGCGGCAAGAGACGTCTGGGACAAGTTTCCCAGCAGCCTTATTGCACTTAGATGATCTCTCCTCCACCGAGTGCGAATGAATTCAAGATCATCTGTTAGATAGGTGCAATAAAACCTTTGGCAAACGTGTCCCAGACTGTTAAAACAGATAAAACCAGACAAAAGACAGGCACAGCACATGACAGGAAATACACAACAGCCACAATACACAACAAAAGGCACAGGCAGGCACGACCACAACATCTACAGCACCGTGGGAAATACACAAATACACAGACTGAAGGATACACACAACACTGATGGACATTCAAATAGCACTGGATACTAGTACACAGATTGAAGCCATGCAAAGACGGAAAAGCATGCAAATACAAACCCCCGAGAATCTCATACACACACCCACACACAATTTCTCACTTTCACATCCACACACACCCACACCAAAACACACCTTGATTTAATTCTAAACACAAACACAGTGGTACAAATGAAAGAAGCATATTTATAAATCAGAAGAACCCACAGGAAAAATAATTGGAATGTCGTCTGTTATCATTACTGTAAACCCGTGTTGTAAGCAGTAAAAGCAGACTATGAAAATATATGGAAGCTATATTTTGCCCGTGGACTCTTGCCTTGTAATATGCTGTTGGTTAACATCAATTCCAGAAAAAAATCAGACACTGATATGTTTATATATATAAATATATATAGATAGATATATACACACACACACAGATACACACACATGTTGTATAACTGTGACACTACAAGAAAACGACGCAAAACAAAAATAAAAAATAAAAAAAGTTAGTACAAAATTTCAAGCAAGGACAGGAACAAAGTAAAAGCTCCAGCGTGATCCCACGACACCTGACTGTATCAGCTCACATCACAACAGCAACACTAGAAAGTCAAAAGAACCAGAACTACAATACCATAAGCAACACGCAACAAAAACAAGAGATGAGGATAAAAACAACAACAACAGCAGAGCAACAACAGTGACACAAAATTTAGGTGACAGATACAAGATCATAAATACAGAATATATAGATATACATATAGATAAACAGAAATAGGAAAAGCCAGATATACGTGTTGCAGATATTTACTTCATCATCATAGTGCCATACTCCTTGGCCATCCGGCATCTCAGAGCTCACACTACTGTCCTGATCGATTAGCCAGCGATGCACGGCGTGGGCCTAAAAGGACATACGACATAAAGACAGTTAATCGTAACAGTCAGAAGCAGGAAGATGGAGAGAAGAAGAAGGAGGAGAAGAAGAAAAGAAGAAGAACAAGAAGGCAGGAAAGGAGAGCAGCAGAGCAGAGAGAAGGAAATGTGAAGGAACTGAGGGGGAACAGGTGAACATTATACGGAGACACAGGTAGAAAACAAGATGGAGAAGAGAGGAAAAGGATCCACCCCACCCTGCCCCACCCTGTCCCACTCCACCCTGCTCATCAACCACCCCCCAGCCACAAAAACTCTCCCTGTGGGAAACAGGTCAGGTTAGGTTGAGTGATGGAAGCACGATGTGGCACGAAAAAAGAGCATCACACATACAGTGGTGAGCGCCGGGCAGCGCCACACTGATGGCGGTGCAGGAGGATCTGGTGTTGATGGTTTGTGGTTCACAGATGGATCAGCTGCGTTGCTGTGGAAAGCTGCAACAGCATTTCTTTATATCACACCTGTGCAGGTGACACCAAATGTAGTGTACTTACCCAGAATTCACATGCGACATGCGCAAACACATATGTGCAATACAAAACATAAAGGTATCTTACAACACAGAAGAAAATACAGTAATGGCAAATCTGGCTTCTGACTGAGAGGCACACAAGTGGTGGATGGGCTACAATACCTCAGACAAACACTGATAATATATACAGGATGTGCAGTGAGAAAACTGCAAAAACAATAGTAATTTATTAAAAGAGCACAAAAATCTGGGAGTTTATTTGTTTGTTTGTTTTTTCCTTTACCAGAAAGACACAACTGTCTGCTCAGGAAATCAGACAGACAGTAAAACAGAGAGAGGAACTGTTACAGATCTGGTTCGACTCCTTCAGCAGAGATTCAGATCAAACACACACTGTAGCCAGCTTTAATCGCGGTCACCCTGAAACACACAAACACACACACACACCAAACCCCATCTGTTACTCTTGACTTGTTGTGTCAGCACCAAAAACAACCGAACACAGCTCCTTTTGTGACGCCTGCTGCCCTTTTGCGGCAGAAATACTTTTCAAGATTTGCACCGGGGTGAAATTGCAGAATCCAAGGATTAATTACTCTGTCATTGCTGCAACTGCACATTTACCATTTGCTTTATGCCAGCAGTTTTTATGGCTACTTGTGTTATGTTTTTAAGATGCAGTGATGCAGGCCGTCATACCTGGACACAGCAGAGTAACATTTATTTTTACACCGACGGACCACTTAGCCTGAACTGTTGAATGACACAAACAAACAAACAGTTTGTGTAAAATACCTACTTTAACACATAATATAACAAGGAAAGTGAGGATTTTATATATGATGCATAAAACCATCAACACACATGTATATGCTGTACCGTACCTGAAAGATTGGTTTCTGTTAAATTAGAACAAATATTTATCTGAAAGACCAGAGGAACAGGGAAAAATGGCATCTGAGGATTTTAATCATATTTTAATGCTTGTGAGAATATTTATAAGGACAGAAATACAAGAAACACACACACAAAGAGGAATAGGACACGGTGTGAGGTCATGTGGTGTGAGGACAGATGCATTAGCTGGGAAACACAGCAGGGAAGTGGAGGTCGACACACAAAAACAGAATCACCTCAAGGGTCATCTGAAAACGGACAAAATACGCAGAAGGCAGCGACTACCATGGACAACTTGGAAGCACTGTAGTGTATGTAGAACATTTGACTCTTTTTTTAAACTTTCTAAGCATAAATTTACACTTTGCATGACCTTCACCCATGAGAAATATTTGCAGTAACAGTTCAGTAGCACTGTCTGTGGAGGTGTTTTGTGTACAAAGGTGTGTGTGTGTATATTGATGTGTATGCGATGCACAGGGGCGTCATCCTTAGAGTTTGTTGAGAGTTACAGAGCGTGTCAGCTTAAAAGAATAATTGGATTAAGTAGCAGACAGCTAGTGATGACAGGCAGAGTGGGGTGTAGGGATGGAGGAAAAAGAAGGGGGGGGGGGGTAGAGAGTGAGTCAGAGAGGGAGAGAGGTGGTGATAAGAGTAACAGGCCATTTGCTGCGGAGCCTCAGGGCAGCAAACAGACACGCTGAGGGAACTCAAACCGTTACGCTGTAGATTAGAGGGATAAAGGGATAACACCCTAGACAACTAACTAGCAGCCTCTTGCCTATTTAGCTGTACTATACCACCACTATCCAACATCAAGACAAGCATAAGACAACCAATATGAGTTGTGCACAGCAGAAAAGGAAAAAGAACAACCTTCCTCATGACCTTCGGAGTATAGCTATACCATTCATGAAGCTGTTACTTCTCCAGATTTACAGCTTATCCTTCACAGTGTCAGCTGCAGAGGCAGTGCTGAGCATGAAAGAGAGGACAGAAGTTGAAAGAGACACATGAACGCAAGTGAAAGAAAGTCTCAAATTAAAGAGTGAGGAACTCGAGCAAGAGAAATGAAGGAGACAAGTGGAAGAATCATTAGAGCTTAACCCCCTCAGAACAGGACACAACAAAGATGAACAAGGGAACTGGTGTTTCATCATTTGTAGCATGCCGACACCTGGAGTACAGGAACACATGGTTCTACACAATGAAAATGTAAAGAGGCAAAAATAACTATAAATTGGTTTGTGCATTAAAGGTGCAATAAAACTATTATTTACTAATTGTATACTACTAACTACATATTTCTGCTCCTTTACATAAACTACAATTTTTGGTGCATGGCTGTAAGACTTACAGGTTTCCCTGCAATGTAATAAATGTCATGATTACTATATGAACACAAAATTAGGGACATATAACATGAACATGAAACATTTGTTTTACAGCATGGAGGTTTTTAACATTTATAAACTTCCTAATTCATCATTTATCTATAAAATAATTTGAAAAGTTACAAAAAAAGCCATTTAGGAAATCAGTAAAAAGATATTGTTCAAGAACAAACACTGCATGATTAGTGCATATGAAATGTTATGTCACTATCATCCAGTGGATGAGCTGCTGGGTTTCACTAAAATGAGAAGTGATGTGCACAAAGCTCACTCAGTGGACCTGCACCATCACAATAACTCACGCTCCATCTGTGAGAACAGCGATGACTATAATGCACAGAGAAGTGATGATATACAAATGTCTGTAGCGTTATGAACTAAGCACCTTTCTCAAAACACCTATTCATCAGTCCAGTTTGTTTCAGTCCAGCAGTGCGTCAGCTTCTCTCTCGATCTTCTATCTTCCCGTCCATTATCGTCCACTGCTGGATAAACATCAAGTAATCAAGCTCTAATGCCATGAGTCAAACTAGGCCAGTGCCGGGCTAGTTCTTTGTGAAAGGCTGACACAGTATCTAAACTAAAAGGCCCCCTACTAAATTATTCAACCCAAGTGGAGTTATAACAAGACAGCATATTCACATCACTGGGGTGCTGGACCACAGAGAGCTCTTCTCTGTAATCCCAAAGGACATCTGATGTATCTGGTCTCCAGTCTCCAGTTCTTATTTCAACTTGACTTAACTGAACACATCAGGAAATCACAGAGGATGTGCTGGTAATGTGATAAACTACAAAGGTGATTAAACAAGAGAAATTAGTGTGTAATGTTCACTGGACCTCAGTGAACATTAGTTAGGGGTCTGTTAGTTAGACAGGACCTTTGAAAATTAGTAGTATCTACCTGTTTGTGCACTGGCACAGGTACTGCTGCATGTATGTTTTCATACTGCTGGTGTCAAAACAGATGACTTTCAGCCTTCACAACAAAACAATGTCTCTGTAAATTTAGTAAATTTTTAAATGATGTGTATGGCTGTAGAAGAACTTTAAATAAAATTGTTGGTAAAACTTTAAATAGTGGTAAATAAAAACCATCTGATCAAGTTTTTAAACTTGCTGCTACAGACCTTTTGGTACCACGAGATTAGTGAGGTTCTAGTCCTTACTGGCAGCGTTTCAGTAAGAAATGTAAAAATAAAAAATGTCATTCATATTTCATCAGGATTCATGCCGTGTCACAGATCATTTAATCTATGATAGCGTCAATCTACCTGTTCTTTAAGGAGCCATATTATGCTTTTCATGGTCTCAAATCTTTTTTGGTGCTGGGTGCCCATGAGGCCCGGACAGATCGACCGCTGCACGAACACGTAAACCAGAACTAACCACTTCGCCTGCAGCAGCCACAGCAGCACTAGCACTGGCAGCTCATGGCAGCTGTGAGCAGAGAAGCCAGCACCAGCCAGAGTCCTGGTGCAGAGGTCAACATGTGTAGCAAGAAATCATTAGGTTTCCTTATATGTTCCTCTAGACGTATACTCCTACAAAATCCCTCCTATATGCCGTGACCTTGTCATAGGAACTCTCAATGCATAGAAGAGACAAAAACACTTTGCCATAACAGAAATAAATCTGAGAACATCCTGCCATCCACCCTGTCCCTTCAAGGACCCTAAAAGACAAATAAATAAAACATCACAGCTTGAAATGGGTGAGAGGATTTATATGTACACAGGTATAAATAAGTGCAGTAATGGAAGACGACATTGTGACTATATCACCTCTATGTCCAACTTTCCATCTGGACTCACATTCACTTTGACTGCTCAGTACAAGCATATGCAGAGTCACCTTCTTCATCACCTTTACTTTTTATCACTTTATATGCATCTGTACACTTCTCATGTTGCTAGAAGAAATAATGAGTTGCTAAGTAAATGTGCCGATTAAGTGGCCATAATATGTCACTGTTGTGTTTACATTAATATGCTTGTATTAGAAAACAGGAGAAGATCCTCTGCATTACATTACATAGTGAGGTGTTTCTGTCATTTTGCCCTTCCCTGTTCGTTTCTTCTGTCCCTGCCATCTGCTCTGAGCCTGTGGAGGTCAGAGGTCCTTCAAGCAAAGATGAACATCACAACAAACACAGAACCACCCACTTTGATGTTCTCTGCAGTGGTGAGAGAGTTCAACCTCTTCTGATTTTCAGTATCTTTTTTCGTCTTCCTCAGAGAATGGTTATTGGAGGATTGTCGAGGCGGCGAGTGGAGGAGTATGTTTCAACAAAAGGATCTTGTGAGATCCTGGGTATGAGTGCCTACTCACACCAGTAAACCTAAATATTTACAGGGTTGCAGTAAAGATAGTATGAGTCATTTTATGTCATTTTTATTGAGCAATGAAAGATTGATGAAAATAAGACGAGGAGATAAAGAAGAAGAGAGGAAAGTCAAATAAACCAGGATAATTTGATTCCAGGCAGCTACAATGAAATTTCAGTGTTCACTATAGCGGGAGCGTTTTGAAGTTAAACTGTGACACGACACATATTAAAAAATGTTTTCATGTTTTGTGTGTGCCCTTGGGACATTTGGACTGAAGCTTTGTAAAAGAGAAAAGAGAAAAAAAGAGAAGTATACACTGAAATGGACAATTTAAGGAAGAGAGAGGCCAGGTTCAATATCTTTAAGTGTTTTATCGATGACGTGTAGCTGCACCCCACGCCCCTCCTTCCCATTTTTCTCCTCTTTCCATTCAAAACCGTTGCAGACTATTTTTATCCAACATTTCATTACCATAATAAAACACACGCATGAACAAAAGATAAACTCAAAGAGACAGCGCAGCCAAAAACCTGGATTTGAGAGGCTTATTTTCATCTTTCTTTCTTGTCTTCTATTCTTTTATGCTGCTCCTTTCTTTTTGCTTGGAAAAATTGAAAGAGACATGCCTTTTCTTTCAGCCTGTGCCTCATTATGGCGCTTTTCAGGTCTGCTCCTTTGTATGAGGCCAGCCCAGAGCCATGCACAGGCATAGCAGAGCAGCCGGTGGATTACCCAGATTCACGTCAACACTTCAACAGAACCACCAACCACTCCAGCAAGCGCCCCAGCCAAGTGTACCATGAACGTTACATGCTTTAATAAGTGTAGCCAAAGAGCCATGCCAAGATAAACCAACAGGAACAGCTGCTGTACTGTGCAGACATCAGTGTGGACAATACATCTAGTTCTTTAAACCAAGTCATGGCTATCATAATACTGGACAAAATGTATTGCTGTCCACTGATAATAAGCATGAAGTGTGGAGTCTAGTCACACAGAGCATCACATGTCAACCTCAGCACCAACACAATTAGAATTTCAGAATACAAAAGTAATTTTTTGTCACTGAGAAGCCTGAGGTCATTGTCTGCTTTGTAAACAGAAAGAGTGCAGCGTCACTCAGCCTACCCATATTAGACCCGTAATAATATATTTTCAGATACTTAATATATGTTAATACAACAAGTCTGCATCCATTGTCAAGAATATAAAAGGATTCAGATTAATGCTGAACAAACAAATATAGTAAAGACTGTAAAAAGTCCTAAAAAACATATAACACTGCCAATTTGTGTGTTATAAAATTAATATTATAAGTTAAACAGAAACTATGTCAATAACGGTTTATTAAGTAGAGACAAAGACAAGAGAGCATATCACACAAACAGCTCCTAACTAAATCTAGTCTAGTCACCACTTTATATTAATAATATTTGAACCAACTACACACAGCTGGCACCAAATAGCAAAAAGACAATCTATCTCACCTAATACAGATTTAATATATATGTATAATAAAATCACACACACACATATGTTAAAGATGTCCTAGCCTGCATGTTACATGTTTGTGTGGTGTTCACATGTGAATATACCTGCACTGTTTACACATTTCATGGCATAGAGCTGGAGGTTCTGGTGGTCATCTATCATCGCTGTTTCCTCATATTCTCTAGCTCCCTCCTGGGACAGTAAGACAGATGCTCACTCTGTTTCTGCGACATGTAGAACTCATTAAGGCCTTTTGCTGTGGTAAGTCAGTTTCTCCCACACACAACTGGATGCAATTGTTTTTGCACACACTAATCACACACACTACATGGAGACGAGCACCTCTGCACATGGTTTAACCCTAATCCACACAGGCAGAAGGTACACATACACAACACATACAGGGCATATAAACACAGTTGTTCTAAAATAAGCTTAGGAGTTTAACTATGTCAAGCACTGTAGTTAGACTCACACCCTTAACAAATATGCAATTTTTAATGCATGTACTATCCCTTGTCAAAACATGCTTTCTACCCACAATGCAACCTGACCGCTAACTTTCCTGTCAGAGATTAAGGTGTATGTACCCCGAAGTCACACGTGTAGTATTAGCTCACTTCTTTCTGACTCTTCCTTTCCAGATATTTTATTTCAAGTTTCATGCAGCTCGCCCTGCAGTCACAAAAGGGTTTATTTACAAATGCACTCAGACTTTCAAAAATCTATAATCAGGCATTCAGCTTCCCTTTAAACATACATGATGTGAAGCCTTCTGAATTTTCTAGGCAATTTGACAACTATTCAAACTGTGGTGTCAGCACACATTGTAGTGCCATAATGTGGACAGGCAATAAAATTTCATAGATGGCTGCTGCATAGCTCTTAGGATGAAACTTAAGTGCAAGCACCTTTGATTAGATTCACAGTGAGGAAACTCATTCTGGGGACAGAAACTGAGAAAAGTGGTCTTCGATGGCGTGAAAGAAAAAATGTTTTCCTACACTTTAAATTGCACAATACCTCCAGAGAGTCTCAGATGGGATTTAACATCAGGGAACTCAGAAAAGAGAAAAAGAAAATGATAATCAAGCTTTATGGTAATGTTTATAATACACTGCTCGTCCAAAAAAACCCACCTGGATTTAACTAAGCAAATATTTAAGAGCCTCACATTGGATAATTACTGAATGGATGATTATTTTTCAGCTGCCAATAAGTTATTAACTGATGCAGGGAGGAGCTTCTAATTTCTTTAACAACCATGTCGGAAGACACAGCCCGTGGTTGTGGAAAAGATGTTTTTCCATGTTTCAGAAAGTCTGTGGGGGCAGTGCTATGATCTGGGGTTGCTGCAGTTGGTCAGGTCTTGGTTCAGCAACGTTATGTGTCCAAAGAATGAGATCAGCTGACTACCTGAATATACTGAATGACCAGGTTATTACATCAATGGACTTGTTCTTCCCTGATAACAGGAGCATATTCCAAGATACCATTGTCAGGATTCATTGAGGCTCAAATTGTGAGAGAGTGGTTCAGGGAGCATGACACACATTTTCACACATGGACCATCCACTACAGAGTCCAGACATTAATCCCATTGAGAATCTTTGGGATGTGCTGGAAAAGACTTTGAGCAGCAGTCCAACTCGCCCACCATCAATACAAGATCTTGGTGAAATATGAATGCTACTCTGGACGGGAATAAATGTTGTGACATTGCAGAAGCTTAACGAAACAATGCTTTGATCGAAGCTAAAGGCGGTCTAATGAAATATTTGAGTTTTTGGACGGGCAGTGCACAGGATAATTGAATACAGTTGATGTATCTGGTGATACCAAACCATCACAAACAGACCTGCTGGCAGCATTAGTCCATTTATGCTGTAGTTATAGACTATGGTGAAGGCACGATAGTATCTACTGTTAGTGTTAGCATGTTTGTACGGAATAAGAGATGGCAAAGGTGTGAGCCAGCTGTCATGCCATAAAGGACACACAGACAGAAATGGGACAACATAACATAATATAGCTCATATATGCCATTTAGCTAACCAGGAAAGCCAATTTAGTTTTTATCAAGAGCCAGAGATACAATTTCTCCCTCATCCAGGTTTCCATTGCTCTTCCATCTTCTCTTTCTGTTCCCTCCTGTTGTTGCTGACTCAGCTTTCTGGGAGACTCCTCCATGAAGTCAGCCCCGGCTGGAGCACTGATGGTGATGGTAAAGCGGTGAGTGTGTGTGAGAGAGAGAGAATATGCACTACACAAAAGTGCATTACATGTACCACTATATAATTACTTGTCAAATGAACTCACACATGTACATCAGATGCTTAATCTGATCTAGCTGGAATGCAGAAAATAATTCATGTAGGAAGCAAAGACAACAAGGATGATGGTGATAATGTAGATAAAGTATATTCTTTTCTATGTACTAAAACATATGATATTTAAACATTTACAAATCTACACCATGTTAGCTTTCTTCCACACACACGCAGCCCTGCAGTCATTTTAGACTTCCTATCTGCAATACCGTCAACTACTACCTGCAGTATTGACACACGCACACACACACACACACACACACACACACACGGCTGTTAAAAAGCCATTTTCTATATGTTCACGTTGAGGTCCTCACTGCAGCTCTTCCCCGATTCTGTAGTCAGCATTAAGTGGCACGTGGCTTAAACCTCCACCCATGTGCACACAAGTAAGGGGAGCTAAGATACACACTTTCTCACACACACACCACTACCTTTACACACTATTACGTATACCTTTGTATTAACACAGCTCTACACATGCCTTCACATTTAACCAAAACACACGATGAGGTTCAACTAAAGAGACGCTCACTTGCTCATACAGTCATACACAGCAGGCAAGCTGAATGCCTCTAAAAATAGCATCCCATTGGCACCCCACTGTAATTATTACTGCTTTCATCGTCCTTATCAGCAGTGTGGGGCTCATTCAGTTGGTGGACCATCAAGCCGCTTTCATGGAGCTTTCCTCGCCTCCCCATCGACACTTACATCACCATACCCTCCTCATACCCTCTTTTCAATTCTTGTCCTCCATCTCTCCTCTCTGATATTTCTCTCCCTCTCGTCGTCCTCCTCCTCATTCTCTCTCTGCCTACTTACAGTGGAAAACACTGTTGAGTGACACACACCAGAGTGGGGAGAGAAAGAGATGAAGGAGGACAGGAGGGCACATCCCCAATGAGAACCTTTATCTTGGCAGAGTAGACACGCTCATACAGAACATGTAATGACATCAACCATACTTTACAACAGATGAAATGACAAGAAATAGAATATGAAATGGTGGAGTCAAATGGCGAAACAATAGAGCGAAGAACAAAAGACTAAATAAGCAAAGGGTAAAAGATCTGTTCATCTGATCTTTTTAACATTGCAGTCAAAACTTCTGTCGTAGTCATTAAACATAAAACAAGTAACAGTGTCGTTTCCCTATTTCTGAAGAGTAGTTTATTCTGCCATAGTGTCACAGATTCATATGTAGACTGAGTCAGAGCATACATCACCCATTACACAGCTTCTGCTTTGACCTCTTCACTGCTTTATAAATTTCTGAAGGGTCCATGTCCTTAAAATGGTGGTACTGAAGGAAAAAAACTACAAACCTTCAGCACCCTACACGGATTCAACATCTAAATTTACTTTGCTCTTGTATTATTTGACAAAGAGGAGATACACAATAGGAACTGCACACCTGTAGCTTGAGAAAAACATACTTGTGTTCGCACAAAGCATGTATCCCCCCTCCAAATGAGACACATACCAACCACAGAAAATACCAAACCCTCAGCGAAGGCTCTGAAACAGGAACAGAGCACTTGAGTCTGGGTTTGATGGGTGAGAGTAGCTCGAGGGGGTTGTCAAAGCTGAGAACATATAAAGAAGCACACATGAAGAGGCTGGGGTCATTTTAAGGACTAAAGAAAAAGAAAAGCAGACGAGAGTAAAAAATGTGAACGTCTTGACAACTAGAGAGCTGGACAGAAACAGAGAAAAGAAGTACAAAGCAGAGAGGAGAGGAGAGAGTGGAAAGGTTTGGATGTGATGAGAGTGTACATTGTAACTGAAGCTGTACACAATGAGGGCGGTCAAGAGGGAGGAAGAAAAGCAGGAAGTGAAAAGGTGATACACTGTTGGCCTACTGAGGGAACATGTTTATGCTGGGAGTTACAATGTGTGGGAAAAGACTGAAAAATTAAGAATAAATTATCATCAGTGAGAGGAGGCCCACAACAACTACACTGGATCAAAGCACAAAGGACTCACACATCAACAATTTGTTCCATAATATGAAGAGAGAGAGGACACAGCACGCCCTGGTAAAAAAGCACAAGCACCTCTCAGCAACACCTAAGACAAAGAAAAAAGAAAATCACAGGAGTGTCAAATTAAACAGTGGGGTCAGCAACTAAAATACAAATGCAACCTCAAACACTTTTTAGTGTACATGTCCTCACCCCTCTAAACAGCATAGTGCCATGAAGGACACCCTATTGTGTAAAATGTTTACTGCACTATTCTTACCACAAAGGACAATAGGACACACACACAGCTTCGAGAGTGCTGGATGTTTATAGGAGCCACAAAAAATGGCATTATCAGCAAGAAAAAAAAAACAAAATCTACAACCAGATGCAGTGTCTCAAAATTGTTTCAACCTTAGACAGCACATTGGCTCCCATTTTGACTAAATGGAGCATGAAAGAGGGATGTACAGCCAAGTGGGTGCCAAGGTAGGTACCCAGTAGCCTCCTCAATCTGCTCCCTCCACACACACACTAACACACGCACCTTTCCCCCTCCCGCCATCTCTTGTTTCCTCTTATTCAAATGCCTGCTCTGCTTTGCTCAGTATTATTAATCTCTGTCAAACTTGTCCTTCTGCCAGTGATGCTGGACATGTGTTCTCTGACACGCTCTGACAAAGATAGTCTTCGTTTTTCGTGTACCGAAGAAGTGACAAAAATGCATACACACAGTTATTAACAGTAGAAATAGATATGTATATTGAATGTACATATTTATATTTACAGGTAATATTTGTCTTATATGTATAAATGTATCTTAATGTAAACAAATGCCACAAAAAGATCAATTAATCAATGTCACTATCAGGTTACATGTGTAGCCAAGGTCTGACACATGTTATTCCTGTGTGACACACAGCTCCAAACATCCAAACATTATTTAAAATATGTAAGCAACACACACCAATGCACTTGGTGACATGTCACTTAATTACCATACACAAGGGCACTGTAGTTTATTTTGAGCCACATCGTCCTGCTGCTTTTGCTGCTGCTGCAGAGACTCGGTAGTGAAATATGTATTAATCCCCGTTTGAAAATATTCCCCAGCAAATTTACTCCTGATTGACTAATGCTTGCCATAATCCACACGCTCAGCTGTCTTAACACTGTATTGTAATTAAAAAGGAAAAGAAATGCGATTCAGATTCCAGCTATGTGTTTAAATATCTCACTTATGGCTAAATCGTAATTATCTTGTGGGAGCATGATTGCCTTTGCAGGTTGGAAGCTTTTGCATCTGCATTTGAAGGCATGTATGAGTTCAAGAAAATATAGAGTAATAATATTCTCACATATAGAATGTGCAGTTTTGTACTGTAAAAAAATCTCCTCCTCCTCTTCATTTTAACCTTACATAAGTCTACACTAAAAGTGTGCAACAAAAAGACAAAAAGACCATAGGAGTCTCTCACTTTTGATAAACTGCGGCACAATGCAGCAGCTTTCCTGTGTTCAAAGTTACAGGTAAATACAAACATACATCATGATTAACATAAGTGAAAGAAATCCAATTTATTTAGAATATCAATACAACAATTAGTATGGTCATGAAAATGAATCACTTCACAGGGTCATAAATGCCTTTGTGCATCCTGAGTGCAGGAAGACAGAGCTCACCTCTGCCATTAAATCATTCATGACCCTGCAGTGCTGTGGACCACACAGTGCCAGACCTGCCTCCACCAATCTATGTCTCCACTCTGACAGCAAACACACACACACACACACACACACACACACACACACACACACACACCACTAGACTCACTGTTTTAAGCCCTGCACTAAAAGCAGCCTTCACAGACAGCAATTACAAATGCTCATCCCAGCAGGCACACACATTCACAAAGAGTCAGTCAGTCCATATTTATTTGTGTCTCCCCGTTCCTGCTCCATTCACCTGTATCCTATGCTACACTCAGTGCCAGCATCAATCCGTAACATTTGTCTAAAGCTCCTCCTTGCTCTACTAGTCTTTTTATCTGCACTCCCAGCTCAGGTTTGTGTCCATATTCACGAGCTCAGCAGAAAATCTGACAGGAGACGCTGGATACCAATCCTGGCAAAAAAGGATCCTAAGACATTGTCCTCTCCTGTCAGGTTGTCCACTCCTGACCAATGAAACTTCAGGCGAATATGTCTTCAAATATAAGCCTGGTGACTTCTTTTTAATTTTGTCCTTGAACAAGGAGCAGCCAGCTTTGAATCAGGAAACTCTCCCAGTAAATTAACTTAATAAAACTATTGCTCCTGTTACTCTTATATGATAAACTATGCAGTTCTTTAGCCATTATAACCTCAACCTACTGTCCAGAGAAGATGAAGCCATGTGCTTTGTTTATAAGGAAGGTGTAGGAAGGTACTTATGTTTCTTAAGGCAGAGGGACATTTGTTTCCCACAGGATCAGACATTGCACCATCTATTTAACAACAAAACTGAAACTGGTTCTGTAGGCTAATATTCCTACAAGCAATCACATCATAAATACTGATTTTTACAGGGGAACTGAAAAAATATCAGCTTCATTGATTGTTTTAGGAATATTTTATGAGTTTTTAACCTCTTCACCCTTGACTTCTATCTCTATGTCTATCAATCCCATGACTGAACAAGTGCTGAAATCCTTCATGAATAATTGATGACTCTGCGTAACAGTATTGCAGAACAGTGTTGAATTGCTGCACTGGATCAGAGGGAGAGGCGGGTGTGAACACAGCTTGTGTGTGTACTGCTCGCTCGGCTGGTATCTGGGGCAATGTGCGTTGGATATAGTTCGAGACCTCCAGGCGTCTCACACAACACAACACAACCAGTTCCTTGTAAAGGCAAAGCCATGTTTTCCCCATTTCCTCTCCTCGCTCATGTGACAGTCATCAGTGCGCTTCCATGTCCGGTTAGTGATGAACCACCTATCGGCCTACAGACTGCATCATGTCATGCACACAATGACCAAGCCACAGTAAAGTTCAATGAAAAAGAGATTTGACCCTGCACCGACCAGCAGAGGGAGCTAAAGCTAGCTCTTCTTCTCTTTCATCATTTTCCCCCTGTTAGCATCTATCAGGAATTTAGTACATTTTCTTGGTAATACAAAAACCCTTCAGACACACGTTTCAAATTAATCTTTTAGATTGGATTAGCCAGTCACTCACATTCACTACAAAATGTGAACATTCACCACATTTTACTCCATCTCCACACACTTTTCTTTCCTACTTCTATTGTTCTCTGTCCATCTTGCTGTTATTACATATACATACACATACACATCCAAGTGAGATGGGCTGTAAAATCACATTCATCTGAGAGAGAACAAGCAGCACCAGCTTCAGTTAAACCTCATGTAATTTCTATAACTATGTTCAAAGACAAAAACAAGTTCAGCGGAGAGGCTCAAAGTGACACATCCAGCCATGTGTGAACTAACCAACTTGCTACTCTTACGGCCAAATTGAAAGGATTTGCTTATCTGAACCAACGAGCCAGATTTCCACACTTACACATACACCTCTGTTGAGTATGAGGATATTCTGAGCATGTTACATAACAAGGTCCTGTGTGTAAAAACAGCCATGTGAAACATTAAAACAACTGAAAGACCACTAATCGACGTGTTAGAGAAAAACAAAACTAGTCCAATAAAACTTACAAATACATTAAATAAAATGAAAATCGATGTTAAAAATCGGTATAAAAGCTGAATGAGTACATAACTTTTAACTTAAAATGTGTGTGGTCTTCACATTTTTAACATACAAGTATAGTACAATAATAACCCAACCCTAACATAGTTAAATCAATATGTTACAATATCCTACTGCTAAACATGATCCAGCTAATGATGAAGATGACTTCAACAGCTGAAGACGGACAAAGTGAGCATGAGGGATCGAAGGAGTGGGAATAAAACAAAGCGAGTAAGTGTTGACATGGATTCAGTTTCATCGACTCAGCAGGAAGCTGAAATGCAAAAACAACGAGAATGGAGCAATGGCAAGGGAGTGTGGTGAGAAAACTGATGAATGATGGGAAAGCAGCAGTCTTTGAAGGAAGTTGCATTACAGCAACCTTCACCCTCTTGACCAAGGACAAACAACCCCCCCACTCTTGAGGAGATGGGGAAAAAACAAGCTGTCAACATGGACGGTACTGTTCTTATGTTTTAAAGTGTGTTTACTGGAGAAAGTAACATGGCTGAGCTTAGGTGGACCAGAACATTTAAAATATGGGTAAGTGGGATAAGTGTTAGCAAGGCTGAAACTAAGGATGATTTTCTTTATCCATTAACCTCCAGATGATTGTCTTGATTAATGTTTAGGTCTAAAAAATGTCATCTATTTAGTTTTTTATGACAAGGTGATTTCTTGTGTCTTCTTCAACCAACAAAATCTCTTTTTCAGGATTAATTAATTTATTAAGAAACTTAACGATCCTGATCAAGTGTGCATTGATAAAAATACGCCCTTACAAATGACTTTAGATATATCGGACAAGCAATTCAGATACATATGATGCAAATCTTTAAGATTTTACATGTGCAGGATGAACAATATCAGCAAATCTGTCATAGATTTCTTTTAAATGAAGAGAAAAGGGACACAAGCAAAATATTGATCCAAGAGTTATTTTAGTCACACACGTGGAACAGTCCAGATGGCCACACAAAGAGGATACCACATTGAGCACACATATGCAATACGGATCCACTCACACACACAATTTGCATCACATGCAGACGCATTCCACCAGTGTGTAGGCAATTAAAGGTCTGCGCCTAAGGGGGTGCTGAGGCCAAAGTCACAGTGCTCTATGCTCTGACAAACATTTTCTCCATTACCAGCAGAGTAACTGTCCTGCACCGCCTGAAGCTCCACTATATATTCGCCTTCAATTACTCAGCGGGGAGGCAGTAGGGGAATGGGTGGCCCCACACAGAGTTAGGGGAAAAGGGTGGTTATATGGGTAGGCTAGGAAAGGAGCAGAAAAATAAAGGAGAACATGATAAGTGTAGCCAAATGCAGAGTACTCAGGATCTAACTCCAGCCATCAATAAAGATGAATAATTTACCAATAACCTCTCAGAGACTCTCAGTCTCCCCATGTCCCACTGACCAGACTGGGTTAAAAAAGACAAACAGTGCTCAGCGACAGTGAACTCGTTCATTGGATGAGATGGTTTTACAGGAAATTCAATATCAATGCATGTTAAAGGGGACATACTGTTTGTGTGTAGGCTCCACTGAAAGGAGGGCATTTGTGTTTGTCTTAGGGAGATGATTAAAGCTGACATTGGGCAAGCTGTTGGTGCTCTTTAGGGTCAGGATGGTGCGTATGCACACATCCACTCACAGATACACACAGTGGCAAAGGAATCGAGGGCAAACCGCTGGAGAATAATGTACAAAGACACCCATCTATGTTCGTATTTTTAAAGGTTATTATTGAAAAAGGTATGTTTAGAAATCAACATGCAGAAAAAAACTTTATGTGGGAGTATAGAAATCAGAGTATTTGGCTAAAGGAGAGGAAAGAAGAGATGATGTCAGTGAAGTCACGATTTTACACTCTGCTGTGTAAACACTAGGTGGCAACATCTAACTCTCTCACAGAGAAGCCAGCTCTGTGCTGAGTAAGTGCTGGCTGATGGTGAGATGTGTGTGTGCCAAGTCTACATACATGTGTGCTTACATGTGATCAAGTACAAGGTGTCTTTGACCTTGTAAAGCTGCTGCATAACTGCAGAATTTCCTTCATCCTGAGCTGATACTACTATAGTCCGCCAGGTCTGACCTCCTCCTGTTCAATTCAAACTGACTTAATACGTAGATGGGAAATGCAACTAAAGTATTATCTAAACAACTGTCTGTTTACTACACTATGTTTTTTTAAATTTGTGTGGAAGAAGTTGATTATTTAATATCTACCATATCTCCTGTACACAGCACTCCCATTTTCTTTCCTGCCTATAGCAAAAACATTAGGCTGTAACTGTAAAAATGACTGATGCTCCATCCTCGCTCCTGCTCCTGCCTCTCTGTTGCTCACTTAATCTCTCTTGCCTCTCTCTCTCCCTCTAAATGTGGATCCATTGTGTTTAGTGCAAAATCAGAGGCTGAGAGTGAGGGAGGTGTTAAGAATCAGAAGTATGATTTTGCAGTGTTGCAATGTGCAGCAAGTAACTGAAACAGAGAGAGTCTACACTCATCGGCCATATATTTAGGTACTGATTGCATCCAGTCAGTACAAGTGCATAATACGAGGGGTTTCTAATGTTTTGGCCACTTTATTTACATTAACAAGGGGCGCTCCAGTACAACTACACCACCAACTATGAGCTCATTAATAAACATATAGAATTATCACAGTTTCAACAAAAACTGAGAAATTATAACCTTGTAAAAATACAATTCATGGCAGAGCTGCTGTAAAAGATTGCATTAGACTGTACAGGTGTGCCAAAGTGAGTTTATATTGAAGCAGAAAATTGATTATGGGACGGATAGAAGAATGTATTCTTGCAGGGAGGGAGAAAGAGAAGGGGGGGTGGGAGGGGGGGGTACCTGGCTCTGCATCTCTTTGAGAAAAATCTCTGGGGGCTGCCAATTAGAGGCTGGGTGACACCACTATTCTCTCAGCTAGCTAGTAAATCTTACGCCACAAGACAACCCACATTCCTCTGTTCAATAAACATGTGAGCTCACACACACACGCACGCACACACACACACACACACACACACACACACACACTAGTGTTCAGATTGCTAAGCAAAACATGGACAATGAAGTACTTGAGTGTCCAGGGTAACCTACTTGATGCCAGATTCAAATGTTGATTTTTGTGTTTTAAGTTATCATTCAGTCATCACTGCAATCAGTGACACACATCACAACTAAAGCAGGCTCATGCCTTGGACAGCTTTCAAACTTTGACAGCTACCCAAATCTGCCCAAACCTGCCTGACCTCTATGGATCACTGGAACACTATGGACCTTGGGGGCTGCTGACCTGCATGTTTCCAAACTATCCCACTGCTGATTACCTGGATCAGTTCAGTCAGTCAGAAGCCAGCTTCTGATTAACTGAACAGGTCTGATCCAAGAAAAAGCATATTAGAAAAAAAAGACCAATGAAAAAGGACAGTCCATACAGCATATACTATTATATTTTATTATGCTGTGTTCTGATCTGCATCTGTGCAGTTTCTGCCTCTATACAGACATAATGTATTGGAGATTTTTAATTGTAACTTCCCATTGAATTAATCTTGAGGTGATTTTTTTAGTTGCTTTCTAAGTCCCTTTCCTTACTTTCTGAGAAAGTAGCTCCAAACATTGCAGTTCATTGCTAAGTTTGTGAATTATCCAGCATAACAAGGACATCGTTTATATGAATGAAATGTAATTTCTAATACTATCAGCACCACAAATTAAATCTCATGTACTTATGCACATTGTACTGAACTGGAGTTAGAAATTTCAGATAGACGTTAGCTTCCAAGGTCAAAAAAGAAAGTTATGCAAAATAAGTACAAAGAGTGAGGAGATAAAAGATGCAATAAGATATCTGTGAGATTGAGCGGTTTATAAATCTCGAGCGTTTTGCAAATTCATTTCCAAAATAGCCAACCCAATTTGAAAAAAACAAAACAAAACATAAGCCTCATCAACTACAACCAGTTTATACATTTAACACACCAACAAACCATTACCACAGTTTGACACTTGAGACTAATTAATGACCATGTCTCTACACTGGCAACTAAAACAATTGTTACATAATGTATAGATTTTACAAAGAAATAACACAATTTTTTAAAATAACTGAATAAAGTTTACACAAAAATATAGGAGTAGCACATTCATTCATATGAACAGATGAATGAATAAAGGTCCTGTTATGTGTTGTGTCGTGTTTTATCCTCTAACTTATCTACATTTTATTGGATACGTTCCTGGAGCGGAGAGCAGAGCATCGCTGTGCATGCTGGATGGGATGAGAAGTGAAGAGGATCAAATCAAAGTGACACTTTCTATTCCTCCAGGGGAGTCAGATGAAAGGGTTTACAAATGGCTAAGCTTTTAATCACAGGTCTATGACGCTACAACACTGTGATGACACTTGACACAAGGATTAGATGAATCTGTACTCTACTAAGTAAGATTTGTCATCAGGGAGCACAGAGTGATACTGCAAGGCACCAACAAGGCCACATTTCTGGTCTTGTAATGTCATTACCTGTAACTCAAACACACTGCCGTACTCATAGAGTAACTAACTTCTTTAAAAGCTCCAAGCCTCTGTAATATATACCGTATACTGCATTTCTGAATGCTACTTTCAACTATGTAGGTTTAATTTAGTCAGGAAACTCAGAATCCAATCACAAACTCAATCTTCTCCTGCCCATCACATTAAATAAATCAGACAGACTTTCTCTATTGTCTACACTCAGAACTGAAATTGAGAATTACAGACGGGAAGCTGAGCTGCTGTAATGACCTTCTGTGCTGCTGAGTTTTCAATTGAATTATTTGTCTTCCCTGCAGTACACAGAAAAAAACAGCAATCATTATATGAATCAGGTAAATAAGATACCTGTCATATTTATCATAAAAAGGGAAAGGGTGCAGAGTCATTCTGGGATCACCCACACATCCCAGATATTTCACTCACTTTTGCTTCTCTCTCCTCTCCTACCTCTCTTCCTCTGGGCTGTATTGCTTCAATCTGAATGTACGTCTTCACACCAAACACACAGAATCAACACAAAAGGTGCTTCCCACACATATAAAAATGGGATGTAAAATATGAAGAATGAATGCGTTAGCAGCCTTTTACATGTGTTCAATTAGTCAGTCTTTGAGTGAACAAACGTAGTCAGTGTTGTTTACGTGCACTACATTTAACATGAACAGAAGAAAACAAAGGATAGCATTGTCTGAGGACATAAGAAATACAATATACAAGCATGTTAAAGGTAGAGGCTTTACGAACATTTTCAAGTGCTCTGATGTCCCTGTGAATAAAGTTTCCAAATTTAATAAGACTCTAACTGTAACCAACCTTCCTGCATGTGGCCGCAAGAAGAATACTGAGCTCAGATTAAACAATGATAGTGGAAATGGCAGACAAAGAGCCAAGAACAACTTCCCTGGAAATACAAGTCCTACACAGAGGTACATCAGTGTCTCATCACAACATAGGCTGCGATTTGAGCAACAGCGGGCGCCACTGTTGAAATAAAGACTTTTTAAAAGGCCTGGAATTTGCTTAAATGTGTACTGACAAGTCACAATCCTGGGACAATGTCTTTTGAACAGCTAGACTAAAGTGAAGCTTTTTGGCAGACAAACACTGTAGCTACTGTGAAACACTGAGGAGGCTCGGTTATGTTTTGGGGTTGCTGCATCTGATACTGGGTGCCTTGAATCTCTGCAGGGCATAATGAATGACTATGAAGGAATTCTGGAGCAAAATGTACTGCCCAGTGTCAGAAAGATATTAAAGTTACAGTTAAAAGTAAGAACTAAACAAATTAGCTATCTATCTGATGTGGATTTCTATGAAACCTGACCTGAATCCTATGCTGTGGGCCAAACTACCTGTCAGCAGGTGCAGAAGCCGATTACAGTGATTATCACTAAAGGCCATGTTACAGCTTCGAGAGACAATGCTAACATGCTGATGCCAAGCAGATGTAAAGTTCCATGAATATGTAAAATGTTGACTAGTTTAGATGTTCTGCTTAAATGTTAACATGCGGTGGACGAGTAGCAATCAGGGGATCACCAAAATCAGCAGGATTCTGGGTCAAAGTGGTGGTCCAAGGTCAATCAAAGAACAGCAACAGTCTCTTCTAATTCACAGCTAATAAGAAAAAGGTCACTAAAAGGTCAATGGGGGTATAAAATACATCAGGCTGTAACAAACACCTCGTTTTATGCCAAATTGTTTAAAACTGAACACACAGGACAAATAAAATATTCTTTCTACAAAGCAAAGTATAGCAGATCAATACACTAAATTGTGCATGGCATATAGCAGAGCTACCTACAGTAGCTATTCTACCCATCTGTCTAAGAGATGCTGCAGAGTGTGAGGATATCAAGGCAGAACTCAGAGTACCTGGACATCAAGCTGCACTAAGCTCCCTATCCCACCTCCTGTCCTTTCCTCTCTCCTCTCTCATCAGCGGCAAGGAGCTTAAAGGGAAAGAGCTCAGGTTGAGTAACAGACACCAAAAGCTTTCCTTTATTCACAACAAGCTGTCCAGCAATGACCTATCAAATTCCTCTAAGAAGATATCACCTCACTCTTTCTCCTTCTCTCGCTTCTATTTGGGCATGATGAGGCTCCATTTCAATAACACTGATCTCTCAATTCTTGTTTCAGCGAGTTACGTAACAGCTGCACTATCAGAATAACAATTGGGAGGAGAGATTAGCGCAATCAGCCAAGGAGGATGAAGGGAAGGAGGGAGGCACTAGGAGGAGAATCTAGGAAGCCCCTCTCAATATGACACATCATTTCACGTGCCGGTTCACAACTGAATACATTTAACTGTGCAGTGGGAAGACAAGTACAGACAGATGCTGCTGCTGTTAGTATTTTGTGAAGGTCTGTGCAAACCTAGGTTGAAGACTAATGCTTTCCTGGAATCACTGCAGTCCTACGTGTCAGTTCAGCTTCATTTACAATCATGAGCTAGGAAAACCACAAATAAATGATCTGTGTCTGTCAGGCTTATGAGGATTATCACACTCATACATCATGCCCTCTTTTATTACAGAGAAAACAGTAGGAAATAAGCAGGTGCAGATGCTTGTGGATCCAGCCTTAAATGAATGAATAAAGAATGAATCATTGCGTCTTCGGCAATTTAAAAATATCCTCAGGCTTTGGAGTTTCGGGGAAGCCGAGCCCCTGCAGAGAAGGCGCACCTGCTGCATGCTGGATGTTATTTTGCTTGTTTATTTAATTGTTTTTTTGGGGGGGGGTTTCTATTTTAACGAAGAATGAGGAAACTCTTACAGCAGGAGGGGAGTCTCTCTTAACAACCAGCATAAATAAGTGGTGAGGTATATGCTTTGAAAATCACTCAGTCTCTGCTAGCTCATAAATAAAGACCTGCTGAGGCTCTGGTAAAGGGAGGAGTGGGGAGTAGAGGTGGTGACTGGTGAATTGGCCTCACGTGTGTTCTCCACTCCTGCTTTAATTAAAGTGGAGTAGGCTGCAGCTCTTAGCCAAGCCAACCTGCCCCAGCAACACTAACTGTAAAGCTAAGGAACTGGACACACTGAGACTCATTCCCAGGTTTCATCAACATGACTGAGAGCCTCAGCCGGGCCTGCTGAGTCATTTTCCTGAGGGGTTCCACTGGGCCACCTGGCCTGCCGCCCCACAAACGCACACACGCGCGCACACAATCCAATATCCAGCTTCATCGACAACATGGATAACATTTATGCACAAACGTTTAGAAGTTTAGAGCAGTTTGACATTTTGGAAATATATTTTGACACTTACAGGTTAGCTAAGTTATCCAGCAGTGGAAATGGGGGGTGAGCAGCTTAACTGGCCCTGACCAATAACAAAAGCAATGTTTTAATGGAAACTTATTTAAAAATCTGAAATGTGTTTATGTTGACTGTTTGCATAATGGCAGTAGATGGAAACATGTATGTATCTGCAAATTCTTCTTCAACCCACTAAGAGCAAAGTTTATTTTGTAAGTGTTACTTAGTTTTAAAGAGGGCTCAAACAGACAAATGTCAGGAGCATTGGAAGTGCCTTGAATGACAGGTGTCGCAGGCCATCACACAGTCACATTGTTTCAGCTGTCAAAATTAGATTCTTCTAACATCTGACAACAAAGCAATGAAACTTAGAGCTGAACTTGTGTGTATTCTTAGAATATGGACAACACTTAGCCACTGAAAGTCCGGACACGGGGTGAAATGACCAGTCACTAAATTGATTAGTCAGACAGAAAAGCTGTTGTCAGCATCTAAAAAGCAATGTGTGATTTTCTCATATTTCATAGCTTAACATTAGAATAAGGAACCTTATCATCTGTTAAATGGATAATAAACATTATAGGTAGTTGCAAGCTTAGCTGACAGACCACGTCAATATCAAACTAATGACACAAAGAAGAAGTGAAGGTAAGGGGTCAATATTCATTTGTCTTGAGCCTGAAACTCATTATTGACTGAAGTCAAGTTCTAGATAAAAAGATAGAAGAGACAAAGACAGCCACCAATAAAAACTTGAACTACTCACATGTTGCAGCAGCCAATTATGACACTGAATAACATCTGTCAATACTTTGATCTGAAGAACGGTTCATTTAAGATTGATCACAGTAGCCAGTGAAGGAACAGTTAGTCAGCCAAACGTAGCTGATCAGGTGCTAGAGATGGCAACATTAGCTCCTGTACAGCACCACAGGACCAATTTGTATCAGACACCCACACATTAACCTCAGAAAAGGCTCTGCATCCTGTTCAGGCAGGGTAGGTAAGAGATTTTTGGAGGTCAGACGGAGACGAAGCTGGAATGCTGATCCACTGCTGCCACCTCTGCTTCATCTGAAGATGAACAAATCACTTTGATTGTATTTTCACCATTTAACTGTTTGCAGCCATATTAGCTGCATAGCCCTGTGCCATGGCTGCTGTTAGAAACCCAAGAGTCCATGCAGCTGGTTATTTCCTTTAAGATGCCTGATGGGCTGTGATATACATCTGCTGCCAACACCTCTGAGGGCCAGATAACTTACAGCAACACAGGAGCAATAGCACATCCTGACCAGACTTATTGTATTGATGAGTCTGAGCAGCAGCACCACTAATGGGTCAGTCTACCAAAACACTATTTCTCTGCACTTCACCACCTTGAAAATAACAGGCTGACAAGCTGAACCATTAATGTAAGCACTAATGATGACCACACCAAACACAAATTACTATGGTTTGGAGATACTGTATTTAGCTACACCAATAAATCTCTGTTCAATTAACAACCATTTTGACAAAGATTAATAAGTCAGGACAGGAAATGTCCAGAAAATTAAATGATAATTTGGTTAAAAAAATATATATTTCACCAGATTTAACCAAAATGTAGATAATTGTATAATAACTATAACAGGAAAGTCAATTAATCCAAAAGTTGTTAAATCAGAAACATAAATCTGCAATTTATCATTAATATAGCAATATCTTTAATAATGATTACTTTTCCTTTTTAAAGCAAAGTGCTTAATTAAAATAACATAATTTAAAATATCAGCAGGTGTAACTAATCTTCTGTGGTTGTAACTAAACAGACTAACAAATATATTATAAGAGATGTACACATGAATTTTATCTGTAACCACAGCTAAAGTTCATAGATTACAGATTATCTGTAACCAAACATTGTCCCCAGATTAATGCTCACTGAAAGTCAAAACTCATACAAGGCAAACGACACCAGAGCAAGAACAGACATCCTGAACAGGACTACTGGATTTGTTAAACAACCACGGGACTTACTAAATAATTATCTCATACAGTGGCAGTAAAACAATTGGTAACAGGAGGAAACAGATCTCTAAATGGTTATAAAGAGTCTAGCTGAAAGATTTTATGGCTTTTAATACTGACTCACAAGATGAATTTAGTGTATTGTTTTATTAGAACCTGACATATTTACTATTGAAGAAAAAAAAAACAGCTAAAAGCAATCCACTTCTGAATTGTTGAATAAATAATTTTATTCAATATCGAGAAAGAAAAAAAACTGTTGGATTATATCATGAAAGATTTGGCCCTGCTTTCTGTTCATAGTGCCGCTAAATTCGATACAAAGCAGGTCATCATAATGGAGGAAAATAAAGCAACACTAAAAAGACAAAATAAGTGTTATAAATATGCAAAGCACTACTTCATGCTACAGGACCACTGTCGCCAGGTAAACCACTTCACATTAAAGTAGCTTTAGATGTAGACATAAACATACAGAATGAGGTGAATATGGGTGTCGACTGGGACAATAGGTCTTTGTTCACATCCTGACAATGCTCATTTTTCAAGACAAGCAAACTCATCAATAAAAGTAATTTGAGAACAAAATTATCCACTGCTCAGCAACTGACCTGTGCCATATTATACCATGAAGGCAATTAAAATGGCACGTTCACCCTTTCATGACAAATTGTTGTTTTCTTTATGACTCTGAACATTGAACATAAACATTCATTCAAATCCCACAGAGGTGGATACATCATGTAAAACGACAACAGACATTTATCACGAACAGTAGATTGAATGGCTTAAAACCATAAAAAAGTGAATAGACAAGTCAATTAATGGCTCTAAATGTTCCAAATGGAAATATATTACTAAGAAAATATAAAAGGACACTAACCTAAGTAATTAGCTGACTGAATGACTGCAGCTCTTGTAACTGTATAAGTTAAACAATTCTTTACATGTACAACAATTGATGGTTACATAATTATGTTATAACATAAGCCCGGTTTGCCGGTAACAGCGTGGTACAGAAAAAAGCTAGTGTATACATGTAATGTAATATGTTGATTAAAAAAGACTGTCACAGAGAAAGTGTTGACCTTGCCTCCACCAAGCAGGATACGGATGCTCCTGATGAACAGACACAAGACAGCTGATAGAACAGCTACTGAAAAACAGGTGTTGAGTAGCAAACATGGAAAACTGTCAAATGGTGTTTTTTATGAACCACCGCAGAAAATAAGGAAACGCAGTCAGTCAACCTGTGATATACAGACTGCTGAATTTGGGTACATGGTTGCAGGCATCACAGAGGAAACAAAGAGAGCACTGGAGAGAAAGAGAGATAAAGAGAGAGAATTCCCCTAGTATTAACATCTGCTCCAGAAACCAGGAATGGCTATAAGCCGGTGTTAAAAAAAGGAAGAAAGGTTGGGAGGGGGAGCTGGAGGGGAGTCAGGAGGCTTATTTGAAAGACTTAAGCTGCATGGTTACGTAAGTGATATGGGATCCTCTGAAACCAAACACTTTCAGTCAAAGTTGAGCTGCATTAGTATCCTCAGCAGAAATCCTTTCCCATCCATACCGCTAGATCTGTAGGCTTTTCTTACTCCAATCTCTTCTTGCCATATTTTGACGTATCTCACACACGTACAGGCATCATAGACAGAGGTATGTGAGAGTGTGTGTGAGAGGGTTTCACAACAAGAGCTTGATAAAACCTGTGTCTTACAAAGGATAGAAATGAACCATATGGACAAACGGTACCTCGGGAATCATAGGCTCAGGTCACAAATTGCAGACAGAGTGGTGGCATGTGTGTATCTGTGATGAAAGGATTGGAGGAAAAAAATCAGATGAGGAGCAAATCCCGAACAAGAGACACCCATCCCAGGTGCGTCTGAGTCATACCACCTTCCTTTTTTTTCCCCCCTTTACCTCCCTTCCCTTGATATCACTCAAACACACCCTCTAACCTCTTGTAACTTTAGTTTGTTCAAACATACCAGAAAGAAAGATCTTATCCCTGTATCGGCCGTTGAGCCCTGCCTCCCTTCTGTGGCAAAGTGGAAGCTGTACCGTCTATACCACTGTCTCTACTGCATCAGCATCAGATTGGTTTACAGCCAGCCTGGCACAGTGCAGACTCACAGGGAGACTGAACTCATACATAGTTGCTGAGGACCGATATGCCACCAGTACACATCAGCACAATCTGCAGATGACTCATTGTCATTAATGAGTTTGAATGAAATGCGACGAACGGCCAGAGTAATAAACTAGAGTCTGCAGCTTGACGATTTGTCCCTGCAGTGGGTGACTGGCGGAGCAGAGATTTATTGTTTACAACGAACCCTGGCAGTCGCTCACGCTCTGCCTGGGACTTCTCTATCACACATAAAAAAAGCCTGCAGGTACTGCGCCACGGTCATTACAATACGACATAGAGGAAAAGCTGAGATGAGAAGAGGATGGACTGTTGTGAAGACTGGCAAGCTCACGATCCTCGCAGAAGATTAGTGCTGTAGTGAAATTTTGCTCACTGACACCGCTCCACAGTGAGAAACAAAGAAAGAGAGGAGACAGAGAGAGGGAACAAGACAGAGACGTGAAGAGGGACAGAGACAGTGAGAGGTAGAGTGCTACACTACCATATCAGACGAGTTAGACAGGACAGTCAATAAAGCAAATATAAAGCAGTCGAGAGGAGTAGGAAGGCATGCAGTGTGTTGTAGCGTTTCCCTGTGTCTGTATGCGGAGGACATACATGTGCGCCAGGGAGACTGTGTACACACAGTAGAAACACGCTCATGACTGGGTTTCCATGTGTGCCCCGGCACCCTTTACCACAGCTTCTCTGACAGAGAAAGAAGGTGGGGGGGGGGACGTTTCAACCTTCCTGTCCCCCTCTCCAGCCACCCCTCCCTCCCCACCTTACCCCCCCATCACCCCACCCTGACTACCCCACCTGTGAATAGTCCCAGTACCTTGCGCTTTTTATCCCGTGAGCGACTCCTCTTTTTGATGGTCTCCTCCTCTTTCTCTTTGCGCTCCTGCTCTAACTGGGCTTCTAAATCCTTGTTCTTGCGGAGATGTTTGGCCGCTTGTGCCATGGTGTTTGTGCTGGGGGTCTGGGCGGTGTCGGCGTCTCCGGATCCAACGGTGGCGGTCTGCGCGACGATGGGGCTGGGACTTCTACCTGGTGCGGGCCAACACTAGCACTGCCACTGTGTGTTCCTCTATGGCCCTGCAGAGTCTGCAAGCATGCCCACCCTCTGCCTCCTCCTCCTCTCTTCAGCAGTGCAGTCACACACACACACTGGCAGTCCTCAGCTGTCTGGTGTGGGATGCTACTGCAGCGCAGCTCTCTCTCCCTCTCTCTCTCTCTGATGCTTGCACACGCTCCCTCTCTCTCAGTTGCTCACATTCACTTCCATCGTTCAATTTTTTTCCACCGTGTTCTCCCTGCTCTTCTGTACTGTGGTGCAGGAACGCACAGGTTTGTCTTGTTTATCTTTCTGAGTTCTTTATCTTCTCTATTTCACTCTTCCCTTCACTGCTTTAACATGCCGTAAAACTGCTTTGCCCACCCCACTCCCCATCGTCAAGGCTTAAAAAGGGATGAACTGACAGTCAGCTGAGGAACAGCCTGAGCAGCTTTAAGTTGCTCAGCTCTCACTCCTCACATTGCATTGATTTTGTTTCCTTTCCCTGTATATAATTTCTTAGTATCTCACAGTCCTGCTGTGTGTCCATCTGTGGAGTATCGCTAGGCTGCACAGGGAACCCGTCATCACCACAGCCAATCACGCCATCACTCACACACACCCCACAGGGATGCCAGAGGAAAGAAAAAATCTAAAACATGCATGAGAAAAAACTGTCTCTTACTTGTTTATTCTCTCTCTCTGACTCTGCTCCCTCCTCCCTCTCTACTGTTCAGGCGCTGCAGCAGACAGGATTGGTACCCATGCAAAGATGTTGGTGCATTGTGTTTGTACACATTAGAATGAGGCTGTGAGGGATAAAAGGAGATTCCACATCATTTCATGACAACCTATTGTAAAGTGTGATATAGTAACACCATCACAAGCTTTGCTTAACCAACTTCTTTTTCTGGTTTCCTGTCTTTCTCCTCTTTTCCTCATCTCCTCTTATAGGATTGCAAAGCAAAAAAAGTCAAAGGCAGCACAGATATGTATTGTTGCCAATGGCTTCATATACAATGTACATGTGAGAGAGACAAAGCAGTGCATAGAAGAAAGGTGCTGATAGAGCCAGCACTTGTTTAATGGTATTGCTCTCCTGTATCCCTTTCTTCCCCCCTCCCTTTCCCGTCCTCCCCTCCCTCCTCCTCCCTGAGATGCTGCTGACGCAGGCAAAAAAGATCCTAACATCTCTTTTAGCCCAGCTCACTATACATCACACGTACAGTTCACAGAGATACTGTACACTCACACACATATAGGCCAAATATATTGCAACACACGTGCTTCAGTGCGCACACACATACACACACACGCACACACACAGACACACCAAAAACAGAAAGGACTCTAAGTTTCTAAACTATTGTCTAAATCTATGTTCCCCTGTTCTATTTTTACAGTACTTATCAAGTATTTTCCAACAGCAGTTAAATGACTGACATCAGGTCCAATCAGAATGAAATGTGCTTTTCTGGGAATTAAATTAAAGTGATTCTAGCCAACAGTTACTTTATTATTTAATAGCAAAATTATGTTAAAAGATTAAGATTGCTGCCATCTTTTTCCTCACACATTTGACTCATTATCTGCTGCTCCTTCCTGTCCACATCTCTGTCTCTCTGTTTTTCTTCTGTTCTCCTGCCAAGGCTTCCCCTCATCTGATAGCAGCTCTCTCTCTATACTGCAGCATACTAATGAATAAGAGGTGATACTACCTTCTGTCTGCAATGCTACTATACAAAGTACTTGGTCATGTGGTCTATCTATGACACAAACAAACAAAGATATTGAGCCAGTGCCCAGACATCCATCACCACATCAAGCTCTTGGGGAATGTGCCTAAATGATTCACTGGTGACTGCACCTATAACAAGGAGGTTTTTGCTGAACCAACTGGATTGATCTTGTTAAGCCATACTATGGTTTTACTAATGGAGGAGCAGCTTTGCATTGGATCTTAACACACCCAGTGGGACCACTTATTGTAACAAGATCACATGGGGTTGAATCTGGAGAGACCCAGAAGAGGGTGTCAAAGCTAAAATCTGTGTTTCTTCAACTTGATTGAACCTTTATCTGGCACATGAAAAGAATTTAGAATTTCAGGTTTTACTGGACAACCTTATTGTACGTCCTGCAAAACATCCAAAAGGACAGGGCTGAAATAAAATAATGCTCAAAAGGTTATACAATATTAAATTAACATGATTCTGGATTACTTCAAAATTCACAGGTTAGCTAGTAACTGTGATCATGACTGAGGAAAGAGAATATAAAGGGAGCATCCACCAAAGACTCTTTGGAAGGAGAGACTGACTTCATGAGAGCATTGTCAATGAGTTTAAATATTTCGCTATCTACAACACATACAATTGTGCACAAACTTAAGGACTCCCTGAAAATCTTGGTGCATAAAAGCCAAAGGCTTAAAACCACTGCTGAATGTGTGTGACCTTCAAACCCTCAGGCGGAGGCGTATACTGATGTTTTACAGAGACATATGCTGCTAACAAGGCAGCGTCATTTCCTGAGAAGTCAAAAGATGTTTCAGCAGGATTATGCCAGGGCTCATTCTGCACTACAGCAACATGGGTTCGTAGACAGAGTGCGTGTGAGTTGTGCAGTGTTCAAACTTCACTTTGACGAAATGAGGCCCAGGAGCCTCATATCACATAATCTGACAAATAGCTAATATGCAAACAAGCAGCATGTGATATGATGTCAAACAGCATTATCATGAGATTCTTTTCACAACTGTAATAAATAAATACATTAAAATTATTAACAATGTGCAAATATAGTGAAACTGACCCTTAAACCACATATACGACTGCTTTTATGTTTTAGAGTGCACCCAGTGCATGTCGTCCGTCCCTGGGGTGGTCCTGCCTGGGACACAAAGGGACAGGTTGTGTGAACCTGGGGGGAGAAAGAAACACACAGCTACTGCCTGAGCTCTCTTCAGTGTGACGGCCAGCACCCGCCAGCATATTACCCGCTCCACTGCTCCTCTAAAAACAGTGGAGAGCCACACACACACACACACACTCAACACACCGGAAAGAAACAGGAGCGACAGCCTATTCAACACATGAAAGTATACTGTATGTAACCTCGCCATCAAATCCAGCCCCCTTAGGACTGTAACGCAGACACTCAGTCATGTAACTGTTCAAGTGGAGCCAGATTCACTGACATATCCCAGCTTGAAACTGAAACAGAAATGGTTTGCTTGAAGCAGCTGACTAGTTTCCACATCTTTAAATGCCACATACTGCAGGTCAAGAGTGTGTTAACAAGTGGGAAGTGCGCAGGCCTTAGAATGGACTGCTGTACCAGCCGTTCTTAAAAATAAATGTCAGTTTTACACTCATTTACAGCCACACCTAAAGTGAAACTAGTGGAACAATTCTCTCATTTCCTGCTCTAATTTAGTCATCTTCCCCTTCAGGGACGGATCACATGGGTGCACAGGTCGGGAGAATATTTCTCAAACACAAACTTCATTAGACCAGAGTCAGTCATAATGACAGGAAAGCTAATAATGCAGCTTATTGCTTTGCATCCGTCATATTCACACATCAGCAGCACCGGTAGCTCATGCACAGAGACAACCAACAGTGCTGGTTTTTACTATGCTGCTCATGTTGAATCCACCTCAACATTTCCAATACACAGTCTCCAGTGTGTTTGCTGGCAGAGGTCCACGGCCTACAGTGGGATACAGTATTCTGCATGCCTGTGCCATCCTCTGCATCAACTGTGGTTTAAAGCAGAGTTATTATAGCAGCAGTGTTAGTCACTATCAGCCAAAATAAAATGATGGAATAAACAAAAGCCCTTGCAGTATTTGGGCTACTACAGTATGGATGAACACTGTGAACCATGTTAGGATTTCAAGTGGATCAAAGGATCATTTTACTGCCCTTTTAACCACGTGAAAGAGATTATGGTTGGTCATCAAAGAAGATCAATTGGAAAGGAGAAATAGACATAAATAGAGATCAGACATCGCCCTCTATTGAAGAACACGGAGTATTACAAGAAAAAGACTCAACATTTGATACATGAATGTACAGTCCGAGAAAAAGGCTCATGGTAAAAACCTGTTAATATTTGTTCATTTAGCAATGTTTAATCAGGCAACACATAGTAAAACTGAACTGTTACCAAAACCAGCGTCAGGGAAATCTGAAGCTGACTAGGCAGAATCAAGATTAATCTATAATACTGATTACACCATGGATCACAGCGCCACTGTAGGTGACACTCACTACGCCGATAGTGAACATACACACACACAGCAGACCTCTAAACACTGCACTGCAGCACACAGCCAACTCAGAGCCACACCACAGGTCTGTGCAGCTCTAATTACAGAAAACACTGGTATGTACTCTTCCTCTCCATGAAAACTGATTTACAACAATTCTGTTAAGCATTTAATCACGCAAGAATAAATAACAAACATCCCTTGGTACCCGTGTGTCATATATATGTATTTATTTGTTATATCTAATTTATAGATGGATCAATAATGAGTTTTGGACTGCTGATAAAAGCTTACTGTCAAACACACACCTTAACAGGAGGCGAGCATTTTAACCACAAACACTGAAGTCGAGTAATCTGGTGGACATTTACTCTCCCCCATTCCCCACCTAATATTTGGCTAACTGAACATAAAAGGAGGGTCTAGCAGGTTCCCTCAGAGACCTGAAAAATTTCCTTTAGAACGACTTCTCCCTCTCTCTATGTCCTTATGTGTCTCTCTCCTGCTCTCTGCTGGTGCAGTGCCAGCAGAGAGAGTACTGATTGGGAAAGCCATATGGCAGGTAACAAACCAAGGGCAGGCTTCATGTCCACACTGTGCCATGGTGCAGGCATCCTGCCACCTCATCTAAAGGGCTCCTCTGATTTGGCTCTGTATTCTAGGGAAGTATGTAGACCAGAGACCAAGTATTACAGACACTTCACCATCACCAGCTCAGTGGTGTGAACAGGAGTTCAGAGTAGTCTCATAGCTATAGTGAATTTCTCTGTCACACCAACAGGGAACTGACATTGTGCTTGGGCTGACTGACATTCACTGCTGCTTCATACAGTGGCACTGTGGCACACAACACACCAGAGTGCAGGCAAAGCAAGAACTTTGTTCTCAGTTGGTAGTTAATAGGAGATTATCTAGTGTGCAGAACAATTACATAACTGCCACTATCTTTTTACAGTGGTGGAGAGCTGTGCGATGAGTCTGATGAAATGTGCTGCATTTCTTAATTGGAATTTTAAAAATAGCTCAGACTCAAATCCCTTTTAGTAAAGCATTTGAATCAGTATCTGACCACCAATAATCCAACAATATAGGTAAACTGTCACAGAGAACCAGTCTATGCAGAGAACACAGACAACCCTCACCTCTGATTAAAAACCTCTGCAGACAGTTCTACAAAGAGAAAAACCGACTGTGTGTAATGTCCAAAATACTGCATTTACTGTGTGGCACAATACCTTCACCACTGTCAGCAGAATGAATGGACAGTCTGAAGATGAAGATAACGAGGAAGCTAAAGTATGTTTGGTCTTTTGACTGATGAAGCTGAGGGAAATTTAGCCAGTTCTCTTCTGCCATCTAGTGGTGTCACAATGCACAAGACATTTAAAGGTTCTCAGTGATACTGTCTCACCTCTGTGTCATATGGTTGATGTGTTGATGTGTGACTGTATTTTCTTGTCAGTAGTTGTTTATCTACTGTTTATCAAAAAGAAAAGCTGGTGTCAAATTCCCTGACTGAATGCAAGTGTCACAGGTAAGCTGAAAAGCTTTATGACTCAGTCTTGTTTATTCTTTGAGAAAGGTCATTGATTATGATCGTTGATTATTAATTTGTTAATTTTTTTAATCTTCAAGGTCTGTTGTATATATCTGACATCTCTCTCATCACATTTTCTCTATTTTTTGTTTCATTGCTTCTAATTTTATTCTACTTGTATGTGCAAATGACTAAAGCAACTTAAAGTAATGATGTAAAACGTTTTCTGATCAATCATGGGCAGTTTTATATGTGTTCGAGAGCCAGTGTTAATGATAAATCACTGTCAAAAATTGCAAAATGCATTTTCACAACCTTTTCCCAAAGCCTATCAGATTTTCCAGTATTGTCTTTCCTTCCAGACAGATACACATTAGCTAACGCTACGTAACTTCAGATGTCTACAACCACATAAAGGCACCAACCATACAGATGTCTTAGAAACCATATGTGCCTGTAACCACTTTTCTAAACCTAACTTTGGCAATGAATAAATGTAATACTGATTCAACATTCTGCATTCATATGTAAATTCAATGTTGACCCCAATGAAGAAAAAAGGTAAGATGTTATAAAAGAGAGAGAGGAAGCAGGTGACCAACCAAAACCAAAACCTGATTACATTGTCCCCCTGTAGTCAAAACTTATTGGTATTAATTTGTCACACAATCCACAATATCCACTATTAAAGAAGGATCATGAGGAGTAGGCAGAGGTGACAAGGAAACAATATCAAATAAGTTCTAAGTATAACCAGCTTTATACTTAAAGGTGTAAAACACAGCAGCACCTATTATCAACTATTTGATTCAGTTTGTTTACATTAAAGCCAAATACAAGAAATCAAACAGAATACTGTGGACTGGTGAAGTAATTACTGAGTATTTTTTACAAGGTGTAAATGGAGGCAAATCACACTCCTCGTGACACCCAGCGACTCCTCACTTTGTCCCAATCTGTTGCTTTAGATGTGCAGCCCGCCTCCTTCCACCTGTCCCCTATTCTTCCTTTCAAATCAGGCGTCCCTGCCAATCAATCAGATTGCCATGACAACATTTTGCATCACCACTGCCACCACCCACGCCTATAAACAAAAACAAAACATACACACATACACAAAAACGAAGCTAAATACCGACAGCTCAGGATTGATGAAGGGGAGTCCTGTCAAAGGCCAAAGATTAGATTAGGACTGAAACACACACACACACACACACAGCTCAGAGGCAGCAGGTGCTTTTGGTTAAACATTAATTACATGATCTCTGATTTCTCTAATTGATATGGTAATGACTATGTAATTAATGCAAAACCAGAAATACCAGCAGCTCTCTTAATGAATGGATTTATTTGATTAGATATCCTCCTGCATATTTATGCTCGCTGCAGAGGACAGTGAGACATATAAAACAGTTGTTTGTGCTTGGCATCACTCTGCTGCTAGCATGCCACAGCTACCACGCTGTGACCACGTTTAACATACAGTTCCGTACATATACATGAATAAAGCTGCTTGGAACAAATCATGGAAAAACTGCAGATACTGTGCATTTGCTGCTTCTTGCAAACCTTCACAGGTAGGTGGCGCTATGGGGCTGTCTTACACACACAGGAGCCACAGTTTGCATAAATAATGATGACAACCTCCAAAAGACACACACACACACACAAGCAGCTACACAGCTGTAACTTCATCACTGGCAAAGGGTCAACAGTGACAACTAAACGTGACCCAACTGCAATTACTCTCTCCCTCTGCAGCACACACAAGGGCAGATATTTGGGGAGACACTCCACGTGAGAAGTCACCTTCTGGGGATGAGAAATCATCTCTCCTCTTACATCGAAACATCCCCCCAGCTTGCTAACTTTAATATATGTCTCCATATGTCTTCTCTCCTTCTCTTGTGAAATATATGTGGGGTTGTGGGGTTGAAAGCACATGTGGGCCATGACCACATGTGAAGAGCAGAGATCTTAGGCCTCTCCATCTTCTCACTTTGCCAACACCACACCACCCACATACTGCTCTGACAGCTGATCTGGACACCCCTGTACCTCAGTCTTCATGTAGCCGAAGACAGAAATATAGACGCAAGTATGGCTGCATAAACAGAATTAAAGTGTTTATCTGCCACATTTGTAAGATAGATTTTTATTAGAATATATTTTATTGCAGTTTGTCTAAAAGATCGATGGCACATCAGCCTCCTCTCATGACAAGAATCGTGGAAATATGAACTTAAGGACAAATGCTTTATTCCACCACCTCAGGGAAGAAACAAGGCCTTCCCAGCTGTCCAGGCTGTTCCAGAAACGTGGTTAGATTTTAGCTGAATTATCAAATCGAGACACTTTAATGATTTGAATCATTGTTTAGCTGATTTTTGCTGTTTACTTTCTGTGTAGCCGTTTTAGAGCTATTCAACGCCAAAAGGAGTCTAACTTGTACAAAATATTTATCAGAAACACCGAGTGAAACTTCCCACACGCATGGATTTGGATAAATTGCGCACTAATCCGATTTGGGGACGCGCACATTTCAGGAAGTGCTGGCTCGCAGAGACAGACAGGAGAAGAGCTGATATCATTAATGAACGGTGGAGCGCTAGGTGCTTAACTAACTTACCTCTGAATAATGTGTTTCTTACGGGGCCACTCGGGCCACACTTGATGGATGGCCTTACAGAAGCCGGGTCAATTAGCCAGGGTGGATTTCCCTCCGTGCAGGCTGCAGAAAGCAGTGGCAGAGCTCCCACCTCTGTCACACGGCCTGGCTGTAATTAATCACCAGTGTGGGGCCTTCTCACCTCACACCGCAGCGCGTACAAACAGCCAATATGTGCGTTTGGACCAAATTACATCTCCACTCCTCTAATCTGGCTAATTGTCAATATTATACCCAGAGGAGGAAAAGGATCGTGACACAGTCTTCCATACCAACAAAGAGATCTATCTTACAGTGTAGTCAGGCTGCATACTGTTCATTTTACAAGGGGGGGTGTTTGGCAAATCTGCTAATGAGACAGACGTGACAAATAGATAAAAAGGTGAAACCATAAAATGCAGGTAAGGCAAGTTGTAATCGTACAATAGGCTTCCCCTAATTGTCTTTTTATTTAGTTTTTATGTTAAACATCTTCAGCTGGTTAGTTGGCTGAAAGCACAAATATAAACAGAATAGCCCCCTCATCCAGGGTTTGGATGTTGTTATCACCAGGAAGTAATCTAGTCATTTTAAATCAGGATGAACTCTAAACTAACTTTGTTTTCTTCTTTTGTTTGTAACTTAATAATGTTTTCTAGTGTTTTTTTTTTCTTCAGTTATCTTTATTGGTGTGCTATAATACACCAAAACATTAAACATTCGTACTTTTACCTTTGGCATGGGCAACACATGGCATAACTTAGCAGGTGTGATAAAGTTCTTCTTGGGACATCAGGAAAAGTATGTGAGCTTCATGGAGAACATATAATGACTTTTGAAATATAACGTCTCTCAGAGGTGTTATTCTCATCGCACCTCTCACCCCATGACGCTGTTACTGTGCATCTCTCTCTCTCTCTCTCTCCCGCACACACAAACGCCCAGGTACGCAGAGCACAGATTGAGTAACGGGGACAGAGATGTCACTCTGTGTTCACAGAACGTACTCCTGTCGTCTGGACAAAAGCAGCAGATGAGGTTTGCGTCTGGGGGCAGGGAGCTATGTGTTGCTGCTGCTGCTGCTGCTGCTGTGCTGTGTGTGTGCGTGTCCATGCACATGGTGTGTTGTTCTTATGCATATGTGCATGCATGCATGTCTGAGTGAGTGAGTGTGTGTGTGTGTGTGTGTGTGCACCTATATGTGAATGTTCATGTGTGTGTTTGTGTGTGTATTTTGTTGGGGGGGGTGGTCTCATGGGGCGGCTCTGTGTCTGTCCCATCTGCCACCCCACTCTACTGACACCCAAGGGAATGGCAGAAGGGTTGGGGGATTCATTTTGGAAAAAGGAATCAGGGTCCAGTGGTCTAATGGGCAACAATGCAGGTTTTACTAAGGCAAAGGACACCGACTGGGTATGTGGAAGCCAATCTACCAATCTATTTGACAAAACAGTGGGCTGCCCCTGTCAAGCGCTGTCTCAGTCTGCCTAATAAGGCACGTACACCCCTAAAATTATGCCTCAAATAAGAAAGGGGTGAACTGTATTTTACACACACACAGACGTTACATACACCTGGGGCTAATGTTAGCCTAATGCATGTCCATGCTGTGGCCGGAGGGCTAATTGGGTATATAAACACAAACATATCCCTTGAGAGAGAAGAGGGGAAGGGTGCATTTTGTGCTATATGCTCCCTCTATTGTACAGAAGACAATACTGTATCTTAAATATGGAGGCATATCAGTACTTTAGCAGTTCTGATAATGAATGATGACATGGGTTTTGCTCTCATATGCCCAGCAGCTAGATGCTCTTTTGTAGCTGTGCACGCAGTGTGATGTGGAACAACTTAGTGGCAGGTGGCATCTCATCCTGTCTTTATCCAAACTGTGATCAGAAGACGGTAAATGGCGCTGCTGCAGCCACAACAACAAAACAGTCATGTGTAAGAGGAGCATATGGCTCCTGCACCACTGGGCAGAAGGAGCACTCAGCAAGATGAATGCTGAGGTGCCAACAACAAAGCTGACTTTAACTTGTCAAATTAACAGCATATCAAGAGAGAGAGGAGGAGGAAGAGGCAGCAGCAGCCTGAGCTTTTTTGACAAGTGCTTCTTGATGGTGACAAAGACAACACAGACAGAAACAGTGACTTGCAATTGAGGTCATATTACAGGCAGTGTCAGATGTTTGAAGTCTGTGTCTCTCACTGTCACTGAGCAGAGCTGTCGATGTTCTGTTTGCCCATACATGTATCACAAAAACACACACTCACACACAGAGACATACATCCACTGGGTGCTACCCTGCCCCCTCACTGCTTTGAGCGCTATGTTAATGGAACAGTTGCTGTTTCCTGGCATAACATTAATTACCCGATCAAAACAGAGTGAGTAATTAACTGCCCTTCTTTACCAGTGCTAATTACATTAGCAGAGAAGGGCCATTTTGTGCAGCGAAAAAAGAGGCGAGAAAGAACGATGGGATGAAGTGGTACCAAACAAAGAATAGAAAACAAGGCAGTGGTGAGGCACATGCCAACACGTGTGTGTGTGTGTGTGTGTGTGTGTGTGTATATGTGTGTATGTGTATCTGTGTGTGTGTGTGTGTGTTGTAAGAGAGAGAAAAAGACAGAGAGGAGGAGGCCACGTTGGAGGGAGACTCATGTGGTTCTCACTCAGGCCCCAAGAGGCTTGGTCCTCAGAGAAAAGCAGGCTTATTGGAGAGGAGAAAGATGGAGGGGGTGTTGTTTATCTTGACATGCTCTACTCAGTCTTTAACGCTCGCATCACAATTAAGATGCTGCGGCTCATCAGCTATGTATACAAAACAGTGTAGCAAGCTGCACAAGCGCACAGGTGATGAGCACAGTCAAAATTAGATCCAGCACAATCTTGGTATGTGGAGTATTATAAGAAAATCCTAATGTCCAGGAAACTGTTAAATACTTTGTGAAAATACGTACCGTGCCGCTACATGTGGAAAGAAACTTCACAGTTTAATCCAATATAAGAACCACAATAACTTAAAACATTGTTTTCTTTTTCTTATGTGTTTTTATTTGGAGCACAAAATATAATTACACCTTGAGATATACAAATCACATTTGCACCATTTTTTGTACCGTTTCAAAGAAAGATGGCTTCAGAAAACATAATATAAAATTGCTAATAATTTTTCAATAAATAAAATTAACCAAACTCTAAAAGAACAAATTTTAACTACTCTTTGTGTTCTTTATTTTCATGTCCTGAGAATGAAGTTCTTGTTGTGATGACAAAAATAAACAAAGAAGTGTGGCATGACATTGATTAATGAACACCTAATACACCCTGTTCTTTCCCATTGAGCAGTTGTGCTTTCATTTGCTGTACTGCATAGTGACTAGAGACCTGTAGTGGGTTGAAAAATGTCAAATGATTTAAAAGTTATAGTCATATTAATTCAAACTTGCTATTTGGAATGAAATAATTTCAGGGCATCGGTGAGACAAAGCATGCAATATGAGGAAAATTAAAAAGGATAAGGCTAACTAACATTTTTCCTTTACACAAAGACAATAACCTTATTTAACTGTGGGCATAACATTAAGAAGTTATGCAAAAACCTGCAAACTGGGGACATTTCAATGTTTTTTGGTAAAGTTTCTCCACCAAAAAAAAAATCAATTCCCACTGATCATTTAGCAAATTAATTCGCAATTGTTGCAATAACTTCATTTCAGTAACAGCTGCAAAAAGGGCCACTTTATAAAAACATGTTTATATTATTCCCTAGACTAACTATAATAAGTTAAATTGCTTGTTCTTAAATAAATCAATATATGAATTCCTTTAGTAATAACCCTTGAGACAAAGAGTTTTCCCTTGTAAAACCATAGACATCAGAACAAAAAATAAAGAGTCTATTTTTCTGGAATGTTAATTGTCTTCAAAAGTCAACTACAAAAAAACCTCTCGCTAACTCACAGACAGTGTACACACATGTCATTTAAGGTGTCCGCACACAGACAAAATAGCGTCCTTTGTTTTTAGAGCTGCAACGTTATATCAGAGTTGTCCGTCATCCAACGCTCTCACAATGCATCGTGCACATCTCTGACTACGTTTTGGGCAGGTGTTGAAAATATTGAATACTGCATGTGATACTGGGCCAGAGATCAGTGCAGATGCTGTTGAAGCTAGATGTGAAATTAGGACCAGTTTTCCTCAGATCCTTCATTACCCACACAGCAGTGTATGTTCAGTCTGGTGCTGTTAGCAAAGGAGCATGGTCTGTCTATAGGTGTACCGGAGTAATCTCCTCCACCAATGGAGCAGATGGCTGTTCTTTGGACATTTTCATAGTCCGTCCTGTACATCCACCTGGATGAAAAAGGGACTAAGTAATCGCAGGACGCTCAGGGAGAAAAGATTTACATGGTCACTAGTGATCACATTTCCATTCTCCCTGCCCTCTCAGTGCCAAAAAGAGGGGCTAAGTGAAGCAGTGATCTGGGGTAGATTAGGATTGGTGCTTTGCTACATCGGGGGAACAACCAGGCCCGTCATCGCTGGAGAGAAAAAAATATACAAAATCTATGATTCTAATCAATCAGGTCTTGCATTATTGTACATCCAGCTTTCTGTCTTGTTCAGTCATAGCTTTCGAGTGGTTAGTATTAGGGGTTAGACTGCATTCGTAAGTTCAGAGAGGGGGGTCAGATAATGAGTTGGGTGGCTACCTCTGAAGCTGTTCCCCCCTGAGGCAGGGCAGGCAGGAGAGGGAGAGCCCTGGGGCCTGAGGACAGGAGCAAAAGCACTCTTCTGTTTAGCGGCAGACGGGAAGGAGGAGAAGGGCAGTAGAGATGAGGAGGAGCTGGAGCTCCCTGGTATAGTGGGACTGGAGGGCATTACTGTGGAACAGAGAGCAGCAGTCAGTCTCGAGTCAGATTAGGCACTGGCAAAATAATTAACACATTAATTTATTGCCAAGTCCTTAAGATCTTACTGTAGGGGGAGCTTGTTGGGGAGGCACTGCTAAAACCAGGAGAACCAGGAACTCCCAGGCTGGTCATGGGAACTGTCCCATACCCTCCAGTCATCCCGCCGCTGCCGCCATAGCTTGATTGCTGAGGAGTGGAGGCTGACGGGTATCCTCTTGGAGACAAACTGCTTGAGTTTCTAATGTAACCTGGAGGGAAATAAAAATATTGGGTGAGATCTGAAATTCATTAGAGATTGAAGCAGGGCCACTGAAAAATGTATGGCTTGATCTTCTAACCTTGGCTGCTCTGTCCTGGCTCCCCAATGCTAACGCCGAGCTGAGAGGGGTAAGAGCCCAGGCCCATGACACTGCCATGGGCTGGTGAGCTGGGCAGCGCCTGCAACTGACTGTGAGGACGGGGAACACTGTAGAGTGCCTCGGCAATGTCAGCTGCACGTTTTAGGAGCATGTCCTATGAAAACAAGAGTCAGCAATTGGTCAGTCTCACAGATCCAGAAAGAAAAGCTCCTAAGATGTTACCAGTATTAACTCACATATAATTAATTAAAAGGTGCACCCAGTAAGCAGGAAGTCATGCATACTATCACTGTACTACTGACAATTTTCTTTCTTATGCTGATGCATTCAAGGATTTACTGTAAACACCAACATCTGAGAACTGAACATGTGTAAAACACACTGTTGTGTTGAAGCTTTTTCAGACACGTTTACACTGGAAAGTTTTTCAGAAGCGTACACTATGAATACGTAATCGGCAACAATGTGCACTGGTTTAGTCTTTTAAATATCTCCGTGTTCTGTGTAAACAATGTCTTTTTTTATACACCTGGGATGCTGTATTAAACATTGCTGTGTTTACCTGATTACTGTGAGGATTTCCATACAGAGCCTCCACAAGATCGGCTGCCCTTTTCAGGAGGATTTCCTGCAAACAACAGAATTCATTTTATTCTCCTACATTTGTTGCTACAACGTCTGAATAATGTTGTTGCATGCAAAGTTTCTGCAAAATGATCATGAGCATAGAAAGGTCATTTATTATTTGAGTCTCTTACCTTGGCTAGTTTTTCTGGGTCCCCAGGATGTCGAGGAATGACCTTCTGAAGACGCTGGAAACCATAATCTATAGTTGGCTCGTTAAGGGCTAAAAAAAATGTAAAAGAAACGTATCAAACCTGAATCACAGTTCATCAAATGATCATATTTAAACTCTTTAAGCTGATTATTATAGCTAAGGAGAACTCAGTACCTGTGTATATGAAGCGCCCAGGTGCTCCTTTGCAGAACTGTTTAGATTTATAAGACAGTGTGACCTCCACAACCCCAGGGATGTGTCGAGGAGGTGTCTGGACGCGTATAGCGTGTGGTGTGATCAGCTGAGGATACAGGACAGAAATCACATCAGAACAAAACCAAAAACAGCAGAAAAATATTCCTCTGAGTCATTCAAACAATATATACATTATTTCAAATATACTTTTGACTCTACAGTCATTAGTGAGATGTTATAAAGACAATTCCTACCTCACTCCACACCAGCATGCTGCCAAACACGACCTGCAACCCGTCAAAGAAATTCTCCCCAATGACAATGACCATGGCCCCACCGGTGGTCCAGCCCTCACTGGGACTTATGGCTTTGATACACGGGGTAGCTAGACAGGTGAGCAAAGCAAGATTAGCACTTAAGTACAGTTCATAGTAAATTTACTCAGTTACTTTCCACCAGGTAGATGTTATTGGATGACACACTTCTATTACATTTTGTTTTACATGCTTGAAGATGTGCATTTAAGACAAAACATTAGTACCACCTATGTTTTATGTGAGGACCAGAGTTTAATTAATGCATTAATTACCTCAGTTAATGGCATATGTTTGATATATCACGGTGATTATGAATGGACACTAGGCAACTCAAGCAACTCAAGTAGCTGCTGGAGTGCTTTGAATAAATATATTCTGTGTTTCTAGTGTGAATGATGAAGTAGATATGTAAGGAAATTTAAAAAAAGATAAATGGTGTGTGTCATTTTAGCGTTGTAGTGTCTGTGTCTTACCGTATTCCATGGTATTCTCGACAGACTCGCCTGGCTCCAGCCTGCGGGCCCTCCGACCATGTTTTGAGTTGTTGTGGACGAACATGTTGTCAGACACTGCTAAGACGTGGCCGTCTACACTCACAGTGCTGGACAAGACCACCTGAAAGAGATGACAAGAGCCAAGAGGAAGATACATGAGTATGGATGCATGACTTGGACAGCACGCTGCGAGTCTCAGTCTCTGGTTACAATAGCAAAATCCCCGAGCAACAATTTGTTTCGGCATACAGGTGATAGTAATATTTCTTAATAGGTAATGTGACATCTCGGGGATCTTCATAATATGTTTGCATTCTAGTGATGACACTGCTCGTACACCCCTCCACTCCTCCATCAGGTCTCCATATGGCCTCACTGCCTCTTGCCTAACTTTTTGATTCATGCAGCATGCAGCAGGCACATCGTTGTCTCCTCCTGATCCTTCAATGACACCAAGCATATGGACTAAATCTCCAATTTTAGCCGGCTGTTAAAGTAGTGCATGATATATAGTGGCCCTAATTTGATTTTCTGGCCACAGCATGTGTGTGTCCCTTCCCACATCTGTCTCACGTAGATGACACACATATAATTAATGGAAGGGTACATGTAGGTTTTCCTCTTTAGATATTTATAGGGTCTATAGTTTATACAATTTTGAGTCTGGGTTTGCGTGTATATTTAAATGGACAGGATTTTGACAGTTTAACAGGCAAAGGAATCAATCGAGAAAAAGTCAGATTTATCTGATTTCTATTTAATTCAAATAGTAAATTAATTAGCATTTTTAAATATACTTTTTTTAAAAATCATACTGCAAAAATAAAACCATGCACTACCTTTTGAAATAAACACATGGCAGTAATTTTGCAGGTGAAAGAACATAAGAAAGAAAAGGAGGAAAAGCATATGTGCAATAGGTGGTGGACGGGGAGGGGAACCTAAAGGAAAATAACTGTAAATTATCGATCAAGCAGCAGACTCCTGTCCAGCTCCAATCACCTTTTAACCCAGAGATGAGAGTCTTGGAGCGCCTGTGTGCTCATAACTTCTCAGCATGTGTCACATCGCAGGAGTTAAAGCAAACAAGGTAGAAGACAGAGAGAGCACGAAGAAGAGGAAAGGACAGAGAGTTTGAGAGGGAGAAAGAAAATGCCAGACAAGGGCTGCTGGTGCTGAAAGACGGCAGAGGAAGTGAGGCGGGAGTGTCCCTTGTGACCACTTCCTGGGTCACGGAGCATGACCTTCTCCATCTGGAGCCAATCAGTCAATTCTTGACAACTTCCTGAAACACCTCAACCTATTTCCTGCACTCCAGCACCCCAAAAACCAAGTCTCCCACATATCTAGCTTCTTTCGTTTGTCTTTCCAGCTGTCTGAATCCTTATTGATTTTTAACTTTCACCCTTAACTCCCTCCTCTATGTCTGCCAATGGAAAAACTTTTGTTACAGCTTGTAAAATAAACTTTAGAATGGACAAACATTAACTATTAAATTATTCTACTTGGATGAAAGGACATAAAGGGAGTATTTTTTGCATGACTATAACATATTTTCTCAAAACTAACTTGGTTCCCATATTCAGTCCCACCTCTCGTCTTTCGACTCACACACAAGCACACGTAGGCATTTTCTTGCTATTTTTTTGTACCTGAAATCTCCTCATATCCCTCGGGTTTCCTGCTGTCTTCAGACAATTCTGGTTGCATTTTAGGAAAAACTTCAAGAAAAACCTGCAAAGGTAAAAAGGACACATGTTTATACATCATCAACTGAGAAATCACATGAAAGAATCATGTATATAATTGTTTGCAGCTAGCAGTCAAAGGAGACTAATTATTTTTCAGAGACAGGCCACGTGGATGGTGTGTGCATGTTTGTGAACATCAGCATGATTACAGCTCTGACATCAATCCCAGCTGTTTAGCATAGCATTAAAGTCTGTGTTGTTACACTTTAAATCAAGTGATGAGAATATGAAGCACAGTCCGGTGAAAGACACTGCTGTGTTTCAAAGTAAACTGAAGACAGTGATGTATGCCAGAGGACTCAGGGGACTGTGGTATCCCGCAATGCTGTATTTGAACCCCCACATGGGAATGGAGAGGGAAACGAAGTAGAGACAACTACAGAGAAAGTGAAATGAGGAGGTGGAAAGAGGAAGGTAGTGACAGAGGCACAGGCGCTGGTATGGACATGAATTTTGTTTTCAAGTATATGTGTCTCATTATGTATGTGAGCTTACTTTTGAGTGTGACTGTGGAGACAGAGAGAAGGAGACAGAGAGAGGGGTGCTGATAGCCTCTGCTACACCAAAGAAAACCTGAGAGAAAGGTGGAATAAATAGCAGAGAGAAAGACTACGGAGAGAGACTCCAAATCCCAGGTGTACACAGTTCGGCAACATAGCTCGCTGCCATGGCAACGCAGCTCTGCCGCAATCCCAAAGTCCCCATGCTGAGAGGCAAAGACACCGATGGGAAAGAGAAGGCAACAACAAGAACACATTCCATCACTGAAATACAGCGAGAAGGGAGGAGAGACACTTGGCAAGGTGAGATGCAGGAAAGTGTATAAAGAGGGCAGGTGCAGGCGAGACTGAGAAGATCCATAACGTTCGCGGAGAAAAGAAATTAGGCAGAAACAATGTGTTAAAACAAAAAAAAAAAAGAAAAACAAGCCCTTGAGCCAGATGTCCACTTCTTTTCACAGGGAACACAACTCTGTCTTCCCTGTGAAAAATACATCCATTAATGTTCCAGTTAAACAAACAACAACAGCGCAGAAGAAAAATGCTGCAGAGGGAGGCAGCGGTTTTAGGCTATACAGTATGGGTAGCTTCAATCCCACCCACACTGTGCTCTCTGCAAATATAAGTCATCTTAATAGAGAGCAGTTGTTTGGAGAGGAACTTCATATTGGCCCCACAGCCCTGAACCCTCCCATCGAATACTAATCTCTCCTTCATTCTGTCAACTTTTACTCGCTATTCTTCCATCACTCGCTCCAGCTTCCTCCCTTGCGAACAGGACCTGGCTTGCAACTGGCTCTCAGTTCCACCAGGGTGTCCAATATTTCTTGTTTCATCGGAGGACAATCAATATTGTTGTTGGCAGAGGGTGGTTATAATTTATCAGCTCGGACCTCCAACCTCAAAGCTGCACTAGACCTCAGTTTAGGGTGGAAACATGTAACAGGAACATCTGCAACTCCCCCACTTCCTCCTTCCATCTCTTTACTCATCGATGTCTGACTGTGTCACCTTTTCTTACATCTGCCTGCTGGATACAATGACAGAACTTTAAGTGTTGTTTAAGTGTTTTATTTTACTGCCTCCTTTGTGGATCATACATTATGTGATTGATTCTTGCATTTGGGCTGATCTTACAGGCTATAATAATCATATGTAAGAGCGTAAATCATAACACATTTCTGGTTTAATACCACAACCATGTCCTTGGACGGGTTAAAGTTCATCTGACCAGCAGTCATCACTCATTTGACTGACTGACGTGCTAAATCTATGTGATGCCACTTGCAGATTGCTAAATTACAACCCTAATTGAGAGATTGTCTACAACCATCTCAGGCTTTGTGCATTTTCTGAGGGTTCTTGACCTTGTTTGTTGACTTCTTCTCATCATTGTCTGTTTGTATGACACCAGATGCCTCAAACACACACACACACACACACACACACACACACACATGTTCACATGCATGCATGCACACTCTAATACACTGACACCCCCACCTTTGCCTCCCTCCCAAAAACCCATTGAGTCAACTTTTCACCCCCCTCAGTTCGGACGCACACAGCTGCAAATGCTGAAATTAAAGCGAGACATTGACGCATATATTAGCATGCATTAGCCGCTTCCCCCTGCCCACTTAACATGCAAATCTCCCAGTCCCGTCGCCTCGCACCTTCTGCCACACATTCATTTGCTGAATTATAATTAGACTAATCTTGCATAATTAATAAGAAGTTGAGGACCCTCTGTTTTTTATCCCCCTCTCTATTGTGGTTGCAAAAGTTTAATATTGCTGTTGTTTGTTTTTGTTTTGCTAATGTAATACACCCACACACCTCCCCATCTTCAGGGAAGAGATGTGGAGAACATGCAAAGAATTGGAGGTGATCTTCATGTCACAGAGAAAATTCACAGAAATGCTATTTTTAAAGAACTCCATTAGCTTTAACATGTTAATGTTTAATGTGTACTTTATATCATCATCATTATATTATCATATATATTTACAGAATGCACCATCAAGCAGGTGTCAAATGGTGAGCGTTGATTAAAACACTGTCACGTGCGTAGCGTAGAGCAAATCAATCTAAACTGCATGTTTCAGGTTTGAAAATGCCATTTATGTCTATAGTAAGAGGGAATTTTGTTCTGAAATAGTAACAAGGACATTTTGTAAAGCATTATTCTCCTATTAGAGAAAAAATATTCCATGTCATTAGACGTCTTATAATTATGATACCATCATTTGTTTTGCTGTTGTTCCATTACTAACTTTAAGTAATTTTCAGGCGGTCAGCAATGGAAACCAAGTTTTATCTTCTGCAACATCTACCCTCTGAAGACACACTTAAAACAGGAAACACAAACAAACGTAGACCTAAGCCTTAAACCTTGGGATCATTTTCCATGGTGGCACCACAGGGAGTCCGTTTTTTCTTTTCTGTCTTCACTTCTGAATCTCTGTCAAGACCTCCAATACCTTTTGACTGCATCTGCTGCAGTTCCCAAGACTAAACACAGACCACTGCAAGAGGTGGCCATCCCAATGGTGACAACGGGCTGAACTAAAATTAGTCTGAACAACCCACAAGTCATGCCACAAATAATAATAATAATAATAATAATAATAATAATAATAATAATTATTATTATTATTATTATTATTATTATTATTATTATTATTATTATTATTATTATTATTATTATTATTATTATTATTATTATTATTATTATTATTATTATTATTATAAGGATGCATGCAGGTTTTTTTTACATTTTTTAAAACTGGATGCTCAGCTTCACATTTCTCAGTCCACGAAGCATCTGTTACACATAGGTGCTACTCATTATGCTTTACATATGGACTTAATCATGTAATGAGCACCCAAGTAGCACGGGACCTCTAACAAAAATTTTCATAGGCATTCATCAGTACTAATCACTGTTGACATAAACTGCCTTTTCACACAGACACAAAACACGTCGCCCTATGTGCTCATTGTAAATGAAGGTTTACTGGTGGCAGCGGCTCTTGTGTTTTCAGGTTAGTCAGCAGTAGAGCTATAATCCTACTTTTGGGTTAATGCCCCAAAAATGATACATTTATGCTTTGATGCAAGAGCACATGAGGAGAGAATTCAAGGAAATTAATGAAAAGCAGGAAATTTTTATCGCTTTTGTTCAGCAGACTGACTGAGAGTGAAAAGATGGAGACAGAAAAAATAGTTGATTTTTGTTATCCTTGTCATACATGTAAACCCTAATCCACTCCATAATGCGTAATAGATATAGGGTGTAGAAAGTACAAAGAGATTGCACAGAGACTGAGAAGAGACAGAGGAAGAGAGGGAGACTGTTGACGTCCTGTATTCTGGGCCATCACTCATCAGACATCCCCTCCATCACCCCACCACCACCCTGAAAAAACAAAACAGTGTCCTGACATCACGGTGGAGGGTAGCCGAGGGGAGGGCAGGGGGGAGAGGAAAATTAGGAAACCAGATGTGAAGCATTAAAACATACTGACATGCTGAGGGCCTTCCTCTGCCACACTCACATACTGAGAGCACTAACTCATACAGCAGGCCCAGATACACACATGTATGCATGCCTATGTAACACATAGGCTGTACAAACCACACACACACATGCATGAGTTCACAGAAAAATACACAAAGATAAATACTGACATGCAACCATGTGTGCACAATCAATTCTGCTTCAAAAACAAATGTTTAGAAGTCACATGCAAGTGCTAGCTGATTTTTAATAAAGCATGTAAGTAATAGGCCACATACATGCTGTAGCTCATGCCTGTGGGCTAGGATTTTGATAAACCAGTGTTGACCTAAGAATGTTTCACGCCAAGGCACATATCAACAGATGGGTTGTCATACATCAGTGTATGGATATGCATCCAATTAGTACATGTACCCAGGCGGAGGAATGGCTGGGCTGGAGGGATGGAGGTGTTTTGTTTTCCTCTGTAGGGAGAGCTCTGTTTGGGGGATGGAGCAGGGAGGTAAGGGTAGTAATAAATACCCCTGGACCCAGGTCCCCTGGCAGACTGGAAGCTAGACTGGTCACCAGGGTTAACACCCGGGGCACATGACCTTTGACACTGCTAATGGGGCACAGAAAACCCTCCACGAACTGATACCCCCTCTGTCGCATACCACCACAGGACCTTTCACACCAGTCTTCTCAGTCCAGCACCTCACCCCCAAACCAAACGTCACAAAGTGAAAATGTTCCACGGCAGCATTTTCTCCCATTTTATAATGAATTAATACAATTTTGTCGTCAATCAAAAAAGCAGCTGGAGTTTTTGAGTGATAGCTTGTTGATTTGTGAAAGATCACAAGATCTAATCACAGTTAGCAAATGACGCTGATGTCTAATGGCCTCCAGCAAAAGCCGTACCCATGTATAAGCAGAAGCCCTACATTCAAACTTCTACTTCTACTTCTACTAAATTAATACAGTAATGCAGCACAATAGATTAAAAAGCACTATTTTGCTCTGAAATGGAAGATTAGAAATACTCATATTGAGATAATTATAAAATAGCAGAATTGACCTGTAAACTAATAAAAGTTGGAACTGAATGCTGGGTCAGATTCATATCAAATAATTTAAATTGTAATTTTATCTACTTTAAAATAGACTATATTCAGAAAATGATGTCTGTTAGATTCTGTGTGCACAAAATCTATTATCTCAAGATTGGTATCTTTTGTTTTCTATCAAAAAGTTAAAATATCCTATTTTATCAATCAGTAGTGAGACAATCAGTAAGTAAATCATATCCAGGTTGTCTCAGGCAGATTTCAAGCACGTGAACTCTTTCTCTTGTTATAAATCGGCCTGTTGAATTGGCTGTGCCCCGTTTGGTCCCTTCTGCTTTGCCTCCCAGGCTGGCTTCACCCCTGCAACCTCAGCCCAGGCCTACCCCGCCTCTAAACTTGAGAACTGTGACAAAGCCAAACATTTAAACCACTAGTGCTGATTTATAGAGCTTGGTAGTGCTGTAAAACTCTTCAGGTTTGCCACTGCAGAAGTGACTGAGGCAGGCCGGAGATGAGAGGGAAAGAGGTGCTGGAAGGAAGAAAGTAGAATGATGGAAAGGGTACACAAGAGGCACTTGAGTGTTTCAGCGAGGTTTCTCCTGGGTGCTAAAGTGTTTTACTGCCTAACCTCTCTCTAAGTGCTAAATGTGGATTTCAACTATTTTAGATGAATTAATGTTTCCGTCTCCCAAGCTTAGCCAAAGCATAGATTGCATACAAAGCATGGCCACCTGGGAGTGCAGCCAGCCTGCCAAATAGATGGATATGGATAGATATTCAGAGTCTAGAGAACATGAATTCACAACCAGAACAGGGAATAGAAGTCCCATCAGCGGCCTGACCTCTCCCAGTATGCTTGCTGTGTCCTGAGGGACGAGAATTCAAAATATACTCTCATAACTGTCAGATGCAGACGTGGAGCACCCTCTCCAGCTGAATAGATTTCAAACACGCCAGAAGGTCATCGGAAAAACAACACTAATCTTGCTTTTTCAATAGCTTTTCAATCAATCAGTAATCAGATTTACCAATAACAAGCACATATCAAAGCTCGACCTGAACCTTTCTCAGAGAAGAACAATGAATCTGGGATGGAAGCCACTGAGAGAGAGAGGAGAGGAAAGAGAAGCAACAACAGAAGGAGAAGAGATGTCTTCTTAATTAGCCAGTAATGATAAGATCTGACAAACAACATCTGTTTCCAGAAAGAGAGAGGAGAGGGGGGAACTAAAGAGGGAGAGGGAAGGATAGGGCGGGAGAGGAGGATAGGAAGGAGGATGAGAAAAAGAGAGAGAGAGAAGTGGCTGAGAAACCTGTGAAGCCTAGACAACAGGGACCTGCTTGTAAAAAAGTAAAGGGGGAGTGGAGGGGCTGTGTAAGGGAGGGAACGCTGTGTAGCGTGACACAATAGAAGAACGGAGGATGAGAAGTATAACAGAAGTGAGAGAAAGACAGACAGGGGAGAGAAATCTGACAGGGTTGAGGGAGTCGAAGAGCCAGGACGAATATGACAGACAGGGGGAAGAAAACAGATCAAAATGAGAGAAAAGGAGGGAGATAGACAGACGCTGAGAAGGTGAGCTGGGTAATTGTGCTGGAAGGAGAGAAGAGGAACGTGCGAAGAGATGGGAATGGAATCGCTCAGGGGTCCAGGGTGTTGTAATTTACTGTCCGTGGCTAATACACAGCAAATGTGAGGAGCCAAGAACTGGGAAAGGAGAACGGGAGCTGGGTTGTTGGGAGGGCTGGAGTGAGGGCATGCAGACTGTTGGGTCTCTCAGCATGCATGCTGGGAGCCTGTCAGCAGTCACATCACCCCCTGCCCTCAGCCCTGACAGATTCATCAGGACCATTACACACACACTCACAGACTGATACACACACGCACATGCACACATCAAAAAAAATTACAGTGACATTGCAATTGTCAAAATGCTGTTCCTCTTTTCCCTTTGGCTGATGTGCTCCTTCATGACAAGAAAAACACAACATCTGTTGCATAAATGATTCAGGCAGCAAAAGACAATTTCAACAAAGGTTTCTGCTTCTTTCTTCAAGTTGCACTGCAACTCACGGCACACATCAATTCTCCTTAACATACTCTTCTGTTTGCATACTGTGTGCAGCTATAATGAAATTAAGCTATTCCATATCCTAGCCAGGTTGCTTTATTTGTGAACTACAGGCAGAGTAACCTCAAGTATGAGCAAATAGAGATTCTTAATCAAATATTATTCAAGAATTGCTGCTGATATGTAAACATTAGCGTTAGGAAATGTTTTCAAGAAGTGAAATGTGGGAAGATTTAGAGAAATCTAACTCCTGGGAGAAATGCTCCATAGGATTTCCAGATTCCAGATAAACAGACAAACAAACAAACACTGTGGCTTGCGGGGCCAGCCCAGCACCAGGGGGCATTGTTAAGTCATTAGTGAAATTTAAGACCTTAACAGCAGAGGATGACCAAACCCAGCTCCACCCACAGAGACAGCATCCAGCCAAAGAAAACAGCCCTTGTTCCTAAATACCACTGCTAACTGGCCTCTGACTCCACACCCTCCCACACACACACACACACACACACACACACATAAATACAAGATTCTGATTCTGATTACACCGATAATAAATCCCCTCACAAAATAAATGGCAAAAGCAGGACTTTCACATGAAAAATAAACCCACAGGCAAGAAAACCCAAACACTCACACATAACCACTCCCCACTCACTTGCTTATGATGTGGAGTACCTCTTAATCACACTAATCTGCCCCCTTCTGATCTTCTGAGTGCCCCTACTTAATCTCTACACTGCTCAACCAAAGGTGAACCTTATTAGTGGCCAGACAAATGGGAAGGTTTGCCCCAGCTACTCTTGGAGTACAAGGCCTTTCAGAGTGCCATTGAGCTGCAACTCACAACTTGTATTTTCCCCCATCCTCTCAGCATCCCACCCACTCTTAAGCCCCCCCGCTGTTCCTCCACATTAGCCCACTGGTAGTCCATTCCCATTTCCTGTCAAAACATTTCTGTGCAGTTCTCTGTTTCCGACCTCCCCCTCTGTAGGTTCTCAAAGAAAACAAACCAGGCCTACTCCTTGTGTCAGGGTTCAAGCCACGACAGCCAACACTGGCCAAAGCAGAGCAAAGGTGACCAAACACAAACTCGGCTCATAACCTACCACTCATTATACACTTCCTGTGCACACTGGAGTCCAGCGCTGTCCCACTTCACATGAGACCACATCTCAGAATGCTTGAGCCTACACCAAAGGTCTCTGAACTCATTTTCACAAGTATAACTCTGAGTGAGGCTTTCACTGTTTGAAGCAGTACCTGTCAGAGAATTTGATATTCTGGACACTGCATCAGCTCTCCCTGTCTATCTCTGTGTCATTCTCCCTCTTGTATTGCCCCAAGGGAAGCGCCATCCCTACGGTCCTGTGCCAGCTGCTCAGTGGTCCAGCCTGTGTGCTGCTCTGCAGTGTGAGGCGGTGTGCACTGGAGCCTCAGGGCCCTGTCGCCACGCTGCCTAGCCCCCTGTCTGAGGGGCTCGTTGACAGGGGGTCTGAAGGGACTGGACAATGCTAGTCCACCAGGGAAAGACCTGTGACAGTAGACTGTGGGGACCAGTGTGTCTGTCTGTTGTGCATGTAGGTATGTGTGACACACAGATAATTTATGCACACATACAACAATCTCTGCATCAGTGTGTTGTAGATGCTGATCAGTAGTTTCAAAACTGGGTTGGCAGTTTAGCGAATTCATGCAGTAAATATAAAAATTAGTTTACTTGTATCAATATAACATTTTTAAAAGTTTCTGACTGACTTGAAGAGAGTTATTTCTTTAATCATGCTTGGTGTGCAGGCTATATTAAACTGATTACCATAGTAACATGTTTCATTCTCTTGTAAGACTTTATGACAACTGGTCCAACTTATGCACAATAAACTAAAGTGCACATAGGTGTCAGGAAGTGGATGCTGACTCAGTATGCGGCAGAATAAATCTTTATATCCACCTCATCCATTATGGCATTGCATTGAGACCGATCAGAATTCATTATTGTCTTGTCAGTTTATTTGGGGTAAATTAAAATGACACGTTGTTAGGACATGAAACATATTATTCTTATCTACATAAAAACCTGGAGTCGGACACTTTGGAGGCTGAATTAGAAACTATGGTTTCTCCATGAATGCTTATGCATCCTGTCATAAATCTTTGTCAGGCATCTAATTCACAGTCTTTCTACTACAGCATACAGCAGCATCCAGAGAGGGGATAGATCACAAACTATAAAAAAAACAATGAAACCTACAAACATCGATCTTTGAGGAATTTGATTTCCAATAAAATGGAAACATAGCTTTTGTAGCGTAACAGTCTAACTCATCCCACTGATTAAACACGCTGACCATGACTAGCAGCACCAGTGCATAGTGTGCAGCGTACAGAAGGCAGGTCTGTATCTGTTTGCAATAACTTTGCCAACATCATCTGTGGCTCCTTCTGCAGTCAAAGGCTTAAAATGAGGAAAAATGCACCTCCTCCACATCCTCTGTAAGTTGGATGATAAAGGAGAGGAGTGATCTGCAATTCATATTGTCAGAGATCATTTTCCAACTAGTTACCTCTGATGTCTCACTTCCAGTTGTTACTGATCTTTTTTTTCAAGAATGAAATATACTAAAATATAGTATAAATTCAAGCTATTTGACCTGATATTTAACTGTCTAACTGTCTTGGCAAGAAGATTGTTATCGATGACAATAGAAAAGCTTAATTGAATTGAGCTTTCGAAATTGTGTAATTCAGAAAACATTTAGAAACCATTTTAAAACACATAAACCAAAAGGTAATGGCAGTACAGCATGCTAGAATAAACATACATAAACTATAAACTGTAGTAAAGGAGAAGCCTATAGTGGGAGTATGAGAACAATCCTCTAAAATGACATTGTTGTCTCACACATAAAACTCTCAAGTGTATATATGATGACCTAACAGGGCGACTTGGCGGCAGAACTTAAGTATGCATCTGGGAAAGGAGAGGAATTCGACCCCTGACATGATCCAAAAAATGTTGCTGCATTTATTCTTTGGCTGATAGTTTAATGTTCTTTTCCCAAAGACTCACAGTTTCTATTTTCTTTTTGGTTGACACTGAAGAATGAGGAGGCTGGTGTTCCCCACCATTAGCAGTAAGGAGGGATTAAAAAAAAAACACTGACTGCCCTGCTGTAAGAACAGGTACGCAGCAGAGAAAAATGCCATTCAGCAAAGGGGGGAAGTGACTCGCATCATCACATATTGTTATTCCAAAAAAAATCAGTTTAAGATGTACAGGCACAAGCAGATGGATGGACCAACATTGAAACAGATGGTCTCATTGCGTCTTTGAGACACCATAGTAGCTGAGAGCTGACATTTAAATACAGCAACAAATGATTTCTAAATAGTTCATTGTCAAACTGTCTAAATAGTTTAAATCATGATGGCTATAAAAAAAACAACAACACAGAATTAACATCTGATTAAGGAACAACTAAAAACTGTAATAATAAACATTTAACTGGTCAATTTTGTAATTGAGCTGAAACTGAGGCAATCTGCTATACAGTGATTAGCCTCTGAAAAAAAGCACCGCCCTGAATAGTTGAAAACAAACCTATGGTACATGCACATAACTGGAACCACGACTACAAACAGATCAATACAACCCACAACCTAAGATTAAGAGTAATGGATTCCTCTTGGAGCTGAGCATCACAAGTCAAGCCATTGCCCAGGACAACTAATCATTGTTTAAACAGGAGAAGGATGAACTCACAAAGCAAAATCAACTGTTTCCAATAAAAAATAAGAAGAACTGCGTTATTTTTGCATTCCATCGCATTTTTATCGTCATTATTGAACAATTAAAGTCGGATCTTCACAAGTATGTGTGTCCCTATGAGTTCTTTTTGCGTCTGGGGGAGGGAAGAGCCATATTGACAACATTGGAAAATTCCCATTGATTATTCTTCTTTTCTCTGAGCACCGGCTTGTTAAAAAAGACCCCTCTTGGAAACACGATCAATTAGTGAGATAGTGCTTGCCATTGATCACCCTGCTCCACCTCACAAGGTTCTTGCCTTACGATGGATCCTTCTTCAGCGCACTCCTTATGACCATCTATTGATCTCAGCTTCTTAGCCAAATATAAAAGCACGCACTCACAGTGACAGCTGACCCCTCCCACCCAAACCACAAAGTCTAATACTAATACTGACATCTGCTTGTCTCCATTGTAAACCTGTGGTTCACTCATAAATACAGAGGCCAGCTTTGGCCCAGAACCAATATAATTTCTCAAAGGTCAGAGGTCAGCATGGCAATAATGCCACTATTAGCATTTCTGCCTCAGTTAATACAGAGAACGTCTCAGAGCAAAGCTCTGCACATTGCAAACAGGAAGGATTGATCAAAAACAAGCATATTTTTTTGGATTGATTGACTGAGTTGATTATTTTGTTGATTATTGATTAAACTCAGAGATGCAAATTTTCACTTATAACAAGCTGGTACAATTTTTTTTAATTAATCCCAAAATCAATTCATTATTACATTTTCTGAGTAAATTTTCTGACATTTAACTAACCAATCAATCCACTAAGTTTTTAAAAATAATTGCCACATAGTTTAAAAATCCTGTGTCCAAATATAACAGAACGCAGAATTTAATTTAAAATGTATGATTAAAAAAAGTAGTAAAAACATTCGGAGCAGGAGTTTGAAGAGTTAGTGAAGATTTATGGTGATGAGTCAGAGGAATCAATCAATCGTTTAACCAATGAGTGAACAAGTCAGTCCATCAGTCAAAGTTAAGTGACATTCTCCAAATAGAGAAGTCACATCACGACATTAGTGAGTATCGCAGTTCACCAATGTTAAGATTAGACTATTGTAAAACTATTAGACACAGCAGGCAGCAGGGCATTAGATAATTTTCTCCCATATGCAATGTAAGAGTCATCTCTTTGTCAACGACTGCCCTTGGCCTCTTCATCCCTTGGTCCCTCCACCCTCTATCCCTTTACCCCTCCCTAAGGATCAGCTGTGATCTCCTCTCTCCCTTTTCACTCAAATCAGGATTAGGAAGAAGGAGAGGTGGAGGAGGGTATACAGCAGCAGGAGAAGGGGGAGAAAAAACTGAAACAATATGGAAAGGAGATTAGAAAAGAGGGGGTTTGGGCCGTTTGGGGAATTGCAAACTCCCTTGTGCTTGGGTAGGTGTCCTAATGACACCGCCTAATTATGGCAAAATTAGACAGGCCAAAGGGGGAGCTGTGGTGGAGGAGATGGTAACGTGAAGGAAAAAGAAGCAAGGGAATTAAGCGGTAGGAAGAGAAGAAGTAAGTGCACAGTAGGCACATGTGAGGACGAGGGAAAAGAGCAAGAAGGCTGTGCATGAAGTCATTTACAAGCCAAGGTGGAGAAGAAGGGAGCGAGAAAAGGAGTAAAGGAGGAAGAAAAAGGGTAAAAAGCAGTGGCTTTGCGACAGGAGTGAGGGGGCCCCAGCACACTGCATGTTAATTGGAGAACAGGTGTTAGGGCTGTGAGCAGGAGGCTGATTACTAGAGCCACAGAAACACACCATCTCCTCCACACATAAACAGACACTGCTCTCACACGTAGGCTCCACACAACACACACAGGCATACATACACCCATGAATAATTTAAGACCCAAGCAGTGACTAGGGAAAAAGGTCAGCGTAGGGGTCACAGAGACTCATAGACAATCGCACATACATCCATAATAAACGATAATCTCTCACACACATATACACACAAATAAATACATCTGTTTGTATGCACAAAAACAGCAAATGCATGCTCAGAACATACACACGCACATCTGGTCCTGTCAAGCGCTGTACTTTGTTTTTCCAGTGTGTGGTGCACATATATGCACTTCAACGAGAAAGTGTACGCAGGGTGGGATAAGAGGGCGTAGGGCCATGCTAAATTCCACTGGCTTATCAGAAATTAGCTGGCTGCTAATAGGATGCTCCCCAAGGAGAGGATTTTGCAGGCCAGTCAAGTGGGAGAAGCCCCTATCAGGATGGGATATGCCCAGTGAGATTAGAGATTACAGTAGGTCAATGATTCAGTTTAAATCAGTCCTCACAGCTGCACATCAGCCGGCACACACACACACACACACACACACACACACAGACATATAGATTGCTCTTTCCTCACCACCATGTTGCAGAGTTTTAACCATGTTTGAAGGAAGTTACAAAAAGGGTGAGAAAGGGGTTATTGGAAGAGTAATGTGCAGCAGCAAATGAGAAAAGCAGCTGCTCCAAGGTATTCTGGGAAAATTCAAAAGACAACAACCAGATTTTTCCGTTATATGAAAACTATCTTCAGCAGAGATCCTTTGAGACACACTGTCAACAGTCAGCCAGCTTGAACTGAAGAGGGGGAAGAAAAGGGTCCTAGACGTATATGAAGTGAGTGTTATCTAGAAAGACAATGGTAAGGAAGAGAGAAGAAAGGAGAGAGGAGGGATGGAAGGAGGGAGAGGTGATGAAAGTTGTGTCTATGACATCACAGTGAAAGTATTTCACATGCGGTCTGCTTATGAGCATTCATCAAACTGGTTAATGCCAGGCAGATAGTGCGAGACCGTCTGAATCCTTCAGACGTGAAGACCGTCACACACGCTGATTACGGCGGTGGTCATCTGCCTTAAAGCATGATAACTGGCTGTCAGGGTGAACATTTACTACATGTGTGAGCCTGTCTGGTGGTATGAAAGACCTGCATGCTTCTGATAAAAGGAAATCTACACTTTAGGGAGGTTTCAGGTGCAACATCGGCTGTTGAACATAATGAGTGACCAAACTGAAACAGATCCCAGCAGGCTGAAGATAGATCAACAGAAACAAACAGAGAGATGAAGACAGAGAAACACATGTGAAACAGACATCGACACAGGGGCTCTGTACTGTATGTTACAGCCAGTGTAAACTCATATGGTGAGCTGCTCACTCCCGTCAACACTTGCTGTAAACCACTATGTAGTAAATATAATTCTTTATGAGATGTGATGCATGTATGAACAACTCCATATTTACATGAGAAACGGACACACAAATATTCACACTGCAGTAAAAATGTATATGGCCCATGTCCATGCATGTAAATATATATTATAGTAATGTACTCATCCTGTGATTTGTTTCCCATTGCTGTCACTACTTGTATGTTTGTTAATTTTAATGGCTGATTGGTGAGATCTCTGCTCAAGTATCGTTACACTAAACTGTGATTTTTCTTTGTCACTGAATGTGTGTGAATGTGTAGGTGCAAATACACAAGGGGCAAAGTGAGCATTCAATGTGAAGAGATGCTTGTTTGGGATAGTGTTGATCTCATTACCTGTCAATGATGACTGGGTCAGAGGGTGTCTCATTTCGGTTGCCACAACTTTTCTTCTCACAACAGCGGCTGAGTGGACAGTTAAGGAGACAGAAAACAGAAAAAAAGTCAATGTAGGAAAAAAAAACAAATTAAACAGGGGGAGCTATTATTTGTCTGGCCCATCCCTATCCACAGGCCCAGACTACTCTGCCCCGCAATCGGCCAAGATCCAAGAGCACACAAAGAAGGCATGAGAGGGGAGGGGAAGAATAGACAAAAGAATAAAAGAGAGGAAGAAAAGGTACAACAACACACCCTACAAACAGTGAGAGACCATTCAAAAGTGAAAAGCCAGCCAGGCAATCTGTCACATTGATTTCAAAATCAAACTCAACCCCCACGCAGCCTCATTGCACACACACCGGCCCACGACATCCTACCATTCGTCAGCAGTCCTGTCCGAGGAGCCTGCTGGCTACCGCCCCCCTCCCCAAAGTCCCCTTCACTGCATAACAAAAGTGCCCCCACCCCTTACCATCTGCCACCCCTACACCTCGCCTCACCCCTCTCGTGTCCCAGCTTGGCCCTGCCCTGCCCCCCTCCGCCCCCCTGTCAGACAGCCTCACTCCCCAGCTGTGACGCTTGCCCTCTGCTTCTTCAGCTCTGTTATTAGCCAGCTGTGAGTCACATTTGGGCATCTGCTGGCTACACAATGGCAAAGCCCACTCCGTCTTAGTCCCTCTCTCCATGTCCTAGCCCCCTATCCTTCCCACTGCTGCCCTGGGAATCCTGGGTCACTCGGACATCCAGACCACTCACTTCAGCTTTTCTCCATCCATAACCCTGGGTGCACCTATTTCCGTTATTCACCCAGTATTAACTAGAACACTACAGAACTCCAGGCTGAAGAAAATTGAACTCAAGGAAGAAACTATAGTTGGTCGGGAACATGCTGAATTACAGCAGAGAGCAGTAGTTACCACTGCAACAAGGACGATGACAGAAGGGCTAGACTTGCAGCTCAACCACAGTCTACTTTCCAACTAAAACAGAGCCCCAGGCATCGTCCCAAAACCACGTTTCAAACTGATTGAGACAAAGCAGAGTTATGAAAAGTAAAGGATATATGAATTTCATCCCTGTGGATGAAGGTTACAATGAGAATGTGTGTTTGTGTCTGTGTGTAACACTCACCTGCACATAACCTCGTGTGTGAGCAGAACTCTGCACATTTCTGGATTCTTGTTTTGTCCTTCATAGGATATGGGCTTAGTGGAGAAAATGAAGAGCAATGCGACAGTTTTAGTTTCATGAAGAATCAATCAAACCCCTGATTATATACACTGCTCATAAAAATCAAGGGAACACTTAATCATCACAGTAAAAGAGCAAGACAGTTAAACTTTGGGGAAATCAAACTGCCCTTTTATAGGAAACGCAAGTGATTCTGAATCCGTTTCACCTTCTTTTTTGTAAATGAAAGTGACAACAGGTGCAATGAAGAGGTAAAAGCAGGACCACAGAAAATGGTTTTGCATGCGGTGGCCACAGACAAATGCTCTCTCCTTATCCTTCCTGACTGATACTTCTCAAATGTGGTGTTTCTGTTCACCACTGGCTGCTCAGGCAGTCTGGTTACTTCGAGAGGGCACATCCATACATGTAGTCACAAGACCGATTTCTGGGACTCCAAAGCACAGTTTTAAGAGCATGGAGGAGTTTCCAGGGGACCAGCCATTACTCCAGGAGAGCTGGACAGGGGAACAAGGGAAACAACCTAGCAGCAGGACTGGTATCTAGTCCTGTGTGCAAGGAGGATCATGAGGAGCATTGCACAGCTCTACCTCCAGCAGGCTACTGTTCACGTTTCTAACATCTCTGTCAGAAAAAGACTCCATAAGGGTGGCGGAAGGACCCAATATCATCTTTCCCAGCACTGTGCAGAGCAATTCAGAGAAATCTTCAGAGTGACCATCAGACCTTACGCTGGCGTAGTGGGCCCTGGGTTCCTCCTGGTGCAGGACAACACCCGATCTAATGTGTGTGTGTAGGCAGTTCCTGGGTGACAAAGGCATTGATGCCACTAACAGGCCCTCATGTTCCCCTGATTTAAATCCAACTGTACACCTGGGACATTGGACATGGGACATTATATATCAGTGCCTCTGACACCACCACAGTCTGTTCAGGATCTCACTGATCCCCTGATCCAGGTCTGTGAGGAGATCCCCAGGACTCCGTCTGTTGACTCATCAAAACCATGTCCAGAGGTTGTTAGGAGAGCAGCTATGTGTGCAGGGGCCATGCATACTTCTGAGTCACATTATGAGTTGTTGGGATAAAATTTATGCAACTTGGATGAGTCTGGTTTTTAAATTTTTTACTTAGATTTTCGCTCTGAACAAATTTTCCAAAGCAAATTAGGAAAACAGTCTATTTGAATAATTTATTTATCAATATTTCATGTTTAAGTGTTCCCTAAATATTTTGAACAGTATAGATGAAGGTTACCAACCTGTTTAGTGACAGAGTCTATAAGTCGTGCATAAAGATCTTGCTCTGTGCGAACCCCTGCAAAAAGAAAACAGAAATGTGTTAGTAATAATTTAAAAAAACTTCTAGAGGTATGAGCAGTTGAGAAGTATGGTTCACATTAAAGTGAAGCAAAGTTTCCAAAGAAACAGAATCTCTTGGCTCAGCTGTTTAATTAAATGGAAACTGGGAGTAGAGGAAAGATGAAGCAAAATAGACACTTTTAGAGAGCAGATAACCTCCCTATCACTGAACAATTGTAAATTAGGGCAGATTATTCTAATAAAACCTGCTACTGCACAACCCACTGAATAACCTGCTCTAACAAGTTGATAAAAAAAAAGGACACTGAGCACTGTGGCACACTAAGTAAAAAAGTACAGTGTGGATTCTCAAAATAAAATGGAAAGATTTATGATATATTTCTCCTCCAAACTCTGAACAGGCTCTCAGAAAAAAAAACATTGAACTCTGTCCAGACAACATGGAGGAAAAAGATTGGCATGCAGTTTATATTTTCTCTCTGATGGTTTCTAAGGGGATTGAGAGTTATTTGATGTTTGATGATTATTAGTCATGTGCAATGAGGTCAAAATTTACAACCAGATTCTCATGATTTGTCAAGCTGTTTTTCTTTGTGGTTATTTCTCGGTTAACTTTTGATTTATCCCCAAAATTAGTTGACGGACGGGAGATTAATCACGTACCAGCGGATTTGTTTGTTTCAGGGGTTTACCTGAAGAGCAAACACCCTTAAACAGTACTGGTTTCTATGTAAGATTTCCAGAAACACCTGAACCCCTGGATGATTCCAAACCTCGGATGTAAATCGCATTAGAGAGGGAAACAACATGTAATGAACTGCTTCTTGAGAGAAGAGCACAAGGATTTTTTATGGAGACTTTTGGAGAGTGTTGCTTTTAAAATGTATTCCTGTCATCAAAGTCTCAATTGAGATGCCTTTGATATTGCCTGGGGGAAGGGGATGAGAAGAGGGGATGTAGCGGAAATGCTTTTGGTGTGTTTGCATGTACATGTGTGTGTGTGTCTGTGTCTGTGCGTGGAGGGTGTATGAGGGGGTTGCTCTGGAAGATGTCTTTCATCTTCTCTCCCATGGGTGCCACTGCAATGGCAGAGTAGGGGCATCAGTGGCTCATGGGAACCAAATTTCCCTCTCTCTATCCACCATTGGGGGATGGAGAAGTTTGGAGGATGAGGCAGAGGAGGGGAGTTGGGGGGGGGGGGACATGTACCTCATTTCCCCATACTTGAGCCTAGAAGAAGCTGGACTGAATAAACTCGTGATTAGACAATGAACGGATGGTAATTTACGAGCTCAGAGAGAAGAGGCAAGGTAAGACGAGGGAGAATGTGGAGTAAGATTTCTTAAGTGTGTCATCTCCGTGCCCTGGTGTCACCGGTAACCTTTTACTACTCCTGTTCTATGCAGGGCTTAGTGTTGTTTAAATGATCAGATTAGACACAAGGGTAAAAGAATCAACCAGAGAACGCATGTCTGACTCTACTCACCGTTGCTGTAGAGAAGCTGGAGCTTGTAGTGAGTGCCGTTGTTGGTCTTTTCTCCTGTCTGCTCCTTGGAAAGAGTGGAAAGACAGACAAATGCATGCATGCAGTTAGGCACATTTGGTAAACAGATAAGTGCAGCTGAGCATCCCCGTGCAGTATTAAGCACAGTGAGTCTCTCCTAATCCTGCAGCTCACCCTTCCCTTGGAGCAGCATCAAGATCAGAAGGTTGTAGGCTCAAAGCCCATATGGGGTCCTGTGTTGTGCTCATAAGCTGAGTGCTTAACCTTCAGTTGGATGTTCTTTGTTGAGGTTGAACTCATATCATGTCTGATTTAAACTCCTAAAGCCTTGAAAACAGATACAGTGGTCCTCCTGGCAACAAGGTACAGGCATGGTTATATATGTGTGCAAAGTGTGTTCCAGTGGAAAGTATTGTATGTGAGACTGAGCAGCAGTCGACCTTGACAGAAAAACTTCTTTTCCGCTACCCCTCCTTCCCCTAGGCTCCCCACTAGCCTCTCACTTCTTCCTTCTCTCCCGGTTTGTGTCTCTTGTTCCCCCTCTTTCTTTCTCTTCCTCTACCTCTACTGGTCTTTCTAAGTGGTCTCAGAGGAATGCTCTCTGGTCCAATAACCCAGGAGGCTGGCATCACAGAGACAAGAGCGAGAGAGGAGGAGGTTGGGGGAGTAAAGAAGGTGGGAAAAGGAGACAGTTGTAAGGAGCAAAAGAAGAAGTGGGGGAATTAGGGTGCATAAAGTAAAGTTGGAGAGTAACAGAGCCCAAACTTAACATCAGAAATGAGGTGGAGATCCATCAGGAGTTTGATGGATTCCTGGCACCATAAGTTTTGTAAATATACACAGAGGAACATTTATTTCACCATGCCATCACTCTACCTCCACATAATTACAAAGCAAAAACAGATGCCAGGGTAACCATGCAGAAAATGAACTCCGCTGCCATCACATTACTCTGCACTGGCCTGTGTGGCACAAAGGGGAGCACGCTGACAGCTTTCACTTCTGGCATTAGCACTGCTGCCTGCCCTCCCTATACCCATGAAATTCATATTAAACCAATGTTTGAACTTCAGCTGACAGGCCAGTGTCCTCTTGCCTTTCTCACAGGGGAGAATTGTTACCAGTTTAGGAAATTCTTGCTGCACTCGCCACAAGGCAAATACATCAATCAGCACTGGGCATAAGGCCTCCAGGCAGTCTCCCCTCTCTAGTCACCTTCTAACTCTGTCTCCACACGGCACCCTTCCTTTTTTTGGTCGTGTCCAACCTGAGGAATCCAGCTCCCCCCACAGCAGAATTCAGAGTATGGAAGAGGGGGGGGGGCATGAAGGAAAAGAGACTTTGATGATTAGTTCACTGTATAACTTAACAGGAGCAAGCATAATTTGCATTTTAAAAAGTAGTGATGTCCTCCTAATGAGGCAAGCTGCTAATTAGTCATTAGATATTCCTTTTCAATCCCACATCAGCTCATTGAGGGTAAAGCTTGTGTAAACATGTAGCCGTCAGCTGTTCGATATGCTTGGCTTTACAGGGGATGGGGAAGATCCAGTTGAGCACCTGGTTACAGCTGAAATACAGTGTTTATTACTAAGGTTTTTCTGTGGCTGTTTCACAGTTTTTAGCAAACATTGCTCTAGATTTACATACGTTTCTCTTCACAGAGCTGTAAAGGCAGTGACTTTAGGACATCCTCAAATAATCATTCAGATAGAAAGGTGTTCACCTTTTCATGCTCAACGAAGTCCACAAAAGCAGTCCTCTCCACCTCCACAGGTTGGCCGTGTCTGTCATAAAGCGCCAGGACAAAGTGGAAGAAGTTGGACTTGCGGAGATTGGAGGGCGGCTGCTTCTCGAAATGAGCTCTGGACAGAGCTACTCCACTGAAGACACAACAGGAAGACACAGTCGATTTGTAAGATCAGTTGTTGGCTGAGACTTTCGCTTAAAGAAAACTAAATGAAACAAATGATAACTTAACTTTTCTCTGAAATGAATCATAAAAACTAAATTAATATTAATATCAAATATGTATTTTCCCTCTAAAAACAATAAACAATTGTTAAACACTGATTTTTACATGTCCCAATTGGTAAATTGGGACAATGATTATAAAATTTGCACAAAAAAAAACCAAACAAACTTATAATTTGTCCTAATAATTTTTCCTAATTATTTGAAGAATCATTTTACATGTCTGTTAGGTTCTAACATGATCTGGGAATGTGCAGAAAAATCAAGGCAAAATAGAAACAAGCAAAAACTTCTTAAAACAACAGAATCAGCACTGACTGATTGAGAGGCTAAATAAATTTAATAAATAAATAAAAAGGACCAAGTCCCTCTAAACTAATTCTCGGGGAATTAGATCATATCAAACTAAAAACATATCTGCAGGTCTGCACATCAACGAGCCTACATCGTTATTTGCTCATTTAGTTTGGGTTTAAAATGATCCATTCTCTTTTTAAATGACTCATTGATCATTATCGTCTCGTGACAACCGTAAACCTGTCTTCTGAAATAAAACCAAGAAAAAAATAATAATACACTAGAAAAATTAGGCTACTTTTATTGATAAAATGCTACAACTTACACTAAATTACATTTTTAATAAAATACTTCATTTCAAAAAATCAAACAACCTAAATAAAGCATGCATCACTTTCTAATTTCTAAATTACTTTATGCATTTTAAGAAATGCCTTAAAGTAAAGAAGCTGTTGACCTGTATTGTTGAAAGCACTTTCTCACTTTTACGATTCCTTATGTTGATTTGTAAACTTTGGACACAGTGCGCTCGAAACGTGCACAATGACATGCGTCTGCTGGTAAAATAAAGAAATTAAAATATAATATGAGGAGAATAACTGAGCATGTGGGGGAAAGTGGGATAAACGATAGTAAAGATTAATACCTGGAAGAGGCCGTTATACTGATGAGTGTGTGTGTGAGTGAATAAAAATGTTTGAGCTGCCAGATGAAAAACATCAGTTGCATAAGTTTTAAATATATATTTAGCGTTGTCAAATATAGGTTTTGCAGAAATCTCATATTTAATTTATTAAACTTAAAGGTTTTGCTCAGAAAAAATTATCTAATCAAAAGTTTCCTGTGTTTGAATTTAAAACTCTAACAGATCTGAGGATGGATTTCACGTTTAGATACACAGGCCTACTTTCTTTTTTTGCACACAACTTGGACTTCCCTTGTTTTGCTTGAAAACCGTGTTTATGTGAGGTGCTGTTCTTTCTTCATGTGAAGGACTCGTGTCATCTTTTGCAACAAGTAGTTTGCAGTTGTTTGCTGAGAGAACGCGGGTTCTTATGTTGAACAGTCACATATCATAAACTGTGATATGAATGAAAATAAACGAGGCCTGTGTCACGTCGCTAACAACCCTGAACTGAGCTGATGAAGAGACTTGGTGTGAGAAGGTAACGTCAGTAAATCAGTAAATCAGCTGGGTGTGTACTGTACCTTTGCGCCGCGACGTTCGCATCCACAACCCCAACATTACGCACCCACGACCGAACTGGATCCATCTCCTCTCCGAGGCTTCTTTCTTTTGATCCGTTCACTTCTCGTACCAGATGCTCCTGGATCCCGAACATTTAAGCCCTCTCCTGATTGCGTGGGGCACTTTTTGAACTGCAAAATAAAGCCGAATTTGAGAACTAAAGCACTTCGGCAAACAACAAAAGGTCCAACCCAAGGCGCTGCTCTCCTCCAGAGCGCCGCAAGGAAAACAGAGCTTTCACAGAGCTTTGAGGACTGAATAGCCGGTGCCGTGTGATGTTCTCACAGACTTTCTTTTAAGGCTCAAGCGATAATAATAAATATATTCCCCCACTGACTGCAAGCATTGTCCAAGCGCAAATCTCCAGTGTCAGTTCGAGCGCAAGTGATCACCTGCTGGCTGGGCTCAACTCCTCACACAGTTCAGAGCGAGTCCGTTTCAGAATAGTCTTAAATGTCTGGGTGCAGAAAGTCTGCCTTTGTCACGAGGGCAGATCGGATCAAAACAGTAGATCCGAGGGCCACGAAGCTTGCAGTGAACCACTGTCTTGTAGCATGAATGAGACCCTCTGCCGGGATAGAGCGTGGAGGAGGGGCCTTAGTGCCATATGGGGGACCGATTGTTGAAATGGATGCTCTCATTGGTGTAAAGTGCATCCCTTGTTTGGACTTCTGCCAGATTCAGCATCCAACCAGTGACTCTCTTCAGCAAACTTTTCACACACTAAGTTCAACCGAGCCAATAAAACAGTGAAAACAGTGTTTTACACATGTTAAAGCAGAGACTACTCTCACCAGTGACGTTTAAAAAACAGAAATATATTATTACGGGGTAGATTAAATGAAATATCCTCTCTGTGTGTGTCTATTGGAGCCAGTATTATCCATACTAAACAAACGAAATGAAAACTATTGAATGTTTTTTTTTAATCCACTTGTTCAAGTGTTATTTTAAATCTTGCTCTGTTCTGGATTACCACCGCCCTGAACAGTCTGGACAGAAACATCTGTTTGGTTGATTCATTCAAGTCACATTTGAACACAAGTGCGCTCTCACATTCAGCAGCTCGACCGTCTGCTCCTTTGAACGCAGTGATTTCGCTGAGGAGGCATCGCATCAGTGTCAACTGCAACAATGGCCGTCTGGTTGGTCCATCAATCTCCGCCAGCACAAGACGGGGCTGCGCTCTGATTGGCGTTTGGACCGCTGCCTGACAGTGGCCCAAAATTAGTTCTTAATCAATACAGCAGACTGTTTTATCAAAACCCAAAGCTGATCATGAAATGAGCTGCAAAAAAATCTGATTCGAGTTTTATTTGTCAAGTGATTCACTTTAGGATTTTTCGTGTGAAGTGGAATATAAAGGTAATAATTTTGGATAAAGTTAGACAAAGTTTATTTCGCTACTTGTTTGGATCATTTAATTGCTTAAAGTGTTAAAAACAGACGAGCATTTCATCTGTTGTTGTTGTCAACAATATCCTATAAATTGACGAACTCTTCGTTTTATATTAAGATGTTTCTTTAAATTGGTTAGAGTGAGTAACGTGTTTTGGGTTTCCAACCAAACAAAACACAATAAGGCACTTTTTTTTTTTTTTTTTTTTTTTTGTATTTTTGCAAACTAAAAAAATAATTTCCCGTTCGTCTGCTTTGAAAAGGAAAGTTTTTTTTCCAACCTTGGTTCTTTGCCCCTCACGGAGACTATTGTCTCAGTGTGGAGTTTATGCGCCCGGACAATGAATGTAAATCTCCCCCCTTGGATCCCGCCTCAACCCACCATCTGCCAACGCGGGACAAAGTCAGATGTTCTCCCAATTATGAGAACAGTCTTGGGGAATCCTGCTGCCGAGTCTCCGCCCTGTCGCCGTGTCCCTCACACACTTCTCCTCACATGATTGACAGCTCTACTTAACCATGAAAAATCTATATATGATGACACACTTTAATAAAATTCCTCCACTCCTTTCAGTACTTCCAGTAAACACTTTGAAATCCTTGTTTACAATCGTTAGTTCTTTTGTTGTTTTACTGTCTTGTTTAAGAAAAAGCGTCACATGGATTTTGCAGCTGGTGCAGACGGGAGATTGAAATTTCAGCGGCTTCTTAAAAAAAAAACTAAAATACCTGAGTTGAATATGTGCAGCAAAGCAAAAGCTCACAACGTTTTAACAAAAAAAAAAAAAAACAGAAACAACTAATTCAAAACTTAGGTTTGACCTTTCTGAACTAAGTGGACTAGTAAAGCGTTTAGTTCCAGCTGCTGGCACTTGGTCAGGCACAAGTTTGGCACAGGCGACTTATTGGATGCGCATGAATAGTCTGGGTCAACAAACTGGTTATGATCAGCTGAGAATCCATGGGATAGATTACAAATATTAACTAATATTAACTAAATATTAATATTTACTGTGAGCTAATATTTCAACAACAACAAAAAGAAAACACTGGTTGAGTTTCACAAGTCGTCTAATATCTAACAATCGTCTCCTCCCTGTGTCGCCCTCTGTCCACTGATGCCATGTCAGTCTTGTACAACTGTGTTGCTGACAGATGCTGTATTTATTTCTACATATAACAGAGAAACAGATCGTGTGGTCATTATGTCTGTTTGGTGTGTTGTTCTCTTCCCACTTGTGTCTCCACAGGTGCGACAGGCTCGGTCGTGATTATCACGACCCGCAGGACTGACCGTCTAATGTGTGGCTTTTCTAAATTGGTGAAGCGGAGAGCCGGGGCGAAAATGGGGGATTAGTCGAGCCACAAACGTCTTTCTAATCAATTTAACCCGCTGAGACGGTCAGCCCGTGTGTTTTAGAGAGGAGGCGAGTGGAAGGGAGGGAGGGGGGGGGGATCAGTGACTGCTAAACCAAACAATGGGGTATCGTGTGCCGCTCGTCCTCTCCTGCATTCCCCTGCTCCCATGGGACATCCAGAGCCACTCTCTGTGGATGGGACGGTGTCCACAGAGGTCAGGAGGGGCGTGGTGTGTGCCTGCGTGCGTGTGCGCTATGTGTGTGTGTGTGTGAGTGTGTGTGTGTGTATAAGGGGGTGTTGGAGACGCAGCAGCTGGTTCCCGTCCCTCCTCTCCTCTGTGTAGAAAACAACAGAGCTAATGCGACCCACCACGTCTCCTATCGATCTCTATATATTGCGCAGTTTTTTTTGTTCGGGTCCTACTTATTTAGGCAAAGATGCAGATGCCCTGGGGAGTGTCGGCATCCGCAATTAAAGCGAGTGGCGGCCTTTGGCTCAATTTTTAATATAACTCTCAATATATGAAATCTGTTAAACTTGACTGATTTTTTTTTATTGTGATTTGGTGTCCAATAACAATAATATAGCCAAAGAAAAAAAATCTAACATAACCAGTTTTAGAAGGGTACAGCAGCAGCTACTAAAATCTGTATAGTCGGAAAACCTGTATTCAAAAGTTATAAATGCCACAAAGAAATCCACCAGAGCTGCTGATTTATAATCAAACAACATTTATTAATTGCTCAGCATCATTCTAATTTAAGTGTCACAGTATAAAGACTTGTGTATGAGATTTACAGTGTTTCAGAGTTGTATAATTTATGACGTCAGTCTGCATCTGAGCAAACAGTTTTTTTTTTTGTTTGTTTATTTTAATACCTCACACCCAAGTAAAAGTTAGCGTGAGTTCAACATTTTCTTTCCCTGGGTTCATACCGACATCAGACTGTAAACAGTTTGTATTGTAAACACTTGATGACCGGTTTTCACTTCGACTTTGATTTGAGACTCTGGATGTTGTTTAACCTTCCTCCTGAACTCACTAAAGAAGTCCAACAATATGAAGAGGTTTAGGGGAAAGTAAACTGCATGAAGATATTTTAAATACAATCTAAATAAAAATGCCTTTTGAATATGTGTATCTCAGTTTTTGTTTTTAAGCGATTAATTTGTTTCAGTCATTTATTTAGCTTTGATCAAAACTATCACAAAGTTGAAGGCTGCTTGTGTTTACAGCAAATATTCAGCTTTGTGATTTATTAATGATTACCAGGACCATTCACAGCACCATAAAATGAACCATTCAGCTTTCGAACCAGCATTTTACCTCCTGTATGCAACACTCAATTACAGACCCACAGGTTGTCCGTGTGGCTGCCTTTTCTGGCCTTGAAACATCGCATGAATTGTGTGTCAGTGCCATCTACTGGTTCACTTAAGAACATCAGCAGCAGAGAACTTCTGAGTCAGATCATAAACTTCATTCAGAGGCAAGATAATCAGCACAAAAATCATTTATTCATGTCACACTTGAAATTATTATTCAAAGTCACTCACATTTACAGTATGTGTCCAAAAAGTCTCAGCTTAAAATCATTTTCTAAACAGGTGTAAAAAAAAAAAAAAAACTTACTGTGCGTCTTCTAACTGGTAATTAAGTGTACAATGGTTAAAGATAATAATTGTAAAGGAATGTAAAAGTAATTTAAACAGAGAGTGTCTGTTTTGCCCTATAGTTTACATTACATATGCAGCTATCAGCACATTATGAATATATTTTTCATTAAGTGACAAGATTTTAAACTGTTTAAACAATGTGCTTCCTTCAGTGTAAAATTGTCACTTTAATGATGAATAATGAATGTTATTTTGTCTTTAATTGCATTAGAGTCTTCACATCTATTCGAATCATTCATATTAGTATTTGGCACACTCGCATAGCTCTGCTAAACAGGTAAAAAAAACTATCTAGGCCATAATTGTTAAACTGGACAGAACAGATTTTTTGTATGTGGTTAAGAAGCTGTATCAAGAGCAATCTTCTACTCAGTGAACAGCAGATGCCCTGAGAAGATGCTATCCCTAGTCATGGCGTTGCCACCCTCATTGGCCATCAGCCAAACCCTGTCTCCCCTGGCAAGTCTAACATACACGTTGCCAGAGGCTGTGATGTAACCATTCTGCCGGGTGGTGAATGAGTGCACAATGGACCTTGAGTTAAGCAGCAGATCCACATTGGCATTATTCTGGAAGATTGTACAGAAGAACTCAAACTCATAAACACCTGGGACATTACAGGTAAAGATACCTGTGTTGGTGTTATAACTGTTCTGTCCGTTGTAGACGACGTCATTGAAGGTGAGTGGAACTCCATTTCTGGGTGAAGCTAAGCCCAGACGCACAGAGAAGGCCACTTTCCCTACAGTGCCAGGAGGCCCAGGGGGACCAGGTGGTCCAGTGGGTCCTGTGTGAAAAAAACAATGATAATATATATTTATATCATATTTAGAACCATTTAACACAAAACTATACCATTTACAGCATTTCTGGAAGATGGTCGTAACTTTACCTGGTGGTCCTGGGGGTCCTTGTGGTCCTTGTGGTCCTTGTGGTCCTTGTGGTCCTTGTGGTCCTGGTATTCCTGGAAATGATTTGCTGTCTAAATAAAAAAGCAAACAATTAATATTTACAAAATGTATTTATTATCAGTACTGGCACTGATTCGTCTTGATTAACCAAGTCAGAGAGGAATTGAGAACATTAACTATTTACCGTCTTCCTTCCATGGACTGAGGTCAAAGGCAGGGATGCTGACACATGGGGTGTAACCAGCACCTCGAGGCCGGTACAGGAAGGGGTTTCTTGGTACTTCTGTGATGCCAGTGTTGTCGCAGAAGATGCGGGCAAATGATGTTCGACTGAGGGATTGTCTCTGCTTAGCAGTGAAGACTCCATTATTCTCCCACCAAAATCTGAAATTGAAAGGTTTGTTAATAGTTTATTATCAGAAGTGCAGCTGACGCAGGTCTCCTCCTTCGATCCATTATCTACCTGTCTCCCTGGCGGATCTTCTGGAACTGAGTAGCAATCATGCAGCCAAACAGTGGCCCCACTTTTCCTCCAGGTACAAGCGGCTCAGCCACTCCTCCAACCCACACATCGATGTTGTCGGGTGTACCATAGAGCTCCAGGAGATTTCTGGCCAAATCAGCGTTGTTCATAACTACAGTAAGTTCTGCTAGATTCTGAGGCTGTGACAGTCCACAGAACCGGCGCCATTTGTTGTAGCCTAAAAAGTATTAATACAAAACAGAAAGAGGAGATATCATAAATCTAGTTAGTGCACAGGTTTCCTCATCGTCTTTGTCATTTATAGCAAATAAAACAATATGTAGATGTAGCCTATATGTGTTTTTCCTTTAGTTTATATTACAGATATCAGCTTTTCTGGTATAGGGTCAGTGCAAAACCCTAACCCTAGCCCTAACCCTAACCCAGTATGCAAAAGTGTCTATTTGCATACATTATTTTGTCCTTAATTGATTAGAAAATAAAGTTTTCCCCACTTCTACTCTTTTCAGTAGGCCTAAGTTTGGTAACTTCACCAAAAGTTCAATGCGTAAACCTGAAAAAAGATAGGGTCAGAATAATTTAGACAAAATAATTCTAGTATTAAGTACAAAAATCTATAGGACTAAATACCGGGGATTCCGTGGTCTCTTCCTCTCTGCATGTTGAGAGAGGCCAGGTCCGACGCCAGAGTAGCGGAGAATTTAAACAGTCTTTCCCTGAGCTCATCGTTCATTATGCTGCTCTGTGTGTTCAGCTTGGCCGGTCGACCCGCCAGCCCTCTCAGAAGGGGGTCCACACCACCTGAGGAGAACAAGGGATAATATTATTTTGATCACCTGCGTTAACTTTTGGGTTTGCTCAGGATGAGGAAGTTTAGAAATACTGGCAGTGACCTTCGAACACGACCCTCCATGATGCAAAGAAGGTTAAGTGCAGAAAGGGGCCTGGGAAATTAGGGTGATCATTGTACTGCTCGTTCAGTCGAAATATGAATGGCTGAACCATCGTGTGACCAAATCGGAAGGCAGCAGTGGCGAACACATTGGCGATGCTGGGGTCCACGTTTTGGTCATAACCAGGGTAGTTGGACAGCTGCCTGGAAACAAGCTCTGGGCCAAGAATCTGGGGCAAGTAGTCTCTGAAAGTGATAACCTGCCAGATAAAAAAAGAGTTAACTGCAGCCCCGTGGGACACAACACCCCATCCCTCCATTGTGCAATTCACTCCCTCCTCCGACCTGTAGGTATGCCCCCATGATCTTGCGCGCCTCCTGGTAGAGTCTCTCTCCGTCCCAGGTGGGGTTGAGTTGGGCGAGGGCCCGCGCCAGACGGTTGTGTTCACGCAACATGAGGGTGTGCAGTGAGGTCAGAGCGATGTTCTCATTGGAGCGGCCGTCACCTGCACGATCACATGAAATGAAACGCTGTCAGGGGATGAATCCAACACTTTTAAAGAGTGTATGTCTGCGTTTTGCTGCCACTCACCCGCCTGAAAGCACGGCACCTCCTGTGCCTGGGGATTGTTAGTCATGCGAGCTCGGTTGGCACAAAAGTTGGTACTTGAGTTGACGAAGGGCAGGAGTTCACGGCCATTGTCATTGAACTGTGTGTTGACCCTTAAAAGGCCCCTGTTAGAGGTGAGGTCGCGCAGGGAGCGAGCTGTGCCCTCGTCTGAACCGTACACCTGACCAGCATCAATGAAGGAGGTGAGAGAGTTCAGCTGCTGACGGGCAGTGGTTGTGCCAAAGGTTTGTCCAGAGCCACAAGTAGCTGCTGAGCGGACGAACGGGATGCACTGTTGGGAGTTGATGCCAAAGCGGGGGTCCATAGATGGGATCTGATGAGATGAAAACGAAACAAAACAACAAAACAGATAAGATTCAGTAGGTGTGTGTTTGCGCTTCAGATGTGTTCATGTTCTGTTGTGTGAAGTATTAACACTGACCCTGATGGGGAAACAGGGCTCTATGTTGGAGCAGGTCTGGTCACAGTTGGTAGGGCCACCGTATGTGGTGATGATAGGTGAGGTAGGAGTGAAGGTCAGGTCGTGATCGGTAAACTGGCCGAAGATCGTCACCAGGTGACTGTACTGGGGGTCGTTATTGATGTTAATAGCGTTCACAATGCGGTTGGACACCGCCCGTACCTGCAGATGGAAGATGATGAATACCTTGGTGAAAACATGCTTGTTTGTGGTGCAGCCAGACAAGATGATCTTGTGAAGAGTATTACCAAGGGAAGAATCTGATTGTTGATTGGTTGCTGAGGGCTCCAGCCTCTGGGCAGAGAGGTGCCGTCCTGATACTCAGCTGGGAGCCAGCGAGCGAAAGGTGTGTTGGAGGATCCCCAGCGGGTGTTTTGCCTATTGTGGAGAGAAATTAATCCTTTACAGTACTATGATTATCCTCTGTTTGTAAGATTAATTGTGGCATCATGCATTTTTTTATTTATTTTTATGTATTTTTTATTTTTATTTATTTTTTTGTTACTAAGGAAAGATGAAATACAGAAAGACGTTTTTCATTAGTTTATTAAATTGTCCCAATTCGGTCTCACCTGTTGTTGCAGATGCTGTTTGCACTTCGAAACGTATCTATATTGGGAACTGCAGAGCAGTTAGTGGGACGCTGTTGGATGGAGCAACCTGTCAAAGCAGAAACGCTCTGCAAAACCTGGAGGGTGGCCAGATCTAATCAAAAGAAACAACGAAGAAACAACTCAGCATCACTTGCACATGTCTCTTTATGAAGGGTCCGAGCAATCTGTAAGGACCACGTACCAGTCTCATTGATGGAGCGTTTATGGCGCGCTTCCAGAGATCTCTTGATCAGTTTCACGGCATGATCCATGTAGTCAGCAGCACGCACGGCATTACGCGTTTGTCCAGCAGGCTGTTTCAGCAGCCGGATGACGTCTGAAGGATTTGCAGCGTTTCTCTTCACACGGTCAATGCACCTGAGACACGGAGAGAGGTCACATTTACTAATGTCTTCATTCTTCTGCACATCAATCAGCGCAGGACTGTGACGCATCAGTTCACTTTGTACAGGCTACTCACTCTCTCCTGGAGTACACATAAGCGCTGTCCACAGTGGCCTTGGCTTCAATCACAGCCTTTTCAATGTCAGCGCTGCTCAGCCCTAGATCTGACACAGAAACATCACGAAACATTTCGTTTCATTTATTTTCGGTTTCATCCAACACTGACCAGCGTATTTCTGACATGATCATGTTTAGTTTCATTAATGACACACAAAGTTAGTTTTTTTTTTTGTTACTGGCAAACTGGCATAACGATCTGTCAAGATTAATACAAAATAAAAATAAAAATCTGAATAAAATTATTGATTTTTTTGAATTGAATTAAACAATAAATACATCTAAAATGAAGTAAGGTAATAGAGGCAGTTCTTACCAGCGGTCACCTGGCGTTGCGAGCACAGGTAAAGACCTGCAGCCAGCAGGCACAGAAAAAGGTTCATCTCTGCAAAAAAGAGTCATTTATCAATTACTCAAAAATAAATAAAAAAAATCTTAATGTAGCCTACCCTAAATAGCAGCCTAATGCCCTTGTAATGAAAATAAAAAGCGCAACGTACAAAATAAATTGAATAATATTCACTGCAGCATATGAATTGTGTCTATTGTGTAAAAATGAAGAAGATACCTGTGGAAAAGGTGAAGGTCGTGTCTCTAAATGTCCTGCAGCATCCAACTCGAACTTCCAGCTGCAGTCAAGACAACATCGCTCAGCGCAGCATCACAGCTTTTTATAGGCGAGGAGCCGCCACTTAGCATGTGATGGGATTTCAGGAATTTGGTTCAGACAATGAGTGCATAATCTTTTCCTTGTTCCTTTACTGTAAAATCCCTGATGAGGAACATGTCACAAGCATGTTGATTGCAGTGTTGAAGCCAGTGAAACTCGATGCTCGAAGTTATTAATAAGAGAAACAAACGCTTTTAAATATTTCTTTTTTAGTTTGATTTATTTGCAGTCTATAAAGTACATTCTGAATTTCTGTATAAACATGTATTAAAATGACATTGGGTTAATTGACATATTCATATCTGTTGGGTTGTTTATTTTTTAAAATAGTCGAAAATGTTTTATCACATCAAAGACTTTACATCTTGGCTTGTTTTTGCAAGGTACAATATTAACATAGCACGTTTCATCGTTGTATGTTAATAAAGTGAAGCTCAGCAATGCCAGATATGAAGAGATCCCCACAACTTCCTGGAGCAGAAACACTTTTTAAATGATCTGATAAGCTGCACAATGGGCTGAAACTGTTTCCGTGAGTAACTTAAAGATGATTTTCTGCAGTTCCAGTGGAGCACTGACACTCTTTCCCCTGTAGCATGTAGATCTTTAGCTATACATGTGGTGTATGCGTAATCATTTAAATCAACAGGCTACTGATGTATATATTATATACATGTACATAAATATTTAAAAAGATCACAGCTTTTTTAATCAACGAAATACAAGGTCGTTTATTTTATTTGATAATGAACGAACATGGAGTTTCTGTTGAAATAAAAAAACAGTAAAACATACAAGAACTAACAGCTAATTAACTTTGTCTATGTCATCACACTTTATGAGTTTGTAATGAGCAGCTTTTGTCTTCTGTACCAAAAGTGAAACAATCTCATTTCATTATTAATTTGTCCCCGTAACGATTTGGGTGGTGCGAGGATCTCCTCTCACTTTGACACCAGCACCTGAGCCTAATAATAGTTTAACGACTGTGAAAAACCCCTACGTCAGTGTGGTAAACAAATGAAATGTGTTAACTGTATCGAGAGTTTAAATTCAAACCTAAACGCAGAAGGTTCCTGTAATTGTTTTCATTGTTCTCATCACTCCCCGCCACCTTTCACTAGAAAGCACCTTCCGTCTGCTCCTTCAAACAATGTTTGCTCTCCACCTACGTTGTGGTTACAGAGATTTTTTTTTTTTTACATAATGAATAGTTGTGTTTTGTTCCGTGTCTCAATCTGATTTGAAAGAAATTCAACTTTAAAGTAAAAATAAGAAAAGCTCCACAACATGGATAGCTGTTGACTACTATATACTATTAAATCTCTATTTGTAGACAGTATGCTGGGATTCATTTCTACATCTATTATGTCAAAGTAGAAAAAAAAAACATTGCAGATGTGATTAAATGTTTGGTTTGTTACCGTCTTGCATTTTGTTCTATGCTCTTCTTTCTTTACATTTAAGGATGGCTGCTCTTATTTCATCATCATATTTTCTCACCATTTGTAGAGTATCTTAGTTATATCTTATAGAATAGATTATCTCTTATAGAAAGTATCTGTTGATCTTCTGCTTCGGGTCCCAGCCTCATAGGCTGTGAGACATTATAGTGAGATCCAGTAGAAAGGCCACATGTGAAGAAGGTGGTGTCCCCACCTTCCCCACTGAATGCTTTTAATAGACAGAATATAAATCAAGATTAAAAACGGCCCTAGGGCAGAGTGTTAAGCTGTGGCAGTGTTTGTATCCTGTTCTGTTCCTCGTTGATCAAGAATCCTTATTGTTGCTACTGGGTTCATTAACATTTTTTCAGGCACTAGCCTCACATGTAGTTGACGATGGTGTTTGCAAAGCAAAACTTGTGAAAACTGGGTGAGCAGGCTGTCAGACCATCTATCAACTGCAGGGCCTTTTTCATTTCCTCTTTTATTCAGCCAGTACTAAACTACACTGATCAGCCACAATATTTAAGCCATCAGGGAGTTTTAATGTTGTGGATGGAGCTTAGCATGCACACTTTCTCAGCCCCACACGCAGCAAATTGTGATGCACTGTGTGTTCTGACACCTCTCAGTCATGGCCATTATTACAGTTTTCTCATGCTGAGCCCTGTCCACCACAACATTAAAACCACCAAGTGGCTCTAATGTTGTTGTGGCTGATGTCATTCTGTAAAGTCTTACAATGTAAAGCACTTTGAGATGATTAAGCTGTGATTTGTTGCAATATAAATAAACTGGGCTCCTCCCATTTACTCATTTTCATTTAGGTTTTATGTTTCAGCCTTAACATACTTTCGAATCAAAGTGTATGTAGAGCATTTCCTGCTCTGCAAGTGTTTTTCTTTATCTACTTGCCTTTAAATTGAAAACAATCACTATAACACTGGGGTTGGTTCAAGCATGTGACCTTTCTGCTTTGATTAATGGCCCTGACCTACATAACAGCGTGTTTATGTGACTCAAAACAATGTAATGTTACTGTTAGGTAGGAAAATTATATCAAATGATTTTTGCAAAAAGTGAACCTCAACATTGCTATAATAGTACAACACTGATGTTTGGAGGATCTAATAATATCTAATATATATTTTAATTATTCGTCATTTCTTCTGTTTATTTTATTTAAATACCTTTCTAGGATGTTCCAAAATGCTGTCAGCTTTTGTTTTTGTTGTGTATCTTCTTACAGTAATTGGTGAAGGTGAAAAGGTGTGGTTTCCTTGACCCGGGCTGTCATTAAGACAGTCATAATATGTGTGTTCTTTCCCAGAGGGAAATAACACTGCTACTAATAATTAACTATGTAATGATGAAAGACTTCTAGCTCTGTACACAACATGTTGTATGGAATCATATTTTCAGTGGAAAATATGACTCACTCATAACATTTTCTGCCTTGTTTGCTAATACACTTGACTTAAAGTGATATGATCTTGTTAGACTCCCCCACCATGTTGATGGAGTTAGTTAGTTAGCTAGTTAATCTAAAAAAAAAAAATCTAAAAGTGTGAAATGTCTTGCCTTCCATTTAAATTTTTAAGAAAGGTAGCAGTGTCCCATATTCATGCATGTGTGTGTGCAGGTGTGTTTGTTTAAGTGACTTACAAGAAAGGTGTTTTTGACTTTCTCTTTGACACAACACAAATAAGATCTCTATAGAAGATAGTTTTGACTTGGCTGGTATTCATCAAGCGCTGTTGGTCACATAGCACATAACATGGCACTTTTCAACAGGGACCCAATACCTGCGCAAGCTCAGTCTGAACACCACCCAAGACAACCTTGGCTGAAAACTCACGTCTACCATTGTTTTTCCTGGCTACAACAGACTCACATTTACATGTAAGTCTAGTAATTTGGCAGACGCCTTCCTTCAAAGCGACTTACAAGTGACATACAAAGCAAGCTAATATCTAAGCAAAGCAGAGAAACTTTAAAATAAAGTGCACTAGAAAGAGTTGTGTCAGTTTCTTGGGGTTTTAGGCTGTGCAGAGAAAGATTTAAGTGCAGAGAAAGGTTCGGAAAAAAAGATCTGTTTTACAGCAAGTTTTTAAAAATTGAGAGTGAGGCAGCTAAGTGTGGTGAGGTCGGTAGGTTATTTCACCATCTTTGAACCGCAGAGCTGAAAAGTTTTCCCTGGGATCTTTTGAGGTGAGATGAGGGGACGTAGTTTATTTGTAGAGTGCAGTGAGCGCAAGGGATTATAGACCAGGAGGAGGGAGTTCAGGTTTAGGTCTCTGCTATTTTCTACATCTTCTATTTTGACTTTGATTCATGCAGAGTGGCATAAAAAGATATGAGTGAAGGCTTACCCTTTATAAGTGTTGCTTCTGGTCATGTTTTTTTAAGTCACCATTTAATACTTCAGTTGTTGTGATGACTTGATTGTTTATATCTTTTTGATTTGTTCATATAGTTTCTAATGTCTTTACTTAGATGAATGGCTGAAATAAATTAAGCTAACTATCCTATCATTTTTCTGTCATCACGGAATAATATTACTGAGTTGTTGTACATAAAGTTACAATAATTTCCAGTATACAATGTACTGCAAACATCGTGAACACCACTAGCACATCCAAATGAAAATTAGTTAATGCTGTAAGTTGATGTGAACTCCAAAGTCATTATGAAACTTTGATCATGTATAACTTTTGCACACTACAATGTCAATACAGTCAGTGAGTCATAAAATGTGATCTGATCTTCATCTAATTCAAGAGTATTAAAAGATAAACATAATCACACAAAAAAATTCAGGTCTTTCATGTCTTTACTGACAACAACCATATAAACCCCATAGGGCTAGAGGGAAAAATATGTAAACCCTTGGAATTAATTACTGGTGGACCCCCTTTGGCAGCTGCAACCTCAACCAGGCGCTTCCTGTAGCTATGAATGAGACCTGCACATTGTTCAGGAAGAATTTTAGCCTCTGCTTTAGCGCTGTCATATTCTTCGGATGTCTCGTGTGTGGCTCTCTTCAAGTCGTTCCATAGCGTCTCTTTTGGGTTGACGTCGGGGCAGATTTTGTTTTTTTTTTTGAAGCCATTTTGGGCCATTGTCCTGTACCATCACCCAGCTTCTACAGAGTTTCAGCTGACGTACAGACATTGTTTCTTTACCTCATTAATGAATGTTTGTTGTGCTGTTGGGGTCATTTTGACTGGCCGCCCACTTCTTGGTAGTGTAGCCACAGTCCCAAAGTGTCTCCATTGGTAGATTGTTTGTCTAACTGTAGACTTTTCAAAAGTCTTTGACATCACTTTGTAACCCTTTCCAGCTTCATGTAAATCATCAATTCTTGATCGTAGATCCTTTGAAAGCTCCTTTTGGCAAGGCGAGTGTTTTTTGTCAGTCGAAGTAGCTCTAGTTTACACCTACAAACTAATTGTCTTAACTTATGTTAACACCTGACTCCAATTAGCTTTTTTGAGGTAATTATTCAAAGGGTTCACATATTTTTGACACTCACACTATGAGGTTTTTAAAATCATATTACTTTAGATTCATTTGATTTATTTTGTTTTATTTTGGGGGCTCTAAAAAGCAAGCTTGGTGTTTGTATGAGCATGTCTTCTCATTTATGGCTGTATTACACTGACTTTTGTTTTGTTTTGTTTTAGTTTAGGATTGTTTTGATTACTCCTATATGTTATTCTACGCTAACACTGCTCAGGTCTGACTTTTTAATGTTTTAAAGTTTCCATGGTGATGATACACAAGGGAAACAATAGACTTTCCGACTACAGTCAAAGAAGTATGCAGTGTCTTCTTGCAAATAAAAACATTTAGAGTATGAGATCAGGGTTTCCCTGGAAACATCTGTCATGAGTCTGTTAAGAGAAAAGAGTTGAAAGTGAACAGGTACGAAAAAAACTACAGGAAAATATATCAACTAAAATGTAGCATATATAAATGTATTCTCATTCTCATTCTAATTGGGACATTGTGGACATTTTAGACAGTTTTCTCAATGTTCAATAGATCCATCCAACAAGAACCAGAAAAAGGAGAGCTGCACATGTTCAGTAACAAAGTGGCTTCCAGTCAATTGACCTTCATCAGGGCAAAAGCGCAACTGTTGATCTGAAGCTCCATAGATACAATTTATCACTGAGGTTAATGGAGATACACAAGACATACATATCAGATAATTCACTGAGGAACAACTCCAACCTCCTTAAGACGTTGACACAGAAACAATAGATCAGCTCACCAACAATGTTCTACATGGCAGCAGTGACTGACAGGTCACTAAGGCCCAACCTCTAATTGTCAGAAAAGGTGTATATGTGTTTAGTAGAAATCATGATTAATTGTTTGTGTGTTATTAGTCAGAACATTGCATTGTTACTGTTTAGATTTTATTCTGCTCCCAATCAGACATTGAGAATGTAAAGATATGTTGGCAGACCCTCATCAAGTTCTTTTTACAGGTAAGAAAAAATAAATGCCTGTTTTCACTGCATCTGCGCCAGGTACAGCATAACCCAGTTTTTGAGACATTACTAACATAGGACGGGACACCTGTCCAACTATCCATTACCCATATGGCAACATTAAAAAAGCTGTCAGCAAGGAACTGCAGAGAGGCTGTTCCAATGGTTGCAAAACAGGATTTGTTGCATTCCTCCCAGCACATTTAATGTTCCCATGTTGTGTGGATGTATTTAATCTTAATTCAAAATGTCTTAAGTAACGTTGTGTCAATCTCAGAAGAAAATCAGAGGTTCAAAGATTACTCACTCTATTCTGGAGCACTCAAAAGCACTGTTCACATCTGCCCTGGATATGATCCCGGCCTTTCACAGACACCTGTGCTATAATGTTTTTAAGAAGCAATGATTTCTGAGAAGTTAACTTGAACTTGTGGAGCAGTTCGGTTAGTTAGTACTCTTCTCTGGAATATTTGAGGACCAAGCTACAATGCAAGCTCAAAGTGCTTCACACCCTTGTGTATACCAGTGGCAGGAAACCTTTTGGAATTTCATGGTTTCTGCATTTTTTTTTTTTTTATTATTATCATTTGTCATGAAACATGATCTGATCTTCATCTAAATCAGTATTAACAAATATAATGTTCCTAAAGTAACACACAATAAATTTTGATCTTTCATTTCTATATTGAGAACAACCATAAAAACCTCACAATGCAGGTTTAAAGTGAACCCTTTGAATAGTGAACTCAAAATCGCTAATTAAGAAAGCTGGCAAGAGTTACAAAGTCCTTCAAATACTTGAAATTCACCAGTCTACAGTTAGACAAATAATCTACAAATGAAGACACTTTGAGACTGTGGTTACTCTACCAAGAAGTGGGTGGCCAGTCAAAATGTTGATCACAACAAACACTCATTAATTAGGTATAGAAACAACTCAAAGTGGCAGCCAAAGATTTGAAGGCATCATTGGAACTGGCTAACATCTGTGTTCATGAGTCTACAGTAGGTAAAACATTGAACAAGCAGGCTGTCTATGGCAGGACACCACGAAGGAAGCTGCTACTTATTAAAAAGATCATTGCTGCACACCTGAAGTTTGCCAAAGAGCACATGTACACTCCACAGCAGTATTGGCTAAATATTTTGTGGACTAATGAAACTATATTGAACTTTTTGGAAAGAACACACAACACTACATTTGGCGTAAAAAGGTCACAGCATATCATCATGAAAACATCATCCCAAACTTAAAATATGGTGAAGGACATGATTTGGGCCTGCTCTGCTGTATCGGCCTGGCCAGCTTTCAGTGATTGGAGGGGAAGATGAATTCAAGTGTATCAACTCTTCAGGATAATGTGTGTCAACCAGTAATTAATTCCAAGGGTTCACATACTTTTTCCACAAGCACTATGGGGTTTTTATGGTTGTTCTAAATAAAGACATAAAAGATCTGAAAGTTTTATTAGTGTTATTATTTTAGGCACATTATATCTTGTTAAGACATCTTGACTTAGCTGAAGATCAGGACATGTTTTATGAGAAATTAATGCAGCAAACCACATACTTTTTCTTGCCACTTGTACACTGCTCAAAAACACTTGCCAAATTTCAATGGGGAAAAAAATCATGCATCACTAAGCTTGCAGAAACTCTGAGGTGCAACCTGGCAGCGTCGGAGGGACTGAAACATAATGTCCCAGAGGTGTTCTATGGATTCTAGTGGCGAGCAATCCCTTCATCATGCAGGACCTGTCTGTATACCCGCTTCACATGAGGCCGGGCATTGTCCTGCTCCAGGAAGAACGCAGGCCTCCACCTGTAAAACCAATCCTGTTTTGGGGGTCTGTTCATTGTTGCCCCTCTAGTTCACCTGTTGTTAATTTCATTAGCATCAAAGCAGCTGAAGTCGATCAACAACCCCCTCTGCTACTTAACAGACCAGATCAATATCACAGAAGTTTACTTTACTTAATGCTTCACTCTGATTAAAAAGTGTTCCTTTAATTTTATGAGCAGTGTATGTTATACTATAGACAATTTAAGTTACAATAACATTGGTACTAACTAACAAACAGAATGCAAATCACTCAAAAGGGAATTATATTTGGGCTTGGGTTACAGTAAGATAAGATGGTTTCTCCGACTTACTCTTAACTAGGGAAAGATCACAAACAATGAGTAGCCTGCACTTTTTTTTCTTTTCTTTTAAAAACATTTGTACTTAATGTCTGTGAAGATTCTCTGTCATCGAGGTCATGTTATCCCAAAAAATTGTGTTCAGTAGCAATTGGACTTTGAGTTGTTGAAAATGTTTCACCTTCCATCCAGAAGGCTTCTTCAGTTCTGACTGACTGGCTGGAAAAGCCGGCTTATGCTATGTGGGAGGTTGATCCACCTGTTTTTATGTGTGACACAGATACAAGCAATTGATTGTATGTGCTTTGGTACTGTTGAAAAAAATGCATTGTTAGTTGGTGACAGATTATGTCTTAGGCCACCTCCTCTGTTTAATGATGGTTGCTCAGTCTTGCATTAAACAGCTTCCTTCACATCTTTTTTGAACCAGTTGTAAAGACTAGGAACTTTACTATCTTCAGGAGTAGCCCATGTCTTTCAGGTGCTGATGGTCTGCTGAGTCCTCCAAATGTGAACTACATCTGCAACAGACCACACTACCTGTGAAGTCCTGCGGGTTCCTGTTTGATCTTCCAGCTTCAGTCAGGATTTGATATATTTTACAATAGCGTGCTATCTATATACATATATGGTTTCAACACACCACAAACCCAACACTGTCACCATTAATTAATATGACATAATCCAATTAAAATGTGACTATTAAATTGTACAGCCAGACAACATGTAAAACCGGCTCCTTATAATACAGTTTCATTTCAGAACCAGCTTGTAAACAATGCTGCCTCTCTGGCCAACATCCATGCCATGTAACCATGTTTGTCAGTGTGACTGTCTTGGTCGGTGCCTTACAATTTAATATCATAATACATCACATGTGTGTTCAGGTCTGCAGTACACTGTAATGTAACATAAATTTGTTTAGTTGGAAAAAAGTGAGTTTACAAAAGTGCAACAAAAGCACACATTACAAACAGAACATTTTTTCATACGCATTGTTTGAAACATGCCATCATCAAAAGAATAAATTATAGTGTTAGCTAGTGTTAATTAGTACGTCTTTTCGTCGTTTATTTCGTATGTTTCAATTGTATGTCGTACATTAAGCAGATTAAATTGTTTTCTTATAAAGATCCTTAAATCAGATTAGCCACTGAAATACAGTGGAAATGTATTTCCTGCTCTGCATTTACTTTTTATTTTACATTATTAGGTTTCCTCACAGCCAAACTTTTAATTTAGTAGTACACTTGGCAGACATTCAAGCATGTGTTCTCGCCATGCAGTTAGTGACAGTAAACCTACCGATAAAATCTGTCTACTTATGTATGAATAACTTCAGGAAGAAGTTAACAAACTTGTGTAACAGCAACTTTAAAACTTTAAAAAAAAAACTCTTGCCCTTGCACCTCATGAAATGGAAACATTTCTTCCTATTTACACTTTTTGCTTGCCTTGTACCTCCCTTGTATGCCATTCTGGATAAAGCGTCTGCCAAATGACTAAATGTAAATATGTTTATGTAAATGCATTTTACAGCTGTCCAAACTGAAGTAAAATGTTAGTATTACAGTGATTGATTTGGTAACATGTATGATGTGGTTTTTGAAAACTACTGACAGTGATTAGTGAAGCAGGATCAAGGAAAGAAATGCCACACCTGTCTAGCTGTGATTTAAAACAAGTTCTCATTATGGTTTACCCAAGTTACGAGAAACATGGGAGTGTTGTGTGTTTATATGGGCCATAATTGTCTTCATGGTATGAATTGTATAATTGCAAAGACAAACTTACGCTGTTGTTGTGGCATTTTGATCAGTCGTCATGATGCCAAAGGGCTTTTTCAGGGATAAGACTTGGTTTGAGGGTTAAACCTTTGAGCCCTAAAGTCCCCCAATTGAGGGACCCTGAGAAGCATTTCACAAACACAGTGTGAAACAATATACTAATGACTAGGTGTGTTCTTAAAACTTTTAATTTATGCTGTGCATCTTTATTTACTCTTTACCAGTAACTTATTGATATTTAGACACTAGTAATCTCACTAGTTTTTTTCCTTTACTGTGACACTAAAAGCATTCAAATAGAGCTTGTGATTGCAGAGCTATACGATGATACGGTGATACGTTTAATGATGTACTTTTTTTAAGCCCTTGGAGGGTAAGCTCAGCATCTAGTATTTGTGTGTGTGTGTCCAGGTTGAGCTAAAAAATTATAAAGTAATAATGTTGTGGTCAAGATTGTTAGAAGTGGTATTTTCCTGTGGACACAACTTCAATCTATGTAATAATAACCCAGAAATATAATGTTGTTATTGATGGCAAATAAATGCTGTTATCTTCTCAGACCTGGACAGGTCACTAGTCCATCACCGAGCCAACATACAGAGACAAACAACCATTCTCACTTTGGGCAATTTGGAGCCACCACTTAACCTAATGGTGGAGAACGTGCAGACTCCACACAGAAAGGTCCGGCAACCTGTCCAGGGTGTACCCTAACAATGCTAAACACTTAATCACCATGCCACCCCATGTGTTTACATCCTTAATCTATCTCCTTGAGTGTTGCAGTGACACCAACTTCAAAGGGTTTTATGAGAGTTAATCAGGTCTAACAAAAAAGAATAATTGTCATAACAGTTCACATGTTACTGAAAGTATACATTCATTACACACTTGGTTGGTTGTTCTCAATAAAGACATCAGAATATTTAAAACTTTTGAATTAGATGAACATCAGATCACACTTTATGGCAAATTAATCTAAAAAAACATGAAATTCCACAAGATTTACAAACTTTTTCTTGCCACTGTGTACATATATACTTCATTGACATGAAGACTGAGCAGCATGTTGTTAGTTTGGCCAGTGTTTATTGAATAGTCCCTTTTTACTTTGCATGAAACACTCCTTAGTACCAGCAGGCCTGCCAAAAAAGCATATCTCCCCTTTTTTAGTTATGTGGAGGAGCAAAGTGAAGCGTTTACGCTTTATAGTTGCAATAACACACCAGAATTTCTGAACAATGTGCAGTGCAGAGCCACTGCCCAATCAACTCTCAGACCAGGTAAAGCAAACACATGTAAATCTGCAACTGCACCTATTCAATAAACATGTGCATCATCTCATACTGTAGTCACTTTGTTATGTTTCAAAACAGGTCAATGCAGCCTAGACTATTGTAGATGGTTTGAACATTCACAAGCATTTACAGTTTGTTTAGCCTGATAAACTATTAACAGCCTTCACCATTGACTACAACAGCATAGAAACTAGGTTCTCCTAAAATGATCATGCCACAGGGAATTAAATAATGGTCATATTTTTGCACAGGCCTGAATTTTGCATAATATTTCCGAGGATAATCCACCTGTGTGTTTTCTGTTTTCACAATATTATTTCATTGACTGGCTGCTACAACAATCCTCTCTCATGCTCCTAAATACATTCTGCTTTAGTGTTGTGGAAAGCATACTAGCACGGGTCATGACTACCTAGTATCTGCACTAGATTCTCTTTCAGGGATTTTGTGAAAACACTATGCTTTAATTAACTTACCCTAAATATCCATGTTTTATATTTTCAAGTTTATTCAATGTAAAATGTATTTTTTTTTTGTTGTCAGAACATATAAACATAAATTGTTCAGACTTGATGTCTTTTAACTTAAAATGATAAGTTAAGCTGTCAAAATACAAAACATACTAGCACATTAGCAGACTTCCCAGCATGCATTGTTTGAGTTGATGCTCTCAAAATATTTTTCTTTTTAGTCGTTTAAAGTAAATAGTAATGGAACTTGCTGTTTGTCTTTTATACGTACATACATTAGGTCATGGTTGTCTATTTTTACACCAGTAAAAACTATGTGAACCACCATAAAAGTTGGTCCTAGCTTAATGTTTCAAGTTTTATTGGCTGATTTTTCTAGGAAGCTCCCCCTGACTGGATCCTGTCTTTTGCTTGTTATTGTCTAGTATTCTTTTCAATGTATGGTTCCTGAGGTAGATGACAGCCCATCCTGAGCCTGGTTCTGCTGGAGATCTCTTCAGAAAACAGGAAGTTAGACTGAGATGATTTAGCAGGTAACAATATGGCAAAGGTGGAGGTGATTTCAACTCTTAACTATATACTGACAGCTACTCATCAGCATTTATAACTTATTATTAGTTGGTTGAATTTGTATTAAGAATCTGAAAAATAACTAAAGCTGTTAAATAATTTAGCAGATTAATAGCAACATAAAATGGCAATACTAAAGTAGAGTGTAAGTACTTCTAATTTGGACTTAAGAAGAGCTACAGTATTTAGGTAAATGTACAAGTGAATTTTTTCGGGTACTGTCCTGTGCTGTTGTGTCAAATTTCACTCCATAGCTAAAGAAATGCAAAGTGAAAATAGAAACACAGTTTAAAACAAAGTGAGGTGAACAGCAATGAATAGCAGATACTTACAATTTATAATTAAATTGCATAAATTACAATTTTAACAATGATAAAATTACAAAAAGATAAAAAAGTGGGCATGTATGTGATTGTTTTGGTGGGGCTGGACTGAGCCAAAACTCCTAGTCTCATTTCTAGCCCCACTCTGGGCCCTGGCCACACGTAAAACCTTGAATCTAAAAGCCCTTGTTTTTTTGTTTTGTTTTTTTCAAGGTTATCCTGAAGAGGTCGGAGGAGTGTGAGCACAGTTTATTTCCTTTGCTGTGCTGCCATCCCCTGGTCACTTTATACCAGACACTACATGTAGTCTATTGTCCAAACAAAGTAAAACACCCACGTAAGGTTGAATAAATGTAAACATGTGCTCTAAGTACACGTATACATAAATGTATAAATTTGTACATGTGCATGTCTGAATGCATAATGTTTAAATTTTAAACACTTAGTTTAATATAAATAATGTAATCCTTAGACCAGAGACACGTGGTTATTTTATAGCCATTTCTTTAATGCTGCAGAGGAAGTAAAGAGTTTTGTAGCGTTTTATAGCTATTAATAACCTAATTATTAATATATTTTTTATTCTAATTGCTCTATAGCGCATGCGCTTAACAGCTGCCATTCTGATTGGATGACACGGTGAACCGAGATTTCCGGTGCATCCCTGTCAGTAGCGCTGTTGTTATATTTAACAAAACATCAACGCTTTGTATCAAACTATGCTCCTTCGCATCATGTCAGCGTTTGGATTAATGCTGGTGGTCCTGGCGATGTCTCTGTGTCCCGGTAAGACGAGGATTTACTGACACCAGATAGATCGCCATTATGTCGTTAGACATTAGGTTGTTATTGTAGCATTGTGGCGACTTATAATTACTGCCAGGGGTTAGTGAAGGATTTGGGCTTTTGCTGGTCTTTAGCAAAATTCATGTGTCCTCTTTGTTTATTGTGTGTGTTTGTCTCACACTCGCCTGAACGGTTTCTCTTTCTGTCTGGGTGTTGTCACTGAAGGAGAGGCCAGGTTCATCATAGACCCCTTGTCATTGGTCAAACAAAAATCTCTGGTGAGTCTTTATGGTGCTATATTATTAGTTTAAAAATCACACACACACATAAGCATTTTGTACCGATTTATGTTCAAAACATATATAAAATAAAATTAAAAGTTCCTGTCTCCTGCAAACGTGAGGAATGTCCTTTTATTGAATTTGAAGTGCTCACAATGAGTTACATATTAACACAATACAGGAAAACAGTGATGAGTCTTGGTCTGTGTTTAAGTTAAACCATGTTGACCTATCTGTTTTCGGGCCTAAATAGTGATCTCACTGTGGCTTTTGCCTATTAGACACTGGACGTTTGTTCAGAATGCAGCCAGTTCATCCAGCTGTCTGCCAACATGATTTCCAGCAGAGACACCAAGGTAAGGCAAAGTTTCACTTCTTTCACTCCACTGGCTGCACAAGCTAAGTTTTGGGAAGTTAATCAGGATATTGCCACAGTCAGAAGCTGGGATTTGTGCAGTGTTTTAAAACATTTTAATGTGTGTGTATGGTGAGAGACTTGCCATCATCAGCACAGATTCAGCTGGAGACGTTCTAATATTTAAAGGTTAGGGCATTGACGCAACATCAGATCAGTTAGTAGAGCAGGTTCTTCGCGGCCACATGTGAAGACACTGAAACCCCACAGTAGAACCATCGTATATATGCAAATGTACAACGACAATTTTATGTAAGTGATTATTATTATTGAATTGCAGCTTTTATCACAAACAAACATTTCGGTTTGTCAAGTTGTGCGTTGTGGGAGAAAAAAACATATTTGACTCTTTTCATGACCTTCTGGATTTCTACCAGATAGAATTAGACAACGCACTAACTGCTCTGATTTCGCAGGAGATTGTGTATGAAACCTTGCATGCCCTGTGCCAGCACCTCCCAGGAGAACAGGCATTAGAGTGTGATTCACAAGTAAAGACTTATTTGCCAAAGATCCTGCAGCAAACTCCTGGTCACCTGGTGAGTTTAGTTTTCTATTTATCTATACGTCTATTATTTAGGCCTCATTTTAGACCCATAGAAAACAACACACTGTGGCCTTAAGAGATAACATTCATTGTAATTTGTGTTTTTGTAGAAACCGGCTGAGACCTGCATGGTATTGGGCCTCTGTGCAGAGCACAAGAACGAAGGGCTGCTGACGCTCCCCAACCATGACACCAATAAAGATATATCCAGCGCTGCACATGGCACAACCATCAGTACCCATGTTAGTATGAGAAAGCAGAAGTGGAACGTACAAATAGAAATGGAAGTGAAATTATTTGCATTACACAAATAGCCCTCTTAGTAGCTAATGCGCTCTCTCCAGGTGCAGTTCAACCCAGTTTGCACCCTGTGTTTGTTTATTATCAAGAAATTGGAGACGCTGTTGCCCAAAAATATGACTGAGGTGAGGTTGTTTTTTTCCATATCAAACATGGGGATATATCATATTTCATAAATGTAAATATCACTATGGTCTCTTCCTTGCCCTACAGGATGCTCTAATGAAGATCATGGGAGAGGTCTGTGACCTCATGCCTCAGAGCTATAAGGATCAGTGTAATGACTTTGTTGAAAAATATGGAGTACAGATAGTGGAGTTCCTGTTATCGTCTGCCGCACCTCACACAATCTGTACTCTTTTACACGTCTGTTTGTTCGATGAGAAGCCAGTTCCAGGTCAGTCACATGTTTATCATAAACACATTTGGCCATAATGTGTTTATAAGTCAGGCCTGAATCTAACACTGCCTCAGTCTCACTGAGTTAACAATGATTTCCCAGAGGTGTTGCCAGACTTCCCCTCGGACTGCGAGTCGTGCCGCATACTGGCTCTGCTGAGCCGACTGCACCTGGGTTTCAACTCCACTGAACCTCAGACTTCCTCTTTCCTGCAGTCTGTGTGTGTCAGTCATCCCAATGCAATCCCTAAGGTCTGATCCTCTGTGCCATCTAATGCTAAATATACTTTAGTGTGGTAACAAAGTCCTTCTCATATAAAAATAAATGTGCCACCAAAGAGATTTTGTGTACTAACTATTCAGGACATGTCCTTTTGTATGTTTTTATATATCACATGCTTTCTGTTTATCACCTTAATGAAAGTTTTCAGTTATGTCTTAATGTTGAGTAAGAGAAGAAAATCATTGTGACTTTGCATGAACAATTATTTAACTCTCCTGCTCTTTTTTTAGTGTGAGGTTTTCACCAAAATCTATGGCTCCAGACTGCAGAAGGAGCTGGGAAACCAGATGGATGCTCCACATGCTTGTGAAGTACGAAAAAGTTTTAAAATAAGTTAACTGTACTCTACATTTTGATCCACATAAGAGCTTCACAGAGTATTATAGAAGCAGAATAGGACTTGTCTGCAATACGTAGTCATGTTGTCTCTGGTTCTGATGCTAAAAATCAGGAGAAACCTTTGCTAGGTTTGAAATTTGTAAATTCTGAGCCATGTGATGCTTTACTAAAATCTATAAGCAGTTACTTTACAATTTACAACTAAACCACATGACAATAAAGTGTAACCATTTATATAAACACAAATTATTCCCTTACTAATTATTTCTGGATCTTTTGGTTCCCTGTGTCCTGCAGAGAGCTGAACTGTGCGTTGCCTCGAAGAAGTTGGAGCCGCTGGGAAAGAATCATTGTACCTGGGGACCAAGCTACTGGTGCAAAGACATTGAAACTGCTCAGAAGTGTGGTGTAAGTCAATTCAGTACAATACATTATTACTACAGGGCACAGGTCACACATCTAAATATTGCAGTGTGCAACATTAACATTATTTTTTTTTATAAAAAATGTTCCTGTTAGCTGCAGCAGAGATCTACAGTAATTTATGCCTTTCTACAGGTATTTCACAACCAAACCTGACTCAGACTTTACTCGTCTCTAAGAAAACATTTAGATTTTTATACAGTCAACCTTATTTATATTAACCAAGCAAAACATTCAATAATATCAAAGTCTACTTGAAAGAGTGAAAATACACTCACTGGTTCAAAATTAACAATACAGGTTACATGTTTATATTTTAAAAAGTAGAAAAGTTTAGGATGCACAAAAAAATGTATTTCCTTGAAGCAAAAATTATCCTACCCACAAGTTGAGCACAAATGGGTCTCTGCATAATAATATTTGAAATATCTTGGCAATATCTTCACTGAGGCCATTTCTGTTCTTTTTTTTATCTGCAGAATCAGGCCTTCTGTGAGAAATTTATGTGGAAGAAGAATGAGTGAACCAACCTTCAGCTCAGTCAATAAGTGCAAAGAACTACTGATTTTTTTTTTTTTTTTAAACAAGATGTTAAATGTTTTATAAATACAAGGCACTGATCCAACTATTGTTCACTTCTTGGGAGAATGATTAATCCCATGCTTTTTCAGTCAATCAGTTATACTTTTCCATTTGCATGAAGTGTCACAGACTGAAGCTGGGATTCTGTCTTTCTGCTGTCCTACAGCAGTTCAGTTTTGTGAACAGTGTTATTCTGTACATTATTATCATGTATGTGATTGTAAAGGTGAAAAGTAGTAAATACTTTGTCAGCCACAAGAAAAATCAAACATCTACCATTAAACTCCAATATACAAACAGACATATATACTGGAGCTTGTTTATTCAGAAACTTCCACATAGTAAAAACATAACACATGACGACATTTACATTTGTTTGTTTTTTGTAGCTATAAAAGAAAAGTCCTGACACTCTCTACAGTGTTCTGCTGTTGTCTTGAATCATTTGAATACACTTCTGGCCATTCACAGAGAAGGAAATCCAGCCTCACTCACACCCTTGTGTGGTTGTTTGTGTCATTGTCACTCTTGTCTCTTCCAGATCTAGAGTAGAAACAATAATTACTAAAAACCACTATACAAATCTACAAAACGCATTTGGCAACTGTATTTTATATAAACCATGCTTAAATTGCAATCCAATGAAAGATTATTTTATATCACTTCATGTTTTCATAGCAAAGTTTTAAACCAGGACTTTACAACATTTACATTTTCCAACACAACACAGACTGAGTGAGAGAACTTGCCTGAATGTAGGCTTCTGAAAGTGTGATCATCTGGGGAAGAATGTCAGTCACCTGTAGGTCTTGCATCTCATACCACTTCCCAGTTCCCTGATTAAACACAAATAGATATTACAGATGATGATCAGTGACATGCTTTGAACATAATCTAATATATTTGTGAGGCTGTGGTTCATGCTGCAACCTACATGGTGCAGAACATGTATTCTGTATGCTCCTTCAGTGGGTTTTCCATCATGCACTACGTTGGCGACAAGGTCATACGTTGTGCACTTCTCTGTAGCTTGAGCTTCTTCTGTCAAGTATTCACGAAGGTCTACATTTCTAATGACATACGCAAACACAAAGTGACAACATGAACGATTACATATTTATACAGAGGAGAGTGCTATGTCTTTTGCTTTATGGCATATGAACATCACTCACGTGATAGGAAAGTTGACAATTGTGGGGTTCTTTTCCACAAAGAAGTTATTCTTTGTGAATCTTTTGATGCAAAAGATGAGATACGGAGGCAGCTTGGTCAACTGGAACCTTTTGAGAAAATTCTCCTTGTAGGTTTTGTATTCCTGAATGTAAAGGAGACAGGAAAATGTGCAGCATATTGTATTTATATTAATACCATGTCAATTTAGCATCTGAAGAATTTAGTACCTTCTCCGTGTTGCCGTTGAATTTGCCCAGAATGTTAAACAGAGGGACTTGCGGGATTATAAGTTGCTCCTTCTCATCCTTGTACAGTGGAGCTGTTGGTAGGTCAAGTGTGAGAAACAGGAATGTGGATTCAGACATCTGTTCCTGGTACTCCTCTGTCACAAGCAATGCTTCTTTCTCCTCTGGTGGCTGGCAAATTAAGAAAAAATAAAAACAGAGCATTTAGCCTGTCAAAAAAGTCATATCACGTTTTCATAATGATTAAAAAAAGTAGCATACAAACATATATTGACTAAGGTATCGTTTAAGGAAGGGGTAAAATTGTTAATCAAAAATATGACTTCATAATTTGTTATATGATTCATATGGTTCATATGTTACAAGTTTCCAGTAGGTGACAAGCATCAAACTCACTAAATCTGGATGTGGAAGTTTCTTGGAGAAGATCCGCATTGAGCCTTGAAACGCTTTCGTAAGGATAGCTAGAAAAGGAAGAAAGAAAGCAACAAAAATGAAATATCACTCATATTTAATATAAAACTATATTCAACTTTTTCCTAGTACATTTTAATTTTACTATTAACATTTGAAATACCCATTTTGTGTACATTATGATCAGAATCAGAATCAGAATCATTTATTACCAGGTGCGATAAAAGCCATTTTACAGCACTAGGAACTATTAAGAATACAACTTATTTGTTCACCCTCCTACTCACATGGCTTTTTCTTTGTGCCCCCAAGTGCCCCATGCAGAGCATTCAGGAACCATGTCATGAAGTCCACAGCATCTCCTGCAGAACAAAAGCCAAACAATCAGGACCACAATCTAGAGAATTCTCCATGAGACAGCATATTTGTGAATACTTTGTGATGACAATCATCTATTCTTGCACTGAAATATGTGTTGACACAAATGTTACCTTGCTTGGTAATCTGGAAGTTCTTCTTGCTGCAAAGCACAACAGCCTGCAACATCTCATGGGGAGACACATGGGCCTTGAAGTTTCTCGGATTCCAAAGCTTGCGCATCAGTTCACCAAACCTTTGCACCAAGAGGAACATGATATCTCCTGGTGGCCTGCGGATTCCTCTATAGTTTTCCTCCTCCAGGAAATAATTACGCAAAGGTGGGACATTTGAAAATGCCTAGAAAGAGGATGAATATTTAAAATAGTTAATATGTTATGAATGAGTAAAACTAAAACCCACTTGTGGCAGTAATTCCTACCTGTAGCACCACATTGGCGTAGTCATTGGCCTTGATGTTGTTAAGCCCTACAATACCTGGCAGGTAAGTTGTACCATCATAAGCTCGATACAGTTTACCCTGCTTATCCAGCCCGGCAATGTGCTGCTTGGTAAATGTTGGTTTCAGCACATACTGTAAAAAAAGAGTGTCAACAAATCACTAAAAGAACATATAACTAGCAATGCTACTTCCAACAGTTTGAAAATACTGATAAATAACACTCCGAACTTTGAGTAACTTAATAGTGTTAATATAATATATATGCTGGAGCTTTAAAATGATCAAGTTACCTTAATATAACTGATTTTACTTACAGTAATGTCTTCTAGTGAGGAGTCAATGATCTCGTAGTTGTCTGGCAGACAGTAAAACTTGAGAGTGTGCAGATTGAGAAACACATGATGGGTAAACTGTACACTGTGAGTGTAAGCATGGGACTTCAGACCTCTACCTACAAGACAGCACACATGAGTAAATCGGCCCAAGCACAGCAATCTGTGGTCCCTGGTTAATGTAACAAACTATTTATCCTACCTTGAAAGTATTTCCCACATATAAGGCAGGCATATACATTGATGTGGGAGAGAGAGATGGAGCAGAGCTTCTCAAAGTCAAAGTCCAACACACTCCTGGTGGATTAACAGACAAAACAGTGAATCAGCTGCAGAGGAGGAGACGGCTAACTAGCATTTAGCACTAACATTAGCTATGCACATTCAACTTTATCCTTGCCTGTTTATGGTGTCAAGATATGGGCAGTGGCGGCTTCTCCGGTCTTCTACTACACGTCCTCGTCCTATTTTAATTGGCACTGCAACATAAAGTGAAACATTGTAAACAAAGTAAATCCAGTTTGTTTTCAACTGGCTGATTGTAAGCTAGCTAAAATTATAGCATTTAGGTTGTCAGGGGACGATCGTTTTGATACACAGGTCGTGCTAGATGGTCGGTACATTCGCTACTACACAGTAATAGTAACTTGTTGTCCTAAAGGTGTTTGACCGGACAGCCCCGTGAACAAAACCGAACACACTTTCATGCTAGTAACATAGCTAGCAGCTAACCAAACGTAGGGCTTACGTTAGAGGTAAATAAACTTACCACGGTCTTCGTTGTCATCATCATCCACCTCAGCCTCCCTTTCTCGCTTCAAAGAAACCATCACAGCAGGTCGCTAGTCAGCAAAATATCAACACAACACAGAGGTTACAACTTAATTTGGAGGAGATGAATGGGTCGAGACCGTGCGCGTCGAAACTCGCGGTGCATCGCAGTTAGCGAATAGTAGACCAAAACCTATTCCGGAGTTTGATTGAGTTGCTCAGTCAGTGGAAAACTAAAATAAAGCAGTAGTTAGCAGCAAAACAGGATGTTGTAACGGATGTTTCCTAATCTAAAGTTATTCTTAATTTGGTGTGCGTCGCGTTTTTCTCTTTAAAACAATGATTATTTTTAGCTCTTGTTATTATTGCTTTATAAACTCCGGAAATGTTACAGTTGAACAACAACTTATCATTAGCTAGCGTTTAGCTTTTTGTCAGTGCTCAGTATTCTGATTGAAAGTCGTTGCAACTATTAGCATAATTCGTTCATAGTTACTATCACTTATTTGAAGTATTTGTTAGGATGGATATCTTAAGAGATGATCAAGTCCAAGAGCTTAAATACAAACCTGGGGGCCGTTTGGATATGAGCCACGGCTTCCTGCACCATATCCGGAGGAACCAGATTGCTAGGTGATTTCTTCAACCACCGTTAGCTAATGCTAGCAGCTAATAGCATACATCCAGCCTCAAAATGTAGTTAGAGTTGAGGAGATAGTTTTAATACGAGTTGATCCTATGGTGTTAATACGAGTTAATTATTAGCGCTGCTAATTATTAATGCTCGTGCTTTTACGCTCAAAGTAAAAATATGACGAAAGGTCGCACATGCCTATTGACCAAAGTTATTCTGGAGACAGGACACTGAAAGTCTTCCACTTTTGTTAATCATAACGTTACTGATTTTTAGGAGTAGGACTATTAATACAATATTTATCTTTATTGCTCACCAATGACACGGCATGGCTCTTTTATGGGCAAATTCGAAATTCAAATGAATTTCAGTGAGTGAAACATTTGGAGAAAAAATGCTAATCGAAATAATTTTACAGTTTATTTTCTGAGACAGAATAAAGGAAGAAAAGAATTCCTGTGAAAAAGCATGTTCTTCAGCTAATGTAATTTGGTAAACAGTTTGTTTGTCAGTATCACAGCTTGGTTATTTTGTGCAAATCAGTAGAAAAGATGAAAAACAAGAGTAGGCTCTTGCTTAACTAACCACATTAGAGATTATGTTTTGCAGTATTTGATTCACTCTGTCTCTTCCAGAGATGATTATGATAAAGAGGTGAAGCAAGCCAAAGAGCTTCAGCGGCGGAGGCACACTACAACCCCAAGGCGGCCCCGTCGACCTGACATCCAAGTGTACCATCCTCGACGAAGACGTAAGAATGATGTGTCTTTTACTTTGACTTCTGCTGATGACCACACATCCACTAAATAGAGTAAAGAAAATGTGCACATGCTGGTTTTCCAGACGGATCAGAACCAGGGGCCGGTGCTGAGGCTGAAGAGTCTGAGAGTGAATCAAGCACAGAGGTCGAGACCCATGGGACAGAACTTTTCTGGCTTGATTATCAAGCGGACTCTGGTATCATTACATCATTCCTAGTGCACAAGGTTAACACTTTTTTTGGTTGTTTGATATTTATATTGTGCTTTGGTCTACTTTAGTTTTGTTTGGGTTTAATTTACCAGTGCTCTTTCTGTTTCTAAAGGAGGATAAACCTGAGAAGATAGTGGAACGTGTTGCAGAAAAGAACATCTTGGATGCAGCCATGAGGGCAGCTCTAGAGGCTCGGATTCGAAAGGAAATGGACAAACGACGAGACAAAAGTTGAGCGATCTCACAAACAAATGAATGTGATGACAAAGGAGCTGCAGGGAAAAAAATCTGTGGAGCAGTATTTCATTACTACTGTTCACAGTGTTGGAGTCATAAAGAGGAATTGGATCCTGTACAGCGACTGTTAACAGAGGTCCTTGTTCCACAGTCAGGTCTGTTAGTAAGGGATAAGGAACAACTCGTATTATAGGCAGAATGGTCGGGAGTTTACCGTCACGTTTACTACATTTTACTTGCCTTAGACTGTTACCTCATGCCCTGATTTATCTCTGTAGGGACTTGTAGTTGAATGGACCTCTATTGTTGCTTTCTAAGAGTAAAATTCAGAAAGGAAACTCTCCTTGTACTGTTAACCATCTTCCTCCACCAAGCACGTTTTGTGTTTCTTGTGTTTACAAAAAAAAAACAAGTTTTTATGAACAAGATTTAAAGGTTTTTGGTATCATGATTTATGTTTAGAAATGTGAAAGTTTTGTTGTTTGATTTAGAGAGTTTATTGGATGTATCTTTGATAAAGTGTTTTTGTGGCAACCATGTTTTATTGTTTTCTTATTTATTTTGGGTTGCTTAAAGACTTTTATTTTTGATATTGCAATATTTTTAAATGATGCCATGTAAAATGACATATAACATTTATTGCTGTCCAAATGTGTCTTGTGCACTAATGGAATTAAAACAGCCATTAAATATGAATGTTTTTCTGAGTGTCTTGATGAAGTATGAGAAAGGAATTCATCATCTTTTCAGCAGATGGCAGTGTTCATCAGTCTTTCAACTCTACATGTCTCCTCCTTTTTCTGTGTGGCTCAACTGATGTTATTTCACATATTTTGTAACTGAGGAAAGTTTTACTGTACATTTTTTGACAGTTGTAATTTTTATTTAAAAAACAAGAAATTGGTACTACAGTCAGATTAGGACTCCTTGTTTTATGTCAGTCCCCTTCTCTCCCTTTATTGTCTGTTTAATAGAGGCATATTATTATTATTATTCCCCTCCAGAATTGATTTCAGAGATGCCCAATAGCTGCAGTGAAAATAAGAACACTCACAAAGTAGGCACATAGCTTTTACTCAAGAAAAAACTAAAATTTGCCATATGACATATAGCTTAGCATTTAATGTGGGGTATTTGATTTGACATCTCGGTTTTTCTGTTGATCGTAGCCTGCTTTTCATAGCTATTGCTTCTTTTTCCTTAACCACCCTCTAACCTGGAGGACTAGTTTGCTGTTCACTGCCTGTTCCACCACTTGAAATTAACGCAGCAAGTTAGAACTAGCCGAGTCACGTAAAAACCTTCCAGTCAGATTACTGAACACACCTGCCTGTTAAGTACAAAAAGGTTGATGTGAAGGAGAGGGTTGTGTACCTAGATCACCAACACTAACTGAATAGACAGACAAAAAAAGATAAGAAGCAGATTCGAAGCAGATGGTTTAATGAAATACAAAGTTTTCCAATTCTACTCTATAAAGTAGAAATGGAAAGTTCCACTTCCTGGCTACACAAAAAAGCTAAGTTGACTTGACATGTGAACAGACAAGCTGTTGATCTACTCCATAGTAGGAGATTAAGGCAATGTTTTCATTAATGCATGAAAATATGCAAACTTCATCCTAAAACCACGTGGCGGGCCAAGTCTCCACAGTGTTACGCAAAGCCTTGTCAAGGAAGATTGCCTCCACCATGCTATTGGCGGAAAACAGACACTCCCCTCAAGATTGTCAACGCCCTTCTCTAGCTCACTTTTCATTGCTCAGTCAACATGTGACTGAATTCATGAGGAGGGAAACATATTCCCATGTCACCTAGGTTGCTGCTCACCAGATGATCTCCTGTTTCACCATGTCTCAATTGGCTGTCACAGCTCACACCCTCAAACTTTCAGCCCTCAGTTCAGCTTTACAGTAAGAAATTACATAAGCGTCGCCTCTTGTTTTATGATTCATATGCAGGAAACGCCTGTTAAACGTTAAGGGAACGTCTTTCCTAACGTATTTAGGAAGGAACCTGTTGGGACAGACCTGTTGGGAGCTCTGTGTTTGACAACATTTAGATATTGCTTAATCTGTTACATGACATATGACATGACACAACACATTTACGTTCACATTTTTCTGACCAACAAGATTATATGAAAGAATAAGCTTTTATTCAGTCTAAACTCCACACAGTGTTCAGTTCTGCTCCCTCAAAATCTCTTCTTCAACAGCAGATACTTAGCCTCATGACACACATTACATTGTTAGTTTTAATTTATTATTCAGGCACTAAACATTTGAACAGTTATGCAAATATTGTAAACAAAGCTCCATGGTTAAATACAAAAGTACACAATATCAGCAAACTTTCTCTGTTTGTCCATCATTTTTATGCGTTTCTCGTTACTTTGTGGACTCGATGTGTGTATTTACATCCTGTTTCTTTTCTCTCCTGTTTGTTTATGTTAGATAAAATGTTGGAAGACTCCAGGCTTCCTGCGTCATCTCTCTCTCTTAGTTTCACTCTAGTTTTGGGTTTTGCAACAAAATTTTGCAATGCAGTTTAACTGGAATACACTACAGTACTTTAATATGCTTAACCTTTCCCAGCCAATAAAGTAAGCTCAGAGACGGATGTTACATAACATACAATAGAAGGTAGTCAGGGTTCGGTACAATGGCAAACTGAATCTAAAAACACTTTAGTCATTCTTTAAGATATGATTTGGAGTTTATCCAGCACTACTGTAAACACAGTTGCATAACTGTTGTGTTGATATCAACCCCGGGTGATTCAAAGGTATTTGTGCACCTTCATATTCGTCACGACTGAGGGAGTTTATCATGATGACATTGTGTTTTTCAATTTAACAGCACCAAACAACACACACTATTCACACAATTATGACTCAGCGCTAAACTAAGGATATATCCTTCATACTTGATGTAAATTATTACATGTGTCTACATTTGTGCTCTAATGTTAATAAACTAGGAAATTAAGAATGTGAATCGTTTATCACAAGAGTACATGGCTAATGAAGGAATGGGGTACTTTGCTTTGCAAAAGTACAGTAGGGAAACAGTAACCTCTTAAAAAATACTGTATCAGCTGTCACCCAATCCTTCCAAGAAACCCCACTGAACTCCAGCTAACAGCTGACCTGCCTCTGCTCGTCTCACTGTGGCAACTCTCCCTGCAATTGCTGTGAGAAAATTTAAGAATCCACAAAACCTTATCTTTCAATCCACAGAGATGTTTGGTCTTGATGACACTTTGTGTTTAGGTGTTCATAGTTCTGTGTTTGGTCTCATGTGTGAGCTAAGCACAGGTCAAGTCCACAGAGCATTGTGTTATGAGAACAATTCTCTGTTTCCTTTTTTTTTTACAGAGAAACAAAAACATCCAGTGAAAATTAGTGTAGTACAATGCTTTTGAGGAACCGTTTCACAGACTTGGATTATCAAACCGTAGTGCATTTCAGCTGAAAGAGCCTCTGTTTGTACTGTGGTGAGTGATTTTGCCCATTCAAGGCTGTGAAGTGCAACCCCAGCACAACCCCCCACTGTCCAGTTAAATATAGACACTTGAATGAGCAAAGGTTGTAGTGGAAATGCTCAGCTGCTGTAGTTGAACTGCAGACAAGAAACTCATGAGCACTCATACTAGTCATAGCTTCATATACTGTAACTAGTGGTGTACTTTGTAAAATGAGCTGAACCATCTTTCAGAGACATGGAGTTCTGCTAAAGGTGCTATTTAAAGACATAAAAAGTCAACTGTTCAGTGCATTTACTGTTTTTTTTTCTCTTTGCAGTTTAATAGTTGGAAATCTGAAAACTTTACCAAAAAATCCCATGACAGAGTATTTGGGGAAGGTTCTTCATCAATACATTTATAGTTTGTAAGTCAACCTCTGAAAACATGTTTACTACACCATTTTACTTTTGCTTATGTACGAAAATAAAACATTACTAAAAATGAGTTTGTATAAATCAAATGAAAATATTAGATGGACTGAGTAAAAATGTACAGTCTTCAATATCATTTCACACTCAAAACCAAAGCTATTTCTCATCCTGTTTGAGTCTTGCCACATGATATTCCCAGGAGAGGTAAAAATACTTGAACTGCAAGTATGCAGGACTATATGGCTCATGCTGAGTGTAGTTGCCGCATGTGCAGTCCATAAAAACTTACTTATTACTTTACAAGGTTGACAGGATTTGTGTGGCACAGAATAGAGCAAATTATAGTGAAGAAAGCTCTTTGGGTTATTGGTTTAGCACTGACAAGACTCTTGACTCAGGTTGAGAGGTTAAGGTTATTCATTTGTTGGTACCAGGAACTACACAGATTACATATTCTGCGCTGGTGTTATATTAGTTTATACTTTAACATTTCCTCCAATTGCATTTACCTTTAGTCTTGTCTGTAGGCATATTTTTACACAACACTACAACATAGTAATTATTTGGTAACATCTCCTCGAGGCACTTAGAGCACTGCCCAAGCATGTCTTAGTAGTTATCCCACCTGTTTCTGACATTTGGCTTGAATAAGCACTTTATTTTTTTTTTATTTTTTTTTTTCAATCATCACAATTCAGCAAAATATCTCTGTGGCCTTTGTGACCATACAAGCAAAGTGATCTTTCTGTGTCCTTCTACGGTACAAAGCATCAAAGCATAGATTAGACAAGTCTTTGCTTTTGTTGCCCTTGAGTTTATCAGTGGTTTGACTTCAGACCTCTTCAAACTTCAGACAAACTTTGGCAACCTTTTCCACACAGATACAGGATTTGTGAATTTAAATAAAAACATTATTACAAGACAAAGAGTCTTGATTCAAATAATGGAACTTCTACACATTTCAGTAAATCAAATACAAAGTACTACATGTTGTAGTGATACTCTCTTTGTTTACTTTTTCTATCTTTACACTCATTAGTCTCTATCATAATACTATCACTCACCCAGTATCATGAGCTGTCTCTGCTTTTATGGTTCAGTTCTATTTCATTCCATGTACATTATTATGTATTCATAGTTCAAGATTCAAAGAACCATTAATCCCCTGGTAATGATTGCAACATAAATACAAAACACTTCAACGTATGTTAATAAGAATAAAAAATGTAAAGGTGAACAAAAGAAGCTTTACAATAAACAGGGGTGATGTGCAGTGCAAGTAGTGGTAATTGATGGAACGATATTATGATGATGGACAAACATTGGATGGAAAGATAATGATCTGCAGGAAAAATAAATGTGTGTTAGTGTGTTACACATGGATGCTGTATGGATATGGTAAACACAATTGTAGATTGTGAGGAGTGCTTTTGTGTATCATTATGTTACACACAGATACAAAATGTTTCTTCAACTACTTGGATCAGGGATGTCAAAGTGTCAACCTCAGTAGGGATGTCATACATCCAGCATGTAATCTTATCAGGTTTTATTGATAGTGGAAGTCATTCAGTGGTTACACAGTAGTTGAGGTGTAATTGCTGAGTAATGTAGTAGGGCACGTCTAATGTTCTGGTAGTCCAGTCTGAATTTCTAGATCAGAATATCACAGGTATCATCTGCCATGAATATGGTGTAGCATTAATAGTTTCTGTTACATTAACGCTTGCTCACACTGTGACCTGCAACATCCCTTTGTGCTACTTTCTCAATGTCAACATGGAGTGGAAAACGTGTTGGATGAACTGCTTGCATATGGCCACAGTTACAAGGTAAGCATTTGTGCTCTGTTGCGTCTAACCTCTGCTATCAATACAAAGTTCACTTTGACACGTGTGAATACCTCTGTTAAAGGAGGTAAAGGTCACTCAAATCCAGCTGTTCCTGTCTTCATTACTAACATAGTACAGTGAATGTGAAGAGTGTTGGAAAGTCTAAATAATTAACTACACACTTGAAGACACGTGAAGGCTATTGATCAATCAGGTCTTTCCGTATCATCTGCAGTTGCATCTTGGCTTATGTAGTCAGCAGAGGCGACATGTATTTTGGATTAGATGTTTATATTGACATTTTGTCATAATCGGTAGAATTCTAACAGAGTGTGATTTGCAGTCAGTTAACAAAACATATAATCCAAAAGACATTTCTAATAGTGTAATGGGACAGGAGAACTAACCACAGTTGGACCTACTAACATGCCCCAGTACTTATTGAAAAGAGGGTTAGCTCATCGTGATCCCACGATGGTGGAATGAGCTGTCTATCTCTGCACGCTCAGCCACCTCTCTTGCAATCTTTAAAAAACTGCTGAAAACAGAACTCTTCGGCATCTTACTTTGCACTTAAATTTAAAAACAATTTTGTTCTCACATCTCTTGAAACAGAAAACACTTTTTGATAGCACTTTGCTTTGATGTTATTTCTTCTTGACTTAGATTTTGTTTGCTTGCCTTGTTCCTCACTTGAAAGTCGTTTTGGATAACAGCGTCTGCTATATGACTAAATTTAAATGTAAATGTTATGTATTCAGAAAACAAAAAAGGAGTCAACATGTCTTCAGTTGAACTGTTTATTTTTTTGCTCGAGTATATCAATGTCAAAGCAGCTTTTACGATACAAATCCCATAAATGTACCAACACCTGGAAATGTGCTGCAACTGGTTGTGCCATTAACCTGTCTGACTGAGGGGGAGGGGAACTGACTGACTCATTGTCACATTTCTGTTATCACTCCAGTCTGGACTATTGACCTATTTCATCCATCTTAGATCTGAGAGCAGCGGTAACAATTATTGGGATTAAAGTTTTTTGAATCTTGATTGGTAAGGTTGTAGTGATACATCACTGACCAACATTTTTTGAACACATTCTGGCTTTCTGGTTAATGCACCGTTTTGGGATACCCATTTTTACAGCTGCCTGTCATCATGAACTTTAACACAGACTGGTGGAAGGGGATTTTCCCGGGGTGTTTACTTATATAGATATCAGCTGTTATGGAGATCACGCTTGCAAGTTTGAGATCTTAAAAATGACCTTACAAATTATTTCTCCATTCAAGTAATAAACGTAGCAGAGAAGATAAATTGTAATTCAAGTTATCCTCTTATTTTAACATGTAGGACAACAGTCCTACAGCATTAGCTGATATCATGGCTTCATAACTTTTAGTTTCTTTCCTTCCCTTTGTTTAATTTTATTGGGAGACAAAAAATAAAAAAAATACAATGAGAGATGTTTGAATGGAGTAGTTGTTTATTACATAGCATAAAGAAACTTTCCAGTCTAGACATGAAGCATAATACAGTATGAGCTACTTGTTCCTCTGGAAGTTGAATGCATGTTGGTAGGAGAAAGAAAAGCAAAAGGGAAGGAGGGGGGTAGAGGAAATAGAAAGGCACTCTCACACTTACTGTAGCCAACGGGATGACCGCCGAGTGGTAAAAGGGAACAAATCCAAAACTTTATCCAGCATGGATGGCTGTGTAAACAAGGCTGGTTTCTCTGTACTACACCAACCAAATGTTGCCATCCATTAGACTGAGACTAGGTAAGAGCCAAAGACTTGCAGACATTTTAACTGGATTAAAAACCAACCCACCTAAAAAAATAAGATCTGCAGTCCAAAAATAAAAAAAGGTTGTAAAACAGTCATTAACAGTAGCCAGTGACACCATTACATTGAGGCAAACCAAAGCTTTTCTGTACAACACTCTGGAGCCTCAAGCGCAAACACTGAAAACGATCAAGTCAAAAGGAATTCAAGATTCAATGTGTTTAAAGCTGCCATCTGAAACATCAGCTTCTCTGTATCCACGCCGTGTTTCAGAGAACAAATAAATAGTGTTGAGGTTTGATTTCAAGCCAATAAGACTGTGATAAAGAACAGACCCCTTTAAGGATAAAGATGGAACCAGGTTTCTCTGTAGCTACACCCGCCATCAGTATGCTTAAGGAGGCACAGGGCCTTTAGTCACTTCAAACCATAGAAAAGCAAGTGAAACTACATTTAAAAAGGACTTTAAAATTGAAATTCAATGCATAAACAAGCCAATGTCCCATTGCTGTCAAGTATAATCAATACCTCTGCAGACCAGAGCAGTGACATAGCAGCTTCTGACTTTTCTGTATTACGTCAGAAAACAGCAGAGGTCTGTAGAGGCATCTGAGGCTTTATGCTCATTTGAGAGCTTGAATAATTAGGATCTGGCTCACCCTTTATTCTGCAATGCATAGCATTTTAGTGAAATTATAGCCACAACCCTTGAATTTTTATTGTGCCATTCTAGCATCCTCCACAAAGACGAGGGAGTAAAGCAAACAAAGAACACTGGGTCAGGGAATAATTGTACCAGGCTGACAAAAGGAGGAATGTTTAGAAAGAAGCTGAACATGTAGGAAGGTACCAGACCACAATACTCTCCAACTATCAAATTATACTTGACTCTTAATTTTAGATGTCACACAGACGCCCTATATCAGTAGCACCGGTAAATTAAGAGGGGTATAGTTTATAGCCCAACACGGAATAGAAAAATGACACTATTGACGAATGTGGAATGCCAAAAGGAGAACTACTAACGCAGCTATTCAGGGTGTATCACAACATGAAGCAGGGGAATCTCAAGACATGGGTGAATATGAGTTCATGGAACCCATTCATTTCTTTAAGTGTCAAGCTAGAGGCATGCCTCCCAGGACCCAGCGTGATACTGCAACCAGCAGAAAACAGTAACAAGACAAAGGAGGGAGATGGAGTGAGGAAAGGAGTCATGTGCAGTACTATAAGAGATAGGGCATTTCTCCCCCGGAACCTTGGAGGCTTCTCTGTAGTATACACCAACAGGCCTGGGGGGGAAAAGCTTAACAGGTTTAGTATTTTAGTTTTTTGGGCACCTCCCATGGGAAGGAGTCTCGGCCAAAGTGGCCATAGGTTGCGGTCCTCTGATACATGGGCTTCTTCAGATCCAGCTCCCTGGAATACATAATCAAGATATTTAGCAGCAGCCACACTCTGTGACCTCAAATGCATGCACTCGTACTCACACAGGTACAATACTCCTGTGAGTGTCAGGAGCCGCCACCACCCCCCCCAAAAAAAAATAAACTCAGGTTGTTGGACCAGCTGGTAAAGCAAAATTTAACATGAAGCTTCAACACTTACCCTGCCAACCAAACTGGATGCTGCAGCTTGCAGATGGAAACCACACTCATCCAATTTACAAAAAAAGGACTTAACTAACCATGAGGCACAAGGCTTCATTACAGCAGACACCATATAATTGTTCCCAAAAAAAAAAAAAAAAAAAAACAGACAAACTTATCTTTGTGCGCAAGTATGAAACATACTGTGTCATGTAATCAAGTACATATCTATGATTAGCTTTTGATCACAAAACTAAATCACAGCAGCAGCAAAAGGAAATGTCACTAGCTATACAGAGTTTTCGCAATAAACTAATCAACTACATTAACTCTGATTCCAAGGTAAGACAACTGGGGAAAATAAACTAAGGCTAAGAAACAGCAGTTGCTGCCATTTCATTGAGTACCAGGTGGCTTCAGAGGTTAAACATTACCTGACAATGACTCCAGGGCGGAGATCAAAGTTCTTCTTCACAATGCCAAGCAGCTCCTTCTCACTCTTCTGGGAGGTCCCGTAGTGGAAGATAGAAATGGAGAGGGGGTGGGCAACTCCAATGGCATAGGACACCTATTACAGCACACATAGGTGTATTATATCAAGAATAATACATGTTTTCACACAGGAAGCTCTTCTAGCCCCTCTTGCCAAATGTAAGACAGTCAGTTGGTTGTGAAAATTATCTCTCACCTGGACCAACACTCTCTTGCAGAGACCAGCTTTAACCAGAGACTTTGCTACCCAGCGTGCGGCATATGCGGCAGAGCGGTCCACCTTCGTGTAATCTTTCCCAGAGAAGGCACCACCGCCATGGGCGCCCCAGCCCCCATAAGTGTCAACAATGATTTTACGCCCAGTGAGGCCAGCATCACCCTGTAATGTGGGAACCAGGGTTACACAGGCAACTCACATGCTAAGTACCTCCTAAAAGCCACACCCTTTGATATTTGTCATTATTTACCTGTGGGCCTCCAATGACAAATCGCCCACTGGGTTGTAGGTGGTAGACTGTGTCATCATCCAAATAGATGCAGGGAACAACAGTCTTGATAACTTTCTCCTTCAGTGCATCTCTCATCTCCTCAAGGCAGATATCCTCATCATGCTGAACAGAGATCACAATTGTGTGCACACGCACTGGGAGCATGGCACCACGGTCCTGGCGGTACTGTACAGTAACCTGCAATGATAAAGCTTGACATAAGCTAAATGTTACAAACAAAAGGATCATTTATATCCGTCACCAACCAATATGACTACTTTACCTGGGTCTTGGAGTCTGGTCGGAGCCATGGAAGGGTGCCATTGCGGCGCAGTTCAGCCATCTTGGCATTCAGCTTGTGGGCAAGGACAACTGTGAGAGGCATACACTCCTCAGTCTCATCAGTGGCATATCCAAACATTAGGCCCTGTAGAGAAATGGATATTTAGTATTCAAAGAGGTGCAGGCAACAATTGAGGGGAATAGTGACCAGCGGTTTAAATTCAAATATACGTTCCAAAACAAAAACAAACATTACCGACCTGATCCCCTGCTCCAATATCCTCCTCGTTACGGTCAATGTGAACACCCTGGGCAATGTCAGGAGACTGCTGCTCCAACGCCACAAGAACATTGCAGGTCTTGTAGTCAAAGCCTGTGCAAGAGACAACAGCAGTTTAAGACACCAGAGAAAAAAAGAGCAGACAAAACATAGAAATGCACAAAGTAGACATACAACGCAGCACACCTTTAGAGGAGTCATCATATCCAATTTGGCGGATGGTGTCACGAACAACTTTCTGGTAGTCCACTGTGGCATGAGAGGTTACCTCACCAGCCAACAGGATCATTCCAGTCTTGGCAACAGTCTCTACAAGAGTCAGGAAAGGTAACTCATGAAAAAAAAAATTTTGTCATTAATATCTGGCCCGAGTCAAAGAATGGAAACAAATGTCTTACCACATGCAACTTTGGCATCAGGGTCCTGCTTGAGATGGGCGTCTAGAACAGCATCACTGATCTGATCGCAGATCTTGTCTGGGAGAAAAATACAAAGACAAATATAAGTAAACAAACAATAGTTTGAAGCAAAACGCCCTCAGTGTGGTATGTTAGCGCCAGGGGCCAGACTCGTGTTCAGTGGGAGTGGCTCGGAAGCGCTTCATAGACGCCATTTCATCATGTGCACATGTGGTAGAGAAGGGAGAGCGCGCAAATAACCGGGGACCGGAAAGCATGCGTAATAACTTTATAAACACTGGATTAAGGTAATAACACCATTCGAGGATATAACACCGACTAGAGCAGACTGTTGTCCAGGCCGAGGGTTGACGGTACCGATCATTGTGCCCCGCGTGCTTCAGGAACATCCTCGGATGATTCGGCACGTTCATGAAAACATTAAATAACTAATAAAATGATGATACTGTAATGAGAACCTTGGTCCTTTTAACACCAGCAGCTGTCGTGTAAGCTAATACTCGTACAGTGATAGGTTTGCTTTAAGGAGAGAACACACAGACGGCATCATCTCCTCTAAATTAGCTAGCATTAGCTAGTAGCGCGTGCTCTTGAAGCCGGCCCAGCTCCGTTCACGTAACCAAGCTAAAGAAAGGCCGAACATGTTACTAATGTCTACCCCACGTTTGTTACCAAAGTAAACGCATACATATGCGGGGCAGTGACTTTGTAGGGACACATGTGTAACTTTAGCCCGTTTATTAAAGGCAGACTAACAAAATGCCGGTGTGTCGGGTCTTACCGGGGTGTCCTTCTCCAACCGACTCTGAGGTGAACAAGAAGCAGTCCTCCTCAATGAGGGAGTTATGAAAACCGTTCATCTGTCCGTTCATCATCGTTGACCGCGGCTGCTGGTTCGTACGAAATATTAAAATGTTACGATGCCGATATGAACCTAACAATGCCTCGTTTTCGTCTCTTCCCCCCGGTGACGCCGGTGACCCTCTCGGTGTGACGGTGCTGAAGCCTCAGCCTCATGGCGCAGAGCTCCTCTATTTATGCGGTGGAGTCAGACGCTCTGACGTCACCGGGGGGGGGCGGACCGTACCGCCCAGCCAATAGCGGAGCGGCAGCGTACTGTAAGCAGGAATGTGGTGCAGAGCGGCGACCCTGCGCCGTTCAAATGTTAGCGTGACACGCAGGACCAATTGCTCAATCAGCACCTTTTATCTCAGCAGTTACCTCAGAATCAGACCTAAACTGTGTGTGTGTGTGTGTGTCACTGTCACACTGAGTATGTCATGAGTGGTGATATGACGGATCAATAGGAGGATTTGGATCTTGTGCACTGTGTTGTGATGTTACATCTGATGTACAGGCTGTAAAACTTACCAGTCTTGAATCATAAAGTTATTAAACTAAACTATAAAACAGCTGATTTGACTAATAAATCCGCCCTTGTCTACCAGGGTACAGCCGGTCATACATCCACTCACGCCTTCCTTGTATCTCACTGATTCCCCACCACAGGTAGGACCATCCCCTATGGATGGTCAGCTTAGACCATCTATAGGGACATGCTTACCACTTCATGTCCTGATGTATTTTGAGCAGATGAAAGAAGAGCTTGTTCCATGTAAACACAGGAACATTCTGTTGTTGAACAGTGTACTGTTTGCTGCAGTGAGTTACTTTATGTTTTATGTGGTTATAGTGGGTATAAAGGCTTATTTATAATCAAGTCAGACAATGTATAAACACTTTAAATGAACATTAAAATGCCACATTTTATATTTTTGTAACTTGACATCCAGAAAATTATTATTTTACTCTTGATGCTTTATATGAAACTCTTACCATCTTTGTGTGGGTTTAATCACAGGCCTACGTGTACCAGACAACATAAACGTGTTTCCTCGATACCATCATGAGGATTTGATATAAAACAATACCAGTATAATTAATATAATAAGGTGTGGTCATTTTAGCTATCGCAAGAAGATCGGAACATGTGCTTCCTTGGTTAAACAACTACTGTAGATCAGTCTGAAACTACATTTGCAACAAAGTCAAAACTGAGGAGACGAGCAGAGGCTGTAGATGTTATATCTCAACATAACTTGATTATATATTACTCTGAAAGCTTCTATCGCCATATTTTGCTTCAGGCCTTGTTGTGTAATATAATCAATGGCTTTGATTGTGAACATGTTGTACCTTTGTAGTCCACAAATGGGTTTAATTAATGTCTCAGGGCTGGTTTACCTTCAAACAACTGTTTTATATATTTGAGGAAAACAAATATTAGAAACAAAGAGGCAAATTTTTGAGAATGCTGTTTGTCTAGTATAACTTTGGGAATATTATAATATCTCATGTACATTCGGTTTATTATTGTGATAACCTGAAACCCTGCAGCTTTTTACCTGTAAATATTGATACTTGGCTTGTTAGTGTGACATAGCATTTCTAAACATGTGGCCCACAGAAACACAGTGTTGTTTCAATCAAAGCCTGGTATTACATCATGAAACACAGACTTTTGATTGTCCAACTGACCTATAATAAGGGGATATAACATGCTCACCATATTGTTACTGCAGTCAATATTCAGTCATTGTGAAGGTTAGATAACTATCAGTGGCTGTTGCGTAATTTTTATAATCATCATGTGAGATAAAGTTAGAATTAATATCCTACTGGAGGGTGTTATTCTGCAGAGTGGCTCATATCACTAGGTCATCAAAGGTCAATAAATCAAAGGTTGCTTTTTGCACACAAACACAGTGAGATAAAGAGAAGCCAAAATTTTTGATTTTGCAGCTATGGTAGGAAAAAAAGGCCAAAAACAAGACTGTTTACTCTACAGTAAATCTCTCTACTGATTTCTGTAGCCAGTCTTTTCAGTCACTTAATTTGTCAGCTTTTACAATTACTTATAGGCTTATGGTGTTTAGTGTCACTAAACCAAGCAACTCAATCCCTGACCAGTGTTGCATCAGAATGTTACTGTCACCATGAATTTGCATGGTGGACACTTTCTTTTCAGAGGGCAAAAAGCATGATGCAAGACGTACCTGCTGTTGCCTTCTCCAGGATGTGTTATGTTTGTCACCCACATTAACTTAAAAAGTCTAAAGTAAAGAGCAGTTTCCCCCTGAAGCACTATACACTGGAGGTCTGCTCTAGCACTGGTAATGATTAAAGTAAGTTCACTTCTTCTAGCCCAGAAAATGTATATATAGTAGCCCACTGTTGGTGCATTAATGATCTTTATAATGATATATTGTCTACACAGAGGGCATTGGCTCTAGGAAAAATAGTATTAATAACACTGGTCTTAATTACTCTGTAAACCTACATTATGACCCCTGTCCTTGTTTCTTTATCTGTCTCTCTTTAATTGTCTCATCATTACAGACACACTTTGGTACTGTTATGAGGGCACACAGTCCCTACTCTATCCTTAGCCAGCACTAGAACTGAATAACAATAAGGTTTCAAAAATCAACCACAGAGAGACACGTACACACAGAAAATCTAAAAAAGATTAAAATGATCAATATCAAGCTAACCAATTATTTCTATTGTTATTACACACTTTTCAAATAATATCATGTAATGTGAAGAGACTCAAGAAGTAGTCAGACCACAATTTGAAGGGGAGTATATATTTTTTTCTTTGGACACCTTTGCACTAGTTTTGGGGTGACAAAGCAAGCAACCATTAAAAATCACCTCACTGATTAGATGAGATAAACCATCCTCAAGTGCTAACAATCAATATTACACAGACTTGCTGTATTTTTGTCACTTTCATTAACAATTATACAAACAACCGGAGACTAAACAGTCAATACTTCAAACATTAAAAGCGACATTTGATTTGAATTTCCTAAAATGGCAACATGTGAAATCAAACTGTGTCTTCATTGTTTCGAAAGCAAAAAGGAAATAATGATCACTATGTTTTAATGTCATATTACTTTGAAATAATGCTCCCTCACTGGCCAGCAGAATTCAGGCTCATTTAACAGTTAAATAGGAAAATAAATACATAATTTAAATTTAAAAAGTAAAATAATCTTTGTGGCGTAGATTGTCTCCTATGTCGTTTTCTACAATACTTTACATATATGTCTCTTCTATTTTAGCATAGAATTACAAAACAATAACATTCTGTAGACAGAGCATTTTTTCCATTAACATTTCACAATAGATAATCACTAGTCAGGACAGTAGTATTGAGTATACTTACCTAACTTACCTAAAGTAGGACAAAGTTCATACAATCTTTATCTTTTTTAAAACGTGTTACTCTAAACAAAGGTCCAGTTGATTTTTCATTTCAAAATCAAAACAATACGTACATGACAGCACTATGAAATTATTCAAACTATTTTAAATGTATGCAAGCATAACTATCCTGCATTTAATTTATCCAACATTTAGTTCGTTTCATTTTTATAATGTCCATGTTTTTCTAACAATTTTCACTGTCACGATTATAACAAAGAGGAGTCAAAAACAGCACTTTACGGCACGAAAATCACAGTACCGGAATGTACAGTATGTCCAGCAGCAACCCATGCAAACACAGTCGCTCTCACTGCCACAGCTAGCTACTCACGAGCACACACACACACACACACCTCCACCATCCAACACACCTCCCATAAAAAACACATACACACAAAAACTGATTATAGACATACATACTGAGGTTACAGCTACAACAGTATACACTGTCTTATGCTAACAGCCCAAAAGTATAAAGTATCTAAGCTTCAGTGGTGACATGATAACAATGCAACACGACTACTGTCACTGTCAGCTCATCACCAGGACCAGTGAGCAAAACAAAATATAAAAACAAACACGGTGAACTGAAAAGAGAAAGTAAAATCATACAAAAATAAAGGTTTTGGTAGAACCATGTTATGTATTTGAAATATTACATAAGCATTGTAATATTTCATAATAATGGAACACATCAGCTGTGTAATATACAGTAAAATACTAAGCCCTGTAGTAGCTCTACATAGTAGAGTCCCTGCTCACATTTGTCTTAAATATCCAGATTAAAAATCAGTGTCGCGCCTGCTTTCATGTTGAAAACATTGTGGAAATAGCCAAACATTTAAAACATATTGAAAACAGAATCAAAATATGTATTTATTGGTGTTTTGGGTATGTTAGTTTAAAACTAAATTTTGCTTCTTTGCTGTTTTGGAAAGGACACATTAGATGAGGCCCATTAGGTCACATAAATGTGTACATGTGTAAAAGCAGTACACACCGGGTCAGATATTGCTATAGTTATGGTCTAGCTGGTCCAGCAGAGTAAGTGAATAACTATTAATTAACTAGTTCTGGCAGGACAGCTATGCTGTGTCAGCTAACAGATAGCCTCCCACACCCATCACATCCCACTGCACTGATTTGGCGGTCTATTTAAAGGCTGTTACACTCACATTCACGCTCTGCGCTGACATGTGCTGTGCCGCTGCCAGACCTAGTGGCAGAGCCCCCTGAACCTCTCTCTCCACCTACTTCGGTTCTGCTCTGTTTCTCTGCTCCCTAAAAGGGCTTCAGTCCCATTGGTGGATGGTTTGAAATGCTGCCTGGTTGTTATGTATCATGTTGCTGTGTAATGCATGCTGACTTTCCAAAGCAGGGAATATCCACAGAGTAGAACCACAGTGTCAAATCAAATTGCATGCTATCACCAATCATAGAACAGAAACTAGTAACAAGAGTGACTGTGGGCAGAGCTGGAAATGCTTCTGTTGGATGTTTTGAAATAAAAAGGATTTTTCATTGTGTCCCTATGTTTCTCATGGTCTGAGCAGATTCCTTTCGTAACAGATACTGCACGTGTTCTCCAGGTGAGTGATTTGTGAGCAATGTCTATGTCACATACGCGTTTCTTTTACTTCTATGCAGCCTGCTGACATGACTGCTACCTAGGTGTAGAGTTTCAAGCCACTGTCAGAATACAGGGAAGTTGGATCCTAAAATGTATCAAGTAACCGCTCTTCTACTCTACACAACCTCATTTCCTTGAGTATTTGTTAATGCAAGGTGTCAGCTCCCTGTACTATCCACACCTGAGAACGGACAAAGCCAAAGGTAGAAGAAATATAGGAAAAAATGAAAGGTTTATAAATAAAAATTTACAATGTGCACAGCTTAATAAAACAACTCAAGGCAAAGTAAGCCCTCTGGACAAACCAGATGGCTGTTCCTGAAAAGGATGGCATCATAAACTGTACTTTTTCATTACGAGAAAACATACAGTACAGTGAATGTATCAAATAAAAGACACAACAGTTGGCTATGTGACCTGTGACAAGCAGTGCATCACACTCCTGGGTCCTCCACGTGTTTGTCTTTCTCAGCAGGAGTAGATGCCTGGCTGCTGCTGCCCTCTGCTGCACGCACTGTGGACTTGCACTCAGCTGCTGGTGTGGTGCTGGATGGAGAACCATCAGTGACACTGAGCTCCTTCTTTTTGGCTTGTGCAGGGCTGCCGGAGCGACTGCAGCTGCGACTGTGGCTGCTGCTCGCACTGCGACGTCTACGGTGCTTGCTCTTATGTGGACTGGGACTGCGAGCCCTTGTCTTTATGTGGACAGTGCTGTCATCTTCAGAGCTAAAGTCGGAGCTGTCTGAAGAACTGCTGTTGTGGCCTGACATGGGAAGCTGGATCTGAGGGCAGACAATAAATAGGATAAGAATGGACAGAGGATGTTCAAATTGAGGAAAAATCAGCTAAAATGTTAGTAGAGGAATGAAAAATGTATAAAACATACAGATGGACGATAAATGTTACCTTCTAAGAAATAAAGCATTTGATTTTAACCTCAAGAAAGCAGTGCCTGAGTTATGATTACCTGAAATGGCTCTGTTACACCCACAATGCTGCTCATATTGTTGCTATAGTAACCCATGATAAAGTCCCCTGAGCCTTTGGGCAATTCCTCCTCAGTAAAGGTTACCTGGAAATAGTTGGTGAGACATTTGTTAAATGTGGAAAAAATAATAGAAGTTTATGAAGAGATAGTAGTACGTATTCAGATTACCTCATGTTCTTGTCGATGAAAATCAGCTTCCTCTTGTTTGGCCCACACATATCCCACATAGTCCTTGTGGTGTTTAAAACCCACCTATGGGGGCAAGAGAAAAACCACGAACAGTAACAACTTGGTTCATATTGGGACTATTTCTTATGCTACAACTCATGCTGATATTGTTTTTTCCATAATCGCATCTTATACAGTAGAATTCACCTTGTACAGCCCGATCCAGTCCCAGGAGCTGCGTGAGTAGTTGGGCGCCAGTTTGAATTTTGCTGTGGCGTCAGCAACGCTATTCCACTCATCCGCCACTATCAGAGTGACCAAGGGAATATCCACCTTGTATGGGAACTATAAAGAACATGTAGCATAAATATTTATACAGTGCAAAATACTGTGAGATTTACAGTTGTCTGAGTTTAGACACTGTTTAGATATCATTATATAGTATTATTACTTACAATATATTCTATACAACATTATTTTATCACACTTTCAAAATATTTGAAAAACTCATAAGATAATAAGAGGTCATAGTGGGTCATAAGTCACCTCTACCCCGTGCCATGTGTATCTCACCTGCAGGGTAAAGATGGAGGAGACTGGTTTGTGGTCACTGACGATGTATTCCATGTGACTTCGGTAGCTGTGCTGTGTCACTTTGGTCCCACTGGTCAGCCCTGAAATGGAGCTACGCTTGCCTGCATCGACAGCAGCACCGGCAGGTGCAGTGGCTCTCAAGCGCCACAGAATTCGATCTGTCCAAGCTGGTTTACGCTTCTTTCCACTGAGATGTTGAAAGAAAGAGAGGTATCAAGCAAGAGACCTGAATTCTAAAGTGCAATTACATTTAAAAATGGAGAACAAAAAGCACTTTAATGTGTCCTCAAGCAAGTCAGGACCTTTCAGAGAAAAGAGTCAAATATGCTGCGCTAGGCACTGAGATGTCTGGTCAGTGGCCTAGAACTAATAACAGCACCCCTGGCGTTACCAACCTTGTGTCATATGTATTTGTTCCAATGTCAAATTTGTAGGTAGGAGGGAATTTCAGAGGCCCCTCTTGGAAACCCTCCAGCACTGTCTCACTGTCTTTGGCCAGATTCAGCTGTAACATGACAATTAGTAGACATCAGTCATCAAGAACCTCTGTGTAGTGCTTACTGACACTGTGTGTTTCATGCTTGCCCTCTAGTGGCAATACTCTGTGCATAGTCCACCAGAGAATAAGACATTTTATCATTTATGTATCAAGTTTTAATGTAATTTTTAGTTTGTTTTTTCTTTCAAGACAACTCAGTATACTGCTGCTGTTCTTTAAAATTGGTAACGTAAATCTACATAATAGACATGGTACAGCTAGTATTTGTACTTGTACCATTAACAGATAGATTTTCACTCTCAATACATTTAACAACCTTTATTTTTGTATTTTTACCTGATCCTTTTCCCACATTATGGAAAACTTGTTGTTATCAATGGCTGATTTTACCACTTGCATATCCAGGTCATCAATGCGGAAATTGAGATCTCCAAACCAGAACACCACACTATTAAAAAAGAAGTAATTGCATGAATTCAAATATGTTTACACTCAGTGGACAGGTTTTACTGCTTATCCAACAGATACATGAAACGATATGAGCCAATTTGTGTGTGAGAGCGAAGCGCCCACATGCATGTGTTTACGAGAGCTGATTTACTCGTGGTCAAGAACCCCGGTGGCAGCCTGGCCCTCAAACTGCTGCTGCTGCAGGATGCTTTCAAAGTCCTCCATGCGCTGTTCTGAGTTTTCCATGTGAGCAGGAAGGTGGCAGTTGAGGAAGCATATGGTGTGACCAAACACTGACATGCGGGCACTCACGCCACCTTTATTCCCCTGTAACACAGCAGACAAAGAGAGGGTGGGGTGGGGGGGTTAAATATTATTAAGGAAAAAAAGGCACACGCTGCTGAAAGGAGGCAAAATACATTTCTATAAATGTATTTCATAATAATCATGGAAGCAAAATTTCACAAATAAATAAAATATAATCAGAGACAGAGAAGTCTAAAGAGAGGGATTTGTATGTGAGTTTTGCACTGAGTGGTGTGTGTCTGTGTGTCTCTGCAACAGAGAAGCAGGAAGTGTACTCATTATGAGCACTGAGAAACCTCATCAATCTTTAATGCCAACTGTGAAGACCATAGTCAGGGAGAAAGAATGGGTCTTCATGTCTCTTTGCACTGTTCTCTCAAATGCTGTGACCCACTAAATCACAAGAGATGCTCCGCTGTGATGTATGCAGAGGTAAGGTAAGATAAGATAAGATAAGATACAATATACACATACACACCAGCTGTATAAGGTGTGTGTGTTACTATACTTATTTTGTTGTAGTTCTGTTACACATTTTATTTCCGTTAAAACATGTTGAAGACTCTGTCTGGACATTTTCACAACACAGTGCTGATCACAGAATGGTATCAGCTGACATCTCACCCAGTAGCCCCCCAGGCCAGTGCGGGTGGTCTCAGTCTGAACTCCACGGAGGAAGGGCAGATGAAAATACTTGGCGAAGACCAGCAGTAACAACCCCTGCATCCGCTGTGAAGTCACCTGAGGAACCGACAGTTGTGGAGGACAAAGGCAGACAGACAAGAAGAACAAGATAGGACCGAACATGAATAAGTACACAATTACAGCTATGAGGACACACTTTGCATACTCCTGAAAACAGAGCAGCCCTAAAGTTCAGGTTAACTGCAGAGTAAATTACAATATACAAAAACGTCGAGTTGATTTTGGCTTTGGTGCTTGTCCATTTCTGCTGCTCTGCTTCACTTTCACATCTCCCATTCTTGTACTGTATTTCTACCCCCTTGTATTTCCATTTTACCCTGTGGCCCAGCTCTTTCACTACTTTACATGAAGCACTGCACACTGTGCATTAAGCATGCCAAAGTTTGTAGTTTACCCTCACAGAACAGAAACAAAACATTTCGTAGAGTGCGGTCGCTTTTTACAAGCCCCCCCCACCCCCATCATCATCTCACACACTCGCTTCTTGACATACAATCTGATAATATACAAATTTTGAGATTTGTGTGCCACTGGTATGAAAAACAGTGTAGATATTTTTGTACTGTACAAGTGGGGCAGGAATACGACGTGCAGTTGTTAAGCAGAATCAGATATGGTGTTTGCATGTTATGCCAAGCTCCTAACCAGATAGCTTTTGTGGATCATCCCTCCTCTTGCATTCTCCAATGCTTCCACAGATACCCAACCCCCAACCCCCAGGCCGAAAGGGCCACAATCATACCCCACCACAAATGCCCTGTGAGCAGTAATGTAGGCGCACATCTCCACGTGACATAAGACTCTCTTGCTTGTATACCAACCAGCTATTTGAACGACTTTGTTGCGTAATGGATTCTACTGAACCGGAAAGTGAACCAACAATGTGTGTGTGTGTGTGTGTGTATTTGCTTGTGTAAAGTCTAAGAGAATGTACCTTTGCCTGTGTGTCCTGTGGTTGTAACGCATTTCTTATCAACATCAGTGAGCATTGGAGGAGCTCCCGAAGGCTGCCGAGCTCCATTTTGGCTTAGAACAAAAAAAGACATTTAATCTCGAAGACAAGTGTGTGTCTGTGTGTGTGTGCGTGTGTGTACACGAGTGTGAGGGAGAGCGCATGTGTGCAGCAGTGTATGTTTGACCTTAGTGTAGCACTGACTGAAGAAATGAGCTGTGAGTAACAAGTGTGATGTTTGCAGTGCAGACAAGAACTTCAGTGCAAAAAAGCGTAATATTCACTCTAGTCTCTAATACTCACTATTATTTTAAATCATTATTTAAAATCCACAATTAGCTACTTCATAATGAATTAAATCCAATGCTAAGTCAATATGTTTATAAAGTCAAAACACTCAACAGTCAAATACTAAGACGCTGCAAACAAAAAGATTTGCACCAACACGTTTAATAGTGTGTGTGTGTGTGTGTGTGTGCCATAGTGCAACTGGAGATTAGGCGCAGAAAAAAAAACTGCTAATGTGTGAATGTAAATTGTAGCTTACTCAAACAGAAAATGTGGCTACAATCAGCAACTGTGCCGTCAGACCAGAATAAGCATCTTGTTGGCACTGTGTTTCTGCAGTGAAGGGCTGGTTTGAGAAAGCTTTATTGCTGCATTTACATTTTGAACCTGACAACTCGGTGAGCAGACTATGTCAGAGCAGAGAGGACAGATCATCTTGTTAATGCGTGTCTGTACCTCATGTCATGACTGAGCAGATTCCTACTGACATCTACTGATATCCTGCTCAACTCAAGACAAACTGCACACTTCTCATACCATTAATATCCACACGAAGCAGACAAAAATGAAATATCAACATGACTTTAATGAGGTTCAAACTAACGTAGTAGACCATGAGATAGCTGGAGGACAGCATCAGACTCACTGTCAGACGCCCATCAACGTTGACAATAACATGATCCAAAAATACAACAGCACCCTGGGAGACATTTGTCTAGCTCCTTCAGCTCGACAGTTGATTCACGCTCTCAGGCTCACCATGCCAACAGAGCCAGTCGAACACGAAACTGTGAGATATGCACAGCTAAAAACATGAAACACAAGACGGTTCATGTTTGGGAAGGTTGCCTTCAGTGTCTCATCTGATGTATGGTATGGAACATGTATTAGGAAGTATTTGCTGCTGTCATTTAAAATGAGCACTTCGTGATTTACTTTGGATTTCTGGATACGTGTAGGCATTATGAAATAGAAGGATTAAAAAAGGGAGCAGGTATGCAGGCAGAATGGCTACAGTGGAAGACAGTAAGAGCTCAACTTTACATCAGGAGACTGGCAGCAGAAACGCGAGATACGCTGACATTACGCGCTTGTTATAAATTATCCCTCTGTCTGTTGCTCAGGGAACACGATAAACTGAAACAGCAGCAGGAAGCAGAGCCCTCATCAGGTTTGGCTATTATGTATGAAACAAAGCTGTTTAGCATTTTCCCATGTGAGTGTGCATATGTGTTTATAATAAAAGTCATAACTGACCAGCACATATCCAAAGGGGCTGAGTCTCTCCATGCAGACCTCGCTCCACTGGTCTGTGAAGAGGACATCTTTCAGCCTTTTGTTAATCATAGAGTTCACTTCTTGGAGCCTTGAAGAAAAATGACACATGACAAGGCGCAAGGGTCAAAAGCAGACAGAGACGCATGTGGAGATAATGAGAGAGAGCTTTGATAATGTAATGGTGGATTACTAAATAGAAGACGATCATTGCCACAGGGAGAGAGATATTAGAAAGGGAGTCTGGCTGCTCATTAGTGATATTGTCTGCAGTGCTGATGTGGGACAAGAACACGTTAATGGGCACTTCTACTTTGGATTGGTGGATGACTACTGCACCACAAAACCTCACTCACCCGATAATGTACATGTCTGTGTTTCCATCACCCACATTCAGCCCCAGCAAGGAAGTCATATCATCAGGCGGTGTGGCTGAACCCACGTTCCAAGTGATGATGTGCACTCTGTTGAAAGAGGTTGTTATGTGAAACCTTTATAAAAACTCACTCCTACACCCTAGGAGTCATAACCTTCAGACTCTGAGACCACAGAGCACTTGTATGAATAGTTCCTAATCTAAGCTGTTTGTCAGTTTCATTTTCTTTCATATAGTCATTATTTTATATTCTATTTGTATATTTTCACCTCCTGTTGAACTAGTAGTTAGAGACACACCCATCGAAAAGAAGGAAAGAAAGAAAGACACAAACCTTTCACTGGTCATTTAGCTTATAGCTTAAACAACAACAATATGTAAGACTGGCAAGTGTTTAAACGTGGTACTGGACTGCGTTATTTCTCCCCACCCCTCCTCCCCAGACTACAAGCTCAGGTGAGTTTCCAGGTAGAGGATGCTGAAAATACACAAGTCAACATAGTTGAGCAAACGCAAGACAAGCGAAACATTACACTCTGACGACAAGTGAGGATGAGTCCTACACTGTATGTTCAGTTGTTCAGCTAACAACATCTTGTTGTGTGACAATTATAAACCAGCTCATGTGAATGTTATTTTATTCTGTCAGTATATGTTTGATGCATGGCTGACTGTAAGTACCGCAGCCAAAGTCTGCTATCCTAAAAAACAAATGCAGACTGCTGCGAAAATACACTCTCTGGAGTTATACTTCCTAAGCCCCAGACCTTTTTTAACAGATAATGTGTTTCGCATTCATTTCTGAGACGATACAGTAGCAAAGTGTCCTCATCGTCGTTATTTTTACATATATTACTTGTTGCTCCTATAACATTAAAAGATAACATGGCTCAAATTAGGTAACCTGTAAATACAATATATTAAATGCAACAAATGTACCCAGTGTAAAACAAATTGTGCTGCAAAAGTAAATGTAACATTGGATTTAAATCACCCATTTATTAATTATTAACTATTTAAGTAAGTAATTATGTAATTAAGTATTTAATAAATGGTTAAAAAACACTCACTAGTTTGGTGTATGGGTTTGTTATATACAATTCAATTCAACAGATAATGTACAATAAGTGTTGCATATAAACAACTGCTGATAACTGCAGAGATCACCATATTTCTGGCTACATGTTTGCTATAATTATGCAGCTCTGCAGTGCATCAGTGTATATAGAAATAAATAACATGCATGTCAAGACAAATTTTTCTCAGCTGTCTGAGACTGAGAGACCCTGTGGAGGTATTCTGAGATACGCTGTGACACACAGATCAGCAAACTTGCCTGAAGTCTTCCACTGTCTGGGCCTGAGTGTCAGCTGTACCTGCCACAGAGAGGGCTCTCTGTGCATGAGGGTTCAGGTGCGAAGGCATAGGCCTGCTAACAGGCGGGTGGGGCACTGAAGCAGCCCTCACTGGGTGGTGTCCCGGACCTTTAGGACCAGCTTTAATGTTGGGCCCCATCTTGTCTCCCAGTGGTTTTCCTGCTGCAGGCGGAGAGGATGTGGGTTGACTTGCTGTAGTGCCATCAGGAGAGCACTGGTCCTGGTTACCCGCCGGAGCTTCAGCTTTGGGTTCAGAGATGTCTACAGAGCTCTCTATTCGAGCACTTCTCTGGGGCCGTCGAGGCCTGACAGGAGATGCAGGATGGCCAGCAGCAGGATCTCCAGCTGGAGACACTCTAACCGAAGTTGGTGCTGGAGCCGTTGTTAAAGCTTCTGTTACTCTAATTGGGCTGCCTTTTTGCATCTGGCTTTGGCTCGAATTTTCTTGGTCCATGTCTTAAGATTCCTGTGACAAAGACAATTGTTGGAATTATTGGAATTCAGACTTTAATTCAGATACTCATTTAGAGCATCTTACACAGTCAACCCTGAAGATAATGTTCTTGTATAGCATGAGACCTACATGGACAGATTCATCTAAATGTGATCAGAAAAATAAATTAGAAAAAGAATTGAAAGGTACAAAAGGGATTTCTACCGCAGAAACACTGGACAGCACAACATGCTGCCTCTTTCACAAATGACAAGTCAATTGAGCTGATGAGTGTAGGACTGTCATGAGACCCTACTGACCCAGCAGGATAACCGAGTGAGTCATTCCTCTCCCACCATCATGACTGTTCAATTACCTGCTTTCTCATGGCCTTGAAAACAGCTAGAGACCAGGAAGAAACAAAACAAGACACATTCTCAGCACAGACAGGAAAAAAGAGGAAGAAAGCCTGGACACAGTTTATCATCCTCCGTAGACCCGCCTAAGCTGCCTGCCAGTTTTCCAGTAACCAGGGAGATTCTCAGTCAGTTCATATCAGCTCAGAGCACCTGCCACACACCAGCATGAGGAACCGCTACACAGTCCAGAACAACAAAAGTCAACAGCACGGAAATAAACAACAACACAAAGAGAGGGATCTGCAGAGATTTAATGCAGACAGAGAAAGCAGAGGAGGAAGACAGAAATAAAGCAGGAATTTCAAGTCAATCCGTTCAATTAATGCGTAAATAAACATGTTGCTTTTCTCAAATAACAAGTTAAACCAGACCCATTTAAAAATGTTCAATTTCTGATTTCATTAGAAAACATATCTGTGGTAACTGCTTCATTGAATTAATGGAACACTAACAAATAACTGAGTAACTGGTAATATTCAATGTGGCGGATATATGGCCATACAATTAGTGGAAAAAACATTATTAGGTACACTGTAATCCACAAAGTGTCCATTACCAAAGGCAATGCAAAAATAAAAAACAAGCCAGCATTACTCAGACACTAAATCCACATAGATATGTGGACATAAAAAACCTGTAGTGTACAGTGCACGTGAGAAAGGGCAGTGATTTATTTGGGAGAGAGAACATCCACTATATCCTCCACATGCTTGAAATCATGTCCTGTGCAAGACATGTTTCAGACAGCGGGGAGAGAAGGTTATTTGCTTGGTGACAGAGCAACAACAGAGCTCTCTCACAATTATTCACATGACCTTGAATGGGACGAGGCCATGACTTTCATGCAGAGAGGGGAGCTGCCTCTGTGCTCCACATGTGCACGTGTCCACCAATAACCTGGTGCAGGGCTGGGCGTAATATATGCCAATGGTCCATGTATGGCATTTAATAAGTGCATGTGTGTGTGTGTGTCTGGTGGGAGGGAGGGTACTGGGCACACGTGGGAGTGGGTGGGTGCAAAACGAGCTAAGGGAAGCAAGAGGGAGAGACAAGCGAGATAGACCGTTCAGTGACAACACTGTGTCTCTTTGCAGATTGTCTCCAAATTGATCCTCTCCCACTTCCCTCTGGCACTGTCTATTTGTCGAAGCTTACTGTTACTGTCCCATTTCTCTAATCCCTTTTCTCACCCCATCTTCTCCCAGGCGCTGTTCAAAACTTATCCACCTTCACTGTATGGGGCTTTGCCAATTCAGTTAGTCCTATGCTACATTTTTGCACTGGCATCACACTGAGAGTTTATACTATTCTTGACCTAAAGTCTTTTCATTTCTTTCCTCTTATTCACCCCCGTGCTCTGAGGCTCTGAGCGACACTTGTGTTCCTCCAGCGACGTGCTCTGTATTGTTTCCCTCAACCAACCACCTTGCACTTCACTCTCGATGACGTCAACGTGCCACAGTCCCAGCAGCCACCGTCACAACAAGCAGACACAGATCATAATCAGCAATAAATGTAAAAGAGAATGAAAAGCAGGTTGACCATGTTTCCTGCTGTTTATGTCTAATAAACAACAGGTTACAATAGTACAAGGATGATAATGAAATACTACATAAGGGAGATTGATGAAAGTGAAGTAGCTTTGTAGTATTTGTAGTAAACACTTCGCTATATTCTTTCTACATGTCAAAATCTAAATACAGAATTCCTTACAGATTTTTTTTTTAATTTTCTTTACAGATGACAGAGCAACACTCAAATATTTGCCTTCCTCCTCACGTTCACCAAGGAGAGAGTGCAATGATTGGATAATAACAAATGTGTCATGGTGTTTACATGCACCCTCCTCAGGGGGTGAGAGCTGAGAGAGAGCCAGGAAGGATGTAGTGTAACCCAAACAGCAGGCTCTAGCCAGCCTTACTGGCTCCTCTGATGGGAGTGTTTGACAACACTGGTTGTTTTGAATGACTGAGTCAATCAAATGGTCAGAAGCCATATTTCCCTCATCTGTCCCCCTCATCTGGGGGTTAATGTAAAGCAAGTAGTTCGCACTCTTAATTATCGTAGTCTCAGATCTTCGGCTTTGAACGGCTGCTTTCTGTTGACACAGTGATTCAAGTCATAATGTTAAGCACATTTTACTAATGTCTTGAAATTATAGCCAAGAAGAGTGTTAGTATGAAGGGCCTCCAGGGCCATATGCCCCTGTGACAGAGATACTAATAACGACCCCGACAAAAATGACACCGGCAGCTGCTGCTACAGCTGGAAATGGCTCCTCTAGGTCCTAGTGCCACACAATATCCCGCCTCTGTATCTAGGGGGGCTCTTCTTTCTGATCAGGTCACAGTCAAGGCTGCTTTTTCTTACAGTTTAACACCAGAGACAACATAACAGTGATGTCTGCACTGTAAGTCGCAATTTTTTAATTCTGTCAATTAACAAAAAGAAGGAATCAGCCAGATGCTTGAAAAGCTCTTTGCAGAGGACAGCGATGACTATGTTGTCATCAGATGTAAAAGTAACATCTGGTTTACCAAATAATTAACACACATATGTTGCACAATGCCAAATCATTTGGATAAACATTTTTAAGCTTGGTCTTGTCTGTGAAGCAACCCAGCTACAGAACCATTCAACTACTCTTTAAAAACGATAGAAATACACTTCATCTGCTTCCACTTCCATGCAGCTGGCATCTAAAAACACTTCCTTACAGCTAAGTGAGGTAATTGCCCACATGTTCCTTCCTGCACAGTTACTGGTTTTCTAGGAAGGATTAAGTAATACGTGCAAACTTGCAACAGCAGTTTCACTCTATCCAGTTGCTGATCCCGTAAGTGCAGAGAAAACCTGTTGAGGGACTGATAATTAGTGCATCTGGGACTAAAATAAAATGCATCGTTTTAGAGTCTGATGTAGCTAAAGATAAGTGTACTTGCAGCTAAATCCTCCCTTGGTGCCCTGCCTCACTCACGTTACAGTAAAGTAGGAAATTAAACTGCAAAATGAATAGGAGCGAGCACTCCAACATACAACGCTGTGAGAGTACAGCAGGAATGGTTTGTGTTACACTTTGTTAGTAAACTGCACATTTCAAACATTAGTCGGTTATTTAAAACAATGTCTGACTGCACGTAAATATGCAAATATGGCTGACAACCAGGGAAAGGCTTTTTGACAGGATCTGATATATCCTGTTATGTAAACACTACAACACACACAAGCTCTACATTGTGTAACTTCAGGGTAATAATAGACATTGGTGTTTGGTCCATGGTACATATTTGTGACATAAATGATGATGTACGGGCTGAAAAAGAGCACAGGAAGGCACAGTATCTGACCTAATTACACTTCAAGGACAATTTTCTGTCTGAAAATAAGAATGAAGGTCATTTTAATTCTGCATTTTCATCATCAGACTTTATCTAGTACATGGGTACGTGAGTGTTCATACATGTGTGTGTGTATGTTTTAGAGATAAGGAAGAAAGGACGTTTAATCAGCATTATTCCTCGTAAATGAGAATTTTAATTGGCTTATTCTTAATTCTCGTGTTTTGACGTAACAAACACACAAATGAATGTATTTAAATCACTCCACAGATGAGGATCAGCTTTCAATGAAGTGTTTACAGCAGCTGTCAGGAAGAAACAAGTAAACAATACAACCCATAATGCTGAGTGCTGTTTTTAAACTGAGACAAATAGGAGCAAAATGATGATGGTAAACACAACGCATGCGTGTAGCTGATTGGTTATTACCTTTACCTGTTTTGGCTCTTCTGTGCAGAGGATTTTAACACCTGATAGATGCTGATTTAATGGCTTCTACAGATGCTGATGTCGGGAGAAAAAAAAAAATTGCAGGAATGAACCTCGATGAAACGTCACATGAAAACACACTGAACTTTGAATTTCAGTCGCCTCCTGATGAAACCATCGGCATCCCGGCGCCTCCTCAGCGGAGAGATGACGGAGCAGAGGAGGAGCAGGTGGGTTTGGAGCGATGCAGGCGACAGATCCGTCAGGGAGACTTCATCTCTCAGCAACACTGACGCGTCCTCCTGCGTTTAAAGACGCAGACTGGAAACAGCCGCTGCACCGCCGCGTCCTTCAGATGCAACGAGACGTCCTGCAGAGCGTTTCCGCAAACGAGCCGCCGCTGCCTGCCGACGAGCTTGGGTTTATGGTTACAGCAGAGTCCGCCTCTGAAGCCCACAGAACCACGGCGGATAGAAAAGAAAGATTACGGTAATTACGCCGACAAACCGAGTTTGTCGATGTGGAAACGAATGACCGCTCTACGTACTCAGGGTCTATGACGCACTGCTGCCGCCTAGTGGTCGGTTTGGTGAACTGCGTGGTACAGTGAGACAGCAGAGGCTGTCAGAGCAACATTTATCCTTTAAATGGACCAAAACAACCTATTAGAGCTTGTTCAGTTACAGTCAAGTCCAGTTGCCACTGAACAAGCACTTTTGGTTTTGTTTGTGCCCAAGGGCCCGATTCCTCATCCTCCATGTGTGAGCCCCTGATAGATCTGATGGGTTTGACAAATGGAGGCAGAGGTGGTCCTGATTCCAGCTGTTTGTGTCCCTTAGTACAGGCCAACATAAACACTACGGTTGTTATAGACAAGACTGTACACGTTAACAGTGCACCACCAAGCTCCAACAGGAGGCTGTGGTTAAGGACAGTGCTCTGGTGCCTTCATCTGATAAACACCGTTTATGCCAAAATATGTATTAAAGCCACCTTCTTAAAGGGCTTTTGTTATAATAATACTCCACATCTAATCTCTGTCCTGAGTTTGAGCTCAGTAAAGACCAATGCACAGAGACTCTTTCATTCTCATAAATAAAGTACATTTGGACAATTTACAAGACACAAACGTAGCTTTTAGTTCCTTTATTTAGCGATCCTGAATTAACCACTAAGGTGCACATTAGTGCAAAAGACAAAAATAATTGAATTACAGAGCAATTTGTCATAAATAAAGTTTTCATTTTATATTTGAAATTTATAATAATCTAAATAAGACAGGTAGCTTGTCACCACCTGTGGGAGGTTAAAACTCCATTACACTGAGCCCGAGCATGGGATAAGATGTTGCCGTGGCAACACCTGAGGGTACCTCATCAGTCTCCTTGACCCGTTCACTGGTGGCATTTATGAAAATGTGTCAAACGTGCATCATCGTGCATGTGTGTGCCCTTTAAGGTGAAAACAGTTTGGGAAGAGCTGTGCACTCCTGTAAATGTGGTGTTGTCCTCATGGTGTTTACACAGAAGTAAATAAAATACTGCAGGATGTGTTTTATGCAGCACATAGTACACATACAGTACACCGTTCCATAAATAAAACAACAAAGAGGCTGTTGATTACTATAAAGTAGAAGTAGGTTGAGCATTTTTGGATACAGTGCTGTTGTGGTTCCTCATGTTGCTGCTTACTTCATTTTTCCTCATCAGTGTTCCTCTATCTGCTGTTCAATTGCAACTCAACAACAAATAAACTAAACAAATACATTTAATTTAAACCAAATTACAATATAATCAGCACTCCACTCACAAAATCTGTTATAACATCTGGGAAACTAATATAAAATATAAGGAGCTTTAAAATAAGCTGTGGTGCTGTGAAGTTCCTGATATCTGGTCTTTTTCTAGCTCACTTTTTATGATTATTTGAATTCAGTTGTTTTCAGTCACTCACTTAATCTGACGGAAACCAAAGTTAAATAAACACACTGTAAACTTAAAAAGCCTAAACTGAGCCGAGGTTAAAGGACGGTCCAGGTCTCCCTGTTTCCTGTCAGATGAGGTGAACTAGAGCTGCCTCTCCTGAACAACATCACAGCATGTGTCAGAGACCACGTCTCTTCACATGGACACTGTAATAACTCAGATCTGGGCTCCAGTGATTCACTTTTCTTAGTATTAACCATCAAGATCGATTTCCAACATGAAGAAACTCGTTGTTACTCTGTCTGTAGTCACATTTGTTATTGTTTTCTTTCAGGGGCATTAAAATCACAAACAGAACACATGTCCGGTTGTTGTGTTTCACTGGGATGTCTTTCATTTTAACATTCATGAGAATCAACCATTACATCCCACATCAAACGTATCCGATGATGTGGATGAAAAACCAATGAGCGCCCTCCCCCCCACACCCCCTTCTCTCCTCTGTGAGAAATATTTGACGTGGCAAGAGGTCCGGACGTGACATAGCCGCACATCATCTCTCCTCCTCCTCCTCCTCCTCCCTCTCCTCCCTCTGCTTTGCTCTGCTACCTGCAAACGTCTGCAGGTACTGGTGCTGGAGCAGGGCGAGTCCTGGTCCGCGATCTGAACCAGAAGACACCATGTGGCTGATCGTGTTGGCCGCTTTCCTTCAGTGCGCCTCGGCCTACGATGTGGACCCGGAGAAACTGGACGGGCTGGCAAGAGCAAGGGTGGAGGTACATGTAACCCTCTTCTAGTACGTTTCACGGAGAAGGTCTGAACGCGGGCTGAGTCATAGCCACAGGGGCATGAACAGGTTTAAGATATGAGGACATGTTTCACATCCAAATGATTAAATCCGTGAATGGATGTGATTTATTTCTCAGATTCCTGCGTTGAGCGCATGCGTGAATGGAGGCAGGAGAGCGCTTAGGAAACTCAGTGGATCTGTGTGTTTTATGTTATTCAGTCAAACACAAAGACCTTTTTTTTTTTTGCTTATAATAAACGTAAAACCCACCTCATAAGAACTTAGTGATCGTTTTACATGAAGGGGTGGCCCAGACAGGAGCTGGGAGTCCTGCACAAAAGTTTCTGAAATCCCACTCCTGTTTTTTTGTGGGAAACCATGCTGTCTCCCCAGGGTGTCACCTAATCAGCAACTAGCCAGCAGCACCGAGGAAAAACACGATATCTGTTGCTATTGTTGTGTTAGTCACACCTGCTCCCTTCCCAGAAGTCCAGCCATATCTGTGCCAACATGTAGTGAAGGAAAACATACAGAAAAAAACAAAACAAACCACTGCATCTGATGTTGTGTCTCCTTCCAGACGTGTGGTGGATGACAGCTGAACAGGCTCAGAGAGGTAAGTTACCCGCTGTTACTTAATGAGCAAGGAACAAGAGCCAGTGTAAGTGAAACCTAATCCCCGTCTGGAAGTGTTTGCTCTCTTAGAAGTATTTCTATTTCACACAATCGTCACTGAAAGCAGAACAAATGAAAAGCACCAATCCCCGCCTCTGTCTGCAGGTCAAAGCCTTTGTGGTCCAGGACATTCCTCTTTAGTATCCTTTGACTCAAGTGTGTCTTCTCTGCTACTTCTTATGAAATGTGTCTGTTTAGAAGTTACAAACTGCCTAAATACGAGGGCGTCTTCGTTCTAGTCCTTGACCACGACATCAGCCATAACCTGGTGATGAAGCACATTCCTGGGGCTGACCCTGAGCTTGTCCTCCTGAATCATTATTACGAAGAACTTGACGTAAGTGTTCGCTATCTTATTCCAAAAGTGAAACAAACTTTGTCATTCGAAGCTGCATTTATCCACTTTTCTGGCCACATGGGACCTTTGATGGCAGTTGCTACTATAAATACCATCCTGCAGACATGCAGAGCAACACAAGCATTCATTTAAACTGTTCCTTGCTAAGGCTGGAAGCAAGGTCAGTGAGAGCAGAGAGTGAACAGTGAGCTGAATGATGCTCCGTAGAGATCACAGGAACTGAATTATAGTTTTGGAGGTCGTCACAAAGAGCAGTCTTTATGACACTATACATATTTTTTTTCCTGTGATTCACTACGTTTAATTAAATATTGCATTCAAATGCCTCAAGTCTCAAAGTAGAAAGAACTGTGAGTGACAGAGCCTTTTTAACACATCAACGTTCTTACTTATTGTGGCGCCTCGCTGCCTTTTCTCTTCAGAAAGTCATCAGCAAGTGAAGTACTGCTCAGTCAAACTGAGATCAGGTGATCGACCCAGCTAGTGGATGTTTTATCTCATCACCTAAAAAGCTGTTTGGGTTTTTTAGGATACTAGTCCTCCTGTAGCTACTGCATGTCCTCAGCTGTATTTGACCCATTATTAATTTGATAATATTGAGTTCTGCAAATGTCAATATTCATTTCAGTCCAGCTCAGATCTCATACATCACTGACATGTATTATATTGAATGAATCATGTATTTTAGTTTTTTTATGTAGCATTAACAGCCGCAGAGAGGAATTACCCTTTTATGTTCATGTGCATGTAACCTTTGTGCTTCCTGCGCAGCGGATTGCCCTGTCCGACATGACACGCTCTGAGATAAACGAGCTGCTGGAAAAGCTCGGCTTCTACAAGAAGTCTCAACCTGAGGAGGAGGTGCCAGAGGAGTTTCGCTTCTCTCCGGCAAAAGACAGCCCTTTCAAAGACGAGCGGGTGCACCACAAACCTTCCACTTCCTCCCTCGCCCCAGAGAACTCGTCCTCCAAGTCCAACGCAGAAGTTGACCACACTGATCTATAAGCTGTCAGAGTGAAGAAAAGTAGGATTTTAATAACATGCTGCCTCACAGCTGCTCCATGACCAGCTAGTTATCGCAGTCATTCGAGAGAAAGGCCAGTAGATCATGGTGTACTTGGGGAAGGACATCTTCAGCATCAGCAAAAGGCCTTTAAAGGTCCACTGTCTGAATTTGCACATGACATTTTTGTGCCGTTTGTTCTTTTCAGTAGTGTTAATAGCCCAGCAGGCCGCTTTGTGATTGCTTTTCTACTCTCCATACAAAGACTGACAGTGTTTGTTATATATTGATTTGTTTTTGGTCCATGTGTGAGCCGTCTTCAGAATCTTCACATCTCTTGAGTCCTTCTGTGTCCGAGTTGCTTCCTACCTACTGTGAAACTGAATGAAGCCCCAGGCTCAAAAACGTCTGACTGACCTGAGGTTGATGCTACACGTTCTAGTGGGTCGAACTAATAGACACAAGACGATTCAAGTGAAAGCGTCATGAGAGAAAAAATTAAATTTTTACCACAAAAATAAAAAGCCTAGGTGTCTTGAATGTTCTTACGTCCATTAGGTAAAATGTGTGTACATGAGCATGTCAGACAGTTGACAATAACACATTCATTTCTCAAACTAGTTTAATTGTTAATTCACATTTAGCTGTTGTGCACAGAAACATGAAATGTTTTTATATACAGAACTTGCTGCTTAGTTTTTCAGTTGGCAGCAGCAGAATCAGATAATTTCTCTAAATCTACTTACACAGATCTTTAAGAAATACGGTTCACCTAAATCAGCCCTGAAATCAAATTGTAGACATCTTCTCAAAGGAACCATCATTTTACAAGTAGAATAAAATTCTTAATTTAAATATTTAGCTTAATGTTGTAAAATATACACTTAGCAAATATCCTGATTTCTCATGTTTAGACTCAAACACGTCCAGAAAGTGACTCCAATTTGTTTTCAGCTTGAGCTTATTTGCTTACTTTAAACAAAACTTTAATAGCATAATGTACACACTAACACAATAAAAAATGATATATCAAAAAAAGAAAGAAATCTACTCAAGCATAAATAATGAGCCCTGTAATAGAGCTGTGTGAGTGTGTTTGGCAGGGTGAGGCAGGGAAGCTGATGGGTTTTTGTACATATATTGTCAGTGAAGCAGTAAGAAAAATCAAGTAACAATGGACTTAAGCTGTATGACAGACTGTAACCCACTCCTGTGTTCTACCTGAATAAAAACATGTCTGTTGTTAGAATAAAATTATAGAGATACAGTAATATGGGAGGAATAAAAATCCATGTTCTCAGTATCACCGTAGAGTTCAGAAAGGTTACTGAGATTACTACACTCTTCACTGCAACAGTAACATCCATTTTAAAAATGAAGAAAGATCATCTCTGTGTTTATGTATTAAATAGTAATATCAGTTGATTAAATCAACATCAGAATAGTAATAACTTCCTAAAATACTTCAAGCTCTTACAGTTAGGTAAAAAACTAATTCAAAGTACCAACATGAACAAAAAAAGGATGCATCATATGGCTGAATATTTCTTCTTCTCCAGTGGAATTAACAACAGCAACAATTACAAATGTGGAGCAGAGAAAATGCAGGTATGTATATTTCAATAATTTAGGGGAAATGCTATAAAAATATTTCTCCTTTTTTGCCTTGAGGTGTTTTTCAGTACACTAGCGTGGTGAGACAGCTGCTGCCTGTTACTTATCACCATGTGTAAAGTTGAGTTAGAGTACAAAAAACAGAACACAGTTTAAAGCTTGAAAGTTAGTCTTGAACAAAGCTTTGGCGCTGTCTCTCGTGGGAAAGGTGGAATTTGTTAATAATGTGTGTACAGAAGAGAAATAATGAATACATGTCACCACTGCCAATGAAGATAAAAAGCAAACTGTCACACAAACGCAAAGTCCCCATCTTGTCCTTTAGAGAAACTCCGTGACTCAACTTGTCAAGGTGGAGGTGGTCATCAGGTGAAGATGGAGTTGGGAAGGGGTCTGGGATGGTGAAGGGAGAGGGGGAACGCTCACTGAGCACAGGTCAGAGGTCACAGGGCCGACCCATGGACATCTCATATCTACGCAGGTGGTTGACCAGTGACTGTACGTAGGTGAAGACACACTTAGAGTCGGGCTTCTTGCCCATGATCATCATGTCCTCCACTTCCAGCAAAGGCATACAGTTGGCGTAGGTCCTGTGGAACAGGCAACAAGAAACGGTGTGTGTAAGAAAAATGAGGATAAACGGACAGGATGGGAGAGGACCTGAGCTGGAGAAGGATATTCTCTTCAGATTCCCATACCTTTATGTTTAGTCATGATTATTCCTGTTTAATCATCTATCATTAATCTTGCTAACAGCAATAGTGTCATTTTTCTGTATTATTTCCTTCTCCTAAACCATTTAAAGGTTTTCTGAATAAACTACAGTAATGCTCAATCAGTTTTCAGAAGCTTATATACATATTGACCTAGGCAAAGACTGACCACAAGGTGGCGATATCAGTACGTACTGTAAACCCCTCAGAGTAAAACAGCAGAACAGTACAGGGGAAACTCTCGTGCAGGAGAAAATAAATGTCAACATAAAATATGCTTTGTTATTTTAGGAACTGTAGATATAGGCCATTGTGCACTTTACTATTGCACTATCTGCAGCATCTTTAAAAGGCTTTACAACTCAAGTGCATAAACACCTGTAAACTCTGGCTTGTTAAGAAGTCACTGGACAACAGAGCCTTTCTGTCCTCTGCTTTGTTTCTTAACTTCTTTGTTTGAAACTTTGTGATGCAGCACATCCTTTTAAAGTGTTGAGCTGCAGATGGTTCTGGCTTTCTGCCTGGGCCATAGTTTGGCTATGCAGAGATGCACACATGGACACGGACACAAACACAAACACACACACACACACACACACACACACACACACACACACACACGCACACGCACACCATGTTTGGTATTTTGGATGTCCGTGGCTTCAGATTAACAAGAAAGATCAAATATCCAAAAACAGCCAATAAAGGAGTTTTCTGAACCACCACATCTGACATACAGTAAATCCTATGAGATGGTAAAAACCTGCAGTTACACACACACACACACACACACACACACACCCTCCATCCCATTTAGTCTGTCAGAACCAGCACGAGGTTCTGCAGCAGGCTTGTCCCCTCTCTCACCATGACTTCAGTTTTAAGTGGGGGGCGACTCTAGGAGGAGTTTTTGGTTTTAACCAGGCCCTTCGTCACCAGACCCCTGTAGAACTCCTGCAGGTATGTGTATACACACTTCCAATCTGGCTCGCGCATCTTCACCATGTCGTCCACATCCAACAGCTGGGGACAGTCCACTAGTTTCCTGTGCCCACGCCCGGCAGGGAGGGGGAAGGGAGAGGAAGGAAAGAGAGACCCAAACAGAAGGAAGAAGAGGTAAAGATAAGAAGAGACAGAAGGAACAGGACAGAGTGTGGAAAAGACAAAGCAGTGAGCAGCCAAATTCAAGAGTGAAAAGACAAAGGGCGAGAGAAAGGACACAAAAACAAACAATAACATTACATTCTCTGTGTTCACAAATATATCCATGAGATGACATGCTTCATGAACATCATGATACATAAGGTATGTGGCACACACATACGTACATATAGAGGACAAAACAAAATGTCAAATGAGCCTCTAGTGATGCTCATTTAGCCTTTTTGTTTGTTGTTGGTTTTTTTCTGTGCTCTAACACAGAAAACGTAACAATTTCAACACGTTCTAGCAGAAGAGCAACATAATGAAAACAAAAACAAAAACAAGGAAACAAAGATGAATCCATATGGTGACTCTAAAAACACACTGGTGCACAGGGTGGTGTGTGAGTGCATGTGTTGGGATTCCAGTTAACAGCAAACTGCCGGGGGGTCGGGAGTGCCCGGGGAAGTGAGTGCAACCCAAAGGTAGAAGGATGGGAGTTGTGGATGGGTGACAGTTCAGTGTGGAGAATATAAATCATTACTATAACCATGAGCATCGACATCCAACTAGGAGCATGTGAATGCACACACACACACACACAGAGGTCGGTGGCAGGCCATCACAAGTGAGAATGGTAAGATGCAAGAGGGATGAGACAGAAAAGGAGAGAGTAGTAAAATACTGGAGGCACAGCCAGCCTGTTTGTTTTTTAACCTGATGGTTGTTTGGGGAGGGGTGGTTCATGGATTACTCTTAGTAGAGGACAGATGGAGAGTTGAGGTTTAGACGCGGAGTTATTAGAGTAGTAAGGGGGGCCCGCTCAGCCTTGAGGGGGCTTGATACACCTGGGAGAGACATGGAAAGTTAACACTCGGTCATCAGCTGACGAGCTTTCACATGTTCTTGGTCCGTCTCTGTACTTCAGGCCTGAGTACAGCAGATTCTGGCAAAGAGCAACACTGAGTAAAAGATCTAAGTGGATTTTACATGAGATAAGGGGGGGGATCTGCACGGTGCAAAGAGAAGGAAATGTGGTGTTTGGACTGGGAGCAGTGCAGAGAAAAACGATTTGGATCGTTTTCAATATGTTTTCACTCAATGACAAGCTTGGTTGGAAGATAGTGTCTAAATCTTATGGCTATAGAAGAGAACCAAGCTGCCAGTGGCTTCGTCCACTGGTTTCTCCACATCATCTGCCTGTTTTAACAAAAATGAAGACTCGCTGCAGTTTCTTCAACACAGTCGGTTGACGCTGACGTGCAGTCAAAACTTAGCAAAACCAATGTCATTAAAGCAATAACCAGGACAAAAGTGTCCACTGTATTTACTCACTCTGCAGAGCTGAAGGCCACCTCAAAGTTCTGCCTGCGGTTGCTGGGGCTCAGGGAGTTGTAGTCAAATGCTTCAGGGAAGAAATTATGTACCAGGGCACAAAATGCCATGCCATCGCTCCAGCTGGACGAAAAATTCTGAATATCTACATGCTGAGGGAGAAGACAGACAGAATAGATGTGGAGGCATTGACTGACAAGTGAAACATTTCCATATCTCAACCCATCTTTAGGTTAAGCTCCGCTTTATTAGCTGACATTAGAGAAAAGCACTCAATACACAGCTGGCTCACCTCATACGAGCGGGTCTTGGCACGACACCAGTCAAGGAGCATCTGCTTGATGGAGTTTGCGTTGGGCACACCAAAGCTGGTGGAACGCTGCACCTTGTTTACCTTGGCCACTGCCTGATTTCCAGGGCTAAAAAAAAAAAAAAAAGTCAGGTTTGTGTTAATATTTACATGCTTCGACCTGCTCCGTTTCTTTTTTTGGTAGCACTACCACTCTCTGTTTATGCTTACCCGCCTCCCTCTTTCTCCAGCTTCTCTATCATGGCTTTGCGGGCCTGCATGGCAGAGGTCTTCGGCATAGTCTGAGCCCTCATCAGCTCCTTACGCCTCTCCGCCTGCCTTCGCTCCACGGCAGCCAATCCACTGCTGCCGCTGCGAGACGGAGTGTCGTCCTCACGATCAAACACACTGAGGCAATGAGAGCTAGTCAACATGTGAAAGTCCAGGGATTTTATTTCTGTTTAATTTTTGTACACAACCCACCTGCCCACTTTTTTGCTTGTGTTAGAGGAGGAGGAAGAGGAAGAGGTGTAGCTGAATGATTTTGACTGGATCGTCCCTCCTGAATAGATTTAACAAGTACACAATACAAACATGAAATATTTAAGTCAGGGATGATTACACAATGAATGAAGTTAGAAAGCAAAGTAAGCAATGACTCACTGTCTGTTTTCTGCACATAACTGGCCTCCACAACAGTGCTGCGTGTTGATCTGCTCCCATCATCTAAACACACACAAGCACACTGCAAATTATTTATATGACATTAGACAGGGTCATAACTGGATTTTTATTAGTTTTTGTTTTACTGCCGAGTAGTTCAAAGGTAAACTATGGTTACGAAGTGCACAGAAAAGGAAACTACCAGACTGGGCAAAGCGGTTGGTCTTTGTGACTTGACTGAGGGTGGATCCATCTGCTGACTTCTCCACCTTCCTCATCACCACCTCTCCAGCGCCGACCCCAGTACGACCTTTCTGTGTTTTCTCTTCTCTCTGCTGCCGAAGCTCCTGCAGACGGGTCTCGCGCTCCTTTTCTCTCTGGTCTGTTGTTTAGGTGAGAGGCGGAGAGGAGACATGGAAAGGTGGACACATGATATCAGTGGAAAAAGAGGAGGAGGACAAGAGGTCCTAAACAAACTGACAGAACCTCATCTGACTGCCACAGAGATGGATTAAAAGGTACTTCCAAATTTGAGGTGATACATTTCAGAATTCTTTCCACAGAACCGTAAAATTCCTCTGAACACACAAACACCCACAGGTGGGAGGCTCATAGCTGAGCCAGAGCTGTCAAGTAATATGTACTGCACAAACATCACAGATCAAAGACAGCAAATACACTCCAATCATCCCATTTGGAAGACAGCCAAGTTCAGCAATGTCCAGAATGTACCTTAAAACCAGCACTTTTACCTCCAGCTTGTATTTGTATTTGACAGCGCTGTGGTAATGTTTCACTGTTAAGCACTTTAGTTAAGCCTGATATTTTCTCTAAGGGTAGTCTTGGACCCTTTGTATTGTCAATGTGCACTGAACCTATACAGATTTTTCTAAACTAGACTCAGATTTGGAAATCCAATTAGCAGGTTTGACTGTCAGCTCAGTGCACCTAGATCCTTGGTGAAACCATATGGTGAGTGCTCACTGCAAAAGAAGATGTTTGAGTAATGATGTTGCAACACACTGAGGGGACTGTGAAAAAACAAAAACTCATGCATTTCAACAAACCAGCAACATTTCTTTTATCATCCACCACAGGGATTTGAGAGGTGAACTGCTTAAAAATGTAGTGGCCTGTGAATAACAGGATGGTGCAAACGAAAAGACAAAAGCAGGCAAACAGTAATTGTTAACGCACACCGCACAGCAACCTGCCCTACCTATTTCCTCTTGAGTACATCCCAGCATGACCTCTGAGGGCAGAATGGATAGAAATAATGTGGAAACTGCATTTTTACTTACAATTACTTTTAATTGTAAGAATAGACAGTTTACACATAATCATGATATAAAAAATCATCGGGGTAATTATGACGAGGGGCTTTCAAATGGAGATAAAACATTGCTTTTATTGTGCTGTTACCTCTCTTTCTCTTTCGTAGGTCCCTCATGGCTGCACGGATCAGCTTCCTCTCCTCAAAGTCTTTTGACTCATCAAGCTGTGGGAAAAAGAAAAAACAAAAAACAGATTCACTGGGAGGTCGTTTCTCACAAAATGTGCCATGGCTCTATTTATTAACATGACACTGTGCATACACACAACAACACTGAGCTGCGACTCTTCCAAATATGCCCTCACATCGTTGGCAAGATTTAGTGTTAACGCATAAACTTTCTGCATGACTGAGGCTGTTGTACTGATAACAAAGTGGTGCTTTCACATCTAACTCATCCAGAATTATGACTGGAGTGTGAAGTACCATTTTGTCAAGGAGCTCTTCATCCTCAATAGCAGCCAGCTGTTCAGCAGTAAGTTTTCCAGTGTGCTCGTCGGGTTTGGTCTGAGAACCGGAGCCATTGGGGATGACTGGGGCTTGACAAGCCACCTGAACAGACGGCCCAGCTGAAAACACTGGCTCAGAGGCCATAACGGGCTCTGTCTCCATCTGCACAAGACACAAGCACACACAATATGAGAGAAAGCATACAGCCGCAGAGAGAAGCAACTTGACATTTACAGCATTACTTTCAGACTACACAGACTTTGGAGGTTGATTCATTTTTAAATGTTTTGAATAGTTGGATATGTGCACTGACACCTGTAAGTTCTGCAGTTATAAAACCACTGTGAGAGTATAAAAAACAGACGGCCGCTTGCTGACATTTAAGACATTAATAAGCACAAGAGGTTTTTGGTTTAACACACTGCAGCCATAATAGGCCTGAGTGTGTGAAGTAGATTGCAGAGCTCACATTTTTCCCTCCCTCTAATTATCTCTTTTTGTACCAAGACCTCCCACTCACCATATCTCATCACTTCTTCTATCCCCTCTACCTTCCAGCCATGCCAGAGAGACTGACAGCGAGCACACGAGAGAAAGAGAGGATGTCTGCCAAGTTACTGTTCACGGAGTGTAACTGACACGCGAAGTGTCTAAATGACACTCAACTGCTGTGAACCAAGAGTTTATGTGACAGGCACAGTACACCACTATGGCTGTAAGATGGGAACAATGCATCAGCAGATATAAACAGAGACATCCTGCGTACACCACAGAAGGACTGGTGAGTATAGGAGTAAAAACATATAGTACAGGAGCAGAAGTAGAGCACCATAGCGTTAAAGTTGATACTGACTGACTATATTCTGAGTTACCATAAATCCTACAGAAAACACCTCTTAAAATGTCATATGGCACTGAATACCTGTGGGAGACTAAAGCCTCTAACTATGTTTTTCTTCTACTTCTAAGTCTGGGTCCAGATATAGCTCAGACAGCTGGCCCCATCTCTATCCACCCTATCGGCCCTCCTCTTTGCAGACCCCAGCCAGGCCAAGTCTCACCAGAGAGGGACAATGCCTAGCACAGCCACAGAGCCGTGTGATCACGGGTGGCCCCTGGTTTTAGGACCTTTTTGGGCACAGAGTTCTGACCCATGGGACCGGCTGGACTGAGAAGCGCTTGACCAACGAGGAATGTTTTACAACACAACACAGCCAAACAAGGGCTCTGAGTCAGGCCATGAGAGAATGTGTGTGGGGTGAGAAAATCCCAGATAACCTTACAGTAGTTCTTAAGTCATGTTTAATTCAGCTTCAGCACACTCTTCAGCATCTATGTCATCATGACACATAATGCTCTTTTTGTTTAGTTTTTCCTAAACAGGCTGTAATCCTTTTGATTCACCACTTAGACAAGCACTACAGACTCTTCACTAGCAAAATATTGGAAATCAGACAAGGTACAAACAGATGATATTACACATAAACATGATGGTATCCCCTATCTGCAGAGGAGAAAACAAGATTTGAAAGGAGATTCATCTTTACTGGGCAGTTGATGGGCAGACCCAGCTGACTTTGTTGCAGGACTAGACATAAATATGAATTGTGGCCTATTGAATAACTGATAATGCCACAAATACACACACATACACACATGATTTGTTATTGCACTTATAAAGTGCATTGAAAAACAAGCGTAGAGATGAGGGCGAAATGGTTATCCTGTCAGACATGAAACTGATATGTTAAACCTTAAATAAAGTCCCTTCTTGTCCTAAAGCAAGGCATGAAAAGGGGTTTCACATGTGGCTAATATTTGAAATATCTTATGCCAAGTCATCTTCCTACCATAGTCAACATTATAACCTGTGGGCCAGGGCCACTGTTAAAAGAAGAAATATAGAAATATGTCCACAAAACAATTGCAGATCCTCATCTGAACACTATCCAGGACCCAATTCACTAAATAAAACTGAATGACAACTGAGATAGGAAGCAAGCTTTTTAAAAATGAAGTGAGGACATAGTGTAACAATAAAACAACTGGAAAGCTAAGAAAGGTGAAACAGAAGGTCAAAAGGTATGTCAGCAACGCATGGTACCACTGGGATGACATAAAAATCATTCCCATTGTGTAAGTAGCTTATCTGAACTAAAAGGTCATGATGAGACCCGTTAACTGAGATCAGTACCTCACTTTTGCAAGACATGTTTGCAGTCAGAGAGGGAGCAGAGAGCAAACGACGGGTAGCAAACGTAGGAGGGTGAGGAACAGGCGAGGGTTCTGAATCCTGGGGTGTGCTTATCCCAGTAGATACCGAGTCCTGGGGAAACGATATAGCTTTCTGGGGCACGCTTGGTGAAGTATCCAGACTAGTGTTAGTTGAAGTGTTCCGAGATGCATTTGAAGTGGAATCTGGGATCTTAAAGGCTGAACATCCAGGTGTAGTGTCGTGGGGAGTGCAGCCTGGAGGATCACTGGATGCTGTAGGGAAATTACTGGATGCTTGAGAATCACAGAATGGCGTTTTGGATTCACAGGGAACTGGACTTGAGTATTCGTTGCTAGGCAGCACATGTAGTAAGGGATCAGGCAGCCCCATCACCTGACACAGGGCCTCCACTTGCCTCACCAGTCTTTCTTGCTGAATCCTCAGTCTCAAGTTCTCCTCCTGCAGCCCAAGTAGGGACTCGGCCAGAGGAGCCACCTGAGCTGCTGCCTCCTTCAGGCGGGCATCCACTTGCTTCCCAAAGGCCTGGAGATCGCTATGGATCTCCCCGACTGCACCTTGTAATGTTAATTCAAATTTCCTCCTGCAAAATGGCTCCACTTCATCCTCGGTTTCCTGCTGAGCAAGCAGATCACCGATCACCTCTTCAAGGCCAGACTCAGCACAAGTGCTATCTGGGCTCCCCAAGGCCTCTGGAGCCTGTGAGGCAGGGAGGAAGTCCAGGTTCACTCCAGGCATTACAAGGCCAGCTGAACTCAGTGTTAAACTGGTCAAGATTCTTTACGTTTAAATCCACTAGAGTTGAAAATGTTGATTACAGTGTGAGATCAACAAAACGTGCAGGCCTTTGCCTCATGTGATGGTAGAAGATGCTCTCTGTTTGTCATACACCTTCCAAAACAATGCACTTTTATACTTCCAGTTGTTGGCTCTTTACCAGCCAACAACCTGACAGCCAATGAGCAACCTATGAATCCTGTTTCCCAGGCAGCAGTTATCCCACCTCCTTATTTCCATTATTCCACTGAGCCAGTCCTGGGGCACTGGTGGAAGCCGGGGGGGTATAGAAGTGGCAACAATTTAGACCCCTCCCTCACTCGACTTTCCTTTTATTTAGAGCCCTCGTCCTTCACACCTCGATTGGCAGGCAACAAGGTTTTAGATGTAGCTCTAGGTCTGTGCTGAGTTGAAACAGTAACACATTAGCATTTCATTCCTCCTAAAATTGCACTGTGACAAAATGTAACCGAGTCCTATCTAAACAGATCAGTTGTGCTGCACGAGTATGATTCAAGCCAGAGCTCCACAGGGAGGATCAGTCCATGAAGGACGTTTACGGCCTTGACAGAGTGGACTTGGTGTTCAGTGAGGGCGAGCGAACGTCCAGTACTCCACAGCTTTCGGCAAGGATGTTGAGAAGGATGACCCAGTCTGCTGCTGCTCATGTGCTTCTGTGTTAAATTAAGAGCTGCTTAAGAGCGCTGACAGAAGTCTGTGTGTGTCCACATTCCTCATACAGTGAGAGGTTCAAGTAATTGTCAGCTGATTATTGGCATATTGCAGTTCAGAAGGAAAATCTAATATTATTTTATTCAAACACAGAATAACATAGTAGTATCTAATAGATACTGCTATCTTACAGATACTACTATACATCTAATAGTAGATGAATAATATCAAAATCAGGACAGAAGCAGGTGACAAAGTACAACTGTGATACCAGTGAGATTTACAGGTAAGCAAAACCGCTTCCAGGTAGAACCTGGCCTTGACAGACAAGTCACGTTTCTTTCCGCTCTCCACCGAAAGTGGGTCAAAACCCAAGAAGGACAAGGCTCTAGTTTTACTACACTTCTAAGCACCGAGTGCTCTAGCCGTAGTAAAGCAAAGGGATGTATAAATAGAAGGAACACGATAATCCCAAAACCTAGACTAGCAGTTTTGTATCAGCAGTCCAGAACATACACTAACAGTGTTTCAACATGAAAATAAATCTGATGTTATCACAGCAGAAACTGATGCAGTAGCCTTATGTGAACAGTTTAAAACTGTATCTCTTCTGACTCCATCCTTATATGACAGTGTTTTGTGAACCCTGCGTTGCTATTTATAAGAGAGTTCCTAACAATAATATATGGCAGCTTCATAAAGAGCTTAAAAAATAAAGTAATGCAGACGTATCGGTTTAAAGAGCACAACATAATATCTGTAATTAAATCTTTTAAGGAAATCACATATTAACTTATTTTAGTCTGCAGACCAGGCTTTGATTTATAACTAGCATGTATCAATGATCGGCAGTATGTAAACAACATGGTGTGTATGTCCATATTCACGCAGTAACATTCTTCCAGTGGGACCCGAGGGTTGGCAGGAATCTCTGTCACTACAGCAAAGTGACTGACTGTCCTGTCATCACCCTGGCTATAAAGCTCCGGCATTATTAATGTGCGTCCAAGGCCGAGCGCAGCAGTAAACACTGAGATGAGCAGGAGCAGCTGTGATCACTTGAAGCATGAGGCCTCAATAATCAGCTGCTGGTCTCACCTGTCTGAAATGAACTCTCATCACTGCACTGAAACACTACAAGCATCCTGACCTCAACATTAATTTCACCTTACTGATATTTGTCTCACTTTCATCTTTTTGTTTACTAAAACATTTATCTCTGTTAACTCTCTGAGTGTAATTTAAAGGCAATTCAAGACAAGGAATGATGTTATCAGCATTACCATGGCTTACTGGACTAGGAAAGATCACAATTAACTATGAAAATAGTAAGATTTAAAGTCTTTAAAGTCTTAGACCACCGCAGGGAAGCCGAGACCACCCAAACAGATCAGAGTCCCAGACGGGAACTGATGTGGTCAACAAACAACACTCAACAACACCAAGAGGAAGAGCTAATTAACACAAGCTTATTCCACACTCTTGACTGTAGAAACAGTTACTTTAATATGAATCTTCTCCTGACTTGACACCTCTGGCGACACAACCTTGAACTTTAAGTAAACCAGGGAAAGTGAAGAAACAGGTGGTCTCAGGATGAGCCTGATAGTAACCAAGCGGCCTCCCCTGCTTGTTGTAACCGACATCTGTCTGATGCTGGTTTTACAATCTCATTACCTCAGTCAGTAAGAATCCGCCTTTGTATGGTAAAAGTTGGGCAAGTCAGACAGAAGCAGGTGAAATATCAGCCTCACTAATGAAAAGTTGGATAAGCTGTCAAGACATTTCCTTAGAGTTGTATCATTGTGGTTTATCAATAAAGGCATTCATGTTCAGCCTCTGCAGTGACGCTGCTGCTGTCGGGATAACGATGTGTGCGCTACAGAGCCAAGTGGTGCAATCACACAGTCATGTCTGGCTTGTTTTGTTTTACAGCCTGTGTTAAGGCCTGTGACTTAACCCTCATCTCCAACAGTGATGAATAACAAAGATAATAACAACAAAGAGTTAGCAAGACATTAACAATTTAAGATTTAACTAATAATGGGTGACGGCCACATGAAGCAGGCTGTAACTGTGTTCATGGGTTGCTGTTATGGCGTAAAATGTGCGGTGAGGAACAAAAGCAGATTTTGTGATGCAGATTTTGAACTGCTTATTTTTTAATACATAATGTTTAGTAATGTCACTCACCCAAAGACTTTACCTGCATGGCGTTCAGCTCAGTCAAGTACAAAACTCGTGTTCTACTGTAGAGTCTTAGTCTTTTTCCTGAAATATCCTTTCCTATAAGTAAGCTGCAGTAGTATCTTTAGTTTCACCTAGTCCTGTGTTTGTGTGTCTCAAAAAGGCACTAAGTGATGGAGACCATCTCATTCCAACACCTTAAATCCTTGCAGCCTAGTGGCGCCTCCTCCCAGCCTTAATTAAGCAGCTCCCTGATCCCATAACCAGATTACCACTGCGCTCAACACAAGGGGTGGAATACACAGCCATTAAAGAGTAAACAGGATACTACTGCTCTCCACTTCACCCTCTCAACCCCCCACTCTCTATTCAGGAGGACACTTCCTTTCATGGAGGAGTGAGGAGGTTATGGAATGAGGCAAATGGGAGTTTAAGCTGTTCGCCCTAACCTCATAAAGAGGCCGAAGGGGAACGTATTCTGACAGCACTTACTTTCCCTTCATCAGCAGAAGACACTGACCACTTTCAGCCAATAGGAGAGCAAAGAGCTGCCTCCAAGAAAAGATGAAGTAATGAAGAGCTGGTATCAACATGTGTCGTAACACAGCTGGACAGTAATCAGTGTAGATGAAGACAGACAGGTGTTATTTAGGAAACATTTCCCAGATAAATCTCAGTGGGCATGGCCTGCTGAGGGAAAACAAGGAATGCCCAGAGAATCTCCCTCCCTCTCCTTCTCTACTTCACATACCCTACAAGGACAGATGTGACTGGCTACCCACTCTGTGTTTGATAAACACTGTTCTTCCCTCCTCTCCCTCCGTTTCTCACACTCTGTCTTTCACTGTCCCAGCCTGCTCGCTTTTCAGGCCTTTATAGGTCACTGCTGAGACAGTAACACGGCGGAAACGCCAGGGGAAATTAATTGAACCAGTTAGAAATTACATATTAGATGAAAGCAAAACATCCATTTCTAATTGGAAAGGAGAAGAAACAGATTTTTAACCATGTTTGATGAATTCTGTGTTTATATGGAGCCTCCTCGATGCTGTAAACTTTTACCAAAACATTTTTGTAAGGCAGTGTTTGTACCTTGATGGAGGAGCCAGAGGAGAAGCTGGATGAGGAGATCTTGAATGGTGTTGCTCTAAGTCCAAGGGTCAACTCTGAAACAGACACAGAAAAAAGACCAACATTTACTTGGATTTGGGGCATATTTCTTAAACAAACAAACAAAAAAAAAAATCAGGTGAATTTAATCATGAACTGTAATAAAAACAAACCCCAAAGGCCAAGAAAGGTCCAGGCATACATGTGCATGTGCAGAAGATGTGTGTATGGCCTTTGTGCTGGCAGTAGCCATTAGTCAGTTACATAACCTGTCACAGTATCATAAACAGGGACTCAAGTCTGATCAGACACAAGTGAGAAAATGGAGATGACGCCACCTTTAACATAAACAGCCCTTTTCAATTGCCTCCAAGAAGACACACATGATGTCCCCTTTGACCTGTAGACTCCCTGACTTTACACACACATGCATAAAAGCTATATCATAAAATACAGGGTTAAAGCACACCAGTGCAACACATTTGAGAGTCTTAGTGCTTGGTTTTGAGAGAAACTGGAGACACAATTATAGCCTGCGCTCCATCAGAGGGATACAGGAGGGTTCCCAAAAAAGGAGCACAAAACCATTAAAGTAAATTGAGCTGAAAAGAAACCGTGTGACCCTCGTAAAGGAGTCCAGTGGGGCTGCCAGAACGTGTCTGGGGGAGCGGGAGGGTGTGGGTATGGTTGTAAGACGTGAGGAGGATGTGATCACACAGGTCCAGCTTGAGTCTTAAATAAACTGTTTGGGTTGGAGGTCCCGGTTGCTGGGAAGAGCTGAAACTTAAGACGTCTTGTTTGGACAGAGCCTAATAGCAGCTTCTGAAATAGACTCGTGCACTTCATGTTTTTGTTTCATTCAGTTAATGAATCACTGCCCATAAATTCTGCATGATGAGTATGCACTGTAAAGTATTTACATTACAGGAACATTATGTTTTTGGAGAATTGCCAACTGCTCAACATTGCCGTTTTAAAAAATGGAAAGGTATACCATCTCTATATGTCCCTTACTTACCATGGTTCCTCAGACCTAAACACTACATTTAGCAACTAAAAGTTACAACAATTTCTTATTGTTTGTGACAAAAAAACAACAACATTATACTATATACATTATTATTATTATTATATACATTATTACTGTTGCTTCATTACTGTTATAGCTGTGCAGTTTTTTGTTCAGTTGATAGATGATGTTTTTGTCTGATGTTCAGTGATATCTATAGATTCACACAGTTTAAATATAATAATCCAATTATGAGAAAAATTAATTTCTTGGGGCACCCTTGTAATTAAGGCACTGACCTGGAACAGCAAAAGCCCTGATTCATGTACAGCCAACAGACCTTTGTTGCATCTCTATTCTATTGTCTTTCTGCTGTTGATTTACTAATAAAAGCATATAAATAATGTTTAAATGTTTTTCATTGTTTCATGTAAACTACAGGTGTGTGCAAAGCCACTGCACTACATATGAGAGAATTAAACTCGGGTTCACATGAAAAACACTGAGTTCCAAAAAACACTGATTTCTTCTCACTCACAGAAATAATTAAGTAAGTTTGGGTTAACCAGCTCGTTCATTCACATTGTTTTACTGTAACAATATTACTATTCAGTTTGGTCTGTGGCAGTCAGTAGCTAGTTTCTTTTGTCCCAATATACTGTTCTATAGTGACGCTTGACTGCACCCCCCTCTACATTGCAACAACAGGCCCACTTTATGACAAATACCCTTCAGTACAACCATGCTGTTTTTGTATTCCATCCCCACTCATCTATATGCTTTGCTTGGCCTCACAAAAACCCTTGTAATCATCCCACTACTTTCTGATTCCTTGGTGCCAGTCACCTCCCACAGTCACTGGGATTCCATCATGATGTGAGGGATGATATTAGCAAGGAAAAACATACAGCGGCTATATTAAGATCTATGCACACACAGCTTTCTGTACTGTATTAGCTCCATGGAAAGTTTAAAAGACTGCGGTAATTAAGTTTCACATAAAAGCTCACGCTGTTACAAAACACAATAACTAGTTTTAATTTTCAAATCTTAATGTTAAACTGCTTGGTAAACCACTAGTGAATTGTAGTATGAGTGCTTAATGTTGCTGTAGGGTTGATGCTCCTACCTGCCCTCTGCCCCATAGCATTAGTGCTGATGCGGGGGGTCATGCTGGTGATGGGGACAATGTTGCCTCTAGGGGAGGATGTAGAGGAGGTGGTGGTGCGCCCATCCTTGATCTCAATTGTCAGGAAAGTCTTCATGTCTGGGTCTGCCTCTCCCTGGGTGACCTGCTCTCCAGCTGCTCTCCCTGGGGTCCTTTCTTCCTTTGAGCTACTAGAGGCATGCACATCTTTTTCAGCTGGATGACTTGTCCCACCCATGGTGTTCTGCAATTGGCTAGCCGATGACAGAGGTTTGTTAGCCACACCTCTTGGCTGAGGTGTGGCCAGACTCTGAGATGCAGCAGAGGTGCGAGATGGGGAGTCTGCACATGGCCTTGCTGGCCTGTCTCCAGATGTGCTGGTGGATGCTGCAGTGTTTCTAAACAGCTCAGTAGCTCTGGAGAGATTTATCTGGCCACTGCTACCAGAGGTTGTCCCGTTCTTTAGAGGAACTTTCTTCAAAGCTGAGGCACTTGGGCTCTGGCTGGGCTCTGTGAACTTGCGCATGCGATCACGTACAGAGTTGGAGCGACTGAATTGTTCCAACATAATATCTTTCTTCTCAGGTGCTGCAAAAACATAATACAGGAAGAGAGCTGAAATCACATAAAAAATCTCAGATAAAGTGCTTAGATCCTTCGCCTATTCAGGCCAAATTTAGCACACTCTCTAGCCCTTTTTATCTCCTCCCCCACCTCAAAATCCCTCTACAAATCCCATTCCTCTTTGCCTCCTTTCTCTAGGTTTTGTTCCAGCCTGTTTATTTTGCTTGACTTAACATCGCCCCTTTCACAGTTTTTCAGTTTCTATTTTTTGCACTTTTCAGGACATGTTTCTTTCACTTGAGGATTTTTTCATCATCTGAGGCTTAATGTGGTCACATAGTGTGTACAAAGCCCATTATTAATCTAATCTAATAACAATAGTTATTAGAGAAGATGTTCCCTGAGGTCATCTTTACAAAGAAAAAGCATTTATAGTACAGTGGAAAAAGAAAAGAGCAATGTCTGGTAGAAAGAGAGAAAGTGGTGACATGCACACTCCCTGCTGCCACATAATATTTTCTGTATCAATACATGTGTTGATTCTATGAATCATAAATGAATCTCAAAGGCTGCAAATGTCAACAACATGTTATTTTCCAGAAAATTAAAATGTTTCCCATTCATTCCTAATTTAAAAGAAAGATGAGGCAAATCCTCACAGTTGAAAAGGTGGAATCGATGAATGTTTGAATTCTTCGTTTAATAAATGTCTTCTATCAAAGTGGATGCTGTTTGCTTTTCTCTTTGCTATCCAGTTAAGTTCACACGAATTGGATTTGTTTCTTACCAGAATCCGTAGCTTTGCCATGAGTGAGGGGAAGACCACTGTTAACAGTTATCTAAAAAAGGAAAAAACAAAGAAACATGACGGAACAATCAGTAGAGGAAGTGGAAGAGATTGAGGGTAAACTTGCATTGTGTTGCTACACTGAACAGCGTGTTTAGCTGGGTAGCAAAGCACATTCATAAAGGACTAGAGTGTGCATGCACTGTGGTCACAACTACACACAAACACTGACCTACACAGTGCTAAATAGAGAACAAACTGAAGGTAATATTCATTATGTAACATTTGTGTTTAGATTGAAACAGTGGACCTTGGTTCTGTTTTTGGCAACGGGGGCCATGATGGGCCCCAGAGTGTTTACATGCCTCTGAGGAGACTGAGCATCAGCACATATTGCAGAGAACAATAAAAGAAGTCTGGGGCCGGCCTTGGGTAAACACATTTAGAGAAGTGACACGATGGCGTCATAGTGACCTGAGTGAAGGAAATGTTGCTCAATTAACAGCCAGGGTAGAAGCAGCAGGTCTGCGTGCTTGTGTGTGCTCAGCACTGTAGGATGAAGAGAGACAGAACCACTGGCCCGTACTGCTGTCTGTCCCTGTCTGACAGCAGGTGATGCTGAGACGCTGCTGACTTGAAGCAGACACCTTCAGGTACACAGTTTGTTTGTGTAACCAAGTAACTAAAGTTAAACAGCTCCCAACAAGCGCTCACCATGTTGTGCTTATGGATGCCGATGTGACCTGGAAGTCACTGAAGAATGGCATGGTGGGCTTTATTGTCAAGGATAATGAAATGGAAAGAGATGAAAGCTTGGACTCTTAGAAAGGAACAGTGACCATGTAGCTCAACAACACACCCTAGTGGTGTTGAACTTCTATGTATTACTGTTTTCATTTAGCTGACTCAAACTGTTCTGAGATACAGATCAGTGACAAAAAAGTAAAATCCACATGAACTGTCTTTGTGAGCCTCAAGATCAGCTACTGTGAACCTCACCATGCTTTAACTCTAATCAAGGGATGAAACCATTCATTCATCAATAAAAAAAATCCTTTATTTGATATGTAAGTCAGACAAAAAGAAACTTCATGATAGCTGCATGTTTCTCTACTCTTTGAATCAAGATTATTCTTTAACTTGTCAACAGACAATCAGCTGATACAAGGACTGTTTACTCTACCTTTTTCTTTTGGAAGTCGGTTTCTCCGTTGGCAGAGTCGCTGAAGCCATTTGCGGGATCACTCCGTGATAAAATAGCCCCATCAGGCTGCTCCAGGTCTATGATGCAGTCCTGGTTGGACTGAGCCAGGAGGCTGGATGGATCTTTGCTTCTGCTCTCGGTTTCTGAATCTGTGCTGTAAGTTGAACCACCACTCGTGGCAACCTCCACCTCTTCCACTGGACCCCTGTCCTCAGAAGTTGCACTGACACTCTGGTCAGACGTCCCTGAATCAGTCCGTTTCCTTGACAAAAGACTCATGCTGTCTGAAGCCCCAGATCCCAAACGTGGTCTGACACCTGAGTTGGAGACATCTGAGCCCAATCTCTGTCTGATGTAGGACTGGGAGCTGATGCTTCGCTCAGATGCTCCAGAGTCTAACCTACCTCGGTGGGATGGACTCTGGCTTCTGTCTGAGGCTCCAGAGTCCAGTCGGACTCTGCAGGCTGAGCCTAGACTCTTCTCTGAGGCCACAGAATCCAGATTGGGCCTGGAAAACACTGAAGTCACACTCCGGTCTGAAGCGGAGGAGTCTGACCTTTGACGATGTGAAAGGACCAGGTCAGGCTCCATGGTGTCAGCTTCTCTCTGAGGCTGGATCAGTGGAGGTCCACAGTCATCATCCTTCACCAGGTGATCAAGAACCAACACCATGCCTGAGTTGGAGCCTGCAACAGAAAACACAAATGAAAGATTAGCAATGAATGCCTTTCAGTACCTTGTGGCTTTTCTGATTTAGTAAAAACTGACTTATTTTATTCCTCCTGTCACATTAATAGTAAACCAGAGTGAAAAGGGCAGTACTGAATGTGAACAAAGGAATCAGAAGGTGGTGAAGTTAGAGACTGAAGTGATGGAAATGAAATACTTCCGTGGCACTGAGGCCCCATTAGAGGCCAGGCTAAAGAATATCACTTGGGATCACAGAAGAGGGACATGGAGACTTGAGGGGATGTAGGCATTTCCTCCAGGCTGGCCTCAGTTCCTGAGCAAGATTTGTGAGATTGTGATGGTGGATGTGTGTAAAGGAGAAGGAGGGGTCATAAGCAGAGAATGGGAGCATGTGGCACAGCCGTAGGTGGTGAGCCAGTACAAGGAGTCAAGGAGGAAGTGAGTGAAATAGAGACTAGGACAAGTACTTCCCCTCCTCTCTTTCCAAACTCCTTCACTGCTCCTTCTCTAATCAGGAAACCACACTCCAAACAACAAAGCAGTACCCACATCCTACCCCGGAGATAGTCCCTACCTCTAACACCTCATGGTGCTTCCAGCGATGGAATATATGAGGTTGTGCATGTAACACGGATAACGAAAACAGAGAAAACCAAGAGTATATTAAATTGCCACATCTCATTCACACACCAAAGCATGAAAACACTATTGCATGACCAGTGTTTGAACCAAGTCTGCAACCAAATGGGGCGCACCAAATATGCATGCCTGTCATTTACAAGCCAAATCAAAGAGGGACTCCAGTCTGACTGGCAGCCATAGCAATGTCTCACAACATTTTACTAGATGGGATCAAGGGTGGACATTCACAGCTTCATTTAAAGCAGCTGATCTATTTTTTTATTCATTATCACTTCCTAATAAGACACTGACTAAATTGTGCACAGTAATTTTATAAATGACAGAAAGTTGTTGATTAAACAGACCAAATGATTATGTAATACAGTATGAATAGAAAACGTGTTCATGACACTCAATTAGGACAATAAATGTCTCATTCTCACATGTAACACTATGAATGGTCCAACAAACAGTAGTGTCTTTACCTAATGATGCACTCAATTCAAACTCAATGACTGGTCAAGTGTAAAAGTGCAAGTCAAAACACACTGCTTCTTCTACTCTCACATTATTGTTTTTATCATTCAGAAGCTGTCATGTCTATTGTCCAGTGATTTCTGGGAAAATCCCCACAGCTACTGGATAATGAGAGGCTTGCCCTGTACTCCAAAATAGCTGCCAAAGTTAGACCAGGCAATATATAGAGCACAAACAAAAGCAAACAGAGAGTTTTCTTTATACTTATTTTACCCTAAAGCAATGACCTGAGGAAAACACGTTTCTATAGTAAGTACAGCGGCCAGAAGAGGTTAGTGATTTAACTTCTGGGTACAATGAATTTCTGTACAAACTTTGATGGCAATCCATGCAATAGTTCTTGAAATCAGTCTGAAGAATACATAGCCTCTTTCAGTCTGGATCAGTGATTGACTGAAACTACAAATGTCATCCCTGAGGCTTCCAGCATGGCTAAAACAACATTGATGAACCAACCATTTAATGATGTCAAATGAGGGCTGCTGAGCAATTTGTTTTCAGAATTTACACAGGGATTATGCAAGGTCTATGGTTTAGCAATGCTTTGCATGGTGCTACAGGTGCAGACTATTGACTTGTGAACTGGAATTGAAATTAGTGTTATTGTCCAACTTGAGTAAGTTTCTTTCTTTTGAAAATTTGAGGCACACAGCACATACCAGAGACTTTGCAAACATTTAATTTCCTAAATCACAGCCTTACCAGTTACATGGTCATTGAGGTAAAGTATTTACAGTAAATATAAGCTTTTTTTGTCTGAGAGGCAGAGGGATGTGTTTGTGCTATGTTCAAAGACCGAAAAGAACCAACTACTGATTGTCCACATTAATCTCTTATTTTCTGCCACTTTCACTCTGTTGAAAAGACAACAACCTTGGGCCCACCCTGGCTACACTGTCCTGTCCCAAGCCACAAACGTCCTGTGTCTTTGTAGATTGAAGTCTACTTTAAACGGCGCCTTCCTTCTTTGCTTTTCTGTGGTGGTCTTTTTTCGTTCACCCTAACTTCACCCTGGTTTAAATTGTAAGACAGGGATAATTCAGGAACAGTGGGAAGTTTGTCGGCCACGACAAGTGAGCCTTGCTTGTTTTCAGCTTGTATCAGCTTTATTTAGCAGAGGTGTGGCTGTTGGGTTTCCCTGTTCTTTCCATAACCCCAAGACCAACACCAGGTCTCTGAGAAGGACACTAGGAGCCAAGCCCAGGGTAGACCAGGCCACACAGAATGACAATTATTATGGCCGTCAGCTTCAGGCCAAATTCAGGTCAGCCATGCCTCAGCTTAAATAAAATCAGGAAAAACACTTTCATCCCCAGCCAAGGACAATCAAAGCTAAATCTGGTGTGCTTTTTTAGAGGGGACTGTCTAATTACTACTTTGCTCTGAGGTGTTTAAATGTGAAAAACCATATACTGGATTATAACAACATTTGCGACCCATGTGCTGTTGTCAATATAAAGGCATTCAGGTGAACAAAGCATATTCATTCCCTCCCAAAGGCTTGTATTCATACTGCTTTATTACTGGTCGGGTTAACAGAGTGATTACTGAAGTTACTTCACACTTAAGTCAATGACTATAAACAGTTAATAACGTGAGATGAAGGAGCTTAAAGAGCCTGAACTAATATGGCCTTCTGACCCCCACCTCGGGAGAATGGCTCCTTTGGCTGACTATTTTACCAGGCGGTGCAGAGGAAATTAAATCTGAATGTTTGCAGTCACAGATACAAGCAACAGAGGTGTTCGGTGTTAGCTGCCAGTTATTACTTCCAACCCAAACTTAACCTTTAGCTGAATGTTTTCAGTATATACAACCTTTGTATCTCAACAAACCCACGAGACCGACATGAACAAACAAGATGTAAACGTGAGGGTGATTATGTGTCCTGCAAACAATTCAGTATGTATTAAAGTAGCCAACAAAACAAAAAGAATCTACTTTTTACTTTGAAGAGAAGTCACAAGCAGTGAGTGAAAGAGTGTTTCTCACCTATTCTCTTTAGCTCTCTGCTTTGTTGTGTCTGTTGGCCACGTAACTCCCGGATGTGAGATCTGATATGCTCTCGCTCACTTTGACTCTCCCGCTCTGACTCCTGTAAAAAAGAAAAAAGGAAGAATCAAATATGTTCAGCGCGCTTCAAGACAGCTCCTAAAGCAAAAGTATCTTGCTACTGCTCAGGACAGCAGACAAACTGCCAGCCGGTTCCTCTGATCAGAACCAGAGAGTATTCGTGTGTTTGAGGTCAGCTGGTGATCACAACAGCCTTTTGTTGGAGGTTGAGGTCAAACACCCGAGCTATGATGAGAAACATGCTAGGCCAGCTGGATAAGTCAAGATCTGCTTTCCATTGTACATGTCAGAGACAGAGAGACACCCAAAGTGTCAACATGATTTTCTTGATATTGATCTCTCTGCTTCATAATCTGATTGGCTTTGGTAGCATCTGGTCTTTCAAGATCACCTGCACTCTGACAATGGAAGAGAACACAACCTTGTCTATAGCACTTTTGTCCTATCCTGCACAGATAGAGGAAATTCACAGCAGGAGAGAGATCTTGGATGGGAGGCACGAGTATTTTGGCATATGGAGGGGAAACAGGAGATGTGAGGAGGGGAGGATGAAGGGGAGGTAGATATGCCGGCACTACTGTCGAGCCTCTGGTGACTGACCTTGAGCTACTCCACAGGAGAATCAGCTGCGCAAATAAGGTTCCTCCAAACACGTGTGCACACGCTTTACATCACTCCCCCACATATTCCTAATCCACGACACTCTGAGGACTCACAAAACTTTTCTATTAAAGGGCAAAAAGCTCCTGTGTGGGGGGCTCCTGGCAGTATGCATCGTTGTGTAACTTTTATCACAGCACATAATCTTCTTAAGAGTTAAGAGCAGTGCAACAAAGGTTTGAGTGGAAAAAAAAATACATAAGACATGACCTGACATACAGAAAATATAATGCCAGATTAACCACCATTACGTCAAAAAGATTCACAATCTTTCAAGGAAAAAAAAAAAAAAAAAAAGCACACACCCAGCTATGCAATCACATGCCACAATCAGTTTACCATTTTTAAACTATATTATTCTAGACAAATGTCAGCAGCAGTGTAAATATCTTCTAAATCACATATTGTTTTTTAAATGCCTTTTAATCAATGCAATCTGTCAGCAGAACTGATAGAGAGGGACTCTGACTTCATGTGGTAATCCAAACACTAACACTACTTGAATTTAAATACAAATGAGAGGGAGGTGAGGAAGAACTTGAGGCTTTCTGTCCCATTGACTGCGGCCTTAGCCATCTTGAACAGATTACAGAGCAGAGTGGCTCAAATGCTGAAAAGAAAATGTACTAATGCGGCATCATAGGAGACAGAAAAGGTGAATCTGTAATGGTACTGCTTACAAACAAAGACAATATTAAACCTTTCACATAATTTACTTTAAAAAACAGAATTTGGTGCTAAAATGAATCCGTGTCATTCAAAGAAAATAAGCTTTTTACCAGGAAGCTAGAGGATTCAAATACTGTATGTAAAGCTGCACAGAAGGTCTAGTGTTACTTTTTCCAGCTTACACTTCCCTTTAGAGCAAAAAAAAAAAAAAAGAAGCTCAGCTTCTCACACAGATAAGAGCAGCAAATGTTTAGTGGAATGCTCCTTTAATGACTCATTATAGTCTGATAAGAACACAACCCGTCTTCTGCAACAACACAAAAGACTGAACGCATTACAGTGCAATAATGTGAGAGGTCACACACAAAGGCCTCACTCTCCCTTTGAGCGCAGTCACTCAATCAAAGAGTCACGGGAAGATAATTGTGTTTGAGCCATAAACACAATTAGAGTCTTTCCTTAGACGCCCCTCCTCTCCCTCCTGTGCTTCCACCAGGACTCAGACAGACAGCCATCATTTCACAGCTCCCACTAAACCACAGGGAACGTATTTCTCACAGACAGTGAGGCCGAGGGAAAAAAGGGAAGATAAAGTGGAACGAGAGACGCAGACCAGAGTTCGGGAACTGCTGCCAGCCACCATGCTGTCATTAGTGGCTTCTCTTTGGCCCCGCTAGTCAGGACCTGACAGAGTGGAACCAACACTGACACCGACCCACTCCAACGCTCACCCGAACCGCTCATCTCATCTGGCCTCAGGAGTTTGTTTGTGTCACACTGTAATTGCACAATCTCAAACTCGTCAACACAATAACAACTGTCCGCTCTTGTGACCACAGCAAGGCGTGGGCCTTCTCCACCGAACCCACAAAAAAAAAAAAAAAACCCAACACAACAATGAGGCCGAGGCTAAAGCGGCGCTGAGACACACACCTTCTTCACCAGCCAGCTCAGACAGCTGAGATCAGCTGCAGATTAACACACTGGGTTATGATGCTCCAGTTTTCCACGAGAGTTAAATCCATCACTCCTCCGGTGAGGTCAGACCATTTGAGGGTCTTCCATGTCTCCACGTGGAAGAGAGAAGAAGAAACCTGGCGGCTCATTTTCCATTACTGCAGCCTGAGGAACCACATACTCGGCTTTTCTCCAGTAACTGAAATCCAGTAGCTGGAATGAAGTAGCAATCATCTGAGTATCTCACACACACACACACACACAGACGCTGGAGTGAGGAAACCCACCAAAAAAAAAAAAAAAGCCTCATTCCCATTTTTATTTACTGCAAATCATCACATGCCAGTCTAAGCTTACTTACTGGTCCAATTTCAAAATGGATCCACAGTACTTTTTTCCGCTAGCATGCTTTTTCAAGCCATCTCCCAAATCCAATAAACTCACTCCATTGTGGATGATAGGCCCGGTGTTAGACTGTGAAGCTGCTCCTTTTCAGGTCTCTTCTTGCAAGATGTTTATGATGAGATCAGAGAACAAACAAAACTCCGTCTGGAGCTGCAATACCCGCCCACCCAACAACATACCTCACTTCTCCCAACACACCTAGACAGTATTCAAACCTTTGGCCTCAAAGTTACAGGTTTCAATTACTCAATAAATGAAAAGTACAAGCATCAAAAAAACAAGATTTATCATATATTTGTTGTAATCTTTTTGCATTATCTTCTGTATTTGTCCAATGACTATTTATTAATTTCATTCTTCATTAAGAAGTCATTTACAAACTAAAATTTAACCTGTCAGCTAAAATGAACAGTGAACTAACTCAGTAAGAAACCATTATGTACACAAACCTGAAAGGTAAACAGGGAGGTAGGCACGTTCCATTCTTCGGTCAGACCAAATCAAAAGCAGACGTATGTGGAAGGATATTCTCTCAGAGTAAAAGAGATTAAGTCAGAGAGTCTGTGACACACTACAGCAGGAAAGTCAGAGTGACATTTACCTTCTCCTCACAGGACTGACTGCCTTTCTCCCTCCCCCTCTCTCTCTCCCTCCCTCTCTCTTAGTAGTAACCCTCTTGGAGTCAGGACGTCCGCTATTCTGCTGTTCTACTCCCTCAGCCACACACACACACACACACACACACAAACAAACATGTACACCACTGCCAACACCACGCACACACACATAACACCAACAAGCCACTCCCTTGACTTCCCCTCCGTCCCATTCTGTCTCCACAGGGATCTGACCCCCACCACACACTCTCACACTCTTTCCTTACAGGTTAAAGGGTTAACTGGTTGACACATGCAATTCTGCCTTTCTTCTGACCTTTTCGTCTTGATATACTGTAGTTACTTGATAAAGAAGACCTCATTTAAATTCTTAAAAATAATTAATAAAATGTGGATTTTGGTAAAAACTACAGATGAACAGCTTCATTTACCCACAATTAAACATGCATGAACTTTGCCAGTTTTTGCCACATATGTCCTTGACCTGGTATTTGAGTGTACACATACTGTACACTGAAGTAGTGTATACACATTCAGTGGTGTGTGTACAGTATGTGTGTATTTAGCTGCCGTGGACGCCTATCTAGGACCTCCATCTGCCACGGCACAATTGCATGCAGCTCAAAGAGATCCGCTGCTGTGATGTGTGTGGAAGGAGCCCTGCTGCTGCTGGCTGATGTTGTTTTTGGCTAAGTCCCCATTCCAGAGCAGACTACACTGCTGAGGCACAGCTGGTGGGCTGCCTGTTTGTGTGTCTGTCCTCCTCCCCACCTCCTCACCATCCAGACTTCCAACCCCCATCATCCATCACACCACCTGTGGCTCAAAAACCCACCATCGTACCACTCAGCTGTCTGACGGGAAGTGAGGTAAAAAGGCATGAATGCTAGAGCATCCTGTGACGCCAACATGCTATCATCACTTCCTATCTGTGGAGAATACACACACAAACACACACACACACACACACACACACACAATGGAATGCATGAACACTGTTCAATGTGGCTTGATAGTGTAGTTGTATGGTTCGAATCCCAGCTGTGGCCTACCTCCTTTAGGGGTCCTAAGGCAAGACCCCTAACACTCATTCTGCCTTGTACCTTGTAAATCGCTTTGGATTAAAGCGTCTACCAAATGACTTAAATGTAAAATGTAAATGAACACTCCTACTCGCTACAATGGACAATGGTACTGATACTAAAAGCCTTTCATTATTACTCCTATTTGCTTTAACCGAAACCAACAGGACTCTGATAATGTGACTGATTGTGTTTTCTTTCTAGATGCAGTACTGTAGGTGCTCCTTCATTTCCATAACTCTAAAGGCACTAGAGGAAACACTAGTGATCACATATAGAAAAAAATCACTTTGTTTTTTACTCCATATAAATCACAGTGTTCACGAAAAGTACCATATTTGATAATTTAGTCTGCTATGCTAAAAAAGATAAATATTTTAGTTTAACTCTGAGAACATAGTCCTGTTGTCCTCCACTAGAGGGCCAGTCAGCGGAGAGAGATGAGGCTAAGGTTTTTTCAAAGAGTGACTCACGGATTCAGAAACGTGATCAAAGTATTTATTCAGTCTATACATACTTTGATTTCCTGCTATACACACTCTCAGTCTAAACACTTTTTACATTTTTTACATACAGGTCACTGGGTGACTGGCCTTGTCAAAAACTATTTACTGTCCACCAGGCTCACAACAAATCTTATCTTTTTCCTCATACTTGGCCAAACCTGAATGAGAATGTTTAAAAAAAAATGCATATGCATTCCTTCGTCCGTGGCAGCCGAGGCATGTGTTTTGTGTGTGTGGTGTAACCACGTTCATGACAATGTGTGAGTTAAGTCACAATGCTTGTTGTTGTTGTTCTCTGCATTCTTCACTGTGGCAGCAGAGAAACCTCAGTGGTCGATGTTGCCTTGCAGACAAACTCAGCAAACGCAAATTAGTCTGTGCTCAGTTCATTTTTGCAAATAGAAGCTGACATGAGAGCATATTAGATTTGAGACCGCTGAGTTGTATCAGTTTCGTGCTTCAATTATGTCTGCATTCATTAATGATAATGATAACTCTATTTACTCTGCTCTACTTACCCTAGTTCCCATGCAGCTCTGGGGCTCCACCCTCTCGGACTCCAGGCAGCGACCAGGAGCTTTACCCCGTTCCACAGTCCCTAAACACACACACACACAAAGGGCTGAAGTGCTCAGATAGTAATTATATCCTAACTGATTGTACCGTCTTACTCCAAACTTCCAGCATCATCATGGCTGTTGGAATAGTATGATTATCTGAGGTGTCCTGACATGACCCGGGAAGACTGGAAGAATCTGTATGCATCACTCTGCCTCTGCATCATAGTGATCCAGACAGACCTCACACAGACCATACAGAACTAAGGAATGACAGGAATCCACGCTCTGATCCAGCATCATAGGGAGATAGGTAGACGGCTGCTATTGTTATGTCTCAAATAGAAAAATAAATAAATAAAAGGAAAATGGTTGTTAAGAGTTGTGGCAAGTTACAGTTAATGTATTACCCAGAGTGATAGTGTCCTCAGTGTAGTATAAAATTACCACATGTAGTTAAAGATGCAATCATTCTTTCATTTAATACAGATTCTGTTTAATTCACGTTTATCAAACAGCTGGACTCACCTTGCTGCTGTTCATCTCTAATTTGTCGAATGGCTGCTCTGATCATCTTCCTCTCCTCATACTCACCGGCAGCACGGAGCTTTGGAGAAACACACAGACACACAAATCTCAGTGTTCAATCGTGCACCGTCACTATATTTTGTAATTTTTGCAGATTTTGTTAATACTGACCATTTTCGTCAGCTCATCAATGTCCTGAATTGATTGAAGCTTTTGTGACAGAACATCCAAATTGTCACTGGATTCTGACCTGAGAGAGAGAGAGAGAGGGACACTCATAACATCTTTAATACTCAACCCAAAGGCTTCTGCGTATGGGAAAGGCAGTATGAGGCTATTTTACATTAACATACAGTTTCTATTACTTGTACTGTGCTTCAAATCTCTCATCATTTTCACTCTCCTCCACTCAGTGGTTTTAAAAGATGTGTGATATGTTGGAGTGAAATATTTCCCATTCCACAGGATCATTTCTGAAACGTTCCGACTTTTGTGTGTGTCAAAGTGTGCATGTGTGTTTTAACATGTGTGCATGTGTATACATTTACAATAAGTATGGTTCCTCTCGCGGCTTCAGCGAGGCACATCCTTTGCTATTGTAACCCTGAGTCATCTGAGAGCAGTAGTGCATGGAACTGATTAGGCTTGGTCTTCACTGGGATTCAGTGACACCGAAAGAACAGAGAACAGTATTACATTTTTGGTATGCTCCACACCAGATGCCATATTCTTGAACAGTTTTAAATTAAGTATACCTCTAAATGGACTCGGGTCATCAAGGCTTTATATACAATTTGTGCTTTCTAGTGTTTTGTAAATGAACGTAACTCTGTAGTTATAAATGTGAATTGTTTCTGTTCAACTGCTGCAATTTTTCATGACTGATTTAAAGAATTCAATTAAAAGTTCATTTGAAAGTTTCCTAAAGTTTATCAGGAAAAGTCTGCAAAAATCACCCAAAGTGCATCCATTTCTTTTAAAGATCTTAAAATCTTTATATGACAAAGTAACCACAGGGGTTGCATAAAGATACATGTCCCTCAAAAAATAATAAAAAAAAAAGATCAGTAACCACAATCTTCAAAGCAACACAAAGACAAAATGATTTTCTCAGATAAGATAAAACCTGTTTGTCCTGTTTCTCCTTCTGATGGCAGACGTGGCGTTACGCAGCACAAACTCTCAAAAGAATTCATGTAAAATATGCCCACAAGATGTAAATTGGAAGATTTACTGTGGCTGCAGTTTTCTGTCCCCTGTGAGTCCCTGACAGGACTTTCCCAGATTCTCCCGCTGAATTTATGAGTTGTTCCTGGAGTACTTTGTCATAAGGTTTGTGTGTGTGGGGTGAGTGTGTGGTCTCACCTGTGCTGGTTCTCCTTGTCCTCCTGCTGTCTGAGGCATGTGGGTCGAAATCTCTTGCTGGCCAATGCGGCTTCCATATCCTCGATCTCTCTCCTCCTCAACTCCCGAATGGCTGAACGGATGAGACGTCTCTCATCCAGATCCACTGTTCCGTCCAGCTAGGCACACAACACAAAAAGACAAAACACAAACGGGGCTGTGATACAGATGTAGTGTGTAAAGTTTACCAACAGAGTACGGCACCTCACATTTAGGTTGCAAAGATGAGTCACTAGTTATACTGACTGAGGAAAGCACAGCTGCATGATGAGGAAGTGTTTACACAAAAATCAGCTGCTACATGTCCACGGGCCTGCTCTTACTGTAAGTACTGGGCCGTCAATAAGTAGAACTGTAGGGTTCACTGCACTGACTTCTTCCACTTGCCATCTCTTGTCCTCTATAATTAACCCGACCAAACAAGGCCAACAAGTTCACAAGAAAGGGGCAGACGTGTAGCTAATCCACCCAGTCAAACACACACAGCGCTCAAACAGAAAGAGCGTCCAGTGACATTGAGACAGTGTGGCAGGGAGTTTCAGGGTCAGCAGTGCAGATGGACGGCTTATAGATTTGTGATGACAACTGATCTGACTTCACTAATGTGAAAGGACAGACAGCTCACGTGAGCGAGGAGCAGAGGAGGAGAAACAGGCGCGTTAACAGCTGGTGATCAGAAACAAGAAAAACATGTATTTAGATCACTGGTTTGACTTATCACACAGGTGTCTTCTTCTCCGGCGGTAGGAGGCCCCAGAGACTGGGATGTTGAAGTGGCTCACTTAAAACATCCATATTTCATCGCTCTGGCTGACTATTAGTTAAAGGGTTTATTTTTCTGAGCAGAGGAGTAATTAAGATGTGTGAATGGGTATATACAGCGCACCTGCAGACAGACACACTACCTCATGGAGTTTGGTGCTTTCATGTTAGCGCCAGTCGTGAGCATGGGAGGGTAGAGGGAGCCCTCTCCTGTCAAAAGGGAGACACGTCTCTCTTTTGGTCAACAGCAGGAACCTGTTACCACACGCAGAGATGAGCATCTCCTCTGGCAGGCTTTTCTTATAAACCTCACACACACTTCAGGTTCCCTGCTGCACCCGTTAAAACCTGCAAAGTTGAGACACAAACCTTTGTATGCTGACTGCCTTCTACAAAAGGAAGCTGGCTGTTTGGCTAAGCCTTACACCCTAATGGGTTGAAAAGGGGGTTGATGTACACCCCCTGCTAGGCCCAGCAAGGGAGGAGGAGAAGGTTTTCACAAGAGATGAAGAGGTGGTGGTTTTGAGGTCTCTGTGTGGTTTGACAAAATATGCAGCCCTAGCTACACTAGCTCAGAGGGGCTTTCTTGTAAACTATAATTTGTGGAATTTTAAAGTGCTGAGCTGACTGAAAAAAAAAGAAGAGGACAGATTTCTCAAAGAGAAAAGGGCAGGAAGAGAGACATCAGAAAGATGGAAAAGAACAAGAGAGGACAGAAGAGTGACTCACAGACACATAGGAGGACAAAGTGAAAAACGGAAAAATGGGAGAGAAGCTCAGCACTGGTATGCCTAAAAATGGGCACATGAGAGCTGGGTGGGAAAAGTCCAGGCCTCACACGGGTCATTCCTCGCATTCCTGCTGACTCACAAGGAAAAGACACAGTAGTGAAATCAAGTGTTGTATTCGGGTCCAACCCAGTAGTAAGATTATGGTGATATGACGTCCAGGAACGACAGTGTGTGAAGCAGGAAAGTAATGATAGGAAGTCAGAACACTTGCTCATTTCTATCACCGGTCAGTACCTTTTTCCCTGTCTACAGACACCCACACACTACACAAGCTCACTGCTGAATGAATGCTGTGCTGTGATTACGCAGCCAGTAACCTGCCAAGCTTTCGAACTGACTGATATTACTCATTATTGAGATATCACAGAACAGCCTCTAGGCTACTACTCAAAAACTCTGATTAACGTTTTATAACAGGCTGCATTTTTGGCCTGCGTGCTGCACATATCAGTCAAAACATAAATCAAAAAGAAAATGTTCAAACACGGAGCATGTGATAAATGGCAGAAGTGTCCGAATCAGCTACAGTAATCTTTTTAAATATGAAAAATGTGAAGAGAATTAGAGTCAATCAGTGCACAGATGTCCAGCACGCCAAGTCCGTTTGGATTGGTTGTACTGTTGTTTATATGCTAAATTTAACTGGTCAACTCACCTCGTACACGGCCAACGGCACTAACAGACTTTTCCTTTTCATATTTGAAAAGAGAGAAAAAAACAAACAAGCTGACCAATAACTTCTCTGTACAGTAACGAGTGGGTGCAACCCACACATATAAAACGCACCTTAAACTTGGGCGTCTGCCAAAGAAAACACACCAACCGTTAAAGAACCAGACACGGAAACACATGTTCGTGCAAAAACAGAGTCCATGTGACAAAAATACCACACAACAGTGACCTTACAGAGACAGAACTGTGTCAGGAGGGGGGGGGGGGGGGGTAGTTACTCATTGACAGCACCTTATACCGTTGTCCACTCCCAAAGGCATTTTTCAAACCAGACCACAGATGTCTTGTTAACCAACTGTTACTGTGGCTCCAAAACAACAATAACAACATCACTGTGATCCAGAGAGCGACCGTTATACTCGGACAGAAAAGCTTTCAGGCTCATTCTACTAACAGACGTATGAGTCAGAGGAAACGCATAACAGTAGGTCACTCACGCAACATGTTCTACAGAAAAAGATGCAGTCATCGAGAGATCAGGGGGCTGTCAGCACCTTTAATGAGGTGGAGGTGGAAATCGGGTTACAGTCTAGTCTGCTGAGCTACCTGAGGATTCGTCACTGTCACACCTGTTGGCCTCTGCTGTCACCTGACTCAGCCGGTGAGATAAGAAATTAGGAAACAGGATGAAGGGGGAGATTATGACTGACAGAGTGATGAGAGAAACAATAATCCTAAAGAAACTGGGGGAACTTAAGAAATAATCTCTGGCAAATCTCTTGTTTTGAATTATTCAAATGAAGTTAGTCATGGGTCTAAACCTGAAAATGATTACCTTATTTGGCAAGAATCAAACTGTGGTGAAGAGAAACATATAAAAAATGTTTTAATGTTTCACAAGCCGGCTTGCTAAGGCTTGCAGTGTACTTTTGGTTGCTTTGACTCATTTCCTGCTCAGCAGCAGCTTTCTATGGACTCAAAACCTCAAACCCATCCAGAGCAATCCAACTGAAGTAGCTCAATCAATCACAACCAATTAGAGAGTTCATGGTTTACCAGTAATCCCAACCAGCTGGTGACACACTCCAGAAAACACTCTCTGAACTCGTCTGCTACACGGGAGAAACTAATTTAAATATGATTTTAAGTTTGTGAGGTTTAATTTATTGTTGCACACATGGCAGCAGCCTCAGAAGTGGTCAAACATGGCAGAAACTCAAGGTTCCTCAGGTACTCAAAATATACTGAGCTACTATTTACTGGATCCGCCGTCCATAGCTGAGCTAAAAGCACCGGCGGTAATAACCACCTGTGGGTGCAGCACTGAATCGGGGTTGTATTAAACCTGTGGAAGTGAAGAGCGACAGACCACTCAGCTGAAGTGGTGTGCAAATAAAAAGCAAATATTGTACAAGTTCAGATTTGTCTTAATTACACTGTGTACAGTCTTCTACAACATTCATTAGAGCATGTATTCCTATGAGTACGTACAAATGATATAACCTCAGATTCTTTCAGAGCATTTTGAACAAAAAGAAACTGGAACTGTTTCTGTAACTTCCAGTATTTAAAAAGCTATTGATTTGACAAACAAGACTACACCTCAGGTGTTGCCTTTACTTTTTACACATTTTAAATACTCAGCCCTAAATACTAAATGTGTGTCTCTCCAGCTTTGTTCTGTCTTTTCTTTCTTTTAATGGTCACAGCCTGAACATCTCACATAACCTCCTATATGCCCACTAAGCCCCGTCTGTTATGCTAAAGTAAGGGTGTAGATGTGCTTGTGTCACCTGTGCAGTTTGTGCACATTACACTTCCTACTTTGTAAACTATGACATGTCAGGCTAATTCCCGCACATTTATAGAAATGTATGTGCTTGTGTGCATGGGTATGAGCGAGGGTAGGGGGTAATGTGTGTTTACGCATGAAATGAGGGCTAGAGTAATAATTTCCAGAGAAGGGTGAGGTTAGAGTGCAGCCAGGCAGCAGATCGGATCAATGCTTTAAACTCTCTTGTGTCAAGTGAGTTTGCCCTTATAAGGACACACGGGACACTCCTTGCAGCAGATCTGAAGTGGATTACCAGCTGTCACAGAGAAAGTTGGACTGGTACAGGCAACGGGACAGACACAAACAATCGAGCAAGACGAGAAGGATGAGAAAGTTCTGAAATATTTTTATTACCCTCAGATGTTTATCGCTCTGCATTGGAACAAAACCTCAATCTGAATCAGGTGCACACAGGTATACCAGTTCTTAAAACCTCAGGAAAACAATGCATGCAAACAGTAGGTAGGCACAGACACCACACCCACTGAAAAATGGGAATTTAATAAGTGTATATGAGAGTCCAGCAAGGCATGTGACTTCTGGTTTCTCAAAGGAGGAAGTTTCAGTCAGCTCTAGGTAGAAAAACTGACAAAGAAACAAACCAGATTCAAGGTTAAAACACATAACAGCTACAGTGCTCACTGAGCCTTTGTTGTCTTGAGTCAAAAAAGAGAGAATTAACATCAAATATACAAGCAAGCAAGAGGAGAAAGAAAGACTACAGGACGAGTGGCACTGTGCTCTCGGTGAGTGCAGCTACACGTGAAGGAAGGTTTAAGCTCTACTAATAACTGGATGGTACAATAGAGGCCTGCATGTGGGTGAGAGGCACAACAAATGTTGTATAGGACTACAATAATGAGCTAGAAACAGACCTGAACCCACACGTGTTGTGCATGTTACCACCTCATGCTCATACTAAAGAATCTTACATTTATGGAGTGGACACCACATGCTGGAGGATTAATCAGCACACACTTGATTGTGCACACATGGTCAGCGCTCTGATGTGTAAAATACCTCTAAGGTATTTGTATTCTGCGTCTACAGTATAATGAAATTCTCATAATTCAGCGGCCTGTGTGAGACATTTTGGCCCATTTCAGTTGTCTGGCTTCACACAATATGTCCCCTCTGAATGCATTTGTCTTCAGAGTTGCAGGTCAGATTACTGAGAGGGATCCAGGTCAGCCACCGCCTGGTCAGCAAAACTGTGCCCCACATTTTGGAACTGCCACCATCAGCCAACAAGGGCAGAACGTTTTCTTCCTCTTAGAAAATGGCTGGAGCTGTTCTAATACATTATTAGACCACAATTAAGGAAACGGTTGCAGTATTGATACATCAGAAGCAGAAATACAATCTTTGTTTATCTATTCTTTCTTTTCACAACCTGGCAGATTACCCACAATGCAACGGTCTGCTCAGGCATTTGGTTGCATTATTCTCGTAGGAGCTAACACAACTTCTTAACTAAGGAGGCTCTCTCCACACAAATTGAACCACTGGAGAAATGGAGGGTATTTGGACTATATTTTATAAATAGGGACTTTCTTTCAAGTTTTAATATAATCACTGTCTTTAATATTATCTCCAAGTCAAAGGAAGGTAAAAGTTGATAGTGGTGCGTATCCTCCCTTGCTGGTCATACGCAGGAGATCGGATACAGCAGCATTTCAGCAGGAAGGGGTCTTCATAAATAAAGAGATAAGACAGACTGCATTGTATCCTGCACTTCAACTGGTTTTATCCTGTGGGCAGAACCAGGTCACAACAGGAGCTACAGCAGGATGAATCTTCTCCAAATATGGGACATTGCTGGACAGACTGAAGCACTACATGACCAGTGTTTTTGGTTTAATGAGGAAAGAGGCAGGAGGGGAGAGGGATGTCCCACAGGACAAAACAGAGGGCTGGTTAATGCAGTTTGGTAGACTGCAGAGCACAAAAAGTTTATTTTAATAGATCCATGAGAGCCAGCCATGCTGACTAAAAATCCACAGTAATTTTAACAATGAGAATGAGACTCTGTGACAGACAGAAAAGGCTAAACAAGATGTAACAGATCAGCTGGGTATATCTTAAAAATGTCATGACATTAACAACAGAGAGCTCGAAAGCAAAACATTAACATCCGCTGGACAATTCCTAGTGGATGTCAGGAAATGGCTTTCCTGAGGGAGACAATATAGAAAAGGCCAAAAAACTACATTGCTCTGAATGACCAAATCATTCTTCCAATCTGTTGTTCTTCCATCTGTTTATTTCCCAGTACCAATCATCTAACTAGCTTTCCAAAGCTGGAGAAATGTGATATATTTCTCTTTTTCTATTAGTTTGATTTCGGTATGCAAGTTGGCTGAATCCTCAAAACATTTCTGATCCTGCAGACAACTGCATGCCATTTCTTGTATGCTATGTTACTCTATAAATACAACCACACCTTAGTACTACAATGTAAAGCCAAAGACTGCTGGGAAGTTACTAGGGAGCCTTAAAACTAGGAATCTGTGTTTGGGTGAGGCAAATTGATGCTGAATATTAAAGGTGTCTTGGTGATGCAAGAGCCACGTTTGTACCATGAGAGAAACGTACTAGTACATTCCTCAGATCATCAGAAGTATCCAATAAATAAGTTGTAAAATTTAGCTCAAGTTCAGACACACAGAATCACAGAGGTCATTGTTGTGACAAGTCTGTTCGTGTTGGGACGTTATAGATTCTGCACAAAGACCGAAACAGCAAAACAGACACATCTGCTAAATGTTTCCTCTGAGTCTTAAAACACCTGGAACACAGCGTAAACAGAGGCTTTGAGTGTTTGTCACCAAGAAAAAGAGTCTCTGAAGACCTAAAGCTTTAAAAATCAGACTAGTCAGAGACGCCTGCTGGTGCTAAAGCAGATGAAGGTGAAAAAGCAACTTTCAATCCTTTATCCAGATCTTTTCCGTTTGGGGCAATGATGATCCTGACAAATGGAGACCAGACACATTCTGCTGCATCACTTACCAGACAGATGAAAAGACCAGAGCAGCTCCAACAGCACAGTCAGTCACATCGGATGCTTACAAAAACTGGGTTGTCTCCTGGTTTGACCGTATTAATTCTAAGGTAGAAAGCACTGTTTTCATTTTTTGAGTCTGTGATGCACAGACAGCAGCTGATGTTGTCTTTTGATCTCCTCTATAGCCAGAGAGGTTTGGATTATCCTCTGGTTTGTTTAATATCATGCACAATATTCCTTGAATGCATCTCAACATTTTCCATAAAACTCCAGGGAACAAATATCAAAGCCCTAAGGGCCTGTTGGCACATTTGTTTGGCACAATTGTCTGTATCACAAAAACAGGTACGGTATTCTTCTTGCCTCACAACACAACCGTGTAATTAGCCAACTAGAAGTGTAAGCAGTAACACATCCAGCAATATCAATGTTTATCTCACTGTTACGATTGTCTCATTAATATTTTATGACATATTAAAATGGGAAAACAGTTCCACACAGTGTCCTCTTTAATAATAAAACACTGCTCTTCATATTCAAATGGCAGCTTACTGTAGGTTTCCAAAACATCTGATAAAATAATACCAAGAAACTACTCTAACAATGGAAAGTTACACAATGAACTCAATTTCCACTTTATGCACGCAGTAAATGTTTTAAAAATATATCTGAAGTTGTATTAAACTGTGTCACATTGTCTCTGAATTATAGTTCCACAGCAACAAACTCCTTAAAAACCACAGACCAAGAATAGATGTTGTTGGAGTTTATATGCACATCATCCCAAAGTTCACCATTATTTTCCGCTCATCCTTTCAGAGCCAAAATGTGGAAGGCTATTATTAGCACTATCCATTAACAACAGTATCCTGTTTCACTAAACAACAGCAACTTCTTATCTCACTGCTCTTTGGCTATGTATTTGGATATTTGCTGTCAGAGGCTGAAGTCTGCGTGTAGTAACTCATCTACTTGTTTTTGTGACAGACTGAGCGCCGTCACTGCAACAGTGTAGATAAGTCTGAATGTGTCTGGTTAGAGAAGGAAATCTGCCCTGGACGATGAACTGTTCATTTCTTCGGTATCTCACTGATACATTCAAAATGTAACCCGACCGGACACGCTTTGTGGAAATGTGAAGGATGATCGCACAGCAGAAAGAAAAAACTCAACGATTAGGTGTGCACTGTGAACCCTGTGCTTGTCATTTAGAGCCTGAACAACCTTCTTTTCCACCTACAAAAACATCCACTGAGGCCGAAGGCAGTAACCGACGGCATGAACCCAGAGGCAGCAGGTGCCTTCAGTGCATGAAACACTTTGTATGTATGTATGTATGTATGTATGTGGCAGCGACTGGGGGGAGCTGTATTCAAATGAAGCTTTGCTGCATGCAACAGCTTGTATCTACAACAGGTTAGAAAAAACTTCAAGCACAGTCAAATTTGAGACATCTTCGAACGAAGATAAATGTTTTTCATGATAACAGCAGCTTGGTGGTAATTTTGTCTCAACCTTTCCATTAAACTTGAAAATCATCAGCTGCAGCAGACAACAACTAATAAATACCAGCTGTCAAAACTGCCTCTGCCCCTTTACTGAGCATCTTTATTCTTAGGTGCTGGACAATAATGGATTTCCTCTTCTTTATTAAAACAACAGTCATCTCAAGGCACTTTACAGTGTTTAAGGTTTATATACGTTTTTATATATATATATATATATATATATATATATATATATATATATATATATATATATATATATATATATATATATATATATATATATATATATATATAATGTTTTCAGATTAATTTGGGGACTGTACTGAGAGCCTGCAAAACAAACCCATTCTTCTTCTCCGACTGTAACCGTTGAGCCTTGTCAAAGCTGGACAAAGGGTCCAGAGAGCCATAAAATGAAGGCCCAGAGGTTCCATATATCACTGAGGCTGGACCACAGGGTAAAACTGTCCTATTTTAAACATGTGTGAATGCTTCTAGCTCACCAGGGAGAAAGACAGTCACAGGGCTGGCAAGACTAATCACAAATCATTATGTGAGACATCCAGCATGTGAAATCAGCCCAGCAGGCGCCACAGATGGAAAAGTCTGCAAGTGGTCAAGTCCATTAAAACATTTTTTTTAATGAAAAGACAGATTTTTGAATTAGGAAGTCACACCACGTGAAAGGCAATAACATTTTATGCAATCGTTAGTGAGCTTGTAACAAGGCAAATGTTGATTCCTCCGGCATTATGAGGCAGAGCAGCTGGGAGATAATTAGAAGAGAGTTAATCGTGTGACTAACAGGCAAAGTCAAACTTTATTCACGAGAGGCAGACAGGTGCCACAACGACAGACACCTGTAGACCCGGCTTGTCCTGCAGGTTTAAGGCAGTGACACGCAGCAAACTGTTCCTACATAGCAGATTCAGGCGTGTAACAACTGATAATTATCACCGTCCCAGCTCGCAATAAGCTGGTCAAATCATATTTTATGCGTCAGCGGCTAGAGGGGTTTGGTTGGAAACAGCTTTCTCTCCCACTGGCCCACATCTCTTGAGCACCATTTAGGCAGATGACCCGCAGCAAACATCCTCTCAGCTCCTCTCCCAAAGAAACTGGGACACCAACTGATTATTTTTGTGAATATTTAAATACTTGTGGTGGCCGAGAGAAAAGAAAAGTGCTTTTCCTGGTTTCCATGGAGGGGATAAAATGAGCAATACAAAAGGAGGCCTGGGTTTTGAATAGAAGTGTAGAGATGGGATTAGTGGAGTTAGAGAGGCCGCCATATGACCTTTCCGACTGTTTGGTTCATTAAGTACACAAGCTGAGAGTTTGTGTTCTTCATCCAACTGCTGTTTAATAGCAGCTCCTCCAACCAGCTTTACTACCAGTTTACTTAAGCCACATGTCATCATCTTTTACTAGTGTCCCAATTTACAATTCACAAACCCCTCAACAGTTACTGGATATAAAATAGCCGCAGAATAGGGTGTTATGTTTCATAAAAACGACACACAAAAGGCTCCATTCATGTCTCTGTTCAACACGGTTTAAATTCCACCACAACCCTACATGAACGCCTGCTCTGAGCACTAAGTTTAATCAGAGTTTGTTTCCTTTGAAAGTGAGGTCGCTGTGGAAAACCCTGACACTCGAGTCACTGCAAACATCATCAGTGAATATGTGGGATCGTGGTGACCTTAAAGCTGGTGGTGACATGTGAGGGGGGGAGAGGCTGTGGGGAAGACAGCTCCGCAAATTCAGCACGGAGGAGACGACGTGTTTCAAGTTGTGCACAGTAAAGGATTGAGTGAGACAGTGTCACACAAAGATATACAGCCCCTATAAAGTAGCAGTATCTGCAGGATACGCTGCAGCTCCCTGGACAATACCAGCTTACTGACAGGCCACACAGCACGATTCAGAAGAGCCTGGTATGATTAACATAACAATAACAGTGGACTCCGGTTAAGGGTAATGTTACTATTGTAAGAAGAAAAAATGTGAAATCAAATACTGCAGAGACAGAAAGGTTGTACACAGCTGAAGGACAGCAAACACAGTGATGGAAAAATAATCCAACAGAAACATTGAGACGTCTTCATTTTTGAAATCTGTATTTCCTTCCTCGTACTCAGTTTTTTTATTAATCGCTCTATAAATAAACAAATCGACTGATCAAAGACACCAATACATAACTAAAAGTAAGTCAATATGCTAAAGGGAATAATTATTTCCTCCATCAAGTCCTGTTTTTCCACTAAACAACTTCCTTGTGCAAAGTTTGTTCTTTAACTATTACTGAGGCTCACGGATTAAGAGGCAGAAGTCACATAGAGTGAATAGTTTCATCTGACAGCTGATCCAATGTCAGCAACACCAGTGTTTACATATGAGAAATCTGATGTTAAAATCAATATGCAGTCTTCTCCAACAGTGCTAAGTGAAACATCAATAATTGGCATTGAGAGACAAAATAAAGACACTGGCTGTGACTAAAAGCAGCACTGTAAAAAAATCTGTATTAGTTCTCACAGTTTTACAGACGGAAACCTTTTATTCACTCTTTATTGTTATATTATAATCCACTGTATCTGCGTCTAAACACAGACAGAATGACTCATGTGTTCCTGAAATTCAACAGGTTACAGGTGTCATGATCTGTGGGAGCCAGACTAATTTGGCACCTTCCACTGCCTCAAGAAATAATTAGGACATGACTAATGTGACTAATGACTAATGTGACTGTAAACCGTGAGTCTTCGTTCTTCACCTTATCGATACTGAATTGCTGTCACATTTATGACGCAGTGTCTGTCGGCTGAAGCAAAATACAGCGCATCAGCGTGAATCCCCTACAACTGAAGTCAATATTACTCTCTCCCACTCGTGAAATAAAATCCTCTCATTTACATTTACCGTTTTTTCCCCTAATCGCAGCACAGAATCCAGAGAATTTAAACTGACAAACACGTTATGGAGGGCAAGCAGCAAATCTGAGAAACTGGAACATGTGTGAGGAACTGTTTGGCATTTTCTGATAAACAAATCAGTTTCCAGTTTGTTCTGGCTCTCTCGTTCATTTGAAATAGGTTGGCCAAAACATTGGAACCACACCTTAACGTTATGCACTCCAGTGTGACTCCACCACCCACTATGACCTCAATTCTAAACACATGGCAGCATAATCGACTTTTAACAGTTTCACCTTCAAAACTGAAAAATCCTAACTTTGTAAAAGTAGAATTGAAGGCTGGTGTGCTCTATTGGACTGCACCGTACAGGTGTTTCTATTAAAGAGGCCCCTGAGTGGAGTTGCTAATTGTTTCTTGGAAACTCAGCTGTACAGTCTGAGGATTTACTGCGGTCAGTGAACAGCACACATGGCTCTGAATATGCCCAGACCATCTGTCACGCTTATCTTTATTACAGAGCACATCCTGCCTTGTTGTACAGAGACACACATAAGGACTGAACACTTTAATTTGGCTTTTGAAAAAAAATAAAAAGTTGTTTTACTATCTTGTGGAGTTTTTATAAAGTTGTACGTGCTGGATTCAAGGTCTAATGCTCCTCTGCACTGTGTAGTAACAAATCTATACTAATAACAGCACAGAGAAAAAAACGTTCACTCGTCCCCTCCCAGAGAAATAACAACTGCATTTGATGGATTCAATGGTAGAAATGTTATTTCAACCTCCAGGTGTCACATCTCCATCTACTCACCAGGGCTCGGAGAGAGGACTCGTCCAGCGCCGAGTAACTCTCCGCAGACATCTTAACTTCTCCTCCTCAGGTGGGTTCAGGTGAGACGGGAGGATCCGGAGGTGGAGAGCTGCTGTGATTTGGTTCCCCGCTCAACAACGTGCACCACCTGCACGACGTCTCTTCTCCCTCGTTTCTCTCGCCGCAGTTTGTCTCCGTCTTCCAGCGCAGTGAGGCTCGGACACTAAACCCGCGTCCCGCTCACGGACAGCATATTTCTGCGCCCCTTTTTATCGTCTGTGGAGTAGCAGTGAAAGCGGTAAGAGGCCCCACACGCTCCCACCAGAGGACGTTGGCAGCTTTTTTTTGAACGGAGGGTTTCCCACTGAAAAGGTGTAACCCCGCCCCGCTCCTTCACCCCGCCCCGCTCCTTCACCCCGGCTTCTCCCGGAGCGCATTCAAAGCGCGCCGCGCCGCGGAAAGACGCAAAACAGCGATCATGTATAGAGGGTGATTAGTGCCACCTGCGTGTGTGTGTGTGTGTGTGGGAATTGTGAGCGTTATAATCCCCAAAGGATGGGTTTGCTGTTGTGTCTTAAAACAACTAGGTGCCTATATGAACACTGAAACTGCTCTTGCTGCAATCATTCCTCTTTTTTATATGAACTTTAACAAAACATTTTAGTGCATCTAAAAGTTTAGCCATTTAAGGTTGTAATAATGATACGTTCATCAAGTGGTTGCCTAGGTCAAACAACAAATATTTCATTTATTTTATTTAGCAGTGTTTCACACTATAACAGGTGAACTGTGGTTAGTCTTACTGCAGCAGAATACAAACTTGAGTCATGAAACCTTAAATGTCCTCACAGAAACATTTAATATCCACACAAGACAAGAGCATTTAGACCATTGTTCTTAAGCCCATCTGAACACAACAACCGGTGATTTCACTTATTTGTTTCTGCTCTACATTAAGTTCATTGTTCAGATATTAATAAAGAAAATGCCCGTATGTGGTACAACATTGTCTATTTTGAATATATTTCTAAAGCGGACCCTATGTTACACACAACATACAACTTGGCAATCTTAAATCCTATTTGGAGGAACAATACACAACATTTTCCTACTACTTCAAAGACAACTGAAGAGGAGACACCGCTTCAAAAGCAATCTTATCATAACGCCAAGTACATATTTCTGTAGATATGATTTTGAAATATAACTGAGGATTATTAAAGACAAATGTTTAACATTATAAAAAGACAAATGTTCAATAACACAGTTAATAATTTTTTGGTCAAAGATCCATAAAATTACCAAATCTGTTGTTCAAGCCCTTTTTTTTAACTAAATAATCTATCAAAGTGCTTTAGGTTACACAAAGATGCAGGAACATTGAGAAACACCCTTGTGAACAGGGGTGCAAACACAAATGCCCTTAGCTGAAAAAACAAGGTAAAGATTAAGTTAGACAAACAAACACTAACAAAGTCATGTGGCTGTGTTACTGCCATTACAGCTTAAGGAAAAAAATTATAAATCAGCGTGAACAAAACCCATGTTATAATTTATCTGTTAAGGCCAAATGTTAGACATACAAATATCAGAAAGAAATACTTAAATGAAGAGGAACATGCATCAATTACTAAATTACTTAGTAGTACAAAAATTCAACATATAAACTTCAACATACTAGTACTCACACAGGCACTTATCAGATAGGTATTCTTTCATTTTAAAATGTGTGCAAAAAGATAAATGAAAAGTAGAATAGAAGATTTGGTTTTTCTATTCCCCCAAATGTCCTAGCTCTCACTCTTCCTGCTGATCTTCATTCTGCTTCTTAGGCAGCTGCAAATGGAAAAAGAAACTATTTAAATCCTTGGTCAGATGCAAATTATTCTCATGTTGGCAGCATGGATGCACAGAGGTTTGTAATGTCCTTCAACTCTGACTACATATAAATGATGCATGTATTTATTACCGTATATTAACTAACAATATCATTTAAAATAACTATTCAGTGTACCTTTGTCATTGGATTCCTTCTGTTTCCTCTCACTTCTTTGTTTTCTGGCAGATGCTGCCTAGTAGACAAACAGAATATTACCAATATACTCTTAAAACCACAAAAAACAAAACAAAAACACACAAAAAAACACAACTTCATATTAAAATTTATAAATGAGTCAGGCAGTACTATAGTACTTCAAATAGAAATCAAAGATTTGTCTCTATTGGATATGATCATTGTTATTACCCCTTTATTGATGATTTGTCACAGAAAGATGAATGAGCTCCTTCTGCCTCTTTGCCTTGATGAGGTCTGTTTTGAACAGAAACATCGCAGCTGGACGTCTTTCTTTGATCTGGTAGTCCAACAAAGTCTCTCTGCCATTCTCTGAAGTTTGGTGGTGGAGGTGGGTCTATGCCAGATACAAAGTCCGCATCCAAGACGTCAGCTACACGTGGAATAGGAAATACAATGGGTGTAAATAAACATGAACATGTTAGCCAAATGAAAAACTCTGCACATTCAACAGACACTATATAGTATAACGCAAACAGTGTGTCCAGTGTTTGCCTATACTGAATCTAAATGTTACACACCTTTCAATATATGAATCTTTTTAAATATAGGTTTTGTAAGAATTGCTGCAATAAACAACTAGTCTGATTATCACACTGAATTAGATTTTTTTGTCAATAATGCACACATTCTTTGCATTAATCATCATCAGTCTACAATGCTCAGAAAGTATAAACAAATTAGCACAATGGATATGCTTTAATCAGATTTATTTAGGAATGCTTTTTTTACTATGAATACATTTAACCATTACCTTGGTGCTTTATTCTCCTATGAATATCTGGAGATATCTGCCCAAAGGTGTCTTCAGCAGGGCTCAGTGGTTTTTTGAAATTTGATTTAGTTATATTATTAAGTGGATGCACAGTCTGAGGACGCATATCGCACTTGTCCTAGGCAGAAAAACACACAAACAATAAAACATAATCAAACATGAGAGCTCTTATGCTTTTGCATATGTATTTCTTTTTCCTATTCTTTAACGTTGAGTTTTCAACATTGTTCAACATATATTCAAAAATGATCTGGAGGTTGTTCTTTAATTTCTAAAAATACTGTCACAAAGCTATTATTTTAAAGGTCAAAACTCAATTCCCTCACCAGCAAAACATTAACTATTTAAGTTATTAAAGGGTTAAAAATATAATGCTGCCTGGGTAACATTATTAGTACCATACCTGATGGTGAAAGACCACAGCCTCTTCTAATGCGACCCCACAGAATTCACATGGAATGACAACATCTCCCTCTAGTGGACTGGCTGGAGGACTGTAGGAGGCTGGAGAGACTGACCGAGGAAAAGTGGGGATGTTGGACGCGAGTGTGTCTGGGAGACTGTGCAGAAGCCCTGGAGCATTCCTGCTCATCCTGTCCTCTTTAGGTGGAGATGAAGAATGCTTACTGAAAGACGCAAAAGCAGAGGCGGGGCTGCACCCAGTCTGAAACAAAGAAAAAAGACTGGTTGAAATATGTGTTAAACCTGCTTACAACAAGTCACTGACTGAACACTACGTGGAGATGAGGCTAACATGTTCACACAGCAAAGGTTATGACTAGACTGCCTGAAACAAATATAAAGAAGAGTATACAAATCTGAGTAGATCAAAGCATTTTACAGTGACAAGACTTTTCACACATCTTGGTGGGGAGGAAGGTAGTCTGTTGACATGTTTTAGACGAACAAAATGATATAGAAACAAGGAACAATAATAAATCTGCACACTTTTAAAACATGCAAGCTTTTAGTCACAAGTGTTAATACAGATACTATTTATCATGTAAGTTTTCTTAGCGTACTTGTTTCTCTTTGTGTAATTCAGAGTATGTTTCTGAAGTAGCCTTACTGCGAGAGAAGTGTGTTTTTATGTAAATTAAGATCATTGTGTAAAGCAAAAATTTATCCAGTCTATGTTGCATGATTCTAACTTCTAAAATTTCATCAGTCAGCATTTAGCCCCAAGCAGCTGAGCCAAAAGTTGTGCTATTAAGACTTAGTCAGCTGAGCAACAATGCAACAAAAGTTAAAATTAATAAAAATATCAAACCTGGTGCAAAATTAGGTCCTCTTCTGGAAACAGCTCCTCACAAAACTCACAAGGCAGCATGGTATCTATAAAAACCAACTTAAATCATTAAGAAACTGAAAACAGAATAAAGTTAAAGTGTTCGAATCAACACTAAATCACCTGTTTGATCATGGTCCTGGACTGCACTTCTGCTTGTCCCAGCAGTAAAATGTGTGTAGTTATTGTTGGTCGAAGTCAGTAAAGAGTTCACAGAGGTGTTAGACGTCTTCTCTGCCTTGTTGTCCCAGATGTCACTCCACAGGTTGCTCTCTATCCCACCAGCCACTGGTTCTCCATCACCTTGCAGACTGAGAGCCAACATGTAGTCCAGGCCTGATGAGTCCTCATCCTGGGTCTGACCAGCATATGGCCATGTACTGCTGCTACTCAGAAAATCACTAGGCCCCAGGACTAAAAGACAAATGTACAGAATGAATAACACTGTCATTTAAGAAAACACGTAGAGCTGCAAACAGCAGCACAGCTATTTGTTCTTTAATCACTGATAAAATGGGTCCTTATTGCTGCTGAGGTAAACCTCTGTCCATTGAAGCTATTTTCCATAGGACTGTACTGTGTGCCCTCCAGCAGCAAAAAGTATTATCCAAAGATTGTCTTACCTGAGTAGAACGTTGACAGCAACACTTAAAGTTACATAATTTTGTGTGTTAAAGAATCTAAGGACAAAATGTATAAATTAGGTTGAGTACAGTGGGAATTCTATAGAAGAGTTTAAAGGTATCCTGTGGAGTTTTGACCTCTACTAGTGCTATGGTACAGTGGGTCCTTGATTTGTTTGTATTACACACAAAGACACACATTTACACATTTGTGTTTCTAGTTCCACACTGTTTCACTGACTGACAAATGACAAACAAAAATGTATCTGAACAAATACACACTTTAAAAGTTTCATTAAGAAAATTGGCTTTACAACCATCCAACCATTGGAGAAGAAGCAGAGTACACCCTGGACAGGTTGCCGGTCCGGGGTCGACAGACAGAGACAGACAACCATTCACATTCACACCTATGGGTATTTTAGAGGGTCCAATTAACCTAACACGTATGTCCTTGCACAATGGGAGGAAGCCAGGGTACCAGGAGAGAACCCACGTAGACACAAGGAGAAAATGTGAACTCAACACACCTGTGTCTGCAAACCTGGGTTCTTTTTGTTAAACTTACAATGGCTAAATGTATTCCTCTGTGTAGTATTATTCCAGTCCCTAGAGCCTTGAGGGCCCCTTGTTGAGTTGTAAACTTCAGGTTCAGATGCCCGGGGAAAGGCCTGTTGTTCTGCAGCTGTGATGTTGTTATTCTTGGGGCCTCTTTCTTGGGCTCTGATGATGTTTCGAATGGAGTGGGCTTCAAACCATCCCTCTGGAGGCTGTGGTTCTACTGCACTATGACTCATCCTGCTGTTGTTCCTCTCTTGTGGCGGTGTGAGGCTTCCACATAAGATTGGATGCACAGTTCGTTCCCTCAACATTACATTGCACTTGCAGTGTGGGCATGTCTCAGTGCGTGTACCACAATATTCCTCATGCTCTTTGGACTGACTGAAAACAAGCTCCAGTTCACAGTATTGGCATGGGATCAGCCGCAGAGAACATTCAGAACTCTGCAATGCAAAGCAATCATGAAGAAATTCACTTACATAACAACTGCTACGTAATTGAGATGGTTAAATGTGTTATAAAAATACGAGTCAAGGAAAACATTCTTCAGAAATACCTGGTGAACACTAATGTGATTCTTCTCAATCTTCAAACCACACTTGCATGTAATCTAAAATGAAAGTGAAGATAGGAAGATATATAATTTATTCAGTCTGGATTTAAGGTTTTTGCTTTTTTGTTGACACTAAGGCTGCAATAGACATGTAAATAGTTATAAGTAAACAGACACAATGCTTGAAAGATTGCAAAATGCATCAATAACTGAAATTGACAATACAACTCTTGCATGTACTTTGTATTTTGAAACAAAAATGTGTGTTCGATAAGCAATAAAGCATAACAGGAAGAAACCTGTAGACAAAAAATAAACTCCTCCACCAAAACCTGAACATGTTAGGCTACATCGGGGAGACTTGTTTATGAGAATAAAGAACTAAAACAACAAACAAACAAACAAAAAAAACAACAACAACAGTATTTTACCTGTGCGTGATCTTGCTGCTTGTGCTCCTGCAATTCTGAGCGGGGCACGGGCTCCTGGCAAACATCACAAAGAGCGATGTTTCTTTGACAGTGGATCTCATGGGTTGTAAAATTAGCCTCTGGAATGTCATGTTTGCTGTAAGGTTAAACATAAACATGAGTATTTTTACCATCAAATCAAATTGAATTTAATATATATCACTGTATCATTTACATACTTACCAATTACCACAGAATTGTGTCTTTTCATCTGCCATAGTTGCCAAACCCTGTGGACGAGGTTTAACATTATTTAATAAAGACTCAAACCAGTTTGACTCTCATGTCAGTGACACCAAACCTCACTTAGATCTGTTCTGGTGATAACAGGGAAACATGCTTTATCCCAGACATTTATGATTGATTATTAAACAAATGGTAACATTATTTGAATTTTAATTCAACATTCACCAGAGAGCTTACAAATTCATACAAAAATAGCTCTACGAATAAAAGAAGACTACTGTAAAGACTAAAGTTATCGGTATCTACCACTGTCATTAGCAAATTTAAGAAATGTTTGCTCACCCAGTGTTTTAAGGTATGTAGCTAATGTTGGCTGACAACGATGGGCTGGATTAACAAGGAGACAATCGTCAAAACTAAGCGAGAAGCATCTTGAACTGACTCGGAAAAGTTTGATAATTGTGCAGTGTGGCACTCAGCTAGCTGTGTAGATTAACAGTAAATACACACTTAGCAACGAACGGACACTGGTAACTTAACGCTAGCGTTAGCGTTAGCTAAATAACTTTTAATACTATTTAACGCTAGGCAGTGCTAGCTACCAAGCCAGGAAAGCTAATGCCGAGTTTAGGGGCTTCTGTTGATCGATCCAGGCAAACTGCTACAACTGTTTAGTCAGTTACCGGTAATTCGCCTGTAGATATAAGTTATAACCACAAAGAAACTCGTAGCTTCAGCTAGGTTAGCTAACTACTGGTAATGGAAGCTAAAAAACAGTCCGCTGTTTCCTTCTTTCTCCGTCATTAGACAACGGCACCTTAAATTGAGTGCCCCGAGTAAAGCCTCTCAGGCTGCCTACGTATGTTCCCGTGCATCCCGTGACATTAGCGCAGTCCAATCTTATGCTTTCGTTAGAATGTAAAACACCGCATCAACCCCAAACGCAAGAAATGTGACATTGGTCCAGGTTTGTGAACGGTAGAAGCTAGAGTTGAAAAGGCAAGTGCCAGTCACTACCCAGGGCAAAATACCCTTTCTCACTAACTCGTATCTGATTGGTTGAATAAGCAAGTTAAAAAAAAGTGCACCTTTAGTTTACGACGTCTGTTCACGTCAAGATACTAGAGACGAGGTCAACACAGCTCCTACACATAAATACAGTTCATGTTTAAAAAAGAAAGTACACACGGAGAAGCGTGGTAATTTCCCCCAATCTTCCACACATTCAGTAAACACATTAAAACACAGTCCTTTCAGTGTTTATTGAGGTTTTTTTCCTACTAAATACTGTCAAATCAGACATTTTCATTGTTTTAAGGCACTGTTTTGTTCAGATAAAACAGATTATATTTACAGCTAATGTTGGGACACAGCACACACTTGAACCTCGTGTTCAAAATGATCACCTGATGATTGTAGATGTATAAAAATGTTGCCCTTTTTTCTTATTTAAAATTATGAAGTCAACTTATTTTACAGTTTAATATGAAATGTAACTCCATGCCAAAAGTTTCAAAGCACAATTGTGATAAAAAGCTATACATTAAAAAAAAAGTCACAAAACTAAAAGAAAGGACTTGTTATATATTTAAATAAAATATTTTAAAATAACTGCCTTGCAAAATATATTGATGTGCCTGTAGATGATTAACTTAATAGGTGATGGCTTGCAGTGGATAAACTGCAGTTAAAGTGAAATAAACAATGTTGAAAAGCTTTCAATTAGTATGAAACAGTCTTTCATAGAAAAAAAAAATAAAATAAAACTTAATTACAAAAAACTGAGCACTCTACTGCACCGAATCACATTGGTTTGTTCCTGGTGATGCATTTAAGTTATTGAACAGCTTTTACGTGGTTACATGATTGTCTGATATAAATTTAGGTCCAACATGAAGAAGGTTATGGACCAGTTACCATGCTCAAATGTTGCCAAATAAAACATCATCATCATTAGGATGGCCATACAAGCAGCCCTGCTGTTGTAGCCAGAGTTAAGCACAAGAAATGACTGTGACAATTATACATGCACCAAGACTAAAAAAAAACATTTGTCAAAAAACTACATACATCTCAGGACACTCATCCTTATCATGCACAGGTGCAATAGTTGTTGCTCTATTTTCCAATTAGGGGTAATATTTAGCTAAAAAAAAGTAAGTACCAGCTTTCAAGGAACAAACAGGAAGAGTTCCACAATTAATCGGCACCATTGAAATGAACTGAAATGACAGTATAACTAAAAATTCACATTTAACTATTTTTGCTGCTGATAGGGTAATTTCTCCTTTACAACTCCTTTTGGGGTCATTATACAAGTCTTAAGTTGTTATCAACAATAACTAACAGATTAAAAGCATCACTATAAGCACTTTACATTTTAATGAAAATATTAGCCAATGTGCAAAACACAATATTGCATGGGCAATTAAAATACCTTTATATAATGAGGATGAAAATCTGATGGTGGTGTCCTGTAGTGAAGCAATCACAAGGGAATCTCACAACTGTCTATCACTGCATGCCTTCACATGTAAGTGTGTCTTAGAGCATTTCAATAGGTAACACATTAACATATGTGAGATATCAGATACACAACCAGCATGTGACCAAAAGCTATATACTAAATACTGGTGCATATTTGTGCCTGCCTTCCTGTTGGACTGAAAATATCTTTCAACAACTTCATCAGATCACAGATGAAAAATCCTCCCAAGACTCGTTTTAGGTCACTACATTTTTTTGTCCATCTCCCGATACTCTCAACTGCACTGACAGACATATAAAAATGTTAAGTTGGAATATTTTGTCAGCTGATGTAGTTACAACAGCTCAAAGGTAAGAGGAAATTGTCTATCAACAACTCATTTTTTCCAGATGATCAAAACACTATACATCAACCTCACATGGGAAAAATATGTTTCACTGTAACTTCCAAATGTCCTTGGTCCAATACAAAATTGAATAAGCTGCTCTTATAGAGTCATTAACCAGAGTCCTGTAAAAGATATTTTTACTATACTATTTATATCTAAAATATCTAGACTGGCAAAATGGAAAAAAGACAACAGAGGGAACAAAAGAATAGTACAAACATTCAGGAAATGAAAAGAAGAAGGCACAGATTTTAAGAGGTGGGACTAGAAGTCTTAGAGGTAGCAGAGATCACAGATGTGGATAAAGGAGGAAAAGAAACTGTTAAAAACGGGAAATGTGTGATGAAACATCTATCTGTCCTTGGAGCCAAGCTTCTCAATCAAGTCCTGCAGGGGAGCAAGCTCTCGCCTGTCGATAAGATTGAACTCCTACAAGAAAAAAAACAGAAGGACAAAAATATTATTATGTGGCTTTCATAAAAAGGTCTGTTATGGAAGCGATCTATGTTGACTCTGTTCAAACATGACAGAACTGTTGCACATACAGTCAAGTGCTTGCATAACTACTAGAATCTGGCATGGTTAGGACTAGGCACTACAGGGTGTTACGTACACTGTATGAAACAAGAGATTAACTACCACATCCCCTTAAGGCATCTTTTTTTAATCTTAGCACAAAGAGAGAGTAGTTCTTTCATTTCAGTATTCAGTATATCAGTGTTAAGCACTAAGGGCAAAGAGTCTCTCCTCAGAGTGACATCTGGTACTTTGAAACGGATGAATGAGCAGCAAACAATTCTCAGCAAACAAGTATGTTTCTTAGTTTGACTGGTTTGCATATTATTAGTACGTCATACATAAGGCTGTTGTTATCTAGTTAAGGTGTGACTGCTTTAATTCAGACTGGACGCATAGAGAAATGGTAATTGTATTTCAACAGACACTTTGCCAGAGGGACTTGAATGGAAAATTTACTGACACTAAACCAGGAAACAAAACTGTAAAATTGTCAGAGCTCACAGAATCACTACTAATCACTGAATAGGGTTTTACACAACAGTAATTAGCTGTAGTGATCTCACCTGAACAAAGAAAATGAAGTGCTTGAAGGAGGTGTTGAGGTGGGCCTCCTCCTGCAGCTGCATCACAGAGTCAAAATGTTGGTGGTAGATGTGAGCATAAACCCTGAAGAGACGCTTCAGGATGGTTTTGGCCACAGACATGAAGTTCTTGGGAAAGGGAACTCCTGTGGGACAAAAGGTCATGAAAATGCTTATGTCAAAAGATAGTAGTAGTAGTAATAGTATTTTATAGAAAATATTTTAGACTTGATGGAAACTAGGAAATATTTGGCATCTTCCTTAGTCATGCTCCATTAGTAGGTGTCTTCACCATGTGAGACACGTGGTCAGTTTGACTGAAATCAGCTGAGTGACTCAAGACAGTCAATTATAATTAAATTCTACTCAATTCAGTTTTTATACACTACTCTACTTTGGTTCTACTTATATTGAGCCAAATCACAACAAAACTCATCTTATAAAGTTAATAAAACATAAATGTTAAAGAAAACATACAAGTTTGAAGTGATATAGGAAAACACAGTTTTACACTGCTTTGCCTTGTCTGTCTGGGATCATATGCTTAATTATTCTAAGATTAGATTAGTCTTTTTTTCTATGTAGTTTTAACAGAAGAGAGATCTGTGTACTAGACTGCAGACAGGTGTAGGCAGTTGCTTGATCTGCTTGACAACAATGTGACTACACCCAATTTAATGTTGCCTTCTCTTTTCCTTGGTTGCATTTCAGGGAGATAATTAAGTCTTACAAAATTACATTCAAAACATTGAAAAAGAAAATTATTTATCAGTAAAGATCAAAACTCACCAATCTTCGAGGGAAAAAGTGTCTCATCATCCAGCTGATCCTGCACCCAAGTCATCAGATAGTCAATGTACTTAGGCGCAGAGCATTTGATAGGCTTCTTAATATTGGTGCCATCAGCCCAGTGATACTCATATCTACCAGAGAGACAAGGATGTACATATAACTTTTCACAAAATCTGACTTTCTGCAAGTACATGCAAACATCATTTGGCAGCAGACAAGTTAAATAAAGAGAAAGAAAAGAAAATTAAAGAGTATGTACATGCAGTTATGGATATTCTTAATGGCAGCTATGTCAACAGGAAATGAGCTCCGGTCTCTTCCTCCTGATTACAGACTGAGCACAGACAGTCTTGGCAAGAGCGAGGATAGAGGAAGTGCCAAATGTAGATTCTAACTAAAAAACTTCTACAGCGACCACATGCAAAGTTTAATTCCTGTTTTCCTCATGTGACATTCAGATGATGTATTTCAATTTAATTTACTTTAACTGTCTCAGCTTTTCAAAATGTTAATAGAATATAATGGTGATCTAACAGAAAATCTATACTATATCATGTTCCCTTCATGAGGTTTCAGTTCACTCTTTGCAATGCATTTTGGTTCTGTCTGAACATAGACAAGAATCGTCCTTTTTTAATGTCCTGTGGAGCAACAAACCTGACATTACTGATTCACTTTATTATTCATGTTTATGAAGTTCTTAAAACACTAAAGCATTGTGTGACACATTTTTTTCTCATTCAAGTCGTGCGAAGGTCCTTCTTTCTTTAAATGAAGCAAATGACATCAGCCCAAACAGTTCCCTTATTTTGATGAAACTCACCACATAACATTTAACATTTTTTTTAAGCTGTTCACTGCTTGACAATATTTCAAGTTCTAATTAACAAGATATTGATTTATCCTTGTGTTTGGAGTCACTACATTGTTATGATATACAATTCTCCCTACTTTATTTATTGTGGTGTAGAGCTATACACAGCATAATAAATATTTGCGTTTTTAAATAAGAATATTTGTTTATGTTGCCAAAAATATTCTTAACAACTTTTATGTTTATCAAATTAAAATAAATCTACATTACAAAGTGTGAAACAGCAAGTGCATCTGAATACATTCTGAGAAAGCCCTTTATTTCTGTATGATATATTTTCTACCAGGAAGCTGACTAACTAGCAGCTGGACCTTAGAGATACAGGAGTATTTCGGTTTAAATCATTTGCAGTAGCCTGTTTCTCAAAATATTTATATTCTAGCTGGTTTGTCAGATATAAGACCAAATAACTACACAAGTGACGAATCATAGTAGAGAAGCTGAATGATCACTTACAGTGCAATAAACCTTTTTCACAAAGCATCACAATCACTTATCATAGTAAAAAATAGAAATATAGTTACTATGAACATTAATTCATATGTTCCACCAAGCCATGACAGTGTGACAATATACCAGGATGCACACAGCAAAGACCCTCCATAAAAGCTATAGAAAAAGCTAAATGGAATTCAGCCTGTTTACTAGAAAATATGTATTTATTGTCACATTGTCTTGTGTGAAAAAAGACCAGTTAGAAATAATGTACTCAAAAAATAACTACATGCATAAAAAGGGCACTCTTTGCCGTTACCTTGGTCCTGCAGACATCACAGAGCAACTGGTCTCAGTGCAGAACTCAGTGATGGTACCGTACAGCATGTTGATTTGGTTGAAGAAATCCACCGCTGTGTAAATAAAGGGTAAATTGTACATTTTGCTGAATTACTGATAACAACAACAAAATAATAGTAATACAGTCTATAGCCTGGTCAGTCTATAACCAGGAGGAACTGGGAATTAAACCACCAATTCTGGGGCTCGTGGACACCTGCTGTATCAACTGCACCACAGATGCCTCTTTACCAATAATTTACCAATGTGGTTGTTTGAGTGGGTTTGGGTCTACTTCTCTTCTTTTACCACTTGGCGATACAAATATTTAACCTCAATAGAAGGTTGAGTTGTTTATGTCTTGAAATTAAAAATTTGGGTTTATGCACCGAGTGATCTACTCTATAAATTGTTTTGTATTCATCTACTCACTGTTGACAGCAATCCACTCATTGAGATCCTCTCCCTCTGGCAGCTGGACCGCCTGCCTCAGGTTCCCACTGCCCAGTGTTGCCTCAGCATGTTTCAGCAGCTCATACTGATGGGAACCCTCTGGGATGTTCTTCTTGGGCTTGAAGGTCTTGGATGAGCGACTGCCACTGCAAATAATCAAAGTTGGAGCTAATTGAGCTAATTGAATTGAACTGATGGCTAGACAGTGACATTTTAAAAAGGCTTGTGTAGCAGAGGTTGGCCACACATGCTTCACATGTGATAATCCTTCCTGTCTGGGTTATGCAATCACAAGCAGCTGCTGGGAGACCTTATGATAAACATGTATTAACTCCATGCTAAAACGACACTTGCTAGTATACTCATTTGTCATGCCAACATTCAAGCCCATATACTTCTGGCTTGTTTTAGTGTGACTGAATCATGGCTGTACATTTTGTGTCATATAAACGCAGCAGTGGTGATGACCACTAACAGACAGGAAACGTGACAGTATCTCTAAAACCAAAACAACATTTTATTACACTAGTGGAGGTTTAGTTAGTAACATCCCGGCGGGGTAAAGACAGCAGGGATGTGACTAAAGTTAACATGTCTGGTCTTATCTTTGTAAACAAAGCAGTTATAATATAAGCTAAATTGGCTAATTAATTGTAAGCTAGCGTTTATCACCAGGCTAGCTAAGTTAGCACGTAACGTTACCTACTTGAAAAGTTGGTGTGTAACTTCAGTGCTGCGAACTAAACATAAACAAAATTCACAAATAACGCGACGACGAAATGTAACCCTACGCAAGAAATGCCAGTCGGAGTTGAACTATTAGGTTCACGGAGCAGTTTTCTGTGTAGGTTTCTGTAACGGTGTCTTATTTTAACAGTTACTTCCTTTGGTTGAACTTTGTCAGAGCGACGCTAGGTCGACGTGAACCGCAAACTGCGGCTGCAACTTAACAAGAAGCTGCTGACTTTACTTACAACAGGAAGCTCATCTTCACGGAACACTCGTCGGAAGCCTCGATTAAAACTCCTGATCCCGGTGTGGTAGGGTGAAGTTTGTTGTAATGTTAGACGCTGCGAGCCACTTGTCAGCGCTGCCTGCTAACAGAACCGTCTCGGCTAACATGAACTGCACCCAGACACCTCTTCCTCTATCGGTTCTCTGTGGAAGGCCGCCGCCGGCAGACTGTCGCCCCCTATCGGCTGCAGCCAGCTACCAACCCTCCCCCTAAGAAGACAGACCTGAAACCATTTTTGTGTAGGTGTGTGTAAACTTTCATTTTACCAGGAGAGCCTAGCTGAGATTAAAAATCTTTTTTTGCAAAGTCAGTGCCCTGGTGCTACATACTAAATGCCTAAATACCAATGCTCCCTTATATACAGAGTCAGAAGCAGTAAGCAGGAGGTGATGTATTCATTTATGAAACATCCTCAAAATAAAAAAAGACTAGTTTAACACTGACTAATTCAGGAAAACATGTCATTGATATCAGGCTAAACTAATCCAGTTAATTCTCATCCAGCTAATTTGGTTCATTTGTTGCTATAAGGAAGCCATAGAGAGCTGAAACAGTGACCTCGTGTGACAAACTGAATGTTGATCATGTCATTGCAGATATGAGGTAGGTGTGAAATAACTCTAGTTTGATGTGTGTTTCTGCATTTTACTGTTACTGTATCATATACTCATCGTTTCCACTTTCACAGATGTTATATTAAATATTTCTAATGAATGCTTCAGACGACTGGTATTGGTGCAGGATGCTCTTCACCACATGCATGCAAATTGTTAGAAGCAATCGGCTGCTATGAAAATTAAATATCTCTTCTGACACTATCCTTAAATGCATAAAGTAGTTTCAGCAAAGTGAGTTATATATTATTTAGTGTGTTCAAACGATGCACATTTTACTGCCATTCTACATCAGCCCAGTTTTTAAGACTTTCTATTTTGTGATGTGTTATTATTATTAATTTGTACTTTTGATACTTCAAGCATATTTTGCTATTATGATTTTTGTCTAATGTCTTCAATGAATCTTAGTAAAATATATGCAAACATTTACTCAAGCACTGTAGCTTCGTACAATGCTCAGGTACTCGACCTTCACTTGTATATTCCTTCCTATTTCCACCTCAGAGGTAAATATTTCACTTTTTACTCCTCTACATTAATTTTACATGTAATTGCTGTTCTGTAATTGAGAATTGCGTCGATTGCTGCAGTCTGCCTGCACGGTAAATACTCCTTCTTTGCAGTTTAGCTGATAATATTAGTGTAGTATTTCATGGGAGTAGACGGTATCTGCTGTGTGCAGTGAGGCGTGGCAGCAGATCACACTGACGCAGGCACCGTGTGTGAGGGGGGAGGTTTCAGCGCGCTCGGCTCTTCCTCCTTCCCAGACGTCGCTCCGTCAGCCCGGCTGCTGCTGCTGCTGCTGCTGTGTTTCGTAACGGACCCTGGTGTCTCTTCTCCCCCTCAGCCGGTCAGGATGGCAGCGGTCAGGACCCTCAGGAAACTGTGTCAGCACTCCCAGCATCCAGTGTGTAAACTGCACACGTCCGTCTGGAGGTGAGTGCGAACAGCGGCTCTGAAATCCGGTGAAATGAAAACCGCGATCGGCGCATTATGTAGTGAATCAAGGGGGCAGGTTTGTATCTCTTGAAACGTTTCTTTATTTTATTGTTCTCCGCTGTTGAGTACGTGGAAAGGTCGTGCGCTGTAAGGTGTTTGATTATATTGTAGCCGATTGTATCGATACTGAATGGCCACATTTCGCTGCGCCCCTAGCGTCGTGCCGGTAACACTGCAGCGGCCGGCTGGCTGATGAAATCGATAGGAGCGCTTGCACCCTGGAGAGTTTCAGCTGGAGACCGACGTGTTGCTGTGGACACAACGACAACACATGCCTATGCGTCGGAGCCATTATGTCCTAGATGATAAGAGATGATTTAAAATATTAAAAGCATCACAGAGATCCTGCATCCCCGTGCAGGTATTTATGGGAAACGTGCTGAGAGCAGCTTGAAATACATGAAATGAACGAATGTCGCACTCACGCCTTGAAAAGCTACTGAAACCTAAACCTCGTGTGGCCCATGCACATGATCTGCATCTTCACACACAAGGCAGATCATTTCAGTCATATTATGCACTTACTACTGAAGGGGTTGGTAAACCTTATGTTAACAAAGGACCAGTTCCAGCTGAGAAAAAGTTTTTTTTAATTCTCATTTTCATGCCTTTAGTTTGCAGTAGACTGAAACAAAGAAGCTGTAGAAGGAGCTTCATTGTTGTTAATTCTGCACTGATCTTCTATATTGAGCCCTGATCGAACAGATAGTTAGGAAAAAACAAGAAAAGCTTCAAAATGGATATATGTAAGTTGGTTTTGTGAGTTTAAAACATCAAGAAGGGCTGGGTTTCACGAAACATGGGCTATCAACTCGTGGTCATACATTTGAAAAGCGAGCTCGGCTCCTCAAACCTTTCATTTAAATTTTAAATTTGTCTGAGGTTAAAGAGCTGTTTGTTGTGCTGCAGTCCTGACACATTTTCTCTGGGACTTGGTACACTGGCCTCATGGTCTCACCCCATTTTACTCAAAGATGTGATACTTTTCTGTGAAGTTTAATTAATTTTGGCAGAATAAAAGGGATGGTTACATCACTGCCGATGGCTCATTACTCATGAGTTATTAGCTACTGCACTCTGGTTGTTGTTTGTTGTTATATAACTGACAACCATGCCGGGGTTTTGTTTGGACAAAGCAGCACGACAGATCAACCCAATCTATAGTTTTACGGTGAGGGATACTTTAGGTCACATTATGTCTAAGACAAACGCTGTAACACTACAGTACACATGCTAATAACCTACATGGCTCGGTCAGGTAGAGGCGTGCCTAATTTTAGAGGGTAAAATTGGTGCTTGCCAAAGCTGGATGGTTGATATCTATTGCAGGTTTCTGGTGTCAATGTTTAATGTTGATAGCAGAGATCAGGTCCAGTAGCTGAGTGGGTTTAAAACAGTTCTGCAGGCACGAGTCAAGATATGTGTTTTTATCTGTTGCTTAAATGTTTGTAACATTTCAAAATGTAGAACTAAATAACTTGTCTACTGGCTCGTGATTGTTGGGATTTCATGTTTAAAACAAGTAATTACTTCACTACAACTAATAGTAAAGAACATGAAAATTGCAGCCCTCAGGCAAATTCACTGTTTTATCCGTACCAATTCTCAGGCAGGAGGCAGTGGTCATCTCTGGAAGGAAACTAGCACGGCAGATTCGAGAGGAGGCCCGGGCGGACGTGGATAAATGGGTTTTAGCTGGCCACAGGAGACCTCACCTCAGCGTGATTCTGGTGGGTGACAACCCAGCAAGTCACTCCTACGTCCTGAACAAGACACGTTCCGCAGCCGATGTCGGTGAGGGAAAGACATGCAGTCCTCACTCATGCTCACAGATTGTGCAGTTAAATCACTAAAGAACAAAGGGTTGCTTGTGTCTCTAAGTTGTTTTCTCACTTCAACCTCCCACAGGAATCTCTAGTGAGACAATTCTCAAGCATTCAGACATCAGTGAGGAGGAGTTGTTAGACCTGATCTACAAACTCAACACAGACCACCGTGTGGACGGCCTGCTGGTCCAGCTGCCTCTCCCAGGTACAGAAAACCTGGAACAGAAAGATTGACAATGAGCATAGGGAATCAGTTGCTTTGTGTTGTGCTATACTTGAAATGTTCAGATGGCGTCAGCTGAGGTTACAGTGTATAAATCTATATTGCAACTGAATGCTGAACTGATGAGGTGATCTATGTTCTTCCAGTTGTCCTAAGTGTGACTCGTTTTTTTTTTTTTTTTTTTTTGACAGACCACATTGATGAGCGTACAATTTGTAATGCAGTATCCCCTACCAAGGATGTAGACGGCTTCCATGTGGTTAATGTAGGTCGCATGTGCCTGGATCAGTCCACCATGCTTCCTGCCACACCCTGGGGAGTCTGGGAAATTATTAAACGCACAGGTAAATGGGAGGCAATACACAGTTCCTGTCAAAGGTGAAATGCTGCTGAACAAACAATTTAAACTAACAATGAGAATACTTGTCTTCCAGGTATTCCTACTCTTGGAAAGAATGTCGTGGTTGCAGGACGCTCCAAGAACGTGGGCATGCCCATCGCCATGTTACTGCACACGGACGGACGTCACGAGAGGCCCGGAGGTAGGTTATGGTGTGTGTGACTGTGAAACGTGTGAGGATAGAGGGAGTTCTAACATGCACACTAAACACTGATTCTGCTGCAGGTGATGCCACCGTCACCATTTCTCATCGTTACACTCCAAAGGAGCAACTTCGCCAACACACTAAAATTGCTGATATCATTGTGGCTGCTGCAGGTTTGTGTTACTTGATTTGATCCCACTGAGAGTGAACTGTTTGAATCCCAACTTTCCTAGATAGATGTCATTGTTTCTTACTGTACTATGTATCTGAACTATCAGGGATTCCCAACCTCATTACCGCTGACATGATCAAAGAAGGAGCAGCAGTGATCGACGTTGGAATAAACAGAGTGCAGGACCCAGTCACAGGAAAGAACAGGCTGGTTGGAGATGTGGATTTTGAAGGTAAGGCCGGAGAGTGGAGGCGTATTTGTGTGGTGACACACCGAGTGTCTCAGGTGTCTGTAACATGATGCGTTTTCTGTCCATTCACAGGTGTGAGGCAGAAAGCAGGCTTCATCACCCCAGTACCCGGAGGGGTTGGACCCATGACTGTGGCGATGCTCATGAAGAATACTATTAAAGCAGCTAAGAACGTTCTGCTGTATCCTCCAGAGAGGATCCGCATGGCAGCTGCATCCTAAGGGGCTGGAGCTAATTTCAGCAACAGCGACACATTCCACTCCCGCAAACACTACCACCCGCCTCACTTTCTATTTGGAAGAATGCGAGGAGCTCCCCTTGCACATGGACTGGAAAGATGATAGCGTTTAGGCTCTCATTCTTATGACATCTTCAACCTTTCCAAACTTTAAGTGCGGCCATGTTTATACTGTTACATCCTCTCATGCAGTTGCATGTTTTATGTAACAGAATTTTCAGTATTTATCATTTGCATTAATATTTCTGTAAGATTTTTGAGTTTTAAAGGATCCTGAGAGGTTTGTTTTATTTATTGCTACAGTGACATCATTTGTAAATATGAATGGATACGGGTTACAGTATTTTACTCTAACTGGTGAGCAGTTAAAGCAGAGTGATTGAGCCCTGTCTGTTATGCTTTTTTTAGGTAGTTTAGCCTCATGTACCAAGAGTGATAAGGGCTGACATCAGGAATATGTATGTTTATCAATATACAAGCTTTAAAGATTCACAAATGCCTTTGTAAAAACTTTTAAATAAATATTACAGATATGTTCTCACATTGGTCCTTTCTGTGCACACAAGTGATGTCTTTCTTTTTAAAAATACTTTTCAGACACTATCATCATGTTACAACCTCTTCCCACTGGTGTTACACAGCCACCTATTCCTGCATCATTTACTGATCCACCGTTGTGTATATTTCATGAGAAAAAGATCCTAAAAATCATAAAAGGCTCCAGGTTGGAATTATTTATTTTGTTCACTCAAATACCAATCGTCTCTTTAGACCCCTATCTAAAAAGGATTATCCACAATTATGTAAATTTAACTCACTGACCTACTTTTACGTGACATGAAGCTGAGAGACTGGGACAATACTTTATATATTGATTAGTGTGACCCAACTAATAGCTACACCACAAAATGATGATAACTTGCTGTGTTGGCCCATCATTTTCATTGTGTGTATATGTTGCGAGGTGTTCCATAGGTGTCCAGTGGTGACCTATTGGGGGACACCAGTGGTGAGATTTGTGTGGGTTCCCCTGAGTGTGTAAGATGTGTACTTAAGACACACTGCATTATAAATACATTTTAAAATGAAAAAAAAGCTTCACAAGTCTGCATAGATAAGAAAACCCGGAAGATTGTGAATATTATTTATATATTAATATATTATTCATTTCTGGTGCATCTGGTCTTTATGGTACAGAGGTTAGATGGAAGCTGCAGCCGGTTTAGAGTTTACTGTTGAAGTTTTAATGATTCTGAGAGCATGAGGACAAAGATACTGGGACAGGGAGGCTGGTCGCAGTGAAGAGGAGAGTAAATACAGCCACTCCAGAGAAGTCCTTCGAGAAATCCTCCTCAAGAGACCTGATACTGCGAGGATGGTTCACCTTTCAATGATCCAAAGCATTCAGGCAAGAAAACACTGGGGTGGCTTCAGGACAAGTCTTTGACTGTCCTTAAATAGCCCCAACATAAAATAAAAATCTTTTCACTTTGTCATTATGGGTTATTAAATTTCAGTGTTTCCATCCTAAAATAAATTTCCAATGGAATAAAATGTGTACAAATTGAGGGGCCGACTCAGCTGTTTGCGCCAATGACCATTTGTCATTTCCCTGGCAAGGCTCTGTCAAATGTTTAAAATCACTGAAAAAGGGGTTTGATATTTAACTATTGTCTAATTAAATATATTAACATCTGAAGGTAGAGTCCAGGGACATATTTATACTTCTGTTCACACTGCATAGTGAACAGATGGAACAGCCATGTGGCCTGATTAGATAACATTTGTTCTTTTTCATTACTTTAAAATTTTATTTTAAGGAGCCAGGAGTGACAGGCTGACCTCTGAAGAGTTCAAATGGTGCTAGCTCAGTTTCAGCCCTATGTCCTGCTATCAAGAACAGAAGCAGAGTGTTTAGCCATGTGAGACCTGTTTCTCAACAAAGGTTTGTTTTTGAAAAAAAAAAAAAAATAGAGAATATTAAGACTCTCCTTGTAAACCAGTGTTTGTTTACCAGCTTCTGACATGTGGTGCCAACTTAGCACAGAAAGAAAACAAACCACAAAAATGCCACACATTATTTAAATGTTTATAACCTGCAGCTCTCCAAGCTGCCGCCCTCCCGCTGAGGTCGATGCTTAAGCTGCAGTTAAATCTGCTGGGGTGGCAGGAGGGGTGATAGAGTTTTGGATCATTGACAAGGTGGTTTGTGATGTGGCAGCCACTTTGGCAGCTGTGTCCACTCTGCCATTCCTCTGTGATATTAAGTCAGTGTGAGTTGGATGAGCATCACATGTACACACAGCAATCCACATGTACAGCCTCTGTGTTTGAAATGTGTTATATTAAGCTGCCTTGGTTTTTATTCCATTCTCTCCTCGTGTCAGATGCTCACTTCTCACCTTTCAGGAGTTGATTACAATCTCCCAAATTAGGGAGGTTAACATCCTGGACCTTAGTTAATTGTTGATCCCTTCACCAGCTGTGCAGATGCAACGTGTCCATCTCTAAAATCTTTGAGGTAATTTCTAGATAGACTGTTGTACTGAGGGCTCAAAATCTTTGCTGTAGTAAACATGACATTATTCATACTTAAGAATGGCAGGGTTTTTAGCAAAAGTGTCTTTTTTCCAGCATAACAAATGTAGTTACGTCTGTTATCTTTCTTACTTTTCCAGAGACTCACTCCTGTTTTTAAAATGCCAAGCACTATATATCATTTATTTTTCCACTCACACTGAGAGAAAGGGAGAGAAACGCAGACACTAGTTTAAGTAATATTCAATATGGCACAAACTGTATACGAATATATCAATACATTTATGAGGGAAACACTTTCATTTAATTTACTTTGCAAATCCATATTTTTTATTCATCAGCCTCTAAATGATGATACATTGTTATTGATTAAGCCTCTTTGGTTTCTGATCAAATAAAACCAAGTGAAGTCTACTTGTGATCTCCCATGTTAGTAAAATCCTAATACGCTTACATTTCCATCTGCGGACCTCTGGACATTGTGATGCTAACACTGTACTTTAATTTCAGTCAAATTTGACAACATTTATTTTTATTGTATTTGAACACAGTGGTAGTATATTGCTATTTTTTAAATAAAATAAAACAGTGTGAGCATGTTTAAATGAACTTCCTGTATCTCTAGAACTAGTTAAAGTAGGAACTAGGAACTTTAATACGGTGTTTGGTGACGCCGGGGGACGGAAATTAAAGACGAACACTCTTCCGTAAACGAAACACTTGTGTTTACCTGTGGGGCACAGTCGCAGTCCTCATGATCTTTAGCCAACTTTTCCGTGTGGGTTTAAGTTGTTGGTGATTTTTAGTGATGGGTCGCAGCAGGTCCCCTGAGAGAGCGGACAGAGAGAAAGCACAAGATAAGAAGAAGAAACGGAGACGTTCCTCCTCCTCTTCTTCTTCATCTTCATCGTCGTCGTCATCGTCTTCCTCGTCCAGCAGCAGGAGTCGCAGCACATCGACAAAGAAAGGACGACTCCAAAGTCAAGGTTTGGGCAGCGAGCAAGCTGTGGCATCAGGGAGAACGACGCCACTTAATAAATCTGCGTCTCCGTTTCTGTTACAGATGTAAAAACACAAAGAAAGAAGCGCAGGCGAAGCTCCTCTTCTTCCTCCTCTTCCTCGTCATCTTCGTCCTCGTCGAGTGAAGCGAAGTCCAAAAAGAAGAAGAGCAAAGCCAAGAAGAAGAAGAAGAAGAAGAAGCTGAAGAAGGAAAAGGCGAAGCTGAAGAAACAGAGAAAAAGGGAGAAGAAGAAGAAGAAGATGGAGAAACTGAAGAAGAAGACGGAGGCGCTGCTGCCTCCTGGTCAGGCCGAGAAACCTGCGTCCTACCTGGAGGTGTGGCAGAGCGAGGAGGGGGCAGTGGAGCTCGGACCTGGTGGGACATCAACAAGTTAACATCACTGGGTTTTACATGTGAAGACACCATCTGGTTGTCTGAAGGATTCATTTTATTTAGGATCCAGATGATTCTGATTTAAAATCCAGTTTACCTCCAACCAGCTTGATGGATATGATTTATTTACAGTAGTGATGAAACTGCCTTTTAATTCAGCAGTTTTTATGATCTAAATTATTTCTGGTTTCAGCTTCTCGTGAAGATTTGCTGCTGGATTTTTTATACGTTTTGGAGAATGTGTAGTTGTAGTAGTAGTAGTAGTAGTAGTAGTAGTAGTAGTATGCCATGTTTAAAAAGAATCTGTCATGGTTTTTTGTCATTTTGTATTACAGTATCAGTTTAATTCATAATAAAGTTATGGTAGAAGATATCGTCAGTCAGATTACCCACAGTGACCAGATATAACCACAGATATTAGATCAGCTAATAAAAGCACAGATAGTTACTACCCAGTCCTACCAAAGTAGACCAGTCAGTTGCATTTTTTTTGTGTGTGTGTGTGCAGCTATGACAGATGAGCAGAAAGCCCGACTTTCCACAAAGAGGCCCCTCACCAAGGAGGAGTACGAGGCTCAGCAGAGTGTGATTCGCAAGGTGGTAGACCCTGAGACAGGACGGACGAGGTAAGGCAGAAGACCTGGTTATTTTATCTGCTAGTTGCATCTACTTTGTTGTTACATGTTTTCTCCTTTGTAACATTGTAACGTGGTTTATAATCCATCTACAGTGAGTTTACAATAACAACTCTACTGTGTTTTTCTGCTTTCCTCTAGATTGGTGAGAGGAGAAGGAGAGATCATAGAGGAGATAGTCAGCAGAGATAAACACAAAGACATCAACAAGGTAAAAGAGAAACTTTCAACTATAACTTTTTGAAATGAAGCTGCCTTGTATCTTAACAATGCACATTCATTGATCCCATAGCAAGCCACCAAGGGAGATGGGAATTTCTTCCAGAGGAAAATGGGAATCAACAGGTAGAGACAGTTACCTTCTTCAGCAGAAGAGCATCACTAAACTAAAACTACCTTCTACAAGAAGACACTGCCTTGACTGGTATCTAACAAAATGCATATTCAATATGCCTTTTATTTCACATATATGCCAGTGATTGCACTGTGTCACGGAGAATGTACTAAATAATTCTGATATGTACTGTTGTTGTGGTGAAGTGAACTGATTAACTGGTTAATTTCAGGTAAAAGTCATTATCTCCTATTGAAATAGCTTTTTGAAATGAATGCTAATCACATAGGAGATACAGAGATGAATTATGGTGGATTTGAATGTGTTGTGTCTGTTGCAGAGGAAAAAGAACAGAGCTCAACACAATGAAAATGTTGATACAGTAATTCATATATGTTGATGTTTCTTGTTTTAAAACATTTCAGTGTGTAAATTTAAATCAGGGTCGATCCTGACTCAGGATGATATTTAAGAGCTGTCACTGTAAACAACTGATCAAATAATTTCTTCATTTGAAATCGGGTTATTCATGTTGTGTATTGTCAACTTAATGTGAAACACGTAAAGAAGCTGATTGAAGTTTCCATTTTTACACGTCACTGTGCACAGTGACAAACACTTTTTTTTAGTATTTTGGCTTCATACTCTACACCCACTCTTCTCACCTTCACATATCACATTCGCATTCTCTGAATAAATCTGCATTTGTGTGAACCAATCCCAAAAACAATAAACAGATTGTTTTCACTGCAGTGAATTATTCTACATATATTTCAGTAATTCCTGTTTCCTGAAGAAACAATGCTTCCAGTAATCAAGCTAAGTTGAAGACAACGTTGTCATAAGTGTAAAAAAAGGCCAGAATGACTTAGTTGTTTTTTATACGTTCTTTATACACTGTACATAAAAACACTAGGGAATGGATAAAATGAAGTTATCCAAAACCTACAAGATACACACCCTGTACAATGAAAATATTTTCCAAGCTTAATTTACCAAGGTATGTTGTATATATACAGTCTGTGAATGCTAACTGTTGATGAAAGAGTTGTGCTGTTGAATCAATCCAGGAAACAGAGCTTTAGACAGTGATGGATTACCTCATGTTTGTGAAATGTCAAAAAGATTTCTGCTTTGTACATTTTAAGTGAAAACAAACCAAAGCCTTTTCAGAAAATATGGCCTTTTCCTATTTCCACAAGGTCAAGTGTACACGAACAGTTTTCCATAAAGTCAATTAGGGTATGAGCAGCGGTCACTCTACGCCTTGCAACACAATGGTCAATGTAAGGCAGGAAAGGGAAATGTAAGGCCTCTGGTAAAGTGTGTGTCAGCAGAAGAACCAAAGCGAGTGTCAGCCCAGAGGTGGCTTTCACAGATAACTGCACTGCTTTTTCTGTACATTCTCTGGATTTTAATATGCTGGAAATTCTGATCTTTTAGAAAGGGAATATGTTTCAGTAATTACCTTAAATGGATAATTGTTCATTTTTTTATTGTTGTGAACATACAGTCATTGTTTAAGCAGCTGCTTTTCCTACACATACAATCTATATGGCTTCATGCCCAATCTTAAAAAGGTAAAAAATGCAGAGGGACAGTAATACGTTATGGATTACACTCTGCTTTTCCACAATAGTGAGAAACAGTCCTGACTGGGGAGGTAATTTGTAACTTTAGGTAACTGATATCTAGCCTACGGTACTGAGTATTGAACGAATTGTTAAAAACGCCTCTCAGTGTGACAAACTACAGCCTCCAACATGGCTCAAAAAACACCTGAATGCCATCAACTACATAACAGCAGTTTTACTGCCAGGCTGTGTTACTTTCAGATTCAGGTTTATCTAATAAAGTGACCACTGAGTGATCAGTAAATGTTAAGTGGGTTCGTATCGACACCTTTGTCCTGGAATGGAAACATCACAACAGAAACAAAAACTTAGCATGTGTGACCACCTATGAAAACCTACTGTCACATTAACACTTTGTAAAATGGACTTTCAAGTGTACACATGCGTCTGTGGAGGCCCGAGACGTGAAGATACCTTCTGCAATTTGAAGTCTGTAGAATATTATGTGCCTGTTCGACTGATTGTCAATGCACTGGGACATTTCCTCAACACAGTCTGTTTGATCTTGTGGTGTGGTTGAGTAATATTGCACGTTTCCCTTTACATTTGAGCCTATTGGTCCATTGTAGTCAGCGTGACATGCCTCCTGACATGCCCAGAAGAACAAATAAACATCATTCGAATGAATAAATCACATTTTCTTTTTACCCATTTCTGAAATTAATGGCCAACAGCACAAATTAAGTCTTAGCTCTGTGTTCCTACTTCTAAGAGCGTATTGTACAGAATTTACAATTTGCAGATTCATCTTCCTCTAAAGGCGCAGTAGAACAGAGAAAGTGATCCTAATCTAAGGAGGATAATCTATCAGCACATTCAATGCCTCATTTACAGCTAAGGGATAACCAGAGAGAAGCCATATCCCAAATTTCCAAAATAGATAATAACAAACATACAATATATGACACAAGATAGCTTTTCTGTTGATACAGTTCTGGTAATCTGCAAGATAAAATAATAAAAATACAATACTGTGCCAGGCAAAGACCTTTCTGAGTTTTGGCTACTGCAACTGATGTTTGAAGAAAAATAAACACAACATAGCTAAAGTAATCTTAAAACACATTTTGTTCACAAAATCAATACATTTTAATATACCTATAACCTTAAATAACAATAATTATCATCATCAGTCAATAAAATGTATCCTGATTGAGGTGGTGTTTACACCCAGAGTAAAGAAGACACTTGAAACTGGTCTTCAGTGGACCAGATACCAGATCTGCACTATAATGTAACAATTATGTACAAGCCTTGTTAAGGCATTCAACTACATACTTACACAATCTATTCCATTTTTACACTGGAGACATTATCATTTCCTCTCGATTCGTGTACAGCATATTATTTTATACTGTTTACTTTGGCACATTAACCAGACAGTAGTAGGATGTTTCCCTACAGCCGAGTCATACAGATCAGTACAGTTCAGTAAGGTAGAGCAGCTCAGCACGGTGCGATGTGGTGAAACCCTATAAAAACCCAGTTTGAGCTGCAACCATAATTAAAGGGTAATTTCGCAGTTTGCTTCATGTGATGTTTGGAGCATTCTTTGGTCTGAGGGACAACAGACAACAAGAAAAACTGGACTGTATGGTTTGGGGAAACATTATTTTGTCATTGCTGTTACGCTAGAAGTATATGCAACAGGAAGTAGCTCTTAAATAATCTCTAGTTGACTCACAAGCTACAAAAATTATTTGCTATGGTTCATAAATGACAATGATTTACGAAAAAAAAAAAAAAATCTAAGAGATAGATACATTTTGGCTTGATCGATAGCATGGTCACACCCAGAAAAGAAACGCATTCAGTCCAGTTTGACCTGATTATCTTCTCTCAGACTAGAACGTTTCTGATAATCACATAAAAAGGACTTGGTTTTAAAACCACAGTATTATTCACAAAGTGTCTTATTATATTTGTTGTGCTTGCAGTGGCCACAGTAATCAGCTGCAGTGCAGTAGAAGCACATGGACCTGTCTGTAACCACTTTGTGTTTGTTGAGGCAGTGCAGCATGAGGGTGCTTCTATGTGTAACCATCTCCAATGTAAAAGCTTGTTGTAGGAGGAAAACCGAACCTGTATACAAGACTGATAAATATTTACTAAACAGTAGAAACAGTCTGGATTCCTACAGTATTAGCTTTGTTTGTGTTTATGTACCTGCAACTGGAACACGCTTCCCTAAATGCCTGTTAAGTGTTTTATAATAAATATAGCCTCTGTCCATATATATTTGCGTTGAGGGTAACTGGTGTTAGTTTTGTAAAGAGTGGTTTGTAGCACCTGTTATTTTCCGTGTGGCATCTACCCACCTAGTGCAAGACACCTGTTTTTCACCCTTCGCATTTATCTTTATGTTATGTGTCTTTTCCTCAGCACTGGATCAGCAAGTCACACTCCCAAAAACACCCTCACTTTGTCTTTCTAATCTCATTTTGGGCTGAAAACCCCTGGCTCCAACTTGGTGCTGCTGCTGCGGCCCCAACAGCTGGCTGTGATGCTCATGCTGCGCTGGGTCGCTCCCTGGCTGTGGCTGTAAGCGCGCTCCATTCGCTCCCGCTCCAGCCTCTCACTATCTGATTGGCTCTGTGTGCGCTCTGGCCTGTTGTGGATGTTGCCTGTTGGGGAGCTGGGGGCTGGCTGGGAGGAGATGGTGCGCAGCAGGTGGTTCCTCTTCCTCAGGAAGTCGCTGTTTGCACCCAAACCGAAGCTGCCTTTACGTAACACCATGCGAGCGCTGCTGGTCTTGGCAGGCCGAGAACGGTGGTTGTACTCCAGCTGGGATAAATGAGCTGCATATCCCTCTGTGATGAACTGTTAAGAGGATTAGAGTGGAGACATACTGTCAACTAGAAAGAAAGATGCTGATTAAATGTTTTATTTAATTCATTGAAATAAATTACTAATATGCAGTAGGAGCGTAATGACAGAGAACAGACCAATGTCACATAATTGAAATAATAATCCTTAGCATTTTTGAAAAGTGATAATGGAATATTAATTTTAAAAGTGAGCATGAAGAATCAAATGGTACCTGGCACTGGTGCTGCATCTTCTTTGAGGGTCTGCCGACAATGTAGATTTGAGAGGAAGGTAGGCCAATGGAGGTGTAGACTGAGATGTCTTTGGTTGATCCGTAGCCAGCGAAAATCTTCAAGTGAGCCTGGAATCAATTAGATGAAAATGTAAAGTACAGTTTTTTTTCTTAACGAATGTCAGTATTGCTTTCCCCCTCTGAAATTATAGATAGATAAAGACTACACATGGCCACTATACACTATTTATAAAACTGCACATAGGTTTCTATCAGTCCTCCAGGTCTGACCTCTGTCAGGGACTTGAGGAAGTTGGCCTTGTGTCTGAGCGGATCGTGGACCAAGCCGTCACAGAAGGAGACAATTCCATGAGGGAAGTTGTGCTGAGACAACCAAGCCACTACACGCTGCTTCTGCATATCTGGACGTCCTGTCACATAGATGATCAAATAGCCTAAATCCTGCCAGTGCCTGCAATGATGAGCAACAGGGGAATATATTAAGACATAAGTATAAATAATATTATATGCTTGCATAGTTTAGTATGTAAGAAACAACGGCAGCTAGGTACCTGACAACATCCACAGCTCCTGCTCGCACTTTAGGATCACTGCCCATGATCGATACACTGGCAGCAAAAGAGCCATCGATGCTAAATACCACGAACTCTGTGCCACGCGGAATAACTGTCAGGTAGCTGTCTGCAAATGTGTGGTCGCCCCTGGGAAAAAAAAACAAAACACAGAGTAAGCCCATGGACGAAATGAAAAAAGAAGAAAAAGTGTTTTTTTTTTTACTTCAAAGTAACCTTGACATCACTAAAACACAGGAAAGTGTGCTCGTCACCTGACAACCATTTTAACTGGGTAAACTCCGATGCTCAGACGTTTGTCGTCTGGGATGACAAAAGACACGCGACCACTACTGTTGGTCACCTCTGTGTTGAAGTACACCCATTCTCCTGATGGGGGCTGGGTCATGATGTGTAAGTCAACCTGCACAGAATTAAAAAACAAACGGAACCTTTCAATAGGAACACGAGCACCAAAACTAATTAATTACGCAGACATTGCTAACACCAGTCAGCGTGCTGCTGTATGTGATGATGAAAGTAAGTTCACCTTCTCTCCAGCCAAAGTAACCATGTCCAGAGGGCCGTACATAAAGCGACCTGTCACAACCTGCTGGCTGTCTTCAGTAAACACAGCATCATTCACCCGATGGTTGGCCGTCACATTCTGTCCATGGAGTGGAAGAAAGACACACACTGCAATGCAACTGTTTCAGTTTTTTTTTTTTGACCAACGTCAAGATGTTGTGTTTGCTTGGAAAGTATCCTAGCACGCACAAACGTGCTTCTTTTGTATATAAGATGCCTACCCTGATCTTCACGTGAGTTCTTTTGCGCAGCCACTTCTCTCTGGGTTTGGAGGGGGTGAATTCAGATACTTCTTTCCCATCAAGCTCCAGGATGCTGGAGTTTTCATGCCTCATGACCTACAGGGACATTTCAATGACTCGTCTCATCCTCAGCATCTCTGATGAGGTTTCAGGCTGCAGATTACATATTAACAGGTCATAATAAGAGGGCAGGTGTTACAATATTTACTCACCTGTCTCAGGAGAAAAGACACAACATCAGTGGACTCCCAGTATGATGCATGAAAGAGGTGTGGTAAAGCCACTGTAGGGAAAGCCGTCAGAGCATCGGGGCAGTACAGGGCAAAGTCCAGTCGCTTTGTGCCCCACCAACGTGCTGCAACTGGATGAGTAAATAGGGTGCACAGACAATAAGAAACGTAAAGAATGAATCTGGGATTTTACGCAAAGGTGCAAAACCCCTGAAGCTAATGCAAATAGATGACAGATCATCGACCTCAGCAGCTCTTCAGCTACAGGAGAAAAAGGAAGGAGTTTATAATTGTTATTGACAGAAAAATCAAATGCTAGAATTCAAGTATAGAAAGAAGAAAAGGATAATTAGAAGTGACATGTCATGAGTATGGGTAATCATTATGGGCATGGAAAAAAAAGATTATGGATTTGGAAAGAGGGGACAAGATCTGGATTTAAGCATTCGTCGTGATCAGTTAAAGTAACTGGCTTGAATCATCATTTTAATTTTGAGAAAATGCAAGGGGAGAAAAATAGGAAAAAAATCAGAGCTTTTGGATTGTGACACAGCAAAGAAAGCACACAGAAAAGACCTGTAGCCTCATGCCGATTTCAGTAGTCCCCTCCCTTAGAAAAATACCTTGCTCCATTTCAGCCTGGGAGTCCAGTAAGACCAGATCAGATATAGCACAGTCCAGCCCTGCTGACAGGCAGTTCTCGCAGTGGCCAGTGGGACTGAAACCTTCATTAGTGTCACCGTCCAGCTCTGCCACTAGATCTGCATCAGGAGATCCTATGACCTGGCCACCCGCTGCTTTCTTACGGGACTTAGGAGGGCTTTTCAAGAGGAATTTGTTTTGTGATGATAGGGCGAGTTGGGACAAAAGGCTGAACTTTTTGGATTGGTTAATTTCGCAAGATTTGGCTATGGGGAAAAACAAAGAGAAAACAACCACGTGAAAAAATGTAGGCATGTTGTTATGCGAGACTTTATGAAAGTTATAACAGGTTGAAGGGTGGAGTTAGGATGTGTCCGGTGTTTTTAAGTTGCCTTAAAGGGAACTGTGAATGTCAAAGCTGAAAAATAATAGTAGAAGTTAAGTGTTGATGAAGATTTTCAGTCATCCAGGTGAAGTTTAAGACAGCAAAGGTTAAAGCAACAGGGTCACTTTACTGAAGATATTCTGACCTTCTGGTATTGCATGAACATAAATATGTCAAAATTAGTTTGTGTGCATCTCTAGGACTCTATTGCATCAACAGTACAATAACACCAGTGTTCAGTATATTAAATGAAGTACAAATAAATGTTCTAGTAACAAAAGTGGAAGAGTGAGGGAGGGGGAACTTTGGAAGACAATCAAACAAACAGGAAACAGAGTACTGGTTACTTCAGCAAACATTGCAATAGGGAGTGGACAATGCAGAAATGGCTGGACGAGGCAGGTGTCATGCATTGCAACATTAGATAAATGCAGAACTCGTCCATTGCATTTACATTTAGACAGTGGAGAAGTGTAAGACAGACAGGGGAAAGTGGCACTAAACTCACTCTTTTTCAGGACTCTGCTTTGAACTTGGAATTTTAGCAGTAGATGGACGAAGCCCCCTGCATATGTCAATATGCATATGCCAATAAGCAGGGATTAAATCGGTCTAAGCAGGAACAGAAAAAGGAGCGGAGGGTCTACCTGTCTGAGGGGACTGTTCCAGCTGGAGTGCAGGGTGTGTGTAAAGTCAGAGTAACAGGGTTGAGCGAGAGAGAAGGTGAGGGAAGAGATTCAGAAAACTAGACTAGAAAATAAGGAAAAGTTGGACTGAAAGAAAGAGAAAGAGGGGAAATAACTAGTACCAGTGGTTGTCTGGGTGTAAGAAAGAGAAAATTAGAGACTGGTTGGTATTGAGAACACTTACTGTTGGCTATGTTGGTGGCAGTGTAACTGTCTGCCATTCCTGAGACCTGGCTGGCAATGCTGACCTCACTGGCCCTCCGCTGGCCCCTGGAGAGGGGGCCGGTTACGGGGGATGAGGGGTACGAACTGTCCATGAAGACACCACCATGAGACTGAACAACATCCGCTATTGAGCCGAAACAAGGAGATCCCATTAGACAGAGACACAGGTAAGGGAACTCACAGTGATGGGGGAGGGACTTGTGATTTAGGGCAGCAGGAGAGAAATGTGACAGCAGGCACCATGGTTTCAAAACACGTGGAAAGACAAGGTGGCCACAAGGCCTGAGTAAAAGTTTCTGTAACTGACTGAGCGGGAACACGATGTATGAATACATAAAACGTGGTGAGTATAAAATCACAAATGTCCACACCTGTTACAGTCACGTTACATGTGTTAGTACCTCTTTTAAAGGAGATTTCAGATCTAAGAAGTAATACATTGTGTATTTAGGCATATTGTAATAGTATTGGAGCTTTTGTAAAATTCAGATAACTCTTTACATTATAACATTTTCACATGAAGAAATACAGAGTACAATATTTAGGAAATATAAGCAAAGCTCAAAGCAGGGGTTTAATTGGGTTTACTGAAGATGGGTGAGCTTCATAAGCTTGTGTAGTTGCAGGTGAGATGGTTTTCATTCAGAGGATTTCAGTAGACAAACATTTCTTTATCAGTTCTACTATCTGTTGATATTTCATACATATTTGACATAAAAACATAAAAAGTTATTCTGCTTTCAGAAGCCATAATATTTAGTTTTTTTCTGAAAACAAAAAAAGGTAGTGACTTAATGATTTAGTGGTGCAACAGCTACAGTAAAACACATACAGTAGGTTAATTTATCTACTGTAGATGCATAAGATTTAAAAACAAGCAGACAGCACCACTGTGCATGGCCCTTTTCTCAGTTTGGAGTCACGTGTATCAATCTTGTTGTTATGTGATGGCCACAAAGAAAATAAGTTACATTCTTCATTTGTGTGTTCAGTGAGAAACATTATCTGAAAGCTGCTATGTTTAAGACAAAAGTGTGAGAAATGCCAATGCTCCCTTACCAAAGACATATCTGAGCTGAACTGAGTTCTGGAGGGCTATGGCCCAATTTAACCCCTTTGACTACACTGCACAAACACATCACAAGCAGCAGAATCTTCACATTAATACCCATATCTGAAATGCAGACAATAGCATAAATACCTTCTGTCAATATATTATGGACATGATACAAACACACTAAAACACAGCTTCAAAAGGCACAAACACAAATACCTGCGTCCTCCAAACACTGAACATAGAATGAATATGTGATGGCAACAAGAAAATAAAACACCACATGAGATACTTCTCAGATTTTTCCTAAGTACTTCCATGGCAAGTTGTAGCAATTTGTTGTATCTATTTCAACTTAGATTCACCAGTAAAATTACACAGCTTAGGCAAAGAAATTTGGGTAAAAGACCACCTGCTTCAAGAAAAGTAGTATTGGTCTATGGTGTATCTTAGTCTGCATGCTTTAAGAAACATGCCTGCAGCTCGTAACTCTTAACAGCGATGGGAATACTCGGAGAGGACACATGATAAATAGAAATCTGAGCATGCTGGATATGACAGCAGGAAGGTTGGAACAAACAGACACAAGAAACACAGTGAATGGAGGTGAGGACAGATGCAGGTGAATGGGAGAGGCTACACACACTCCATAGTGGCGGGTGTGGCTTTGAGGGAGCCCTCCTGCCAGTTTAGCACAGGCACAGGGATGCAGGTCTCACTGATGGTCTCCTGACAGCGAAGGAACAGAGGAGGCCCACTGTCAAGTAGCAGCTGAGCGTTGCTCTGGACTGTCTCCACTAAAGAGGGAGGTGGAGGGGCAGAAGGGGCAAAGATCAGGTAGGGTTTTGGAGGTAGAGATCCAGGTACACAGATACGGGGGACAGGAGACCGAGACAGGAGGAAGGAAAGAAGACAAGGAAGACACAAAAACATATGAAGCAAGAACAACTGAACATGAGACAAGAAAGCTGAGTCAAGCCCTTAGTTGTGCCCCACTTCCTTTGATCCACAACTGCTACTTAGTCAGACACTGTCATATCACACTGATACTGTAAACACCATACTAAATACAATACTGTAAATCTACTAACCATTAAATCCTGCTCTTTCTTAACTCAAAAATCATTCTTTAATTTATTGGTACTAAATCTTAATGCTCAGCTGTTAATTAGTTACCAAAGCTGGAGGATATTCAGTGACAGCTCATTTGATGAAAGTGAATGGAAACACATAACCCTGACCTGAGGTTCTGAAAAAATATTGTCATTCCTATTAACAACCTTATATATTTGATTGCTTTTAAAATCTTCCTGGTTTCAGTGCTGGAAACCAATTCAACTTAAAAAAAAATCATCTCATAAGTTAAACTATGAATTTATAAGTCTATTTTTCCAGAATGTTACATAGACAGATTTGTATAACAGTATAGGGTGAGGCTCTAAGGGTTACTCCACTATAATGGCCAGCTCAAACAAAACCATCAACAGGACTGTGACCACATTCAGATGAATAAACTGCTTCACAAAAGACATTGAAGCACAAACAGCAGAAAAATGTTTCATTTTTCTTTGAGACAATGTTTACTCTGTGTGAAGGAACTACTGCGCTTTAAGGCATCATTGAGGTATGTGTTGTCTATGGCATGCATCCATGAAAAATGGGACAGAGGATTACAATCAGAAGGGTTAGCTGATGTGATCTTAAGTTAAAAGGAGAAATTAAAAAGCCATTTTATTAAAGGGAATTTTACATTTGTCTGTGTGTATGGGAGCCCAGGTCACAACTACATACAGTATTCTAAACAGTAACTCTATACTGAAGTTGTTGGTATTTATGAGTCTTTTATACATCAGTGGTGCAAAGCACTCACCCAGTAGGGCAGAGTTTCCATCTCCCAGGGGAAAGCGTTGATAACGGGGCACGTTGAAGGGAGGTAGCAGGTGAAATTTCCTCTCCAGTAGAGGCTCTAGGCGAGAGGCCGAGGGATCAGCTGGGTGGAATAGGTTATAGACCTGTTGACAGGCAGGCCGCAGCTGGGCCACTAGAGGGGAGAAAGGCAACCAACGACATCAGCATGCACAAGGAAAGAATCTAAAGAACCTTATATATGCATTTGTTTTTTTAGATTGAAGTAGCTACGTTTAGCTTTGGCATTCTGTCATCAGATCCACAAGGTAGTCACCTGGAATGGTTTTTAACTCACAGACTGCCTTGTCAAGAGTTGATTTGTAATATTCCTTGCGTTCCCAATGAGCTTTAGACCATTTGTTCAGAGGAAGGTGAGTCAATAGATGTACTAGTGCTAATGAAACTACTGTACAAATCCACACTATGGCAAGAAGCACTTGCTTAAGTAAAGAGAAAAGACAGTCCATCATTACACAGGGCCACTGTGGGACCATCATTTGTTCTCTGACAGGACAATGACCCCAAACACATCTCTAGGTTATACAACAGCTATTTGTCCTAGAAGGATAGTGATGGAGTTGCTGCATCAGAGGACCTGGCCTATACAATCACTCGATCTGAATCTAGTTGAGATGGTTTGGCATTGGACCGGTGCGAAGGAAATGCAGCCAACACCTCTGGGAACTCCTTCAAGATTGTTGGCAAACCTTTCCAGGGCACTACCTCATGAAGCTGACTGAGCGAAGGTCCAGAGTGTGCAAGGCTGTCATCAAAGCAAGGGGTGGTATAATGTAGTATATGTATAATGACCCAGATGTACAATTCATATTTTCACAGTAAAAACAAATTTGCAGGTATGTTAGTATTGTAATAAGTGCACCTCACTGCAGACAAACCAGTTGACACACTATTTTTTACAACATAAGTAATGTTTGCTATTATTAATGGCACTAAAGCAAGAATCATATTCCTCTGCAGCTTACCATCCAGCATAGGAATGACAGTCTTTCTCAGGGCGAGTACCAAACCCAGTGGAGAGCCAAACAAGAAAAAGTCAGACACCTCAAAGTCAAACTTCCCTAGGGAGCCCCCATCCAACATAGTGCTGCTGCTTGACCTGCGTGAAGCTGCGTCATTCCGCAAGACACTGGAGTGTAAGCTGGAATGACAGCACAAAGTCATGTCCTCTTTTACAACTAAAAATAAATCAGCACATGAAACAAGGACCTGGTGCTTGATAACAACTTTACTCATCCAACACTCAACACACCTGGTAAGGAAGGCCTGGTGTTGTTTTATTGTGTCCAGTTCGTAGGTGGAGGAGTCACTTCTCTTCCGTGGCAGTTGTCTTTTGGTGTCGTCACCTGTACCGGCTCGAGGGATGTCGATGTTACTGCGACTGAGGTGGCGGCTGCCCTCCAGGTTTGGAGACACTGACCCATGCCCACTATTAACAATGATGCCAGGAGAGAGGAGGTCCTGGTCCTGTGGAGGTGATACATGAAAATGTATTAGAAAAACTTGCAGCACTCCAGAAAATATCTATAAATTACTTTATTATTATTATGTTTTTTTTTTAAACATATTTAACCACTACACTAAATGTTTAGTGTCTCACCTGTACACTGATGACACTGCCCCTGCGACTGCTGTTCTGGCTTTCATTTACTGTCTGATTGCTGCTGCACAGAGCATCAAAGCCCAAGATTCCCCCCACACAGTCACCAATGAGGCATACCTACAGCGGTCAAAAATCACATTTTTGACATACATCACTATGGTTCAGCTGTACCTAAAATATTGATGCTCTTTTGCGAACATGATTTAATAATCTGAAATTGGATTTTAACATGAAAAAAAGCATATTGGTATCTATAGTTAAATGAGTTAAATGATATGATATGTTAAATGTTAGATAATCAACTAACACTTTGTTTTTATTTCTGTTTGAATAATTTCTTAAAAGGCGGAGGGAACATACATGGATACGTCATCCTGGACATTGGAAACAGCTCATTATAAAATGACAAACCTGGCCGGAGAAAGCTGCTCCATCTAGAGATTTTATGAAGTCTGCGAACACCTGGTTGGCTCTGACGATGACGGTGGCTACAGCCTCCTGGTACTGTGGAGCAGAGGTAGCCAGGAGGGGTAGAGCTGCCAGCGGGATGTGGTCCTGGCTGCTGGACAAGCAGCCCTCATCATAGCTGTAAGGACTCAACCTGCCACAAAACACAGAAATTGACCAAATCAGAATCAGTCCAAGACAACTGAAGAATTTGAAGAAATAACACAGGAAGAGGGGGAAACGATCATGAACTGCACCTGGACCTTTCCCATCATAAACAAACAGCAATCACAGCCAATAAACAGAACACCACCATTAGTCATTATCCACAATGTGCAGCCTGCACAAAAATGTGTATGTGTGTACTCTTACTTCGACACCAGGGAGAAGGCCTCGGCACAGATGGCAGGGCAGGGTACCAAGCGGATGGCGATGCGTCCCAGCGCAGCAGGGTAGTGAACACGCATGACTGTGTCAAAGGCCGTACTAATCGTGTTAACGTCAGCCTGCTTGCTGTTCTGGTCCCCTCCGCCTGTATCCAGGATGTTCCCTCCGTGCAAAACCAAGATCAGCACATGGATCTTGGAAGGTTGCAGACACTGCTGAGATGAGCTTTCCTGAGAACAGCAAAATTCAAAAACATTTAAAAAAAAAATTAAAAAAAGCTGATAAGTGGGAAGACACAGATCAGCACTTAGAAAATGTTCCATACATAGCAAGTGGTATTTTTGCTTATAAAAACATCTCTTTATTAGCATGGCCAAGGTGAGCATGCTTACAGAGCAGAGAAACTAAATCACTAATAAACAATAATGCCTTCGCAACTGAGCATTAAAATAATTTTCATTCAATATGTATGTTATGACTTGTGAATATGTACCCATCTGTTTAAATATGGACCACATGACAAGTTTCTTTTCACAACCACAGAGGGGTGGAGAACCTTTTAGGGAAACAGAACAAAAACAACCTAATACAATCCACTTAGACATCTGTTCAACGAACAGCAAACACTGACAATGCTTCCTGAGGAACAATTCACATTCAAGAGAACAACACAATGTGTAGTTTTGTCTTTTATGTCAGATTCAAAACTTCACATATTCATAGAAGCACTGTATGTACACTAAACGCCACTGCTGCAAGTACACGAGTTGAACAGAGGGTGGTGAGGTTGAGGAGTACACATGGATTTAAGTTTGGGCAAAGGTGGGGGAAACGGGCAGGGTCAGCAAGTACTGGGTTTGTTCAGGAGGATAAGAGGTCACTGTGGACCTACTGTAGCCCATGGTGCCCTGGGGCCAAACTGTTTACTTACTGACTGATGCCTTGTTACCGTGATGGTAGGAATAGGAGAGCTATCAGCTTGGCCTCTAACAGAGCCACGCATCTGAACACAAGAGGACAGAGAGACTCAGGGACAAACAGCCCTTATCTCATCCTCCAAAGAGAAAAGCTTGATATAAAACACCAAGCTAAAACAAATTAAAGTTTAACACAAGCTTTGGGTTTGTGAAGAACATTTTTTTGTAAATGCTTCTTTGGGAATATTATTTCAGACATAGTCGTGCATCAGAGAAGGCTGCACTGGACTGATACATGTTCAGTATTTGACACACGTACCTCATCTAGTCTTTCCTCACTGGTTGCTCTTTCATAATCCACAGTCATTTCCTTGAACAGTTCACCTAAAAAACAGTCATACAAATTCTTAGGATCAAGCATTACAGCCGTGTGACTTTCCATGATAAGATGTGCATGTTCTCAATTATATACCAGGAGTTTCTTCTGTGTCTGCAGCTTCAATCTTGTCCATGAGGTCGTTGGAGTTCCACTTGGCAATTTCCTTTGGGAAGACTTCTTCGCCGTCTGAGAGGTCCTCTGCAGGGTTGACACAAAATATATTGCCATAGTTAAAGTATAAATCAAGTATCAGTATTAATATTATAAATAATGAAAGAAAAGCACATAAAAGCACAAAAAATCTAAAAACACAACCAGACAATTTCTTTGGATTTTCTTCCTCACATTTATTTTTATTTCTATTCAATTAAAGGTATAAGTATATAAAAAAAAGGAGAACTGTTATGCTTGGCAGATTGGATAATAATCATAATATGGATCATTATTAGCTATAAACTATTTTGCTTGTATTCTTTGAAAAGAAAGATTCAAACATACGGGACGTATGGTTGGATCACATGTATATATATAAGGAAGATGGAAACAACCTCAGGATACCCCCCTGATGAAGGCCTGATGGTGGTTTGTTATATGATTCCACAGTAGATATACCACAAATACAATAAATGACACAACTATTGTGAAGAAACAGAAATTATTTTATTTCTTCCCTGACTTGTTTTGCAATTAAACACTAACAGAAGGCTGCAGCCAGTTCGCCAAAAATACAAACCGAGAAAGACAGTTTTTAATATTCGAAGAACAGTTATTGATTGTTTTAGCATGAAGTGATATCTTCTTTAATTGCTAGTTATTTGCCCAGTTCTTTCATCTGAAGAGCTACATTTACACAGATCAGATCAGCCACAATATTGAATCCACCTGGGCTACCTAGCTGCTGACCCCTGTAAACCACTATATGGACTTAATGTTGTGGCTGATCAGTGTACCTTATCAAGAAGCTTTAATTCAAGTAAATACATACGGTTTTATGCTAGTTTCATTCGCAAGTTGTGTGGTTGTTGTGGTTAGATGATTATGTAATTGTAGCAGATTTATTGGTTTCTACCGCAAAACAAACTTTATAATCTGTATAATTATTTATACACTGCATGTCCAAAAAAAAAGTCACAAACGCTAATAATTCATTGGAACGCCTTCAGCTTTGATTACGGCACATATTCACCGTGGCATCTTTTTGATAAGCTTCGGTCTCAACATTTATTCCCGTCCAGAGTTGCATTAATTTTTGCTAAGATATTATATTGATGGTGGAAGAGCCAGACGGCTGCGCAAACTCTTCTCCAGCACATCCCAAAGATTCTGAATGGGGTTCAATGGTGGACAATCCATGTGTGAAAATGATGTGTCATGCTCCCTGAACCTGAAACTCTCTCACAATTTGAGCTCGATTAATCCTGACATTGTCATCTTGGAATATACCTGTGACATCAGACATGAAAAAATCCATTGGTGTAATAACCTGGTGATTCGGTATATTCAGGTAGTCAGCTGACCTCATTCTTTGGACATATAATGTTGCTGAATCTGGATCTGAACAACTGCAGCAACCCCATATCATAGCACTGCCCTCGTGCCCTTGTACAGTAGGCACTAGGTGTGATGGGTGCATCACTTCACCCTCCTCTCTTCTTACCCTGATGCGCCATCACTCTGGAACAGGGTAAATCTGGACTTATCAGACCACATGTTCTTCTTCCATTGGACCGTTCCTAACCCAGTTTTAGTAGTTTTAATCTCCTTATAAGTGTTTTTTGCTTGATGCCAATAATTTGACCCTTTTCAAACAGATTAACATCTTTTCCATGACCACAGGATGGACATGGTTGTTTAAGAAATGAGAAGTTATTCACTGTATCAGTTAAGTTAGAGTTAAATAACTTGTTGGCAGCTGAAAAATAATCATCCATGTAGTATTTATCCAATGGGAGGCTCTTACCCATTTGCTAATTTAAATCCAGGTGGTGACTTTTTTTTTTTTTAGAAAGGCAGTGTAGTTCACAAACTTGAATTATTATTAATCCTTGTTAATGTTGAATCTATAATGCTTTATTTGTGCAAACCTTAAAGACAGAAATCTGACATGAAATGCAATGTGAATCAAGGCAGTCCGTTTCCATATTTATTTAGTGTATCTCCATCATTTGATTCATCTAGGTGCCAAAACATACAGTACACTAATGTTCATCCACATTGATTCAAGTTCATTTTAATACACCAATGCCCTTAATGTATCATAAATAACCAACTGCTTATTTCATGAGGTTGTCTCTGCAGTGTAGGAACATTGTTAATCATAAATAACTAAAATGGGCACTGAAGCAGCACAACAGTAATCAGTGTATTAACTGTTACTGAGACAGAAGATTATTTATGATGTTGTCATTAGTTAAGTTTAATCAGTTAATTGGAACAAATGATTTGATTTCATACAAACCCACAATATATTAATAAATGTCAGCGCAATTCAGCTTAAAGTGATGAGGAGACATGTTTGAACCTGCAGCATATACAATTTTATTCCTGTGCTAGGGGTTTGCTTGGCTGTATCATAAATAGTATCGTAAAAAATAGTGCATGCATGTGTGTGTGTGTGCTGACATGTAAATGATGACATAGGAACGGGAGTAGGTTGTAAAGTGAGTGACTGATGGGCTCAGATGAGCGTGATTTGATGTAAACTTGACGTCAGGATGAGACACATGGCCCATGTCCTTGGCCAAACTCATGCAGCAAAAAGGATAGGTGTAGCACTACACCCACCTATTTCAAGTGTAGCCCAAAAGCATGCTGGGTATCTGGGAAGCTTAAGAAACGATCTGTGGTTAAAGAGATGCATGCAGAGTCAGGAGAGCAGGAAGCACACAGACTCATGGAAAAATTAACGGAATACATGCAACAAAGCTGCAAATTTAAAACCAAAACAGTGGTTACCATGAGCATCGAAGAACTCCTCATCTGAGCTGTCATCTGAGTCCCGCGCTATGCTCTGCATCCTCCATTCTGAGATGCTGTGACGTGATGGACTCACTGAAAAACCGCAGATGAACAAAAAATTCACTGTTATTTTGGGACATGTGTTTCGGCCTCTCTCTTTCCCTTTTTAAACACACACACACACACACACACACTCTCTACAACAAAGAAATATTGCACAATCTCCCCCAGCCCACACACACACAGTGTTATATAAACATGCAACAGTCTCTGTGGTTCATTACTTCATCACAGATGGACTGTTAGGTGGTCAGGGGGGGTGTGAAAAGTGAGGCCCAATTTAACACAGACAAGCTACAAGCACACCAACAACTAAATGCCAGATGAGGAAAATGGCGATACTAAAAGCAGGTCTTGTCTATCACATGTCTTCAGTCTATGCCTCATATATCATTACTGTGGGGGAAGAGGGGGGGGACATCACTCTGAGGGGCAGGCTGCTGAGAGGGGGGCACAGCTGTGGCTGTCAGCACAGAGAAAGAAGCAGCAGTGGTGGAAGGGAGGGTCACTGCAAAGTGTCAGCCTCCACTGGTCAGTGATGTCAGCACTGCTGCTTAAAATAGCCCAGGAGAGAACCACAGGGGTAAAACGCTGGATGAGAGTCAGGGTCCAGTTAGTGGTGCCTTGAGGCACGGGTGACACTGGAGATAGGTGTGTTCAGACATGTGATGTCAGAGTTGCTACTAAAAATAATCCACGTGATATCCAACACGTTGTAAGGTTGAGGTGAGAGAAGTTGGATAGTACAGTAAATGTGGAGATGTAAATAAATCTCAAAGTCACAGTGAGAGAAAACATTTCAGTTAACATCAGGCATTAGACAAAAGGCAAAGCGTGCATATCCTAAAAAGCTGCACCCATGGTGTTTGTCTTTATTAACATCAATTAAACAATCTAAGTTTTTCACTACAGTCTGGTTCATTCAACTTGGAGTAAATTGCTGATGTCAATGAACTTAAGATATTTTGATAACCAAATTCCTAAAAAGGTGGCTGAAAAATGTTTTACATAGCTTCTTAACTAAAATTACAGTTAAAGTCAATTTAATTACACAGTGTGAGGTGTTTCTATCCTATTGTTATAGGAATAAACTGAAATTCAAATGAAACCAACTGTTCTTGTTCACAAAAAAGCTAACTAATAACTTTTAATGGCAACTTGTTCACTCAAAAGACTCCTTTTAGAAACAGGATAAAAAAAATGAGACGCATATATATATATGTGCTACTTTGCACAAGCTTGACCTTGTTGAATTCTTCAAACACCAAGTTATAGTGTAAATAGGTTTCAAATGTCACAAGTGCCTGCATTTACTTATCGGACAGCATTTCTTTGTTGTTAGTACACTTAATCGTTTAAAGTAAAAAGGAGTCAGGTGACAGACTGAAAGAAATAAGCCTTCAAGTCATGTTGAAGTGTTAATATAGATGTGATACTGTGTAAGCTACTTTAAAATCCAATGGATAACAAATATAGATTCTTCGGATACCTTCCACACCAGTGCCAGTCTCACACAAAGCCACACACAGGGGGGACACAGGACACACAGAGATGGCGTACTCCTCACCTCCTCTCTTGGATGAGCGAGACGATCGGGAGGAAGTGGACCACTGCTTGGTAAGTATACCTCGTGGCTGGAGGGTCTCTGTAGCTGTGCTGACAACCACCTCCTCGGCTTCGATGGAGCTGATAGCCTCTTTAGCCTCCTGGTCTTTATCTGGAGATGGAGCTCCTCCGTTGGCTTCTGTGGCCTCCTCTGCTTGGCTGTACTGCGCCATCTTCCTGGCCAGGGCCAGTTGAGTTTCCAGCTCCAGCTGCCTGATGTCTTCCATGGTCAGACCGTACCACTCATCCTGCCAACACCAGGCCTGCCGGTGGGCACGCACCATCACCTTTCTCAGTCCTAAGGACAGACAGTGGAAGATATTACCCACACTTTGGAAACCATAAGATTAATACACTGTTACTGTTGATTAAAAAAAACCCTACAACATTACATGACAGACACCTGTGACTGTACTCACCAACATCATGAATGAAGCGTTCAATTTTTGACTGCATGCCCCAGTAGCGGAACTCCACCTTACACAATTTGTAAGCACACATAATAGGGGTCTTCCCCGGGTTATTGTTGTACTCTTCTATCCAGTCATCCAGCAGAGGACCCCTCTGTGTCTTCATTGACTTGTAGAACCTTGGGTCTTCCTCTGCTTTGTACTCGTGAGGGGCGATGGGGTCTGTCACAATGTCGATTGGGTCTGCCAAAGATAATTCACATTCACAGTGCTAAGACTACGTGGCCAATTGTATTGATGGTCGTTGTGCACAGGTGATAATACATATTGTCTTTAATTTCATGTCATGTTATTAACATAAGTGGGTCACAACCTGTACTAGCTTAAAGGCTCAAACATCCTTTTACAGAATCCCAGACTGACTAACAATATTATTATAATCAATGTTGCAACTGAGTCACTGACTAACATAGAGCCTTACATTTCTGAGCAGCTTAATATTCATGAGAAAACATGCTCCCAACCACAAAAAAAAAAAAAAACAGATGCAGTAACTTTAAATTGCCACAAGTGGGCCTCACCTGCTGTTTATGTATGAGACAAGAGGACAGATAAGAAGACACCATCAGACCAAAACCTACTAAAACTAACCTGTCACATTAAGCAAGTACTTAATATACATGGTAGAACATGCATATTGTGCTTGCTATATGGTTTACTTTCACAGTTAATCTGAGTTTATGTTGTAATGAATTAGAATTAACCCCAAATTGTCTCACCAATACTCCTCTGTCTCTTCTCTGCTGCAGACATGTTGAAGACATCGGCTTGGTTGCCAGTGTCGGGCTTGTAGTAGGTCTCAATGTCAATGGAGAACTTTTCAACAAAGGGACAAGTGTATCTAAAGGATAAAAGGCAACACAATTAAGTAAAACTAAACAGACTGTTCAAACAAAGAACATTACAGGTGGACATCTGCTGTCATTCAGAGACTTAGTTTTCATCTAAATGGCTCAAGATCAGAACTATTTTATTTAGAGTGACAACACCCTCTCACTGCTGAGGATAGAAGAAGTGTGAGCCATGCCCATCTGTTCCATCTGAGGTGTCTGCAGCAAAGCTGTCACTGGTTGAATAGATGTGTCAACAGACACTTGCAGTCTATCAATATCCTGACAGTATAGTCAAGGGCACATCTCTTTTCAGCACCTTCACGTCTCTGTGTTTGTTAGGGCTCGCATAGACAAACAGGCTGACACCCTGAGAGTGAAGGGCCATCAATATCCAACGGCCTGACTGGCAACTTTCAACTTTCAGAAAACTTTAATTATTTTTGGCTTTTACAGGGGACCAACAGCTAGAGCAGGACTTTAGACATGGTCGTGGGACTTTAAATACATTATGCTGAACAAAGGCGCTGTTGTAATTATTATCTATCTTCTGAGCAGTTATGTGTTGAACCTTTGTCTTTAAATGTGTACAAACTTTCAAACTGTAGTGCTTTTATATTTAAAATAACAAATCTAAAGTTTTTGTGTAACCTCTACATTTATTGTTGCACTCTGACTCCTGCTTGGAAGAGGTTGGTAGGCAGTTTTCTTGCGGGTGCAAACCTCACCTAGTGCGGGTGTAAGGATAGGCATTCCAGGACTCCTCTTCAACCCTGAGTGCTGCTTTGGGCAAGATGGAGCGAAACCAGCTAGGAATGTGCATGCCAATGTGGTAGACCTTGTGGGTGTACTGGCCCGTCCCACCTGGTCCATCTGTGTAGGGCTTATTCTCTAGAATCTCCACTCCGCTACCTTCACCACAGGTCTCTTCTCTGCTCTTTTTCTGTGAGAGGAATAGTGAAATGGATAGTTTTTATGTTTGCATATATGCGCTGTAAAGTGAATAAAATATAAACATTAAATTTCTGTTAAATATAAACATATGTTCCAGATACAACTGAAACAAAGATACCGAAGGACACTGTCCTTTGTTACAATCAGTAGATGCAGGACAACACAACACGCACACACTAAAATTAATGGCTTCCTGAAAGATCTGTCAGTTCTGAATTGCAAATCGAGAAGCCCAAAAAAAGAAAAAGAAAAAAAAAAAGGCCACACCTTTCCTATATTTACATTTCATGTGCACAAAGGAAGACAGCCTGGGCAGAGCAGATGCAGTTCAGAAGAGTATCAGCTAGGTGAATCTGAATTTCAAAGACAATAAGCTGTGTGGCATGGAAAGAGGAAGAAGTGTGATTGTTATGAAATCTGTGAAATGGCAAATCTAGACAGTAGAGCATAGTCCAAGTGCTGACAACACTAAAACACTTGGAGCAAGGAGCAATGACCATGAATGTTAAACATTATAGATATATAATCTTTCTACTTCTCTTATCTGCTGTTGTTCAGTCTTCCCACATACATCTCAAAGTATGTTTAGCACAGTATTTAATGCAGCGCTAGGACAACAGGAAAACAGATTTCTCCAGTCAGTCCAGAGGGGAGAGGCGATGCAGGCGAGGCAGTGAATCAGTGGAGTAGGGAGGAGGAAGCCATGTGGCATCCAGCACTCTGGACCTCATTACCTCTGACAGGTCATTCATTAGCCACCCGCTCTGCTCTCAACAGCCCAGACACAGCTCCAAAGACACAGCACAGACGCTACAGCACTATCAAAGCAGGGACACACACAGTACACACTGTTGTTCATGTAAACGTCAGGTTTACACTGTAGTGTCTGCATATAAATTGTATAAAAAATATGTACAACCACGAAATATCACATATGTAATAAGGAGTCTGCACAGATTAACTATTTCAAACTGTGGAAAGGAATAGTTCACACCTAAAATAAATCACATCCTTCCACTTATACAGGGCAGCATCTGTTGGTGTTTTAATTATATTGACCCAATAAGGTTACCGCATTATTGTGAAAACTGCTATTATTATACTTATAAAGAGAACTGCTGTTGAAACTGCATCTCAAAATGTTGAGAAACAATATGCGGATGTTAAGACAGCAGTCCAGATAAGGAGCAAAATAAGTTTCACTGTGCTCTGTGGTGAATAGTTCCTTTAATTAGGCTGCTGACAGGTGACTGCAGCCTGTCAGAAGCAGTGTCTCTTCCTCTCCTTCAGAGCAATATCTTCAGTTCACCAGACAAAAGATTATAAAACACTGGCCAGGACTCAGCCAATCCCTTAGGGTAAAATTGAAAATAACAGAGCAGGTAACAGGACTAAATGGACGCTGAATGTAATGTTATACTCCTAATGAAAACTGTCTGCTTTTTTCATTTCTGTACAGATGTAAACTGTACCTGTGGGGGAACAGAAATGAACAAACAGTCTTCAAGTGGTTTTGCAAGTGTGTGTCAACTGACTTCATAGGGTAGAGTGAGTGGGCTCTCATCTACACCATTCTACTATGAAATCCTGTTTGGCTTTGGACACAGAGGCAAAATGCACACAAAAGTCCTGCCCTAAAACCTTTGCCACACAGCACTCTCTCTCTCTCTCTCTCTCTCACGGCCACCTTTCTTTAAACAACCATCGAACCCTTACAAAATAAAGGCTACCACCATGAAAGCCTCCTGTACTCAACAATACAGCTTTGACAGGATGGGAGTCATATCCTGGTTTTTTCTTGCCGTCAAGTTAGTGAGGCATGTTTCCTGTTTGAGATGCTGCTTTTCACTTTGCTCCACAGATACAGTTGCTTAGTCAGAACATGATGGATGTGTGTGTGAATGAATGAGACGCAGTGAGATCCTCTCATAATTAATTTCTCACACATTCTGCATTTGCTTCATACATTACTGCAAATCCCTATGCAGTGATAACAAAGTTGCAATTAGCTATCAAATAAGAAGGCAGTGTTGTAAGGGCAAAGGAGAGGAAGTGAGAGGAGAATAGGGTGTGGTGCTGCCTGCTGAGGTGCAGATATGGCCATGCTGTCCTAAGGCCCTGACTTTATCTACAGTATGTGTCTTACACCTGGGATAAATTGCAGGCAGGCAAGCCTGAATGCTGCAGTTGCCCTGGTAACATACAGAATTGAAGAACGGGTGTCCACAGTCACCAGCAAAATCCTTGTTTCCTCTCTGCTCAGAATATAGCTCTCTCTTCTTTCCTTCCACCCCCTCTCTCATTTCTTCCCCTCCCTCCTTCACAGCCTCTCTTTTTGTCCTCCATTTCCTCTTTTCATTCACTCCCTCTCTTCAACAAAACCTGACCACTGGCATGCTGCTGATGTCATGGTTGCCACAGAGACAGAGGCCTCTCAGCAACAAGGCTGTGCAGAGATGGTGAGGTCAGGGAAAAAGGTAACTATGGGTCACTAATTTAAGAATTCCTCTTCCTATAATTTGTTTAAAAGTTTGAGAGCCCTCATATGAACAGTTTCTTTACATATGCCAAGACATGTCTCTGCACAAATTCCTGTCTGAGACTAGCAATAAAGAGGCACCAAAGCAGGTCAAAACAAATCCTCCTGTAGTTAAGACATAGTTTTATATAATATATAACCCTCTACACGACACACTGTCAGACGCAACAAAGATTCTAAAGAAATTATCAGGTTTGGAAAAGTGTGGCACGGTGACTAGTTTGTCTTGAAACATCTACTTGCTCCGGGGTTTGTTCGCTGAGTCTTGTTCTCAGTCATTTATGGCTCAACAGGATTACCTGTGTGTTTGGAACAACAGGAGGAGGTTATCGAGCAAACAATAGAACCATAGTCAGGGTTGTGAACTCTAATTTTCCTTTACAGACCAATTTACTATTTATGGACTAGTGTTGTAATCATCAAAAGCAATTTGCATTTGTGTGGACAAAACAAAGACATGCCTTTACAATGGTGTCAAGTTACTACAACTGATCTTTCAAGTTTGTATTTAGACAATCACTTTCAGACAAACTGAATGAAATAGACAAGAAAGAAAACTTTGCAGGAAAACAATTGAATAAAGCTGTATGTGAATGTTTCAGTGTTAATATATCAGGGAGTGGATGATATTTTCAGACAACATTGTCAAAATAAACAAACACTTTATGGAGGATTAACAGACTTCCTTGTTGGAAGGTCAGCAGCTTGAAGGCATGCTGGGGTTTCCTTACACCCCAGCACACCTTACAATTTTTTTAATTCTCTAGTGGAGCTGCTCACTGAATGCTGCAGTACCCATGTATGATCACCTAACCAAAACAAATATGAAGAGCATCAGGTGGGTAACACTTAAGTTAACTTACTGTGTCTATAAAGTTGAGTTCTTGTAAATCCAACACAAATTTATGGGATTTAGCTCCTAATAACACTTGACACCGCACTAGGAATACTCCCTGCAAGTCCTATTTCCTCAAAATAAAAGTAATTTTTTTAAATTAACATGCCACCATAAATTAATTGAATGGGAAAGTCACGCCACTCAGCAAAATGCCTCATCAACCGACTTCAACTTAAACATCATCCTAAGTTTAATGCTCATCAACAAAAAGTTAAACTACCACTTGTTCTACACATTACATAATCACTCAGCTCAAATCCCTACACTGAGTGCTGAGTACAAAGATCAATATGTGCCTTAGATGACAAACGTTTAAACTGAAAAATGCACCTAATGTCTAAAAGTGTATATGTCTACACAACAGTAACTAAATAACTACTAAAATAGAACACAATCTGAGTCATTGTGATTTCGTCATACATCTCCTGTGTGCTGTTGCACACAGTGGCAGTACTATTGGATTAAATAAATCTGCTTTAATGTACTCATGCGATTTGAAGAGAAAATATGTTGCCACATAGCATAACTAGCTGTAGCTGTGTAAACAAGTCGTCCCTGCTTGCAAATGTAAACCCTAAAGCTCCTCCACAGACCCTCAGTCTCCAGCTAAAGGCTCAGTTAGAAAAATTAACCTGTCACACATACAAAACAGTATGTTCATCTCTGTCTATCATGGCTCTGTGTGTGTGTGCGTATAGCAGATGCCCACACCTTGCTCCTGAAAGAACACACAGCCTATGACATGTGGAACCAGCCAGTTTCAGAGAGTTTGAATTGGATAATCTATCAGAACACAAGCTCTCTTTGTTCTGCTACTCCACCAGCGTCAGAAAACGTGTGACCAATCATTTCGCAAATCACTCTGCGATCACACTCTTAAAGAAATCCCTTGTGTTCTTTATCTTCTACTCGATTGCTTGTTTTTCCTCTCCTGATTTCTGCATCACTTGGCTGTCTTCAGCAAGGTATGTGTGTGGGTGAGAATCTGGTGGTTTATATGGTGTTGTGACCTCACCTGGATCATATAGAGCTGGGCAATGCGGTACTCCTCCACACTCATGGGCATGGGGATGCGGTACTCCTTGATAAGCATGTTGAATTTTGGAGAAGAGGAAACGGGGGGGTCGGGAGAAGATTGACAAGGGATGGGGAAAGGAGTGACAGAGGGAAGGGAGGGGGAGAGGGAGCAGAAGAGACTCTAGGAGATCCTATATGTGACTTGTCAAATCACCAGCTGAAGTCCACATTGATGGTTCCTGTGGGGGAAGATGCAAATAAAGGCATGAGGTACGTAGGCTGTAGATATATTTAAAAATAAATACCTACGAGCATCCAATCAGTGAAGCTTGCTATAGTCAGAAAGCGCTGTGGAGCTTAATAGCGGACCAAAATACTTCTTGAAAAACAGCTCTTCAACATCTATCATTTAAAGCAGAAGCAAACTTTAACCAGCGTAAAAAAACATTCATCATGAGCAAAACATAACAGACTCATTTCAGAAGATGCAAGATTCCTCCGCACACGAGAGTAGTTCATTCTCATCGCTCGCACGCAGGTGAAGAGAGAAGAGCTGGAGTGATATACACTCAATAAAGCTTCTGAACGTCTGGTCCAAGCCTTCCACTGAAGACAAGCATTAGCTTTGCGTCTCCATCTGCGTCTCAGGTCCAAGTAAAGAACTTCCCAGGATAAACTTCTGTTCTTATACACAGGCCAAAACTCTGTGTGTGAGTGTGTGTGGGGGTGTGTACCAGAGAACACCCATTCCTTGCCGGTCCCAACAAACAACCTATCTCTCCCAACCCTTCAGCGCAGTCACATGAGGGGGCTCATTCAGCATAAGATTAAAGTTGAGTGGGGAGCATTACATAACAATGTAAGAGCCCCCTGTGAATGATTGAGATTTCACAAACAGCAGCCTTAGAATTACACAAAGCATTGTTTTCAAACCACTGGGCAGATTGGTGAAGGTGTGGGTTATACATATGCACTGTGTGGGTGGCGTGATTTGCAGAAGTCTGCTCTGACCACTAAGGGAAGAGGAGCTCTCAAAAGCCAAGCAAGTACAGAACAAGATCATGACTGTACAGCACTGCACTGTGCTGTAGTGGGAGTTTATCTAAATTAAATATCGCAGGTGTCAGCTAAGGTGACATTAACTGAAGAGGAGTCAATAAGGAAAGGGAGATATCAAGCAGCATGGTTGCTGAAGGGAAAATATTTAACACTACTACAGGCTAAAATCCAATCTGGACATGTGTCATTTTGAAAGAAAAAAAAAAAACTCCACACTTGTTAATATATTAACAACAAATATATCAACAACAAACATTAAACATCTATTTATGGAAGAGATATGTGTGCTTTCATACAGTATGTCTGGTGGAAAGCACAGAGGACAGGATCTTAGTCACAGTGCTCAGAAGACTGTACCATACTGTACAATATGTGTGAGGCAAGCAACCCCGTCCTGGCACTGCTTGCATTTGAATGACTTAATGTGACTGCACAATATTACATAACCAGAAAATGTACTTATTTCTGACCTATGTCAGCAACTAGACCTCACTCTGGCACCTAGCCATCCTGTCTAATATTTCCACTGCGTCACTTACCCACTGAACAAAGGCCAGCGTTTGTGACACTCCTGGTATAACCAAGAGTTCTGGTCCAGCACCTATTCAGTGCTTACGCCCACAGCTCTCTGCTGGCATGTTCTGCTAATAACCGCTAGGACAAAGATGCAGCCTGCTTAACTTCTCAACGCAGACCAGATGCTTACTAAAGACACTGGAAGGTGTTCTTGTTAAAACAGGGTGTCTTCTATATATACTTTCCAAATGATATCTTTGTTTTACACACAAGAACATGCATTGACAAAATCAGAGCAGAATGCCACATTTTGCTGAAAATAACTGCACCCTGGGGAAAGGCAGGGATAAAACTAGGCTAGCTGGAGAGGCCTGGAGAAAAGCCTGCGGCTCAGGAACCCGAGAGGCCTCCAGATGTCAGAGCCAGGGTTTAGAGGGGAAGGTCACAGTGATCATCCTTCTGACAGTGTTGCACAATCTACTTTAATTATAGTTCAGCAATGTGTCAACAAATTGACTGTGGATTGCAACTGATGCTGCAACAAAGAATTTCCTCTTGGCCAGTGACTCTGCGTCTGACAGCTGTACCAATTTGGATATCATTCAGAGTGACATGGTGAAACAGATTCTATTGTCTGCTGGAGAATAACCACAGTGTGAATCAAGTCCAGCCAGCTGCCACGACATTAAGATACATACATGACGTGATACCAGGTATGTAATAACGGGTGACAAGGCAAATGGACAGTAACATCAGAGGGATGCTGTACAGTCACAACACTACTCTGTCCAGCAGGACATGTTGGGGGCCTATAATGATGTTGCTGTGCAAGGATTTGTGGTGAGGCTGATGCATTAATTATCTGCCCAACTGTCACGCAGGATTATGACAGTTTTACTGTTCGTGATAGCTGATGCTAATATCTTTATTATCAATTAATCCATTCATTTTTTGAAGTAAATTCATTTTAGACAGTGATATCAAATACAACCACAATTTATCAGCAGGTGTTTAAACATTTTTCTTTCACCATGATACATCTAGTCAATAGATTTTTTATTGATCCATTAATGAAGTTGTTGTTATTGCAATTTATCTTGCTTTTATGTTTATACAATGAATGTAGACTGACCACAAATATTCCATATGTTCATATCTATGTTGTTTTCAATAACACACATTGCTTTGCATTGAGTCACTACCATTTAACACATTTTTCAGGCTTGTTAGATGGAGATTCTATGTTCATTTTAGTTTCAGCTTTCATCTCCACAATCTGATGACGTTGTTGAAATAACATTTTTATGTTTATTTTCAGCATTGCTTTTAGCAAAATATGGAAGGATTTACCATATAGGATACAGCTCTTCCCAGCAAAATTAGGACTTCATTTAATAAATTAGTAGATTTCCCAAATGCCTACTACACAGATACAATTTTAAGTTTGAACCCGTTTCTGTTTGACTTTTTTTTTTTTTTTTGACTGGTGCAGATGCGGTGCACTGCATTGGACCTGTAATGCACAATCCACCAGCGGCCTCGAGAGAGTACTGGCACCATGCTTGACCCAGAAAAAAGAACTCTCACACACACAGCTTAAAAATACCCTGGTCACAATAATCCTAGCATACGCAAGCAGAGTGCTTGACGTTGTTTGTTCAGAGAATATGCTCATTCCCTTCTAAAAATACAGTCTGCCTCCCGCCAGGCAATGACGCAATAGCAGCACACACGAATGCACAGCGCTCATCACACAGCAGCCCCCGATGTTCCTGCTCCTGTTTCGACAAAACTGAAGCCAACAATAGTTATAAGCTTTGTTTGCCCGTGCTGTGGCAGCACCTTGAACCCTGAGGTGTGTAATGTAACTACCTCAAATTTCTTAGGCTTGATGAACCATCAGAGGTTCTGAACAATTCTCCAGGCAATGAGTGTCTGAAATTATTTAATTTACGCTAAAGCAAACTAGACATTAGACATAAGCTAAAAGCTTCTTCAAGGCATTAGTTTGACGCAGCCACTCTAGTCTAGTGAAGCATTCCAGATAGCATGATGCTTGATCCTACAAAAGCCATAAGGACAGTGCCTGCAAACATAGCTACATCTGTGTGACTGCCAGAGCTGGTAAAAACAAACAAACAAACAAAGATGTGCACATGTGCTCACCTTTAAACAGGGCTAAATGTCTGACCTTAACAGATGAAACCTGCTTACTCCACTAAGCAAATACTGGATTATCTGTTGCAGACCGAGGGCTCTTACTTCTACCTAAATATCAAATCTTTTTTTTTGCTCTGAGATCTATTTTCCTTGCTACCTCAGGCTCTTCAGTAACACAATATTGGAAAGTGGCATTGCTAACAGTCTGAAGGTGCAACATACAGTTTGGGATTCATTTTATACAGGTTGACCAGAGGACAGAGAGCAAAAGCTGGGCCTTGCTGTGAACAAAAAGCAGTATACTCAGAGAGCGCTGTTGGTCTAAAGGAGGCTTTTTTCCCCAAAGACCACAATGGTAGCACTCTTTTAAATTTAGTGAGCTGTTTGAGAGAGTACCACTTCAAGTCCAAGCAACAGAGGAGGTGGTGAATCCAAGAGGAGCTGGCAAGGGGGGGCAGGAGTTTCCTCGTGACTCACTGGAGGCAGGACCCCTTTAAGTGGAAAATGTTAGTCCCTGGAGTGCCTAAAATACCATAGATCACTTTCACACAGCATTGCCTTGACATTGAAGACTCAGCTTCAGCTATGACAACTGCTGCAAACACAGCCTTGGCCTGTGACAAAAATCCTTGATTGACTTGATGGGTTTAGCCATCAATCCACTTAAAATTTTAAAAGGCTTGAGAAATTGCTGTTCGTGCCAGTCTGTGTGTGCAACACCCACAGCCTGGCCAGAGTGAAGGAGTTTAACATCCACTTGCCACAACCAAAGAGGCCATGCATATTTCAAAGAAGCGCAGTGTACAAAGATTAGACTTCTCTGTCCCACTGAGAATCCAATAAGGAGAAAATGTGAAGCCTCATTAATCAGATGTTTAACTTATATAAACTATTTGGCACAGATTACTGAACAAAAATGTACACCCTAGAAAGCATGCCTCCCTATTTTGGGTCTGAGAAAGAATGGGATATACATTCTTCCTTCCAGACTTTAAATCCGTCTGTATTAAGGTTTTAAATTGTAACTCGAGAGGCTCAACATTTACCTATCCTCCATCTGTGAAAGTGAAGGGCATTAATCAAACATACATTTTCTAAGATCTCTAACCACTTTACTTAGGACAGTGGGTACAATATATCTGTACAGTATACAGGTGTATTTTAGGTGAAGGCTGTTTGAATTCAATAAAGCAGCAAAAAGATGAGTAAACATTTTTCATTTCTCTATATTTAAAAAGTAGTCAGGATTGTCTGTGTGCTGTACATAATGAATACGCAAAGAAAGGAGGAGCAACATTTGAATGATCCGGTATTTAGTTTACATCACAAACTCAAATTAAACTGAGACTAAGCTAATAAAATAAACAAACGCTGAAGCAACATAATGTGCTCTCCTAACAAAGGAGGAGTCCTCTGCAAAGTCTCTACTGTTATTAGCAGCGCTCTAAGTTAAGAGAACGTTGATCATACAGATACAATAAGATTAAAAAAAAAAGTAAAATCACAATAAATTGTGGTGTGTCATCTTGTGCTACATAGTGTAAATACAGTAAGGCCTCATGATGCACACTAGAATAAGGCCATCACTCTTCCTGTCCCTCAGGACCATGCTCCTCCACAGGCTAAGGAGGTGGGATGCACAACCTGCCCTTGTTCTTTTCTCATCATTGCAGTACAAGGGAAAGTCTAAAAATACTAAACACCCTGTGAGCACCTCCTCCATTGGGTTCCTCCTCCTTCTCCTCATCCTCTTCCTCCTACAGTAGCCCTGCAAGAAAAAGCTGCTTCTAAAAATTATCCTCGCTTACATAGGTAGGCAACGAACAAGAACCACACAAACAGTACAGAATGTGGCGTCGAGAGAAAAGCAAAACTTTTTAGGGAACACTGCTGCAAAGCAAGATGATAAATAACCAGACAAGAAAATTGGTAATCATCCAATGGCAATGACCTTCAGCACAGACGAGGCAGGACATTCTTCATATTTATGGCAAAAAAATTAATTGAAATGAGGATAATGGCACACTAAGCTCCAGCAGTGTCCCTCTCTCAAGCACTTCATTTCATGTGTGTCATTAGCATGATCAGTAGCTGGAGTTTTGTGTTTCTCACCAGACAACGCCTCCTGCCTCTAACTGATAAATCTAAATCATATCACAGCTGATTGTTTATTGCTTGAAAATGTCAGAGAGAAAACAGAATTATAAAAGAAAGCCCAACACAGACACTGGCATTCAATATCAGCTGTTTCTTTCCTAACAAACAAATATAGCTGGATGGTGAGTTTCATGAGATCATGTAAATATTTGTACAACATCTCAAGACAAGTATGAACTGACTCAGGCAGATCAGTGAACGTCTCAACATTTGAAGTCTGAACCAGTGGAAATGAAGTTCAGCTTTAGATTAGATACCCCGACCGCATGTAATTAAAATTTGACGTAAATAAATGACTGCTGAGAACTTCAAGCTGCTTTAGTGAGTGAAGCCATTGTTTTCTTATGCCTCAGTGGTGCTCATCAGCTCACCATTTTCCTAAACGGGCCCGTTGCATACCAACTCTATCTCTAATCAACGTCACACTACACTCCGAAATCCAAAATTAGATGACCTTATATGCAAATTATACTTGGATTAAACAGTTAGGCAAGGTTAAATGAGGATCTCCCCTCTCTGTCACTCTCTCCATGCACTCAGACAGCCTAAATCAACTGCGCCAGTCTTATGTAACTCAGACAGATACAGAAAAGGAAAGCATCACTGGCCTAGCATTTTGACCATCCCTTTAGCTAATTCATGCAGCTCGCAGACCACAGGGCAGGAAATGCTCTTGTAGATTCAGACAATCTCTCTTAAACATCTCAATCAGGCTCTGCGAGGTTTTGGTAGCAACAAGATACTGATACAAATCAACGCCTTCCTGCTACTGTGGAGCTTTTTGCTGAGTACTTGCTCACCACTGAGAGCACAAAAGCATGGCACAAAGGCCTGAAGGAATAACGACTAATGGATTTCCAGTATCACTGCCTCTAGCAATGTCTTTCAACAGTGCAAAGTAGTTTTGACTATATGAAATACTACAGTGATGTGGCTGAGACTTGGTATTGCAGTGACACTCACATTACCAGTCTATGGCTGAATCCAGGCAGGTTCACATGTATCAGATATTCAAGCTGCATGATGTGACTGACAGTCAACTAGTCTGTGATAACACTATAGCAATTTTGAATGGCCATTGTGGAATAAGAATTAAATATAATAAGCTGAACTTGAATTATTAGCATGAAGATGAATAAATATTAAATAAAAGTTAGTTACTTATAAGCTTGAACGTCAAATACCATAGCTGAAAGAGGAAAATAAGCAAACTTCACTTGTTTCACATACATGTTTCAAATGTATGCATAGTAGTTTAAAGCCCATGTCATTTGAAATTTTAGAAAACAGTGGCAGTTTCATGGTGACTATAATAGTAGAATAGAAAAAAATATAGCTGAAGCAATCAATAACAGGTAAGTAAACAATAACCGTTTTCCCTGTTTAATAAGAATATTTTTAGTTCCTATTTACATAAAAAAAACTTTAGTACGACTCCCATAACTACCAAAGCACCCTTAACTACAGTATACCAAAGAAGAGAATTGAAATGGATTATATTTCACAAAACTTGTGAGAAATAATGTTTTGCTTGAGGCCAAAATGTATTCCCTTTCCTGCCCCTCTATCCTCTCCATCAATGCTTGAATGGGGGTTACCATGGAGACACAAGGGCCCTTTCCTTATTGGTTGCCAAGATGAAGTCAGAGTGACGAGGAAAGTAAAGACCAGACGCTGCCGGGGCTGATACTTGTTTCTCCTGTTTCTCCTGTCTCCACTTTCACTTTTCTCAGTTCCTCTCCACTACGGCTCATTTTCACCCAGCTCTTAAAAGAAGGTATTTGGTGTGATGGACATTAGCTAAACAGCACAAACCTAAATACAGCTAATTCAATTTCAATTCAATAAACTTTATTTGTCCCAGAGGGGCAATTTGAAGGCACATATGAGCAGCAAATTGGAGGAACAACGCAGTCAGTGTGAGGACATTTATTGACATAATGCATCCCCTAGCCCCTACTGTCATGTAGACCATGCTAATCTACTCTGTTTCAATTTTTAATTTATAACATGTACTGCCTTACCCATCACATAACCCTAAAACCTGGACTTAACCCAGAAACTGTTCTTTAAACACGCTTCTCATTGTAAGGACTGACTAAAATGTCCTCACTCAATAGGATAAAAATTAATGCTAATTAAACACACACACACACAAACACACACACACACACACACACACACACACACACACACACACACACACACACACACACACACACACACACAGCGGCTGGATAGTGTAGCAGTACATACACTAGCCCAAATATATAAATATAGAATATAAAAGAAAATACACAGTAAATGTAAAAAATTATAACTATAATAATTACTAAGTGGGCTTCATCAAACCTACTGGATATAACGTGCTGGTTTAAAAGTATCATGTGTTAACCATACTTTTGTTTACAATAATGCCAAAATGAGCCTACTTGCATCACTATAAAGGGTTTAAATGCCTGATGACCTGTGCATTTAAGCAGTTTTTCTTTGAGTCTTCTTGCCCCAGTTTCTCATGCTCTGGTAGCTAAGAGGAGAATGGATCACTTCACAGCGTGAACTTGGGATGGAGGCACAGAAATATATGCCAACATCAGCCAAAATGTGTATTAGAGGAATAGTGAGAAATTTGGAGTAAAAAAGGTGTTTAAATGATGTTTAGGTTATATATTTATTTCATATTTATTCGTCAGATTAACTACACCAGAATTCATCCAGAGCATTTTCAGGATTAATTTCATTTTCAGTCAAAGGGTTAACACAACTCTGATCTTAACACGGGAATCTCCACCTCACTCAGGTTTTATACTCTGTTTCGTTTTCTAGTTTACAGAAATGTAAGTCCTTGAGTCATCAGTTCAGTGCGTGCACCTGTATTCATTTAGAGGACAACATGTATCAAGGCAAATTAGCTGTCAGTGCTTCTCATGAAAAGCTGAGGCCGTCTGCTGCCCTTTGGTGAAATACCTCAAACTCTTTTGTGCAGCATGAATAACACAGGCTTCCCAAATCTGTGACCAAAGGCAGAAGCTGTCTCTCATAGTGACCATAAAAGGCCATTTTCAAAGATGCATGGTCTTGTGACTTTGACTAACATTTTGATGGTGTTCTGAGATCAGATTTCTAGGTCTGTGGAAAACCAGGCTTTGTCTCCTTTAGATTTTCTTATCAGGACCAAAGCCTACAAAAACCAAAAACTGTGTGTCAGTCTTAAACCATAAATGATTCTGACAACTCGTGCGCAGACACACAACTCTGAATGGATACACAGGCTTTTGTCTAGCACATGAAAGCAAAGAATGGGCAGAACACAGAGAGCCTTCCTCATAAAAGCCTGTGCACCAGCAGTAAAAAAGGGAAAGAGGTGAGGGGGCAGCAAGGAGGGTGAGTTAGGGTCTGAAGGAATCTATTTTTAGCCACAGAGAAATCAGGTGTGTATGGCCAACGGAAAAGAAAGAGGAGCGTGGGTAAAGGGACATGAAGCAGTGCTGTCGCTTTCATTTTACATGATCCATGTGAGTCAGAGAGCGCTGCAAGGGTTGTGGGTGGGGGTGGAACAAAACACAAACAAATATAAAATGGAATATATAGACCATGCTGATGCAAAAGCAGCACACAGCTTAAAAAACAGTAAAACCGTTTCTAAAATGTCATTTATAGACTTTGATGGTCAATGACAGCTTCACAATTGATGCGAAATTAATGGAAAATCAGGCAAGAAATCCACTATGTGACTGGGTGGTACAAGCAGCATTTCTAATTCACAGTAGACTATGCTCCTTGACGATTACATTAGCTAATGCACCTCTTACTGGAGATTCGGGCCTTGCACTGAAGCAGATACTGTTGCATCTTTCTGCCTATAAGCCAAGGAGTTTACTGGCAGACATGGTGTGTGTCAGAGTAGCTCAATTTCACCTTGTTCACAGGCCTGATGAATATCATGACAAAACAACACCCCCCTTCCCTGACAGCATGCATATAAAAGACTTCATTTCTCTTCCATAAAATGAAACTCAAGTAAGGACACAGGAAGGTAGTCGACTGCTATAAAAAGACCTCAGCTCTTCTCTGGAGTCCACCCACATTGCCAAAAAACTAATATCCAAAGGGAAGAGAACGTGGAGCAGAACTGCACAAAGCGTTAGTCTTTGTCTCATTTCCCAGACAACACCACTAAAGGAGCATTAGCAGTGATGTGCCATTCATCAGCTGGCTCATCAGGGATGTGTGGGGACAGGTTGCACCCCTGTTGTCCCTGTCAACAGATCAACACTAACATTAGCATCACCTGCCCTGTTCAAGAGAGCTGAGATGGGAGGGCAAGTTGGGGGAGAAGGCAGAAGAGTCTGTAGGACTCACGGTGCAGAGAATACACAATGTTCCATCCAGCGTATTGGCTGGCAACCAGGTGCATGATGGAGGCTCATCTACAATAGTGTCATGATGCCTGATTGTTCACTCAAGATGAATAAAAAATATATATACCTACAGATAACCAGCCAGCTGGCAATGCATCCCTGTACTCTCCTAAGAGGAGATCATAAATTGTAAAAGATGTTTTTCCAGGAGTGCTTCAAATCCCAATGGGTGACCAAACCATTGAAAAGGCACATAAACGTCTCTAGTTTCCACAAATATGTTACTGGCCGGGTAATTAATTTTTTTAAAACATCCTTGGGGGAGTGTGCACAAACCAATCTTCCCACCATGTTGATCAATATTCATTCTAAATATAGAAATGACTAATGATACTATTAATTTCTGATACATAGGCTGATGATGCACAACGGGCTCGTTATACAGTAATTTTAAGGGAAACATAGATGGAATGCATTTTATTTGGGTTGCTGCCCACTGTCACACGCAGTGGCAGGAACTTTTCAATTGGATATTACAAGATAAAGCTTACGGAAGATTGAATGCTTAACATTGATCAATCAAAAAATAGCAGGTAACCATTTTTGTTGCGATACAGTTAAGTGGACAGTTTTCCTGTTACCATTTTATCTGTTTCCCAAAGAAACGCAAGATCCTGGTGTTGTTCAGTATAAGCTATCGTGTGGGTGCAGTGCAGTGAATATGCAAAGAGGAAGTAATATTCCTCATATAGCCATCATCATTCACTAATTCCAAAGCGCACATCAGGCTGATCATGACAAGGATTCAGTTCTGGACACTCAACCTACTTATCTGGATGGAAAATTGCAGCTTAAAAAAGTCACATTTACCATCCAGTATCACAATTGTCCAAATCATATTTTTATATCAGGACAAAATGCTAATGCTCATTATTGTGTCATATTGTGGTACAGTTACAATGGTTGCTCAAACAACCTTGAAAAACCAAGGTAAATTTCACATGGCGCCATTTCCTGCTCTCTACTAACTAAACAAGCCAACAGTAACGTCCACTGACAGAGAAACAACACAGACCCAGAGATATTTTAAAAAGAGACCTGTGGATGATTGAGCACTTTAAAGGTTCTTATTAGGAGGTGCACTCATAACTTGTTAAAATCCCCTCAGGTGTTGTCAGTGTCTATTACAATCAGTTTCTATTGACTGTCAAAGAAATAGCAGCAAATGGCGTGAGTCTTTGTACCCGACAGTTATCAGCTGAGGGACACATTATTTAGACTATACAGTCCGAGATAACAAAGAGGGCATGTTGTGAATGCTCTGAATACTTAAAAGCTCTAATATTTGTCTGCAGGGTCATAACAAGTTGCATTCCCACATCACACACCAAGCTTTCGAACAAATCGACTTTTTTTTATAGCCCAACAAATTAGTCACAGGGCAATGGCAAATGCAACCATATCAACAATTCATATGGTCGGATTCACACATGATATGTTCTAGACAAACTTATCGGCTACAAGTTTGTCTGTTATTTAAAATAAGGCTCCATCTCTGGCACCATCTACTGCATCTTGTTAGCTGCCTTTAAGATTATAATTCCATCTTTTCTTGGGTGGGAGTGACAGTGGTTGTCTATATAAGGTGGGTGGAACACAAGATGCAGAATATCAGCATGCAGTGGACTTCCAAAATAGTCCACCGTCTGGTCTGTGTAAAGAGCCAAGACTATACCACTCCTCTGCTTAAATAACCAAACAATATAAAGGCATTACAAGAAGAAAAAAATAATTACACAACAGTTCAACAGGCTTTTATAAGATCAAAGATGGAGAAACACAGTTAGGAAAATGTCAAATTACCACACAAACAGACAAGTGAATTTATGATTTATGACATTACAGTGCAACATGCACAGTATGTCAGCAACTGAAGTCTCATCATGCTGAATCTTATTTACCAACTTAGTTAACACTCTTCAAAAAGCCATGCGGCTCTTTTTACTGTGTATGTACCTGGTGCTGTATTTGCTCTTCCTCTGCGAGAGATCTCATTTGATAGTCAGCTCAAATGTTACAGACATGGAACCAAAAGATGTGGTGAGCAGCTACACACGTCATTCAAACATTAACTGACAGGAAATGCGTATCTTCTTGTTTCCTCAGCTATATAGTTAGGACTCAACGGCTTTATACTCATTTGTCATTAGTATTGTTATTAGTGACTAGATTATTGACTTATGCAATAAGTAAATCGCAAGCAAATTGAGGACTGTGGTAGGAACACAGACAGCCTCTCTCACTGCTATGAATACACGATCTGAGACACATGCACACAAGTTACTGGCTCCTCTGTCAGGAATTTTCCACTCGACAGTCACCCAGACATACAGCGTACATATTTACATATTCTTAGGCTGTTTTCCTCCTGATCATCAGCAGGTTGTGAAGCACTCCTGTAACTGTATAACATTAGTGGAGTGGTGGATAATTTTAGGCACCCTGTGTCACATGAATGAGCAAACAGCATCTGCAGTTTAAAAAAATTATTATCTTCATGTTTCAAAAAGTATCTCTACTTTGCTTTTTGTGTTGGCTTTAAAAACAGCAACAACTGCTTTAATCTATCTAATGCAACTGGTGAACAGGGAGAACAAATCTCATCTAAAAATCCACACTGGTCTGAACCATAATCACCTCCACTCTATCTCCTTCAGTAGTGTGATAGTGCATCTTGTGTGTCACATACAGTGGACAACATAAGTAAGTAGTAGTGAACCTTTTGAAATTTAATGGTTTTCTGCACTAATTTATTATAAAACAAGATCTGATCTTTTCTCTTAGTCAAGAGTATTAACAAATATAATATACTTATAATAATAACACAAAACTATTCCTGAGCTTTTATGTTTTAATTGGGAATGATAAAAACCTAATAGTGCTTGTGGGAAAAGTATGGGAACCCTTGAAATTAATAACTAGTAAGCAGCAGTTTCCTTTTTTGTGTACTGCCATAGACATTGCTTGTTCAATGTTTTACATTTTGTAGACTCATAACCACATATGTTAGCCGGTTTTAATGATAAAAAGGTTCCTTTTTTACCTCAATAATGAGCGTTTGTTGTGCTTTTGTGGTCATTTTAACTGGCCGGTTTGTCTAACTGAAGACTAGGGGAATATCTAGTCAAGTCTTTTCTAAAGTCTTGGACATCACTTTGTAACCCTTTCCAGCTTTATGTAAATCCTCAATTCTTGATCGTAGATTCTCTGAAAGCTCCTTTTGGTGAGGTATGGCTCACATAAGTATATTTTCTTGTGTGGAACAAACTCAAAATGTTTGAGTGTTTTTTGTCAGTCAAAGTAGTTCTAGTCCACACCTACAAACTAATTTTCTTAACAAGACTCCAGGTATGCTAACACCTGACTCCATTTAGCTTTTAAGGTCATTATTCCAAGGGTTCACATACTTTTTTTTTTTCCACTAGCACTATGAGGTCTTTATGGTTGTTCTCAATAAGCCATGAAAGATTTAGAAGCTACTATTTTAAGCAAATTATTTTTGTTAATACTCCTGACTCAGATGAAGAACAGATAACGTTTATGACAATTAATGCGGAAAACTACAACATTTCAAAAGGTTCACATACTTTTTTTGCCACATTATAAGAGACACCTGAGAGTTTAAGAGTGAGCTAATGCCCTCCAATATTCCTTGGCTTATTGGAACACATTAAAACGTGATCAAAACGTCAAAACATTGTTCCTCCTTGGTTAAGAAATAAAATTAAAACCAGACAAACCTGTCATGTAAAAGTCCCTAACTGTGGTGAAAAACAAGCAAAAATTCTGCAGAGAGGTACGAGCACTTATTGACAGTCATGCAGAGCACACTTTATTCCCTAAACTGATCTTTAGCTCTAGCATGCCTTCTTAAGAGCTTAAAGCACAGAACAGGACACATCATATAGAAATCTTGTATTAGAGCAATTAGACTTGCTACAGAGTCACATCTATCCAAACTGTATGACCCACTCACACATATATATACACTGTATATATAATATAATATATTCACAATGTATAGTATATTTATGTTCAACTGTTAGGACTAATATGAAATCAGTCAGTGCTTGTGATCACTGAGACTTTTGTCTCTAGATGTCTGCAATGCTGCAGAACTTGCTTGAGAGAACAGCCCATAAATCATAGAGGTGTACTGTAAAAAGAATGGAAAGGCAAATAATTTTATAAAACATGAAAAGAGTACTGCAGCAGGAAGTCTATGTAGTTCTTTGCTTTCTAAATTCCTACATGCTGCTCTGTATGAAATTTTATACGACAAAACTCACCCAATATAAAATAGCATAATAAAAAAATCCAGGCTATTGCAATGGTTCTATAATCATCCAAGTAAGCACTAAACATCAAATTGAAAAAGAAGATGACATTTTCCTGTTCCAACTTGAGTATGATTTGACAAAAGTACTGTCCTCTTCTTCAATTTGTGTTTTAAGTCTTTGTACCTTAATGCACACACACATTTTCAATTAGCACAGATGAGATGTCAGTTACACTCAGAGAGCTTTATTATTAAAGCTGCACATTGGGACTGATCAGAACAAATCAGAAGTAACAATACTTGAATAAACTCCAACATCAAATACTGCTAAATACTTCAAAAGGGATCATTTCTCAGGTACCCCTTTAGTTTTACAAAGAGACAGAGACTACAATATCGCTTGAGGTCCATGCCAACTGGTATTTATACGAGTATGTCTTTTTGGGGAGAGGGAAAGACATCCCCTGTCAGAAAACAGGTGAGACAAATACATTGTGGAGCTGTCACGCATGCGCTAGAGAAAGCTCCACAGTATATAAAAGGCTGCAACAGGTATAACAGGTAAAAGAGGGTGTTGCACTGTCACATGAGGAATTCTCAGTCATCAGTGATAGTGATGCTGTAATCAGTGGCCTTTACTTCAACGAGCCGGTTCTTAATCATCAGAGCAGCACTTCACTGACTGAAAAACAGGCAGCAACAGCATCAGCAAAGTATGTTTACAATCTAGTGGCATGAGAAAATATCTTGCTACTCACCAACAGCTTTTGTGTGATAATTGTTACAATCAGCCACAAATGCAGCTATGTTTGTTTCAGATCAAAATGGGAATGTAAGTAATGTGACTCAGAAGACAACAGTATTTAAACAAAAAAACAAACAAACAAACCAGCAGATAAGATCAGTATAAGGCACAATCTATAATTAACCATGGCATCAAGGAGGTAGAACACAAGTTTTAATACAACAAAGCGATATTACACACTGAGTGCTAACTAATACAAAAGTCTTTAGGCATAAAAATAACATAAAAGCCCATCCCACATGTGTCCTGCATTTATTTGTCTGTCAAGACACTCCAAGTGCAGGCTGGATCTGGTTAGTAAGCTGAGCAGTGATCCTTAGCGGCACGGTAAATTTCAAAACTAGCCTCCAATCCTTATTCAAAGACACACTGTGGTGGTGGACAGGAAGTAAGGGATCACAGCTCCTGCCCTCATAGCACAGCCATCACCTGGACAACAGTCTCCACAGTCAGCACTGCCTCAATGACTCACCCAGGCCCTGCTGAGTCAAGTGAAATGACTGATGCTAAAAGTCATATTGTCATTTAATAAGCAGAATACGCCTTTTTATGTATGTGGTTGGTATGTAAGAATTGATGTGCTCTATGTTTCCCAGTGATCCTGCAGAATGAGGCTGCAAAACAGGCTGTAAAATGCAGCAGGCTCTTAAAAATACCCATCACTGGCAAGTGTTGCTGAGAAAAAGCATGCACCAGCAGGGTAAGAGAACGTGTGGCCTGAGAAATCCATTCCTATTTTATTACCTGTAATATATGGAGACCTTGTGTAATATCAACAACGTCAGAACAGCTTACATTCAGGGGAGAGAGACGGAGAGAGAGAGAGAGAGCAACATTTCATGAGCTTTAACAAGCATGTCTGTGTGCCATCAACACAGCCGCGACACGAGAGCAGACAATGTGCCGCACTCCACTGGGTCAGAACAGGTGCACAAAGTTAGTTTAAACACGGCGAACACACGCTCAGGAGCGTGCACGACATTAAAAACCGTGTAAAATAAGATTTACTAAACGTGACGGTGCATGATCCGAGTTGAACTGGAGTAAACCCACCGTCAGTTAGTTACCTAGCAACATGGCAGCGCTGTAATGACAAATTGATGGCTCGCAATGCTCCTCACATACCTGGATCCGATGCACCCCTGGCTCCTCCACACTCCACCGCTGTGCAAATCAAAGTTCACCGGCCTTTCTAGTAACTTCTTTCAGCAGTAACACCGTGTTCCTTCAGCGCGAAGCAGCCGCCGAACTGATGGAGTCTGTACACGATGTCATAGCTGAGACAAACGCACCGAAAGTCAGCCACTGATTTCCTTTACGCTGCCGCCTGTTCGGCCCTCCGGCAGAGGAAGGGGTGCGGGTACGACGTGCGAAGATGACACGTAGGAAAACATCATCAGCCCGGGAGAGAGTTGGCTAAACGATATCAACCGCTGTTTCTGTCCGTGTTTACAAAATCGGACCACATCCTTGCGCCGGAGAACACGCTGTATTTCCTCAATCGTCAGAAAAGGCCAAAGTAGCTATGGTAACGTTAAAATGTCCTTGAGTAGCCAGGCTACCCGGGCAGGAGTTGGCGGCCGGGCGCGTCCTGCGGTCGGAGAAAATGAAACGGCGGTGAGCTCAGCTCCGTCGCTGTCGCCACCGTCCACAGAACCGGGAAGAGGGAAGAGCAAACAGCCGACGAGCCCTCACCATCGTAAGTTGTCACTCCTCAAGTCTGAGCCGCTGCGAGACTTCACAGTGCTCACGGGCACGACACAGAACAAGTGGGCCGAGTACAGCGGCGGCGTCCGGTTCACGCTTTCACATTAAAAGCCCAACTCGCCGCGTGTTCGGTTTGTTGAAGCTTCAGACGTGAAAATGTGTAAATCCAACACCCGCTGAGACACAAAGTGTGTCTAAGACACAAAGTGTGTCTAAGAGCTCATTCAGGACAGGTCAAATCACAGTGTGCACGGCGTGTGGAACACAGCAGAGCATTTTATTCTGAAGCAGTGTCAGATAACTTCCTGTGTTTGTCTTTTCTTCGGCTAACTTCACCCTAACTCGAGTCGCTCAGATTTTCAGCCGAGCAGTTTCGATAGCGGGGCGCCCCCTGCCGGCGGCAGAGCGGCCCGCACGGTGCACACCGGTATCACGGATGGGTGTTTCCGCAGACATAAGCATTACTATAGGATGGAAAGTTACAAAGGTACATTTATAGCACTCGGTGATTATCATGTTACAGGCGTGCAAAATGGCACGTTATAGTCAAGTGTGCAGTTTATCCACATAATAGGGGCTATTTTAATATATTTAGGCACATGTGGTTTAATATAGGTGCTCTCACTGTGTGTCTAACTATGCAGATTCATTTACATCAAAATAAAGTGACTAGAGGAGGGAAATAAAGAAAATATAAGTTTTTTTTATATATTGGTGGTTGGAACCGCAAGTAGGTCATTCGGACACTACTGCTGCATTAACTGCTAGTGTAAATTCTGCATATGTATTAAAAATATGTAAATATTTCTTGTGAATGGTGGCATGTAACCAACTGTGAAGCACAGATAAGAATTCAATAAAAAACACTGCAATGAAACTTCACTTCACAGTAACGCTGCACTTCATACAAAGCTAAGTAAGGCTGTTACCTAGTTTCACTTCCTATACACCACAGTGGCATTGTTACTGCTGACTTACTTGATGGCTGCTTCACACTATAGTAGTCCTAATGTTCTGCCTCATGGAAAGTGTCCCTATTCTGAAAGGCTGTAACGAATATTACAGGTATGCAGTGAACATTTGCATACACATTTCTACCTTGACTTCTCACGTGTCATCACCTTAACACTAACCACAGATAAGGTAGATAGATAACACAGCTGTTGAGCTACAGTACATTTTGAATCAACTTTGCACACAAAAACTGGGACAAATTGTTCCCAGTTACAATTGTATGTATTTTTGTTATTTGGTTAAGAAAATCAGAAACAGGTTACTGAAAAGAGCTTCTGCAAACTCCAAATAATAAAGACATAGCAAGGTTAAAATGTACTGTGAGGGTTAGTTTTTATGTGAGCTGAAAGATAAAGTTTCACTTAGACACGCACCTCCCCCAACCACAGTATTAGTGAGATGTCATCACAGGTCATCAGAGATTGTCTTTTCCCTGTGACCCATATAGCTGACATTGATTTACTAATTATAGTCCATGTCAAGGGCAAGAACAGAAATATTACATCACAGAACAAAATTTCTCTCATTGTATTAGAAATTGTTTCAGTATTTATGCAAATATTTTGCGTTAGACACATTTATAGCTTTTAATGAGCATCAACCATTTAATTACTTTCATTATTAATTTCATCACCTCAACAGAAAATGTATACGTTTGTCTGTATAATTAAGTTCTGGGTACCTGCTCTTACAACTGTTTCTGAAAATCCAGAAACAATTTGGATTCTGACCAGTTAGGGCCAGCTGAACCTAGGCTGAAAAAGGCTTTTCTTCCTTGGGTCTTTCTCTATGAGTCTTCTGGAGTAGAGCCTCCTTGTACTACCTTGTTTGTAGTTTTAATTTTTATTTAACCATCTCACTTATGTTTTTAAATTACATAAAGAATTAATAATTGGATTTACTGCAATGTCTTCTGGAACTGTCTGAAAAGATGATGTAATGTTATGTAAAATGTTATGGTAGTGAAAATAAAACAGCAAAGCTGCTGCACTGTCAAGTGAAGTGGCAATTATTAATCCATTATTTCATTCCATTACAATTTTGTTGATGCTCTCGTTAGTGTGAAAACAAAGGTTTGTATTATTATCCCCCCCAAAATGTCAAATTAAGAAACACTTTTCCCTGTAGACTTGAAAGAAGCTGTTACCATTCTGATCACAGGATTTCCATTAATTACAGTTCATTTCAGCTATAAATTGTATTTCAGGAAATTAACATGGCAGAAAACATATAAAGACAAAAAACTCAAAATTGATCTGCTTCAGTATAATACAGTTTGCAGTATGTTTAAAATAAAGTTTCAAATGAAGTTTATAAATGTTTCACCTCATTCCCTATAGTAAAAAGACTTTTGACATCACAGCAGGAAAGGCACTAGTTTAAATTTAACAGGAACAGATGAACTTCTAACCATATTAGTAATATCCTTTCAGTGTGTGCTGTAACATGCCGATTGAAACAACAAAGCCTCATCATCATATCAATCAATTCATCATCATCCATGACAAACATAATCTAATCAACAGCTTCATTATCACACATCAGCATCGCAAAATTGAAAAGTAAAACCATATATAGGTGTATAGGAAGTGGGCTGTGGTACAAATTGAAAAAGAGGACATTAGGTTTTCTTTACTTCAGATAATGGTTTGGCAATTATCCTTCACAGCAACTGGCCCTGCTAAAGTGTTTCCCATAAAAACGACACTTTCAATGTGGAAGATCAGCATTACCCTGTGGCATTTCTGCACAGCAAGCTGACACATGATGGCGACAGTGGACGAACAGGTTGTTTTTGTTTTTATTGCCACGAAGAAGAATACAGCAAAGGGATTGACAGATCTAAAAATAATTTGTTTTTCTGTTACATCTTTTTTTTTTTACCTATTTAATAAAATCCAGTGATGCGGAAAAGCAATGTGCTTTTCTCACTTTCCTTTATTTTACATGTACAAAACAAGAAAGGGAAAGTTAACATTTTATAAGTAAATCATTAGCAATGGAACAGGAGGAAAGGAGACAAAATAATAACATCTAGTAAAAGATGAGATACCAAATTTATAAAATCTGATGGGACATCATGCATCACATCAAACAAAAAAACATCTTGCAGGAATGCTGGGAGCCCAGTGAGTCCATGTTTAAGAGTTTGGGCTGGACAATGAAAGCGTACATAGCATGCAATTTCGTTGTACTGTTGTACCAAGTGTGACTGTACAATGACAATAAAGCTTTATCTTATCTTACTGTTCTCTTTCTTTAGTCCTGGGACTAAAACTCCAGGGAGATTCATTATTCCATTTATAGATACAGATAGTAGATATAATAAACAAAGAGGGGAACTATTACTGGTATTAAATAAAGAAAAACATAATGATATCCTGACAACACAGAAAGTCAATAGTCTCCTAATAATATATCTAAAAACGGGTTACTTTTAGTTTTTGCCAAACTCCAGTTCAGCAGGTGGCGATGTAGGCTGGTGCCACCCGCCAATAAAAACCTAAGAAGAAGAAGAAGAAGAAGCTGAACCAGACGAAGAAGAAGAAGACAAGACACAAACGTGAGCACAGCTAAGATTGTGAAACAGAAACAAATAAATCTATTAATAAGGGCATTAAAAGGGCTATTTAATGAGAAAAACCGATAGTCGTTTGTTTTCATTACGTAAATCGTAATGTAAGGCTGCTTGTTTCTTCGTATGCTTATTCAAAGCGCCGCCAAAACTTTGTATTTTGGAAGTCTGCTTAGAAAAATGTCCAGAGTTTTCTCGATGATCAGCTATATGAACAGCGTGTCCAACTGGGTCATCTGGAGAGGTTCTCCCAGGATGTCTCCACTGCTAAATCCACTCCCGGCTGGACTGACATACATTTTGGCAGCTGGTAAGAAGGACCTGATGGACCTTCCCGTCTTGAATGAGGACGACCTTGAAGAGCAGTTTGTGAGAGGCACTGGACCCGGGGGGCAGGCCACCAACAAAACCAGCAACTGTGTGGTGCTCAGGCACATCCCCACAGGGATTGTAGTGAAGGTACATAATGTCCATGGTAGAAAACAAAATCTTTGTATATTAATCAAGTCCTTATATATCTCTACATAAATGCATTATGACTGAAGGTTATGCGAGTTACTGACCATGCTAATTTAGTTTCTTGTACCATTTTCCCTGCAGTGCCATCAAACCAGATCTGTGGATATAAATCGAAAGCGTGCCCGGGATATTATGAGAGAAAAACTTGATGTTGCGTATAAAGGAGAACTTAGTGAAGTTATTATAAAGAAGAAAGAGTCTGTGCTGAGGAAACAAGAGAAGAGGAGGAAGGCAAATGAGAACCTGGAAAGAAAAAAACAGTTTAAGGAGGTGCTGGCTGCAGACTTAAACCCTGAAAAGGACACAGCTTAAAATGTTTGAGTGGAATATCAGAAACACGTATTGTGGTCTTGTATTTTATGTTAGCAAACTGGGAAAAACCTGGAGTTTTTTCCCGATATTGCCAACAGTATCAAATGCATCATTCTTTGTATCAAACTGTTACATGAATACCAACAATTTAAAATGGGGTTTAATCCGATTTTCATCTGATTTGATTTTCAATCAAATGTAATCTTTACTTCAGTATTTGATGGCATAAACACCAATCCCTATAAGTTGTTAGTGTTGTAGTAAGGTTGTAATGTCTGCATTGAGAATTTTCTGCTGAGTGTTTTCATACTGAAAAAGCAGCAACTGCAACAATTATGCTTTGAACTTTTTAGCTCTATATTTACCCCAGTTTATCACTAGATGTCAGTAAAATCTCATGGGATAAATATAGATGTAGTCTTGTTAGTAATTGACTAATCTCCCAAAACCTTCAGTATTTCTTAAATTAAGAAAACATACCAGATATTTTATTAGCTATTGCATGGAACTTCTATTGCCTAGAGGTGGGAACATGCACAGGCATGTCCTGCTTTTAACTTTACATTTACAAGGAGAAAAACATTAAAGTAAAGTGCTATAGAAAGAACCGTTTTTCGTTTTAAGTGCAGAGAAAGTTGCAGAAGGGTTAGGGAATTCAAAATAATGTTTTGTTTATTTACTTTACTGAGTTGTCCTTTGTTTCCTGGTCAGAATAAGCAACATATAATTATGCATAATAATATATGAAGTTGTGATATGCAAGTTTATAACTTCTAAAAATAAAACAGCGGCTTCATTTAAGCTGGTCCAGAGCATGAGTGCAAGGTTCTTTTGTTTACTTTACACACATGTTTGTTTTGGTTTTTTATGATTTAAATTATTTGTTTTGTTTTTATTTTCTATTTTATATATGGCACAGACTGGATGGCACCTAAATCTTGTTGTAAGATGTTTCAATGACAATAAAATGTTTATTTTATCTTTATCTTTAAAATTGAAATAAGTGTCATGGTGTTAAATACAGTCTTGTGATTGAACCATACTTTTCTGACATGCATTTTAGATGCCAAAACACCTTTTTCTACGTTGAATATATCGAATAATTCTTGCTTTATACCTTTTAAAGCTCAGGTGATTACATTAATATCGAGATCACTCAAGACTGTCAGGAGGACTGTGCTGCACAGACCTCTGTGTTACAGGCAGGGCTGCAGCCAATGAGAAAGCAGCTTTCATATTCCGGCACTTCCTGTTTGGACGGAGAAGCCAATAGGAGAGTTACTTTTATACTGCGGCACTCCTTGTCGGTGAGAAGCAGCCAATCAGAGGCGCAGCAGGGTTTTTAAATCCACCACGCTCTCACCGCCCCTCTGTCTGTGGCTCTGTGATGTTTGTCGCCGCAGAAACAGTTGATTAAACACAGTGACGAGCCAGTGAACATAGAAGAGCACATTTTAACACACTCCTCGTCCTCTTTGAATTTTATTCTGCGAACTGAAATGGCCAAAGGTAAATTTGCTAATATGTTGTTTCAATAATTGTTTTATACTGTACATGCTGCAGTAGTGAAGGTGTAACAGCTAATGCTAGCTAGCGTAAATAGAGCACTTACATTAGCGTTAAGGATTTAAATAAGTGTAGCAGATATTTCCAAATAACCTTTGCAGAAAGCATTGCTTATATTAGTTTATTTCCATGTTTGTATAGGGAAGAAAAATGTGCTGAGAACCGAAAACAAGTCCCAGGACACTGTTGAACATAAAACCACTTCACAGAACGAGACAAAAGAAAACAAACTAGCAGCCAACAAGGTATGTTTTGTTGTTTAGTTTTACAGTTCAAACTGTTTCTCAAGTATCTAACCAAGATGTGATACACCCTGTGTTAACAAACCATCTGAAAGATAACAGGGGGTCCTGACCCAGCTTGCAGCTGATATAACCTTGATTCGGTGAATTAACCCTGTCTGCAGGCAGTTTCAAGTTGCTTAGAATCATCTGTTTACAGGGTTTTATAAAATACAATATTTAACTTATTGCATCTCATCAGAACTGCATACTAGTACCACACTAGTAAACTGATGATGCATACATAACTCATTAGGTTTTCTCTTGTCTGTAGCACTGAGTTTTCCTTTTTTTTCTCAAAGGTGAACTTTTTTTTTTTTTTTTTTTTTTGCAGGATTCATTTGGTAAAGTGCAGTCAATTTTATGTCTGCGAAGTCCAAGCAAGCCTAGATCTCCTCTGAGCGACAGTTCAAGCATGCTTATCCAGGAGGGAAATGAATCTGATGCAACGAATTATGACAAGTCAAAGCTGGAAAAGGGTGAGGACCTCTTTAAATAATATGAAAAGCTTTTGTGACCATTGGTGTTGCATGTGATTCCCCCCAGCTATTTTATTGTTGACACCTGTGTTACCACATGGTCAGCAGATCCACATGTACAACTGACAAATTTCCTGTACATGTGAACTGTAGCAAACTATCTCATGACACAACTTAACTGTGTATTTCTTTTAAGGCAAATTTTTATTTCATTATCTTCTCTAATTTTAGACATACCTAATCAAATAAAACCTGAGAGCTGTGATTCCAAAGAGGAGAAGCCTGAAGTGGCTTGTCCCAGTGATGAAGTAAGAGAACAAGTCACCACCCAGCTTGAGCAAAAAGAGTCCAGCACACACTCAAATCCCAGGTCTGCGACAGACGGCAAAGTTTCGGCATCTAAATCTCGGAATAGAGCTGGTCGCAAACTTGGAGCAAAGAAGTGAGTGTGAGAATCCTTTCAGTCAGAGCAACTATTTCACAGTCAGTTGCACAATCATAATTCCTCATTATTTTGATAATGGCTGTCTTTTCAGGATGGAGAATAATGCTCGCCAAAACAGAAAGGTTACAGACTATTATCCCATCAGAAGGAGTAACAGAAAAACAAAGGCAGAATTAAAGGTTTGTATGAGAAACGCTTTTTCTTCTTCTTCTGCTTTTTTATCCTTTATGCTGATTATATTTGTATGGTCAACAGAATGAAGAACACAGACACATTGATGACCTGATTAAAAATGGTGTTGAAGAGGGAATGCAGGTAATGTTTAATGCCACAATCACACATTGTGTGATCAGTAATAAACACTGTAACATTTTAGTTTCTCGCACATTTTCATGTAAAGTCACCTAGCAGTTCCCACATGTTTGCTAAATCAGTTAAACTTCATACTTTGCTGCTTTTGAACAGATCCGACACATAGAAGGGAAAGGAAGAGGGATATTCGCTGTAAAGGGCTTCAAAAAGGGCGAGTTTGTCGTGGAGTACCATGGCGACCTACTGGAACTAGCTGAGGCTAAAAAAAGAGAGGCCCAGTATGCTCTGGATCCCCAAACAGGCTGTTACATGTACTACTTCCAGTACCAATGTAAAACATACTGGTAAGTCCAAATATTAACACTAAAATAGCACTGACTCATAGTTTCACACTTTTTCTGTTTTCCTTTTTCCTATCCATTTGTTCACTTTCTTGGAAACACTTCAAACCAGAACAAATCTTAGTTTAGGTATAAATATAATCTGTTAAATAAGTATCATTATTCTATGCAACATACACTGACTTTAGCCTTGAGCTTTGGAAAATGTTTTTCATAGTCGCACGCAGCTGCACACACAATTTTTTAACATGAATAGCCTTTCATGGAAGTAGGCAATAAATATGTAAATAATAAGTAATGTTACAGTAGGATTGAAAATGAAAACCTTTCTGATTTCTAGTGTGGACACCTTCTGTGTTATAGTGACAGCTGCATCTTTATTTGTTTGCATATTACAGTATAGATGCTACAAAGGAGACAAGTCGGCTCGGAAGACTCATCAACCACAGTAAAATAGGCAACTGCCAGACTAAGCTTCACGCCATTGATGGAACCCCTCATTTGATCTTGGTAGCTTCCAGGGACATTAAAGCAGAGGAAGAGCTGTTGTATGACTACGGTGATCGGAGTAAAGACTCAATCTTGGCTCACCCTTGGCTCAAATATTGAATCCTTGACCAACACATTTTAGATGAATCGGTCCTCGCTGTTGTGACAGCTGTATGTAAAAGATGTTGTAAATGAGAAGTTCTCCACATGCCTTTTTTTATTAAGTATGAACTGTTTCTGTTTTAAATGAAAGCTAGAGCTTCAACTCACGAAGTACTTTTGAAGCAGTTGTTTTTATGAGGCTTTTATATTTTTCTTATGTAATTGATGCAGATGGATGCAAGCTTGAATAATATTTTTTTTGGATAAGGTGTGTCGCCCATGGGGTTTTCTTTTGTAATGAATATAATTCTGACTTTTCATGACTGACTTTTGTAACTTATTATCTGTGCTGTAAAATGAGGAATAAAACAGTTGCCTTTTTTATTCCAGCTGCAGCATGATTAATGGCTAAGTTACGGGAAGCGACAACACCATCAACCTCTGATGTATAGATGGAAATAAAATGCAACATAGGTCCTCACTTGGAATTTAACTAAGACTGTTATGGTCATACCATATGTGCCTAAACCTACAGGCACCTGGACCATTCAGATGCATCCATGCTGTAGTGCTGGTGAAGATGTTGCTCATTTGTAAGCAAGAATTTCAAAAAAAAAAAAAAAAGTTGCAAAACATAAAAAGAAATGAGGATAATATGTCATTGACAATGTTGAAAATTCAGTCTTTCAACATAACTTGCCAAAGCTTAAAAAACTTAAGTTATTTTAGGAGGAATGTGGAAATGTAGAGGGTACCTTTAGATTTTAGCTGATGCTAGTTCTATATAACAATGACAAGAAATACCATTCAAAATGTAATTTGTTTATTTACATATTGATAGCATTACTTAATAGCTGAAAGAGATTTTTTTTTCCTGGTCCAACATAAAGACTTGATTTGAAGCCTAAAAATAATTTAATTTTGAGTGAATGCACTGAACATAATTTCCAACACTGGTTAGATAATACTTTCCAGTTTCCAGTTTTGATATTACTACAAAGTATTCCATGTAATATATATATTTAACAAGAGCAACTTTAAATTGCTATAACTATCATAGATTACTAGTATAAAATGCAGTGCTTGTCAGATTGACAAATACAAATGGTAAAAATATTCAATATAAAAGTGGTTAACTGATTGTGTTGACAAATCCTGTTTGTCTTCTGTGTGTTCGGATCTTGAGAAAGGTTTCTTATTTTCGCTTGAATGAAAACCTAAAAACAAAAATACATCCAGAATCAATAGGAGTTAACTGGGTAAACGTGGAACATACAAGTAAAAGTTCCCAGTGGTAGAAGGCGATGAGTCATGGCAGACTGTAATTATGACATCAGCAGTTTGGCAGACACACTCCCAACTTCCACCATCTTTCCCTCTCTGTCATTCAGGTCTCACACAAACATCCTCAGCATCAGCATGAATTCATTTGGTCACAAGTAAATCATTAAGAGATAGGAGACAGACTGTGAGGACAATGGCCCTGCTAGCTTCCTTCCATATCATGTGCTTACAGCTGAATGTTTTCTAGAAACCCTGCCATCCGAGGTGTGCAGCTGAAATACTGTTCAGCTAGAAGTAAATTAAATGTTTTTCAGCTTTTCACCCCAGATTTCATCTCAGTTTTCTAACCACATACTCCTGTATCCCGTAAAGCAATCCAGTGTGTTACTCACAGTTTGCCTATGGTCGTCCTCTCCTCTTTTGCATTGTTTATTGTGGCAGGATTGTGCTGTGTAGCTGCTGGTGTCTCCAGATCCACTTCCACCATGGCTGGTTCAGCCTGTGGCAGAATCCCACTGCAGAAGAAAGCGGATTTATGGTCAATGAGAGTATTTTATTAGACGGTAGCAGTAAAACAAAACACACAATAGGAAGTTGTCACTAATCATGACAATTCAGTCATTACTTCAGAACTAGCATCAGTGTTATCAAAAAGAATCAGTCAGTTTATAGAGTCGGTAGCGCTCATTTCTACTGTTCATATTTGCAATGTTTATATACAGTATATTAACTACAGAATTTAGTATGCAGTCATGTCTACATTTATAAGCCAAATATAGGTGGGTTATTTCCAGATGTTTGAGTCTATTTTAAAAATATCTTAATACATCTCTATATAGATTGTTATGTGTGTACTAGTATAAGTGCGGTCAGTCAGTGGGTCTCACTGTTGGCCACAGCAAGTCCTAAAAGTTAAATGTCTCATTCTCAAGAAGAAGCTGCATAATACAGATTAACACTATGATGTATAGTTTCCACTCAGTAACACATTTATTTACTACACCTAAAGCAGCTAATGCAGTACTTCACAACTGCCCTGTAATAAATCCAGATTTTCTGAGCTCATCATGTTGTGTAGTCATTTCTGAGACTGCAGCTCAAACTCTCCTACACTGCAGATTTAGAAAGGAGAGGAAATAGTTTAAGTTTGTGACCCCAGGGTGGACTACCTCTTGTACAGCTGAAGCTCCTCCTGAGCCACCATGAGCTGAGCCTTCAGCTGGTTCCTCTCCTGCAGCACCTCTTTCAGCTCCTGCATGGTGAAGCGCGGTCTGTTGGGGTCTGTGAGGTCCACCACCAGCTGGTTCGGTCCCGCTGTCTGCTTTGATGGGACACGGGGAGGTCACCAGTAAACATGAACCTATGCAGGACAATATGTTCAGCTGTACGGGCTGTCACACTCACCGTGGCCTGCCCAGAGGACCTCTCTTTGATGACCCTGTCCAGCTCGCTCTTCAAGTTGTCCCGCTCCATTTTCAGCTCCTCCAGAGACAAGTTGTACTTATTGACCAGAGTCTCGAACATCTCCAGCACACGGACTATTCTGAACTGCAGGTCGGACACGTCTTCTCCTGTGCTGCTGATTTTTAACAGATCTCGTCCGATCACGTAAGAAATGTCATAAACATCTTCCACCGTGAGCTCAAACGCGTCCTTGTCGAAAGCCAGAGCAGGCGACGACTCCTCACCAAACTCCATGACGAACCATACGACTCCGAAAGACGCCGGGATAAAGTAAGAGTTTTCTCAAAGCGCCTCGACTTAAAGTGGACACACAACAGCGTTTTATATGTCTGTAACTTTGTTAAAATAGTTGGACGGACGTAAAACAGCCAACTTCCAGAGGAGCTGCACTTCCCCCATCACTCAGGAACCAATGACGTGACGCGCTGACAACAGAGGAGGGCAAAGTATCCTAGCGACAGGTGAGTACAAAGACTCCGTACGAGTCAAGAGAACTCCCTCCACTGCGCCCAGCCCTGCCGTTGTTCCACTCTTCGTTTATCATATAGAAAGCGAGCAGGAAGAATGTGTCAGGGAACCATCTCAGTTTTCGCTCTCGCCTCAATCAAAAAGACTCAGATGAGAAAACACGTGATTCGTTGTTGCCAGTGTTCTTTCTACACTAGTTCTGTTTTCCTACAGTGCAATAAGTAATAAAAGAATCCTACTACCAACTATTAAAACAGAACACCAGCTGTAGTGCATGTGTATATGTGTGTGTATTAGTATTTAGAAGTAAAACGATAACATTCAAAAGATAAAAAATAAAACTTTATTACTTTATTCAGAATAAACTTTGTTTCACAGATGCAACCTAGCGCACATTGGTGGTTCCTGTTTTGTATGTGTTTACCGTACTTTCATTATTGTTGGAATACATTTCCTCTGGTAATTTACTCGTGTTATTGTAAAGCGCAAGGTACCAAGTTGTGGTGCAGGAAAGCGCATAGCCACATCCTCTTTTCAGCAATTTACACGACTTAGTGTTAGCACTAATTACATTACCTCACAGTCCTGTGGTGGTAAATCAGAAGCACTGATCATAGGGCCCATCCAGTGCACAGTGAAACCAGACTCAACACCTCAAGAATCATTTGCCATCAGCTGCATTATACACAAGCTTACATGATGTAGTTATTTAGGCATTGTTTAGCCTGTGATGTGGACAATTGTAAAGAACAGTTTATTTTACAGGCACTATGTGTCATACTGACCAGCTAATATATTATTGGTGTAGTGTAATGATGCTGCTTCTGTATTAGCATATGTATAGCAATGTAGTGAGAACACTGAATGCCAAGGTATCATGTAATGACATTACAGCTGAATGTGCAGCTTATGAAACATAGCTTTTTCATTGTTAAACATAGAAGCACTGATAGGTGGTGACTTTATACAGAGTGGTCATAAATACATATAAAAGTGTCCAAATATGTCCAGATGTTGTCATCTTGTTGATGACCAAGTTAGCTAATATGCTAGAAAGATGTATTGTAAAACTTGAACGTCATGATAACATGATGAGGGAGCAAATTAAAAACAATTTTATAAATACTACATATTAAATTCAGGGTCATACAAAAGAAACAAGTCTTCTGATTGGCATTAACGTTGGATCGTCTGCAATTAAGCCAGCTGCCACCATTGGCATTATGGCGGTGAAGATCCTGTCCAGAGAGGAAAAATAAAAAATGAGTGACTGGTGATTCAGTAAAGATTCAGATGAAAAATGCAGAGAGAAAACATGAGAAGTCTCAAAATCATTATCATCCACATTATGCTTTGTGACCCTCAGTGAACCACAGTGACTATTACTATTGCTGACTCATACAGCATTGAGATAAGTAATATTTACTTTGATTCCTGTAAATAAGTATGTTTATTTGGTGTCTATAAGATAAATAATAGATAGATAGATCACACTGATTAGCGTGCTGAAATGAAGTGTATAGTGCAATATAAACATTAGTGTTCAAATAAAATCGTGCAAGAGTCATGTCAAAGTCATTACTTACAAGCGTCTTATTCCTGATTCAGGCTGATCAGTGGAATTGGAGCAGTGTGGTGGGGATGCAGTACAAACAACAGAGCTGACATCATCCTCAAACTCCTCACTGAGCAAAATGGAAAAGGCAAAGTTTTAGCCCATAATCATTGCATCAGTCTTTTTTTTATTATTCAATCAGATGAAAAAATGTAAAAAAACAAAAAAGACCTTTTGTAATACGCCAGCTCTTCCTGCAGCATGAACACCTCAGCCTTGAGTTCATTTCTCTCCTGCAGGACATGCTGCAGCTCCTGAAGGGTGAAGCGAGGTTTGTCTGACTCCTGCTCCAGGCTGTCCGTCTCGTCCTCTGGCTTCTTGTCATTTGACACCTACCAGACAAAATGCATATCCAGCATTTTTTCCTTCACCCTATGAATCCACTGACGATAATAAAGATGTTGCTGGCTCAAACATTCTGCCTTATACTAAGAGTCTGTCAAAGGCATATGATATTTTAACTAACATAGGTGAAATTGAAAAGCAATCTTTTGATAAGGTCATGAGGACACACGTTCACTTCGCAATACAACAATAAAAGTAGATACATGAGCACGCTGCTGTAAACAAAGCACATTTCAAAACAAAAAAAAAATCATTATAAATTAAAGGTAGTACTGTGTCTCATGATAGATTCTTGAAAATGTTGTCAGGTGACCCACAACTCAGCACAGCTGAGGGTATAAAGCTTTGTGTCCACTGTAAACACTGTAACTTTTTAGTCACCTCTGCCACAGCAAAACTATAAGGGAGAGTTTAAGCAGGTGGTACCGGTAACAAAGTAGTTGTGTCTTTCTCTCTGTCATCCTCTACTTCGTTATTTTCTCTGTTCATTGATGTTGGCAGAAGGGAAGGACTCTTGTCGCAGCTCGCCAGGAAGCCGGGGTCCTTTCCACACTCAACCCACACTGAGTTCGGTTTGATAGAGTTAGATGGAACTGCTGCCAAGGTCTAGTTTTGTGACATAACAGCTGCTTAGACACTAACAGACACCAAAAATATTGTGGATTCAACTTTATCATATCCTGCTGAAGTTAAGTCTGTTTTCTTACCTTCACTGGTGATGATGGTAACAGCCTTTCAGGGCTTGAGAACTCTTCTACCTCAGTGACCTCTCTTTCTAGTTCCCATTCTCTGAGCTCCTTTCTCAGCCTTGTGACCTCCAGCTGCAGAACCACCAGCTCCTGCTGCCGTGCCTGGGCTTCAGCCTCCAGCTCAGCCCTCTGCTGGATCAACGCCTTGCCCTGTGCTTCCATCACACCTATCCTGTGACGAAGGTCCTGGTTGAGCCTCATCAGACGATGCTGCTGCATCTGGAGCTATAATTGAGCGAATCTGTTTTATGACTTTCTGTCTGGACAAGGATAGAACATGGCAACCTTAATATCTCAGGTGCCAGCATTTGTGACGGTCTAAATTCTCACCGCCTCAATGTCCTCTCTTTTTCGTGTCAGCTCATGTTCTTTTGCCCGGATTTCATCTTTCTGCTTCTCCACCAGGTCTTTCAGCTTCTTCATCACCTGTCTTTCACTTTCTGACATGCCTGCAGGTATCACAAAAAAGCACTGTCAAGACATACACACAAAAAAATGTATTTATAAATTTATAAAAATTAATAAAAAATAAAAAAAATAAACTGTTTCCAAAACCAACTATTAGAATACATTACATTACTTAATTCAAAATCATCCTCAATGCAAAAACTAAAAGTAAAATACAAGCAAATCTATATATAAATATATACATTTTTGCAACTGAATGCGTTTTCCTGGACAATAATGTATCAGTGAGTACAGTAATCATATAATGCAGTTCCCATTAATATACATGCACATGTCTTTGAGCAGTGTTTGTGCTGTGAGTTGATGGTAAGTAAACTGCAGTCACCTTGCTAAGTCTCACATAAGGGCTATATTTTGGTCTGCTTCAAAAATAGTCTTCTTTACAAGGTCTTGACTGCCCTGTCTTCACAGCCTACTTTTTCATGACAGCTTACAAGCATGCGACATATACTGCACAATCTCACTTGACTGCATAGAGTAAACATGTGTAACATACAGCAGATGGTAAATCAACACAACACAAATGTGAACTGAGCAGACATATGCAAAGCATACAAGATCTGTACAGGGACTCTCTGCCAAGACCAAACTAATTTAGTATCCAGAGTCAGCACAGGATACAGTACAACACCACATGCATGGCAGGACTTCAAAAGGCAACAGCCTACAGACCACACTGTTGTAATTCATGTACATTTTCACAGCAGATTGTTTTGCTCGTTGACATCGGTGCATTACTGTAACAGATGTCTTAATGCATGTCTGAACAAGCAACACTCTTAGGGATAGTAACACAGTTGAAATTGATTGCGAAAATTACCATGTACTTGTTCTGATATGTCAGCTCTGGGTAGCTAGTACTAGCTCTAGGTTGTTTGTCCCAAATTGAAAATCTGTTCTTTTCATGGTGTGGAAAAATGTTTTGACTGAATAAACTTGTAGCAATAATAAAGATTTTTTTTGTAATGGCTGACAAAGAATTGCCCAGTCAATAATTGAGCCCGGGGCATTTGAAAATGTAATTTTACAGAAGGTCTAAAGTTTGAAAACTATTAATTATTAACTATTAATATTGAAGTTAATTTACAAGAATTGGCATGATAATAAATGAGTTTTTTTTTTTTTTTTAAAGAAAGCCCATAATGAATTTAGAAACTCAAACTCGTCTCTTGAACCCTGGCAGAGAGCTGTGGATGTTGCGGACCACCTACCCTCCTGTGTGTGCTGCTCCTCCTCGGTGATGGAGGACTCTTTGACAGAGAGACTCCCCAACAACCTCTTGTTCTCTGTCTGCAGCTGAGTGATCTGAGAGAGCAGGTCCTGGACTTCTCCTCTCCACACATCCTCCACCAGCTCCAACTCCTGAGCACAGCAGCCAGAAGAAAGAGAATCAAAGGTTTCTGCAAGACTACTTGGTATTTGTAGACTGTGTCAATACGAGATCATGACAAAGTATTCTTCTAGTCCAAAATACTACAGCTGGGTATTTGGAATATATGAATGTTTCTCCACATTTCCACATTCAGGCTGACAGAAACACTCCCACACCTTCTGGTGCCTCCGCTCCTGCTCGGATCGGTCGCTCCGCTCCTGTCGCAGCCTGTCAAGCTCCTTTCGCAGCTCCTCGGCCTCCTGTCCTGCGGCTCCGAGGCTCACCAGTGCCTCCAGCAGCTCCAGGACCCGCACCACTTTGGGTACTAGCCCGACCAGAGCCTCGCAGCCAAACCTGTCGATGATCCTCTCAAACTCCTGTCCGAGCTCCGCCGCGATGTCGTACACGTCCACGACCGTCAGCTCGGCCGCAGGTCTCTGCAGCGCTGTCATCACCAAAGTTTCCATGTCAGTCCTCCGACTTGTTTACAGCTCCAACCTTCAGCATCCCTCTGTCCCCTGACACTCAGAGGAAACTCACACTTGTTGTGTAAATGATGGACTTTGAACAAGTCAGCCGAACAGCGTGGGAACATGGAGGCTGACTTGTTCCAGTTTGTTGACAGTTGAACGTCCGCACCAGTGTGCTGCGTTCAATGTACCCGAAGAAACTCGTTTATATAACTTTCATATGTAATAAAGCGCAACTCGAGAACTTGTTCATATTAGATTATAAATAAACTTGTATCCGGGAGACTGATGCCTGGTTTGGTAACTTCAAGAACAAACGATGGAGACGTCAGATTAGAGTGGAATTGAAATTGAAAAATAACAACAATAAAAAAATAGTCATTATTAACAGTGTATTGATTTGATTGTCAGATTTCGTAACCTTATATTAGCAGATGTTCGTCATCTGGTTTGAATAAATATTTACAATCGCTCCTGAAGGCAACAACCCTCCCTCCACGTTGACTCCATCTGCGCATGTCACCTTTAAGCTTTTAAAAAAATCACAACACTGTACTTTAAGTACTCATCATAAATCTCATTTTAATAAAATGTTAGTAGTATATTAATAGAAAAATGTGAATTATTATTTTATTTTATTTTGTAATTTTAATTTACTTTATTATAAGCTTTAAATATATGGGTAATCCTACCTTCTAGAAAGAATAGCTTTACCCTTATTACATATGCTTCATGATTATTGAAAGAAATTGGGGGAGAAAAACGAATTATTTTAGTTTCTCCTTGCTGTATAGGAACGTCAATACTGATAAATTAGATCTGAACATGATTAAATCACACAATGGTACATTAAATCAAACATTTATTGTTCATTTGTTTTGTTTACATTTACCACCGTTATCTTTACTAAAATATATTAATAGATCTGACTGTATAAAGACATTTTGTACAGAGGAGAGGACAGAACATAAAAAGATGCATTTTAAGACCCTGTAAGAAAAGCTCCCAGAGGCAAAGACTTTAACACCTTCATATTGTACATTAACTAACCCTAAATCTTTGTATTCAGCCTAAAAGAAACATTTGATAATTAAGGACACCAACATCCAATATTTGTGTGCAAGCATTACATCTAGTCAGCTTTAACATGTACCCAGGTTCTCTTCTAAGAAAGGAACATTCAGGAAATGAGTGTAGATATGGATTATATGTGGTGCTAGTTGCACACTACTATACAGACAGTATGTCTTTACAGGATTATTAACGCAGTAAGTTCAAGGTCCATTAAGTTCAAGGCATGAGACAATCTTGTACTGTTAAGAAAGAAAGGTGCTTTGCACATAAGAGGAACACTGTCCATCATGAAGGCAAACCTAGAGGTATGTATAACTTTTTCAGCAACATGGATGCACATTCCCCATTTTCCTCTACCAATCACCACAACATAAATAGTATAGGCTACATTAAAAAAAAAACTTGCTCTGTAATGAATGTCCAAAACAGTGTGCAAAACGTTGTCCAAAGTGTGATCAAAACTACCGATAAGTAAAAGATATAGTGTTGATGTCAGTTCAATATCAAGATTTGTCCACTAAAAGCAACAATGGTGCTCAATCATTTTTATAATGCAGAAAAAAATCCTTTAAACAGCAAAAAAGGTGTAATAGTAACTTTTTTGTTCTAGATGACAGGCACTAAAATAAAAAGTGTTCTGCCTTGAATGCCTGCTTGTGAAGGGTGAAAACAGTATATCAGTGATCAAAGGTAAACAAAATTAAATCAGGCTTCTGGTCCATTTTGGCAAAAAATAAGAAAAAGATAACACAAAGATAGATGAAAAGAAAACTATGAGATGCAGGATGAGGCAGAGGATTGTCAGCATGAAACTTGATGGAACTACATGTTCACAAAAAGTTGATCTTTCTCTGGCCGATCCAAACATCCTTTAGTGAAGTTTTTTTCCTCTTCTGCCAAGGCATTACTTAAACTGCAACCTACAGAAGACAGGAGAAAACACAAGATTAAACACTACTGTTGCATCTTATTTTCTCCTAAGATAAAATAATAAGATAAACTTTATTAATCACCAAAGGGAAATTCAGGATAGATAATATACAACACACAGCCTTTTTTCTTCACAGCCTTCTTGCTGTAGTTTTGGGAGGGATGTTGGGTTTCTGAGCCAGCGCAGGTTTCTTCATGAGAGCAGGTTTGGTGGGTTTTGGTGACAAAGAGAAAGGATTGGCCTGCAAAGAGGTTTCGCCATTTCCCTCAGAAACCTCGTTTAGAGGAACTCCAGCCAGGTCGTAGTGCTTCTTCCTCAGCTCACCCAAACGCAGTCGCTCGTTTTCCAACTGACTTTCTAATTCCAGCACTTTCACCTGAGGGATAGGGATTAAACAGGTGGGTATCGACACTCAACAGAGCTGGCAGGAAGTTTATTCATGTAAAAGCAGGAAATAAAACTGTGTCATTTCAAAATAGCATAGACATTAACCTGTTGGTCAACTGAGATCAGAGAGACATGCCGTAGCTTACCTGTGACTCCATTTCTTCCTTTCTCAATTTGATGAGGGACATCCCAGAGAAGTCCATGGTATCTGCACCAGAAATGTGTTTGTATGAGACAGAATTATTAAAAATGTCGACATTTGTCAGGTGCACAGATCAAACTGGACGAACCTTTTTCCTCCAGGTGCTCCTGGCCTGTCTTCGTTGAGGCCACCACATTAGCTGCCATTTCATTCACGTGGCGAGAAGCCTGCTGAAGAGCCGACAGCTTCTTGCTGTTGCGGTCAGCCTTAACCTGATTAGGGAGAAAGGAAAGCACTTAAGTGAGACCAGATCACACAATGAAGACACAACACGAACAAACCCAGTCACAGGAGCCAGTTGATGAGTTGATTTACTATTTTAATGCGCTGAACAAGAGTTATAACATACTGCTCCGAAGTTCTATCTCAACAAAACGGTGCCATCTCCAAACATGTTCACTGTTTGTTTGTTCACTGTATAAAAATAAAGCCGACTATTACCTTTGAGGCTGCGACCAGCTGTGCTGTGCTAGCAGCAATCTCGTGAGAGCAGACAATCAGCTCCTCGTATTTCCCTGTGTGGAGCACCACCTTATCAGCAGACTCTCTGTGACAACACAGGAATAGACAGTACCACTTATTGTATTAATTAAAACTATGAATGTTACACTCATTATTAATTATTGTTTAATGAACTTTTAAAACCTCCAGGCATCATGTCATCGAGTGTCATTTAATGTGCTACAAACAACTTTAATCATTGTTAGGCTTGTTTTTTGTCATGAATGCAATTACTCTAAAAGTCATGACTCATGACTATTATCTTTGAAAACTATTAAGGCCATCATCCACATGTTTCGCAGGGTTCCTGGGGAGAATATACTGTGGCTGCAATAACACGGTTGCTGTCTGAGCACTAGGTCTTTGCAGCAACAGTTCACTTTAAAATAAATCGTGTGCTCGTGTGCAGCCTACTTATTTGTAACACATAGAAACAACCATGGTTAAAATATAAAATACATTCAATACCACTGTGTATAAGAACATAAACTGACGTGTCCAGTAGTGACAACTTACACCATCTCTGTGGCTCCCCATCCCACAGCCTTGGCAGCAGAGATGAGTCCCTCGGTCCAGCGAGAGTTTCTGGCATAGAACTCTTTAATGGTAGCTGCGCCCTTAACGAGCAAAACACATCACTGTTAGCTGTTTTAATGAATGAAACAGATCATCTCACTCTGATTTCAGAAACAAAATATGTTAGATTCAAAATTACAACAGCGTGACTCACCCTCCCACCCTCGACAATCTCCTTTTGCAAGTCTGTAGATGCTACAACAAGCATGCGGATGGCCTACAGGAGAGTGAATGATGAAGAATAAAATGACAAATAATAATAATAAACAAAAAATACGTTCACTTTAAATTAATATAGGACACTAATGAAAACTGAAGGGTAGTCTACATTAGCCCAGAATATATATAAGTGGAAAGACATTAAACTACTGTACCTTCATCAGGTCTGTGCAGCTGAAGAGGATTCTGTAAGTGAGAAATAGAGAGTTAAAATTACATTTCCACATGTATGATTTTCCCCTTCAATGAATATTATCAGAGAAGGTGAAGGACGACAGGAAAGAATGGATTGTAGGAAATGTTTCATTTTGATAATGTGCTCACACAAGTCAAGATTTCAAAATCTGCACAGTTAGACTTTCACAGTGACAGTGCAGTTTTCATTAAATGTTCATAGAAAATGTATTTTATTATTAGTTGGATTTTAACAGGGTGAGAAACAAAGTCACAGAAAAAAAGCCAACCTTTCATTGACCTCCAGTTTAACTCCTGTTGTGTCCTTTCGCGTTTGGTTCATCATTTCCTAAGGAAAAAAAAACAGAAGACATTTATGAGCTACTAAATATAGATACACTGAACAGAAATAGATTTCTTTTCATTACATATATAGATTTAATACATCCTAAAGTAATATTTACGTCAATCCTGCGGACTGCCTCCTCAATAGCTGCTGATGTTGCTGCCATTTCTCTATCGACCAGATCTCCCAGCTCTTCCTGACGGACGTCCATGCCTTTTGGCCGCAGCTCCTGGATACAGTAAGTGGAAAAATGATTAGTCAAGAGATTTTTTTCTGTAAGGTAAAAAACTTAAACTTCCAGTGAAATCAAGTCAAAGAAAAACACATTCCCGCTTTAAATTAATGTGGGACTAATGTGGTAGGGACGTTTAAAGAAAAGAAAAACTAAATGAACCAAATGATGCAGCATCAGTCTCTCTGGTTGCCATAAACCTACATTTATCTACTGCACACTGTGACAAAAAAGTGGAAACATCAGCAGCATAATTCTATATATGTGCATCTCGAACTGTTTACCAGTATATTCAAGTATATTCATTGTATAAACAGCCACACAGAAATGTGTTTATCCTCACCTGCCCCAAGTTCAGGATCTTTTGAATGATTATGCGAATGGAAGCTGGGTCTGCCCTCTGGAGAGTGATCTTGGATTTCAGGTCACTCAAGTATTTAATACTCTGAGTGGCACAGCTCCTGCAGTTGTCTGTCAGTCCTGCAGGGTGTGTGAGATCAGAAATCAACCAGCAGCCATACAAACTCTTTAGATTTGCCTTCACATATGGATGTACGGTTATTAAAATTAATATGAAAATGATCATGAGAAGTCCTGTCAAGAGACTATTCAGAGATAGTTCTTACGGTCTGCATGGTCAGTGGGTGCCATGTGTGCAGTGGCGCTGCCGTTGATAATTGTATCTGCAGCCAAGTGGGAGAACTGGGTCAGAGCCCTCAGCAGCGCTCCTGCATCTGGTTACAAGAGCATACAGTAGGAGGACAATATGCCACATTAACAAACATTACAAACCAACCACACAGTGTCATGAGGTTAACAGTCAGAACAGGAGCAGGGAAAACGTACCCCCCATGTTACTCAGATAATCTGCGTGGCCCTTTTTCACATTCTCAATGGAGCTCAGTGCAGCTTCTGCCCGACTTACAAGGTAATCTGTGTTTGGAGGACAAACAGAAGATTAAAAATAAAACGTTAAAAACGAGCAGATTTCAGAAAAGATAATGTACTGTGGTCAACCAGCTGAGGTCATGGTCTTTGTAACACTCCATTTGGCTTTTTTACTTATTTAATTTTCACATTTTAATTTTGAACCTGTTTAGTCCATCTCTGTTGTGACATAATAGTGGAGGGGTCTGACCTGGAGAGCTAGTGCAGCGTATATGGAGGGGATCATCCAGCTTAGCAACGGCGTCTTGGATGATCTTCTCAGCTTCTGCGACAGTACCCTGCAGCAAAACAAACTGTTCCTCCAGAAGCTTCTGCTTCAGCTGTTCCTCCTGACTCGCCTGCATGCATACACAGAAACATACACATAAAAAAAACATATGTATGTGTTTTGTTTTTTTATTATATTTATGACAACATCTCAAGTATTTCATTATCATTATTATTCTGCCTGTCACTGGTCACTCACTTTCCCAAATAAATGTCATCGTCTTGTTTGGGTGCAGTGACTTTAGTACAGAGCAGGGAAACCAGTTTTGATGCATATGTCAATCCTGCTTTAGTCTGTCGTTCAATTCATATTGACAAGACTCAAAGAAAACTTTTTCTTGAAAATACTTTATTTAAGGGAGGTCATTGGGTGCTAACAAAGTTATTTAGTTCTCTGTTAATGTGCTACTGAGCCTGATTAATCGGTGAAGTCATTATCTTAAGTATTTAGCTCCAGACCCCAAGTCTCCCAGTGTAATGTGCTATGGTATAACCAGCTCTTTATAAAATAAGTACTTGTGTGCTTCTTCTTTAGGAAACAGCTCTAAAATACTGCTGAGTACAGTGTCATTTTATGTACTGAGTGCAGACCAGTCTGCTGTTCACACTGCTGAGCTGTGCTCTGCTCTCTGACTGACCTTCTCCCGCAGTTTGCCCTGCAGCTCTCCCAGCTCCCTGCTGTTCCTGTCGCGCTCCTGCTGAAGTGACGACTGCTGCACCTGTGCAGCCTGCCGCAGCGACGACAGCTCCGCCTCTTTCTCACTCACAGATCGCATTACACGCTCCTTCTCTGCCTGCAGAGCTGTCATTGAACTTTTCATTTGCTCTGACGTCTGGCAAAAAGAGAGCGACAACAGAAGCCATAGGAGGCAGATGGCAGCAAGTGTCAGAAGGAATGCCCATCCAGAAATGTGTGAAGGCCTTTAGGCCTCCGTACACTGATAATAACTCTGAATACTAAATTATGAATTAGTTTACCATCATCAAGGTTGTCGCTGAATTATAAGTCTACAGGTGACCACTCACCATCTCGCTGCTCTTCAGAGTCGCCTTCATGCGCACCACTTCTGCCATCTTCTCCTCCAGCTCTCTCTTCAGCTTCTCCATCTCAAACTTCTGCTCCTCCAGCTACAGTGACAATAAAGCATCATCAGTCACATACATATAGACTGGGCACGTCCTCCAAGCAAAACAACACGCCACCAACCTTTATATCTGCTTCCTGTTTAATCCTATCAACCTCAAACGACAGCTGCAGCTTGGTCCTCTCCACTTCTTCCTGGGTCTGCTGGGTTGCCGACAGCATCTTCACAGTGTCTGCACTCTGTCAGCAAATTAACGCATTTTGTGTTACCACACACAGGGAGGTGCTGACATCTAATTTAAAACAAACATCTCAGGAGTGATCTGGAGTATGTCTGTACCTTTCGAAGTAGTTCAGCGTGGCTGGCCACCAGCTCTGTATGTTTCTCCTTCAGCTTATTATACCGCTGCTCAGTGGCCTGTGCTTTTTCTGCACAGAGAAGAGAGAAGGCCGTGTGATCTTACTGACTTGATCATGATCATATCTGTGTGTTTAAATGAGAGTATTAATTGGTTATCTTACTCTCTGCCTCAAAGAAGGTGGTTTGTAAGCCCTCGTGTTCTGCATTTCGGCGACGGGTGGCCTCCAGCTCCATGCGCAACTGCTCATTTTCCACAAGAGCGCGCTGCTTCTGTGCACGCTGTTCTTCTAGCTCTGCCTCCAAACTGTTGATTTGGGACTTAAGCTGGGTTATGTAGCGCTGAGCCTTCAGGAGGAGAAAAGAGAAATCTGCATTTCAGGAAAGGGCTACTAGTGTTGACACAAATCCGGTTTGTTCCGTGTTCAACATAACAATCTTAACATTGTCAATCCACAAGATGAATTTATTCTAACACACACACACCTCCACATCTTAATTCATGGCACAAACATTGCAGGACACCTGCCATGCGAAGGAATATGTAAATACATTTAAAAAACTGCAAGTTAGATTTATATCTATGACGTAAAAAATCTCAACTCATGTCACCTCTCATTCACAGGCTAGTTGCCAAATTCCACATGGCAGTAGCAGTATTTGCATCTGCCAAACACATGACTCAGATTCCTTTTCACATAGATAATGTAGTGACTGTAGGAAACTAACTAAAAGCCGCTGAGAAGCTGAGGTTGAGCCTTGTTTGTCTGACGCACTGAACAAAAAACAGAGAACGATTTATGACTTTTAATCACAAACAAAAGATCCACTTGTAACATATAGAAAAATAAAACATAGCTTTTAAGGCAAGCAGTGAGGAAATGAAGGGAATAGATAAATCAAAGAGAGCAGGTGCATCTATAAACCATAATTACTTCTGCCTATACTCGTGTGACTTAATCAACATGGTTACAAAGTAATAATAATGAAATATAAATAACAATAATACCCTGTAAATAATAATATTCTTGCCCTCTATGACACACACACACACATGCAAAGCATTGTAAGACTGAAGCAACAGGTTATTCTGTCCAAACTGTACCCACCTCTGCTTTTACTCTCTCCAGCTCTGCTCGCAACAACTCCAGGTCCTGCTTCAAGCTCTCAATCTGGAGATCTCTGTCACAAAAGGAAATCTACAGTCACAGTGTGCTGCACAGACAATATGCTGAAACTAAACAATCAACCATTACACTGTAGCTCACCTCTCATCAAAGCCTCCATTTGGAGGTCCAAATGTCTGATCAAATATGTCAGGTTGCTAGTGAAAATACAGAAATTAATAAACATAACAAAACGCATACACAACACCATGACTTTCTCTATATATTGCTGTGCTATACCTGCGGCTGTGTCCGTAAACTGGATGCTGACGTGTCGCTGACCTCAATGAGTGGCTCGGGGTCGTCGTCGTCGTCTTGCTCTGGCTCGTCCTCATCGGGGATGACCACCACTGGCTTCACATGTTTGGCCAGTGAGGCAGCGTGCAGGAAGTTAGGTGGAGACTGAAAAGAAAAAGGGAAGGTATAGGTTAAACATGTAACAGTATTTTACCACATTTGAGCAAAATTAGCAATTATCAAGATCCAAATTTTCATGGGAAAAATCAATATAGCAAAGCTCTCTGCATTAGTAATAGGTAGAAGTGGGTTTATGATGAAGTCATTCCACCTCGCTCCATCACTCTGTGCTCTTACATCAGGCAGTCTGGGGATCTGGATAAGCCTCTTGAAGTACATCATGTCTCTAGCTTTATTGAAGAAGGTCTTGAGGCTGTAGGACAAAGGAAAACAAGTAAAGCTAACTCTCAAAAGACACATGAAACAGGACACATAAACTAAATAAAGACTATTGGACACAAATCTAAAAGCACAGTTTCCCCCAACCCTGCACACTCATCTCTAACAGTGACATTAACTGACAAACCACAAAAGGATGGGGGATGGAAAGCAGTGATGGGCACATTTGCATCTGTTCAAAGTGTTGCGGTGACTGAGTAGGGAGAGATTATGTTGCTGACTTCCTTTGATAAAAAAAAACCCCATTGTGATTCAGTCACTCTCATTTAGTCGTAGCCTGAGGCCTTGAACAGCCTACCTGTGGAACTGATCGTGGAAACGTTCGCGGTGTCCTTGTAAGGTGTCAGCAGGGAGACCTGAAATTCATAACAAGATCCAATTGGTCCCTTTTGGGAAATACTTTACTTTAAATGAAGTACAGTGTTATTTCAATTACTTTGAATCATCTGATAGTGACAATAGCAGTTCTTACAGGCATGCAGCTTGAACAGCAGCTTGACTGTAAAGTGGTATAGGGGGCTACAGTCCTGGATTACTTGGATGAGTGGAGCCAGGCGACACTGTCCTGATGTGAGACTGGAGACGGCGATGGATGTATTGAGCTGTCGGATCACTAGGATAGAGACCAGAGATGGCAGTGTAACCTACACGTTAGTATCTCTGAAGTTGATCACTAAACATTTACATGGGTGCTGGAGGTGAGGTATTTCAAAAAATGCCTCTTGACATCAGGTGATGCATACATACGCTGTTCTTTCCCCCATTCTGTAAATCCCTCTAATGATAGATGTGTGTCTGGGTCTACTGTTGGTTAAATGAAGTGCAACAGCACAGACTTTCTTTAACAAGGAAACACTGGAGTGTTTTGTGCCAATGACTCCACAACACAGAGCTGAGACTGAAAATACATACTCTATGTGAGTACAACTGCAGAGTACAAGCACACTATGGTCACAGTGTAGCTGCAAAATTTGTTTACGGTGCTGAGACGTGTTCCTGGGCCCCCACCCTGCAGGCTGGGAAGGGTGGAGCATACCAGTAGAGATAAACTGAAGGAAATCAAGTTAATGTGCTCTAATTGCAGGCATTTCCTCATCAGTTAAAGCCAATTTTAGACAAAAATGAAGAGGACATAAGCTAAACCTAAACCAACTAAATGTAATCACTTTTTAAATAACAGAGGCCACAGTCTGTGTAGGAACAGGCTAAGAGCTGCTCACAATAAGCCTTTACTGATATGCTCTTAGCTGTTGTGCATAAATAGATAATGTCAGCAAGCTGCAGCCCTCTCCTGTAGCTCAGGTTTCTCTTGTTTGGAAGAGGAAAGGTGGGAGGAGTTTTTCTTTTCACCTGTCTCGGCCAGCCTCAGCTCGGAATCCATGTAATCGAACACCTCCACTGTGAGCTGGAACCTACAGCAGAGAAATGGATATCTTTGTTAGACAGGAGAGGCCCCACGACGAAACAATGCTGATGAAACAGAAAGGCTGTTTGTGTGACAGCAGCAGTGTGGATGATTGGTAAGGACTGGAATTTTAGACTAAACTAAAAGACATTAAAAACTCACACATTGTTAATGTCTGTTCCTGCAGTGCGCTCCAGAAGTTCATCCGAGGCCTCCAAGCTTGGTGGGATTTCTAAATGCTGGATTGATTTTATTCGTTTATTAGTGCCCGTTCCCACTCACAATGTAACATTTTGAACCATCCACTACATGTATTTTGGTATCATATGTGTGAAATGTGACACATGCCCTTACCTTAACGTGAAATTCCATTTTTGTGCAGAGCAGCTTGGTATAAAGAGCCACCAGCTGCCCATATCTGTCATGTAGGTTGCTCTGAAAACCACAGGAGCAGACAAGCAATAAACAATCACAACAACAACAATACAAATAATCATTCAGGAAGTTGAAATACATGGATATACTGCACGTGTGCAAAGCTTACCCACAGTTGACCAATTTCAACTAAAGAGCTGTGATGTCTCATGCAGTCTTGTAGAACCTGAAGAAGTGACAGCTTGAATTGGATGAAAGCTATTTAAACACAGTCACACTGAATCTGATTCGAATCCCATTAAAGATTACATATTAAAATAATGCAAGGTTCCATAATGAGTGGTTTTCTAGGTTTCATCGCTTCACTGTGTAGAGGACTTACATTTTTGTGCCCGTCTCGAAGGACTTTGTGCAGTACATGGCAGAACTTCCAGCTGAGGATAGAGCTGCTGGCCAGAGGGAAACCTAGAGCATAGGACCAGAAGGTGAAGGCACCCTTCTCCCTGTGAGTCCCCAAGATGATTCCTGTTGAGGTCGTTGTTAAGGAAGCACAGGACGGCTGACTCAAACAACACTTGACTTTTTCTGCTGTTTAACAAGTTAGATTCAAATGAAAGTAACATATTCACCTCGACAGCTACAATATACAGAATAAAACATTACTTACAGATCTAAAGGAAACATAAAAACTCTGATGAAGATAGCTTGGAATGTTTTTTTTTTTTTGAAGGATACGTCGTGCATGTTTCTCCTTCACAGGCGTCTCTGTGGAGGTGATGGCTTTGCTGATGCTGCTCAGCTGGGAGGAAAAGAGAGGAGTTAGTCTTAGGTTGTGTACAGCTCGCTTCTACACCCACAGAAACATAATTCGTAGAGCTCACAATAGACATGTCACATACAATAAGATATGAGTTAAACAAAGACCAGAAGTCAAATAGATGATAACAGCTCTGGAATAATGAAGATACAATTACAGAAACAAGGACTCTGCACTATGTCACTCCAACTTTATGGTTAGTCTAGTTTCAACTAACCAAAAATGTGGTAATTCAGAGCCAAACGCAGATTTCCTCCTTTTTGAATAGGTGCAATTATAAGCTCAGTCTGGCTTGAGAACACAAAAGTAAACATGCACAGTGACTATACATATATTCCCTTTGTTTTTTCACTAATTCTATATCACTAACATATTGATGAGGATCTCTATCAAACCATGTTTTTCAATGTCCAGGGCTACTTAACAACTTTTTATTATTATTATTGTTCAACCTGTGAACAACACTAAATTGAATGTATGTTGTATTTAACTTTGTGTTTTGTTATCTATGGATCTCAGTTCAAACCCTAGATCAAAACATCTATAGTCATTTTACTGATGAGCCTGGAAGAGACTAAGAGTCACAAGGATCCACAGGAAGCACTGCAAGTCATTCTCCAACCTGTCCAGCAAGTAAAACAAGTGTTGCTCAAAAAGAGCAGGAAGGGAGAGATGGAGAAACACACAGAAACAGGTTGGATCTCTGCGTCTCCATGGATAATCACCCGTTTGACTGAAGCTTAGGTGCAGCACATCACGGCCACAAAACAAAACTAAATCTGCTTTGTATAGTCATGTTGCACTACAGTGCTCCTGCCATTGTCATCCACATTCTGTGCAAATAAAACAATGGCTTACAGCCTGAAAGGGACGTCCTCCAATTGGATGGTTTACCTCTTTGGCTGCCCTGCTAAAATGCTCTTGAGCATGACATTGAATCCACACATTAATTTTAATGCAGTATGAAAAATATTCTATCCATTGTTTCGTAGTAAATCATCACAACCATGAATGCATATTTCACAGTATCTAAATACAAAACTAACCATAGAATAAATAACAGATCCTGCAGGGATTCTTTGAAGATACTGACTGGAAGACTCTCTGTGAACCTCATGGTGTGGACATTAATGGACTGACAGACTGCAGACTGCTACTCATTAAATTAATGAGGTACAACAAGCCCTGGCTCACTCAAGACATCAAAGCCATTCTGAATGACAATAGGCAGACATTCAGGTGAGATGACAGGAATGCAGAGAGAGGGTTTGGAGACTGCTGTCTGTCAGGATCAGGGAGGTGAAGGAGACTTACAGGAGGAAACTGGAACAAAGAGGGACATGAGGACCATCACTTGCTACAAGCACAGCAGCCAGGTGACTAAGAGGACTGTGGACCAGCCACCACCCACATGATGTCCATCTAAGCAGATCAGGTGAGGACACAGCTGAACAGGCATCAAACCACAAAGGCTGCAGGGCCAGATGGAATCAGCCCAAGGGTGCTGTAGGGTCTGTATTCAGGATGGAGATGTCACAGAGTAGCAGGGGGTGGTGGACAGTTTTGTGGACTGGTGTGGACTCAACAACTTCCACTTAACATCAGTAAAACAAAGGGGCTAGTGATGGTCGTTTTTAAAGTACAAATACCTGGAAGTGTACTTGGACAACAAACTGGACTGGACTAAGAACTCAGCAGCACTGTACAAAGAGGCTCAGAGCCAGGTGTACTTTCTGAGGAGACTCAGGTCCTTCAACGTCTGCAGCACCATGCTGCGGATGTTCTACGAGTTTGTGGTTCCAGTGTCATCTTCTATGCTGTGGTCTGCTGGGGCTGCAACATGAAGGTGGCAGACACTAACAGACTGGACAAACTGATCAGGAGGGCTGGCTCTGTTCTGGGGGTGGAGCTGGACCCACTACATGTTGCAACTAAGAGGAGGATGCTGTCCAAACTCCTCTCAGTCCTGAACAATCCCTCCTACCCACTGCACAGTGTGGGGCCTCGACAGAGGAGCAACTTCAACCAGAGACTCCACAGAACGCCACAGGAGATCCTTTCTACCTGAGGCCATCAATCTTTACAATTCCTCCCCCATCTGTAAGGGGACAGGGAACTGACAATTTCTTGTCATATATCTGTCATCATTCTACCCTGAACTATAACTATTGACTTATTTACATCTATCTCACATATTCTGTATAGATACTGAGTTTTCTGTATTTAAGTTATTCTGTATTTGTGTTAGTATGGATCCCTTCTGGTTGTGGTTCCCTTTCTTTATGTCTGAGTTGAGAGAATCTGTAATAAGGCAAAACAACTTCCCTCTGGGATAAATAAAGTTTTTTTTAATCTTGAATAAAAATCAGACACGCCAGGCCATAATATTCTTTTGGGATCCTACAAAAGAGGTTGCTAACAAATTAAGATTACACGATGATCAAAGCTGTGGCTAGACAGCACAATTCCCTTGAACTACTGTGACACCGCCCATATCTAAATCTGGCTACAAAACGGTGTGGTGTAGCCCCGCCTTAAGTCACAATTTAGTGGTATGTTTTGTATGAGGGGAGTGTCCTGAAAAAGTGTTCCTTTACTAGAGAATAACTTAAGTCTACAATCCTGTGTCACTCTGATGGGCTACAATCAACCAGACATGTTAGTCTTTTTTTTAAACCTGCAGGCAAAAACGTTTGCTGATACGGGACAGCTGTGCCCCAGACGCTGAGTTGTGATTTTCTTTCTTATATTTGATGATGTGTTAAAACCCGGTCAATCTGTACAAAATAGATATAAATGTGACATAGGTAAAGCTAAAGTATATATACTTGTTTATTATGCGCCCCATATCCTTTTAACACATCTAGGAAGGTTCATAGTATCTGTATGATACAGAGCATCACAGAAGACGCTAATCAAAGATACAGTTCAAGCATTAAATGAGCAACATAATCATCTTCACATCTTTTCAATCACCCCGCATTTTCCTAATACATTAGCACATGGAAAATCCTTCCCTCAACACAATCAGTCTCCCAATTAATCATGCTGCTTCTCCCCAGGAAAATCAAGACTGCTTCACACATCCACCAGGAAGGTACTTTTAACGACCCACTTTAACGTGGGTAGACAGAGTTGTAAGAGGTCTGGCTATTGCCTCTACTGAAATGTGTATCTAACAAGCCTATTCAGGCCAGGTATAAAGTAAAACTAACTAGGATAAATTTGAAGTCTTCTTCTAGGAGGCTACTAAGATGAGTAGTAAAAGGTTTTGACATAACAAGAAAGAAATCCAGTTGCAATGACTCAACTTAACGTCACCTAGATGACTGAGAATCTGCACTAATAGCATTTCCCAAATTATCTTCCTGCATAAACAGGATGCTTAATCATAAACATTTAATCTTACTACTGTATGACAGCATTAGACCCTGGTCTACTGATGACACCCTCAACCACGAGCTTAGAAATCCATGTCACGTGGGTTAGGGTTAGGGTTTTGTTCCAAACATAATCACATAACAGTAGTATCTACTTCTAATCCAACAAAACCGTACAAAAGCCTCTTTTATGGCCTCTCTCTTGATATTAGAAACTCGGGAGTCACCACCCCAATCTACACACACACACACACACACACACACACACACACACCAAAACATACATGGCTACACAACAAAGTACTGAGTATCTACTGTGGGTGAAAACTGGCATTCAGAGTGAGAGAGGGGTCTACTGGTTAATAGGAGACCTCCCCCGTGTGCCTCTGACGCAAATTAACTGCTAGTCCCCTCGTTTACACAGGGCAAGAGCAATGGTCTAGCATGAAGGCCTGTGTGACAATGAGGGGTTTGTTGGGGAGGAAAGCCGACAGCTGGGGTAGAAGATTGAGTTGGATGGGGGCCGTGTTCTGGCACACAGAGCCTGGCACAGAGGCCACAACAGATGGCCGCTGAGCAGCGAGGCTGTAGGGAGACTCTCATGGTACATTCAGAATGGCTGTCAATCAGAGAGCAGCGAGAGAGGAATGAAAGAGACTGAAAAGAGACGGACATTGAACGCAGGACAGGCAGTAGAGGGTGACCAAATACTACATACAGTTCACTGTCAAATTAGGCACAGGATGATTAGCGATTCCTTCCTGCTGCCCTGCCGCACTATACATTCTCTGATATGTCCTTGCTCAAGGCTGCTACAGAGGTAATAGCCACTGGCTACATAGGGATCAAACTAGCAACACTTCAATTAGTACTGAAGATGCAATAAGCAGTTATTTTACATACAGGTTAAACCACCAATTACTTTCTAAATGAATGACCATCACAGTTTTTTAGAGATCAAGGTGAGGTCTTTAAAAGTTTAAGATATTCAAGTTATTATAAAAGTTATACAAGAAAAAATAGCTTAAGTCAGATTTAGTTCTTAGTCAATCATTACTGTAATTTCCTCACAAAAAACTCCCTGCTGCAGCCTACACATGTCACAAGGTCACACTGTCAAGTCTACACACTAACATACACTGATACCGTGTCCTTGATGCCATGGTTGAAGGTAAGTCCAGTGCAATCCAAACTATTTACTAATGGAGCAATTTGGTCCAAGAGGTCCAAACACGCAGACATTTTTGCAGGTGCAAAGCAACTTAGTTTTGTGTCTGGTTCAAGCGTAGATGAATCCTCTGACCAGCAGAGAGGAGAAGTGAGAGGCAGGGAAAGCCTGGACTAATCCCTGAGGCCTGCCATAAGGTCTGTTGCCAGATAGCATTACTGTAGCCATATCCTCACTCCACAGTCCAAAGAAACCACACACACTACTCTGAATTAATACGTCCAAGCTGGAGACATCTCTACTTACCTTGTCTTCTTTACCTTTCAGCAGTGTGTCCACGTGCTTGGACATCCTTATGTAAAAAAAGTGTTAATGATGTCAAAGCATCAATGCTTCACCTGACCTGCTTTTCACTGGACATAATGCTCTGAGGCAAGAGCACTTATTGCAGGTCCTTATCAGCTTAATTCAACAGACTGTTGCTGGGGATCTGGCTGACAAGGTCACACAGAGACTAACACAGCTCACACCTCCTGGCTAAGGTTATTAACATTGGTAACAATTAACCTGACCAGTGTGCCAACCAGTAAAAAACAATAATAGCAATAGTCCTAGATGCTATTTTTAGGTGTTTCACTGGTATCCAATTATACTTTTAAATATTAGTTCTTGGGTCAATGCATGGTTAATATGGTCTTTTATTAAGTTTCTATTATGCTGATCTTCTGCTCTCCTTTTGCTTCTTTGTCTTCTTTCTGATTAAACTAGCACAGAGTCTCCCACATCAACACAGGCAATAATCCTACAGTAACACAAGCCCACTCTGAACGTCCTGCTCTCCTCCTATCACATGTTGTGGTAGTGCACATGGCATGAACACAAGTAAGAATTCTTTAGACTATGAAGGAATCTCCCAGCACATAAACCACACCTGGTGTTCATCTGATGCTCTGCAGATGTAATCTCTGAGATTTACTGTCTACTTCACTTTTAATGCCAAAGATTAGCCATGAAATTAGGAACTTAAATCCCAAAACTGTCACCACGTCCTATCCACCACCATCAATCTAAGCTACACATAAGCATTAACAGGAAAAAGTCTTTGCTGAGCGTAGGTGCAAATAATGGAAACAGAATAAAGGAAAATATCTCAAAGATCGTATCTATAGATGAAGAAGCTACACTGATAACCTCTAATTTGGTTATAACTCATATTAATGTCTAATGAAATTATAAATACTGTATCTAATCTAAAAATATTCAAAAGATAAATAGTTCCCAAGTAGTACCCATTTTTGGCTAGGCAGCTCATCGTCCTCATGATTCACGTTTTATCAGCTGTTTTACTTGCTATTGCACATAAACATATACATAGTCACATAGTGACAATAGTGACATAATATCAGGAGTACATATTTGCATATAGTGCAAGTATTATAATGCGGTTTATGCCTGACTCAAAGCTAATTTAATTATAAATGTTTAGTCAGGTTTTGAGCAAAGAAAATACACAGAACTGCTGGTTTCTTTGCATAGAAACACAGGGAATGTATGGGCGAAGTAAATCTTAAAGGCAAAAAGTGAATGTCATTTTATTTGTTGACAAACACTAACATAAGATCTCACTACAAAAACAAAAACTTTACAGTTTTTTTTTTTTTTTTTTTATTCAAGCGTGAAACTATCATAACCAAAGTGCTTTTATTTCTCTCTCTACTCCCACTCAGTAGAGAGTGTTCACCCTCTGATACACACATGCCCCTTCCCTCTCTCATGGGTGCTCGCTCAGGCAACAAGAGGGAGGGAAAGCAAACACTACAGCACACACACACACACACACACACACACACACACACACACACACACACACACACACACACACACAGGAAGCTGTGTGAGAAATTTCACCTTGGTGCCGAGGTCAACATAAAAAGGAAAAAAACGCAGGAGACAGTAGCAGAGTGAAGCAGAGGAGTTTAGGCCAGTGGATTGGATGAATCAGCAGGACTGAGAAAACCTCTGAAAACTAATGAGAAAACAGTCCAGCCCAGTCCCCCACACAGCATTTAAAACATTACAAGTTCCAGCAAGAAGAAAGTGTTGATTTACCCACTAGTGACTTGTCGTGTCGCCCATTTTATTTGCATGTTGCCCTGTGAGTTCATTCAGCTGAGTTCTATAAGGCTGCCCGCTGTATCCGCCAGTCGCTCTTATTAAAACGTAACAACCCTTTAAGGCAGTTAGTCGAACTAGTCCTACTACAGTCTGCATGTGTTGTGAGTTTGTTATGATTCAACGCTTTGACAGTTCTTTGCGCACATGCCTTATTAAACATCTGCTGCACAGCGGGAACTAGTAAAGCAAAGTTATGAGATCCAAACTAGTCTCTTCATGTCGTCCACTGTTCTAATTAACATGAATGAGCGATGAATGAATGACGTTCAATAAGTCTTGATCTGAAATATAACATCCCATACGGTTGGTACATATGGTTGTTTTATGAGAAAGAAGGAGCACAGAGGATGGCTAGGCAGGGTTCAAGAACGGCAGCTCCACCTTTCTATAAATAAAACATTGACAGAGGAAAATACACCGGGCGAAAGGAAGAGATCAGCCCATTTTTAGATAACACAACACTGAAAGCGCTGTGAGTCTGAACACCCAGGCACCTGCTGAACAGTTTGTTTAATTACTCAATCTCACGTTAACTCTGTCCCACTGGGGTGTGTGCTTCACCTGAAACAGCAGCTTCACTGTGAGCTGGCGGCTCGTCTCCTACAGACTTAAATGTTGTTCAGTCAGCATTAGCGCCTGTGTTACTCCCGTCTTCCTCGTATACAGCAGTGGAGATCACAGTTTACTGAGAATAGGACGAGCCAGAGAGAGAACAAAGCACCTGCTGATGAATGGACAATGAGAGGAACCCTCCATTCCTTCAGTGCACACAGTCAGAACCAAATGAATCCCATTTCTACTCCAGGGAGGAAACAGCTCCACTCTTTGCCCCATTTCCTGTTAAGAAAATCCCACGTGAAGCCATTAAAACAGAAAGAAACATGTATACGAGGGGGGAAAAAGGTGGAGAAACAGGAAGGACCAGATCAACATGATACCAAGTAACAGACGGGGAGGAATGAATGCTGGGACTGTACGCAGCGCTGCACACTTTATGTGCTTTACTTTCAGTCTTCTGGTCTCATGACTCCATTTAGGTGATCAAATCTCTGGTTTCAGTGCGGGCTGAGCAGGCACACACCTCTGAAGCAAACTGAATGAATAAATAAGAGGAGTGTGTGTGTGTGTGTGTGTGTGTGTGTGCTCATTTTCAGGTTTGTAATCCAACACCTGCGTTACTTTCTTAAAGTGAAAGTTGCAGTATTTGCCAGGTAATGATAAATATTGTTACAACCGAAGTGCACACATTACAAACACACATCCTTTTAAAAAGCATCATGCCTCAGCTGGTTTTTACTGGACTCACTGAGGCACTTGAAGGCGCCACTCATTCTCTGATTCAACATTAAACTAACCATTAGATATAGTGAGTGGGAATGGTGGGTATAGTGCACGCACACACACACACACACACACACACACACACACATCGTCTGACAGCCTGTAAAGCCGCAGCAGGCCTGGCAAAAAGCGCAGATCCCCATCCAAAAACAGAAAGAACCGACCCCCCCCCCCCCTTTGGATCGTGGATTTACCTGCTGCTTGTCGAAGTGCTCCCTCTCCGCTCCGAGGTTGGCCTCGGTCCGCCTGCTCTTCACCCGGGTCGGCACCTGTCTTATGCTGTTCATCCTCTAGTTCAGTCAATGACGGATCAGCGCGTAAAAAAAAAAAAAAAAAGACCCCAAATAGTGAAATCTAAATGTTGGGGGCGTCCTCTCCTACCTCGACTGCAGGATCTGCGTGTGTGTGTGTGTATGTGAGTGTGTGAGTGTGTGTGTGTGACTAGGGCATCTCCAGACTGCAGCTTCATTACTGGTGAAGCATCGCGGCTGAAGGAGGAAAAGCAAACGCAAGTGAGCGTGTTTGCTCTGCGTTACGTGGACGGATCCTCCCCCAGGGTGGAGGAAATCATCATCGTGTCCTCCGCTGTCGACATCCTCCCACACGAATGTCAGTTTTTCCAGAAACATTTAATGCGACACTGGTGTGTGAAATGCTCCACTCAGCTCTTTGCACCATCATTTGGTTCTATGTATTTCATTTATTTTATTTTTTGTACCGACTTCTGTCACTGGTCTATGGACGGTGACGTCATTTCAATGAAACACAACCAATGAGGGTTATTTCTATGTGTGTGTGTGTGTGTGTGTGTGTGAGACTCTCTTTTAATCCCCAGATTGCATCTGCTTGAACTATAACAGCAAATCAGTGACCCCATAAAGCAGGAAATTAAGCTCGGATTAAAATCCCAGGATGTGTCTACATCTGACTGCTGTGACAAGTCAACAGCGACATTTTACAACTTTACTACTTATAATTATAAAGCAGCATATGATTAATCATATCTAAAATATAAACAATTGAATTCAAGCAAATGTACCATAGTTTAAATCAATGTATTGTACATCTGTTAATTAATTTTCCAAATATGTAAAAATGCAGAAATTGGTAAATCTTATAAAATAAAAGAAAGACTAGAGGACAGTGGATTTATTTCTTCCCCTTCATGACCACAAACCTGATGGATTAACTCAGGGAAATCCTCCTCACAGTGGAGGATGTGATGCTTTATTGGGCTGCTCAAAGGTAACCTGCCCCTCATTTACTTTACTGGTTGTGATGTAGGGCTGTAGGCCTCTGGTTTTGCCCAGTTTTACTTACCTTGAGCAGACTAACCATATAACGTGAGGTATGTAGATAAACCTGATCCACCCGTCTCAGCCACTGCCTCCTTCAACTTTTTCCATTTTAAAGCTCCTTCCAAAAAAATGAAACAAAACACTACGGACGATGAAGTTACAATGTTAATTCAAATTTCTCTCTCTCTCTTTTTTTTTTTTTTTTGATACAGACAATATTAACTCACACCATCAGTTCTCTGAGTCCACACTCAGGAGTCACAGTTTGACAGCAGGCTGGAATATGAAAACAAACACCTAAGTCAATTCTTTCATTAATTTTAGGCTTTCTGTATTTTTAGGTCCTCTGTAAAGTAACAAGACTGGAATTTCACGTTGCTCTGGGTGGAGTAGCCATGATGATTGTTCCCAGATATGCATGCGGGTGTGAAGGAATCACAAGGAGTGATAGGGCAGCAGGAAAAAGCGACGAAAGGACACGTTTGCCCTGCAGGTCAAACAGGCTCCTTCACATTTTTCTATACTGTCTGAACCACAACAATTAACAGACAGTATAAATAAAAACCATTAATACATTACCGGCATGTGAACATACCTGATGTAATGATGTTATGAGTGATAGGTCATGTGAGAACTGCGTCTACACTGTGCACGTCTGCAGATTGTCATCAACAAGCGTAGGTGGAAAGTATTTGTTTTAGCATTGTCATCATTTTAGCTCTTGATGAAGAACTATAAAAATGCTTTTTGCACCAGAATGTCCTGATTAATAATAAAAAAAAGAAGACGAACTGGTAACTCATCATTCCACTTTTCATTTTCACTACTTCTAAGCTTGAGTTATGTGTCCGTCACATCACTTTTTCCAATATATTAAGTATAAAAGATTTTCAAACTAGACAACTAGACATCTGAATATTCACACTTTTTAATTTCTTTTACTTATTTCTTACTAAAATTAGCATTTACATCAGCGTGTCCTCATACTGTAGCTTCCTCTGTGAGCTGTTTAAGACTAGCTATTTCTAAAAATGAACACTCAGAGGCCATGCCTCAGATCACGTACTCTCCAAAACACACATTAAAGCAGTAGTTTCAAATTTTCTCCACTAGACAGCGGTAGAGGTTTATATTCTGTCAGTGCTGAGTTCAGCTTTAAGGCTTTTAGAACTACTGCACAAAACAAATCGGTTAATTATTCTCCCCCATGAGACTCGAAACGAAATATTTTCTCATTTGATTTTGTTCATCTCTGTCTCCTCAGCACCAACCCTGTGACCTAAGGAGGAAATTGTAAATAGAATGTCCTTGCAAACAGGTCTTTCTATAATCTATAACATGTACACAATTCAGACACGCACACCAATCATTGAGCATTGTGTAATCTGACCCCAGCCTGCATTAAATTGTTCCTACATTTACATTTTGTCCACCACAACCTCAATCATCTTTTACTGCTTGCACGCATGTGGTTGTGTGGATGATTTTGCAATAATTTAAAAGTCAAAGTCATCTACACAAGAATTGTTGTTCAGACAAACACAACTTTAGGGAATTTTAGATACTTACATATTTTTACCTGCCTCAGTGGTGCTGATTCATTGTGGAGAAGATACTGATAGTGAAAGATGATATACACACAAATCTTCCTCTGTGAGTACAATACAATAAAATATTCATGCTTTTCTCAGAAGGTTCTCTGCAGAACATATCTCAATAAGTTATGAATAGATTAGTTTATATAAACATGACATTGCTACTTCGTTCAACTTGAATCATCTAAATGAAGCTGAAATGTTGGATTCAGAAGTCTGGAGGTGGGCTATGTTCTCACTGCTACAGTCAGCTGCAGTACTGCCCCTAACAACACCAAACCTCTGTTTACAAATGATACGTGCAAGTTTACCAGCAACTTTAAATTATATATATTTCTTGTATATTGATGTCATGGCTGAGCTAAGTGTTTCATTTCCTGTGTTTAAATGTACACTCCATATCAGATGTGTGGAACAGAGGTACAGTATATATAAGTGTTACAGTATAAAAGTGTTTTGACTGTTTGGGGTGTTTTTTCTATTCATTTTTGCAATGTTATACATGATAGAGTGTATTAGCGAACTGGAAACTCAGGTTAAACTCTTGATAAATTGTCAGTGTGGGTACTTTATGCCACTTTATGTTTGAAGTTTGAACTTTTTCTTTTATATAATTTGCTCTATTTGTCAGTCTTGGTCAATCTCCGCTGTTGGTTGGAGTTAATAAAATGATAGTAACTGGTTTTCAGTACTTCAGTACTGGTGCTTAGAATGCAGCAGTGTGCTTTGCTTTTATCAGATTAAGCCACATGATTGTTTTCTCACATAGGCAGTAGTGCATTTAACCACTGATGTCCTGTGGCTTATTGCAACTGCTGCAATTTCTCACATCACATCACATGTGACCCATCTTTGTTGATTAAAATAGAATAGCACCCGTGCAGCCCCGCAGCCCCCAGCAGGGAAAGCAGCTTGAATGATCTATGCATGGGTGGATGGATAAAGAGTTCATGTAACAATTGATTTGTTTATCACATTGTTGTTCTGTTGTGATTCCTTTCTGTGTGCCACGCCCCCTTCATCATCCACTGTGTGGAAATATATGTATATATAGTCATAGCTATCGCCTTTGTTCAGTCATCTTGTCAAGTGTGTTTCTATCACGTTGGTTTGCCGCTGCTTCTTTTCTTTTCTAGGCTTTGATAAGGCTAGTTCATGTTAAGCTACTTGCATGACTTTGTTCGCTCCTTTTGCAGCTTCTGGAGTTTTTCTTTTCAGATTCACAAAGGCTGAGAAAGTATGACTGATGTATGATAAATAGTGGTCATAAATGAAACAAGAACTACAGTCAGTCACCATGCAGAAACAGAGCTGTTAGTTCTGCAAAAGCAGCCTCCTCTACTGTAGACTGAACTAATAATGGAAAATATTATAATAATCACATGTATAATGTGATGAAGGTCCTCAATTATATCTTTACTGACTTTGTCCAAGTTAATAATAATTAAAGATTAATGCCATAAGACGAAAAAGTAAAATTTTATATAAGTTTTTAAAAGAATTTCCACATCAGGGTATTGTTAAAGTATTATGTTTATTATCTGATGACATATTTAATGTCATTTTGTATCTTTGTAGAGAACCCTAATATATTTGGTCAGTAGGTCACTGTGTATGTTCATGTTTAACAGAAAGCAGAACCCGTCTTCCTGTAAAGGTTAAAACCACAACCTTTTTTTTTCTGACATGCCTCTTTGAAGAACACAGACGGCACCGACAGGAGTTATTTCTTTGATCAGCTGTCTGTCAGATCACACACAGCTCAGCATGAAGTGCTATTTCAATGGAACTCTGCTGATCAGTGTGCTCCCTCCACTGCTGGTGACTGAGTTTGTTCTGGGAGTCGTTGGAAATGGTCTGGCTCTCTGGATCTTCTGCTTCCACCTGAAGCCCTGGAAGAGCAGCACAGTGTTGCTCTTCAATCTGGCTGTGGCTGATTTTCTGCTCAACATGGTTTTGCCTCTGCGTGCTAGTTACTACATCTCTGGGATCTCATGGAAGTTTGGAGGTGCTCTGTGCAACATCTGCCTCTTCATGTTGGCTATGAACCGCAGTGGAAGCGCCTTCTTCTTGATGGCCATCGCTGTGGACAGGTACATGCGTGTGGTGCATCCCCATCATCCCATCAACTCTCTGAGTGTGTCTAAAGCCCTGCTCGGAGCACTCGGACTGTGGCTGCTCACCATTTCAATGACCGCTCATCTCTTCAGTTTACAACACGGCAACTCAACTTACTGCGAGAGCTTCATGATTGATACTGAGACACAGCATAACATCACTTGGCACAAGTTTGAGTTTCTCTTTTCCTTCTACGTGCCTCTGTCTGTGATCCTCTACTGCACAGTCCACATCATCAGCCACCTGAGAGGGAGACAGCTGGGCCAGCATGCCAAAATCAAAAAGGCTCTGTTCTTCATCATAGTAGTGGTGCTGCTCTTTGCCATTTGCTTTCTACCCAGTAGCGTTACACAGCTGTTAATTTGGATCCAGACACATAAATTAGCCGGCAGCCTCCCCGATAACCAAGTCTGTCCTGCACTGGAGAACCTGACGACCACATTTTACATCACCATTAGCCTGACCTATCTCAACAGCGGACTGGACCCTGTGGTGTACTACTTCTCCAGTCCTGCCTTCAAGAACATCTGCAGGAAAGCTCTTCATCTGCCTCAAGCAGACACTGCTGAAAGTACAGAGAAGAAAACGCGAGAAACGGGATCCCAGTCGCTCAGCCAACTGTGATCACAAAACCAAAACCAAGGAAATAACCATGCTCTGCAGCTCCGTCTGCAGAATTGTGATTGAAAGTGACACATTCCTCCTGAAGTTGTCATGTGAGTTCTATAGCTAACAATGTTATGTTGCTTATATTTATCCAATATATACTGCACTTTTTTATATGTCTAGCCTTTGCTGAACAGCTCAGCTAAAGTCAGAAAACAAGTTAGTCTGTTAAAGAACGGCATCTACATTTGCCACATTTCCTCAAACAAAAAAAGCTACTGGTAATACCAGGTGGGTGTGCCAGAAAGATTTCTGAATGTATTCACCAAGTTAATATTAACTTCTCATTTGTAAAATAAAGGATTATTTTTTCAGTCAAAAGTCATAGTGTAGCTTTCAAATATGTTATTTTTATGTACTTTTCTATATGTTAAATGCATGTTTGTTGTTTATGTATATTTTTGCAAACTGTACTATTAAAATGCTGTGCAATATTTGGTCAGCCACACCTCAAACATATTTTAAGTACACTTAAATCATTTTTTTCATGCTGACCACATATGAATAAAGTCTTATCTTACTACACAAGCTAAAATTGTTATAGTGAACAGATCACAAAATATCTCTCCTCTTTCTCACACAAGTTGATCAAATGAGTTCTGAAGAACATGTTTATGTTTTCCTTTGGTTAACACAATGTCCTCTGTGTAATCAAGAAATAAAGATTGTGTGTCATGCTACAGATGTGACATGTGTCTGGATTATTTCACTCGACCCAAAGACTGCATGCAAGAGTTGCTATCCTGCAAGACAGAAATGATTTGGCATTACAATGCAATGTGTGCAGTAAAGGATTAGTTAGCTGATTAAATGCTTTGGTTTCATAAACATAACCATGATGCTTAAAACCACAAACACCTCCCTGTCCATTATTAGAACACTGTCTCAAAAAGCTTGCTGATACCCATTATAGTTGTTTGCTTTAGCCTCCATTTAACTATGGTACACTAACTTAACCATTTCTAACATCAGAACACTGAAACACTACAAAAGCATCTGCCAAATAATTTAATGAACAATCAGCCAAAAATATTCTAATGTGTTATCTAAGAAGACTTGTCTTCTCCCCTTACTTACTGCATACTGGCATAATATAAATTACAGCTCCATACATGCTCTTCATCTATGCAAAATAAAAAGGGAAGTTGGGTGTGCTCCAGTAATACACAAAGTGTTGCAATAGTTAAAGACAAGCTGCTTTACAAGGTAATGATCTAATCCATCTAGGTTTTCTAACAAATCGATCTTACAAGTCTTACACAGCAGAAATGTCACATGCATTGTGAAACACAGTTCCCAATTTTAACTCAAATATGCATAATTATTTTTCAAAAATGTTTTGTGGGTAAAGGATTTTGAAGTAAATGGTGTAGATTGAACCCCATGCCAAAGACAAGAATTAAAACTCAGGTGAATTTGAAAGGTAGCTCACCCCACGCTGAGTTAACTCAGTGTCACCTTGGCCTTCATTGGATCTATACGTCTATACCTGAATTAAGGTTTGGTTCTTGGTCCGCGTATGGATCTCAGTGTTCAATGTGTGTAATTCGCCACAACCACCTTGTCTCCCTGAGCCATGTTGTGTGTGACGTGTGTGTCCTCATGATCATTCTTTACCACATTCAAGCTGAACTCAAGCAGTTTTGAGTTTCTCCCGGGTCAGGATCTGCAAACATCAGTTCAGAGGGGCGTTCAGTGTGGTTTGTTGCTTCCTCCGAAACATGTGGGCACTGAACAGGAACAGGAACTCTTCCATTAGAAATGAGACTGATTTCAAGAAGGGGCCTCTCATTTGTATGAATATACAAATGAGAGAAAACTTTTCTGGAAAAGTTTGGACTTTTAGCAAAAACTAAAAATCTGTGAAAATTGATTAGTTCATTTCACTGTATATCTGACAAAAGTACAAAGAAACACAATTCAGTGTTTTCTCTGAGCAACGTAATTGCATTTTTTTATATGCAAACAAATTCAGAGAATGATTCTTACAACACTCTTAAAAAAAAGTCACAGAAGCAAAGTAAAACTGCAAAGTTTTATTCAAATATTCATTCTGGATGATTCCATTATTAGCAGGTTCATTGGTAACAGGTGAGGGTATCATAAAAAAGACCAGCCACCATCAACAAGTGAGCATGGGTTGTGGCTCACACCTACACACAATTCACACCATTTTCTCGCCAAAGCTTGTTCAAAACCAATATTTCTCACACATCATTATATAAAATTTAGGTCTATTGCCATCTACAGTATCTATTATAATATAATATAATCATCATCATAATATTGTGAAAAGAATCATGGACTTTGTGTCACAGTTTGGCTGCTGTCTCCTTCTCAGTTACCTGCCCTCCTCCACTAACCCGGTCACACTCCCTTGCTCGGCTTTCTCAGTCTTCTGCGACACACATACAGGTCGCCTTTCCCCGGCTTGTCTTTTGTTCCACTCGCCACAGAATGCTGCACACGTTTGGCCTCATGCTTTGTTGCTCTCTTCCACCGTCTTCTCGGGTTTCCAGCCTTCTTTCCACACTTTCTCTCCCCTTTGCTTGTGAGCTGTCTGCCCTTCACTGGTCAGTACCCACCTGTTCTGCTCTTGCTGACTCTCATGGTGGCTCCGTGTGGTCCACCTGCCCAGCTAATGCTTTTTACCTGTCCTTGCTGCCAATCTGCTAGAGCCAAAACTTTTTTGTTACTCACCTAAACAGCTGTGTTAATTATTCTAACACATCTTTGCTACGCCCTAACACATTGTACTTAAGGATCAATGAAGAGACATGTTGCCTGGTGCATTGCATTTGGGTCCAAGTCATATACTCCAACCCTCAGGTGGCATTGCGTGTGTTAACTGTCATATTACTATGACTAACATGGCCATTAATACTTAAAACCACTGCCACTTAACACATTTTAGAGTGACAAACAGCAATCAAAGCAATGATTATCCCAGGAAATCATTACTATATAATGAAGCAAGTAAAATATATATGCCCACATCCATGGAAGGAGTGTGGCATTAGAAATCTAATTCCAGGCACTCAAGTGATCTAAAAGTAAAACAGGCCTTTATTAAACACATTAAAAGACACACTAACAGGTAACTTTAAACGTCACATCTACCTTCCTAAGGTTGTCGTCACACACAATGCGCTGAACCCAGTTATTCCACACTCCTGTTTCAAATGACAGTGCTGGCAGCAGGTTGTCAAGCTGTTATTTAGATTTCATTGAAAAAATAACACAAATATATTATTATTACAGCAGTTTATTCAAACGCTATCTTCCTAAATTATCACACAGCTGAATCAACACCTCTTTAAAATAACTTTGACACACTGACACCTTTGTAAAGGGAGGACCGTTTTAGACCAGTTTCGGCCTGTTGTACACAATGAGTTGTTTTTTGAGACTTCCTGTATACAACCTTGAATATTGAAACACACTACACAAAAAGTGAAAGAAGTACAAATAGACAGAGCAAGTAAGGTTATATAAACACAACTAAACAACTTCATCCCGAAACTCCATTTTGAATGTGGAGAAACTCCTGGGGATCAAATTAAAGTAAAATGATGTCTGTTTTGTGTCAGTTTCACACCTGTAATGAAAGTGATGCTACGGGGAAACTGAAAATACCCAAAGGGTCCACAATCTGAAATACTACGATGACTAAAACTGCTAATACGATTTAATATTTTAATATTAAACACATGCTGGGTTGATTTTATTCATATCTTTATGGTTCACTCTCCACTAAATACATTTTTTTTAAGATACCGCTCACTGACCAAGCACACACACCTCTGACCTAAACTTCATATATACCTAACAAGTGCGTCTTCATTTTTAGCTCTACAATGTCACATCATCTGTGGACTATTTCCTTAAAGTAAAAGTTGCAGTGTTGGGTATAGATATCAAACAAACAGGTCATCCCCCAGAAGCATCCTGCCTCAGCTGGCTCTCATTTAAAACTATAATAATTGAAAAAAGTTGTGTAGAGGCTTACTTATAAAGTGAATTTGCAAAGCAATGAACGAACCAACCAACCAACCAACCAACCAACCAACCAACCAACCAACCAACAAACAAACCAACCAACCAACCAACCAACCAACAAACAAACCAACCAACCAACCAACCAACCAACCAACCAAAGACTGAACCAACCAACCAACCAACCAACAAACAAACAAACAAACAAACAAACAAACAAACAAACCAACCAACCAACCAACCAACCAACCAACCAACCAACAAACAAACAAACAAACAAACAAACAAACAAACAAACAAACCAACCAACCAACCAACCAACCAACCAACCAACCAACCAACCAACCAACCAACCAACCAACCAACCAACCAACCAACCAACCAACCAACCAACCAACCAACCAACCAACCAACCAACCAACCAACCAACCAACCAACCAACCAACCAACCAACCAACCAACCAACCAACCAACCAACCAACAAACAAACCAACCAACCAACCAACCAACCATGTTTTGTGTATAGAGTAACAAACAGACCACAGAGGACTGAGGGGACCTTTTAAAGGAAAGAGAACAAGAATCCATCTATGCATAGAATCCATAATTAGGGCGCTGCAGAGTGGAGAGTGCAGGTGGTCCAAACAAGGGCATTAGGAAGTTGCGGTAGGCGGGAGTGAGACCAGGTGAACACAGGGGGGAGACAGAAACAACACCAACTGAATGGGGACGAAGCAGAAATCGTAACAGTTCTATATCCCACATGATTTTCCTTTCAGTAGAAATGGGTCTGGGTTCTTACAGGTTAAGGTAGTTACACAGCTTTTAGTGTCTGTCTGTGTTGCGTTTTCATTTAAATACTTTTCTTATCGTTATCTGTGACCTGCACCCTCGTTGCTTTAAAGAAAAAAACTTGTACACTTGTACATTTTAGGTGTGTATGTATATGTATATATGTATGTATGTAAGAGCGAATAGTAATATCAATCTCAATAACAAAAATAACATTAATAACCACAAATTTAATGCTATAACATTTAATACAGTATCATCTCTACATTTACTAAACAGCATATTTTCTGTACAACACATTCACACTTTTAAAATGTCTGTCTTTATTCATTTGTTAGTAGTGAGCTTCCTCTATTAGCCATTTAGACCAATACTTCAGATCACGCAGTGTCCACGACAATCATATTCAGGTCTGTAAGTGTTAAGATGTCATTCGCAGTATTTAGATAATCTAATTTCACTATCAGGTGTTTTTTCTGTAAAGAGGAACAGCTGCTTTCAGCTACAACACAAAGCATGAGAATAATACAGCTGCTACATTTTTATCATTTATTTATAATTGTGTGAAAATCGATGTAATCCCTGATTGGTTAAAGCCCCTCCAGCAGTATTTTCATGTCAAGTTGTCCACTAGACAGCAGTAGAGGTTTACATTCAGTTGTTTTCTCCCTTTTGAGGCTGTTGTAGCCTCTGATTCTGATTATTAACTACTGCATGTAAAAAAAAAAAAAACTTCTTTTTAAGCTGAATTGATTAGTAAAATTCCCCTTGGAGGAATTTAGTACCAGTAACAGTCTTAGTAACAGACAACATCCTGTTTTTTTTCAGTTCCCTAATCATCTGTTAAACTGTAGATTTCTTTTTTTTTTTCATGAAGAAATTCAGTTAACATGGAGGCAACACAAAAACTGCATATTTAATTTTAAATTCATATTTAAAATGAAATGTTTTTGTTGCATAATCTTTTTTGCATCTCTCCACAAAACCACCTGTCAAACAGTGTAAAACACAGTAGTTGATGCTTTATATATTTGCCTACGTCAGAGGTGCTGTTTCATTACGGAAAACACACTGGACGGTGAAGGATTATGTATGATACTTATCGTCTTCGGAAAACTGTGAATGACATCTTCATCCTTAGTTACAAACCTGACTGCCTGAGCTGACACGATCTGTAGAAAGGATCCATGACTTCTTTTTTTAGACATCCCAGCTATCAAACAGCCTATAACTAGAATCTGTGAGGGTGTGTTGACAGCACTGTTCATTTTAGTAAGAAGTGAGAAAACAACATTTTCAAAAATATTGTTCACAAAAATGTCACAAAACTGTGAATGGCATATTTCAGCTTCCCTGTAGACCTTGAATGAACATACATTCTGCATGATAATTGTTCAGTAATAATCTACTAATTGTGTGTATTCATGGTTAACAGAAAGCAGAACTCCAATCTTCCGGTAAAGGTTAAAACCACAAACACTTGCCTGACATGCCTCTTTAAAGAACACTGACAACACCCACAGGAGTTATTTCTTTGATCAGCTGTCTGTCAGATCACACACAGCTCAGCATGAAGTGCTATTTCAATGGAACTCTGCTGATCAGTGTGCTCCCTCCACTGCTGGTGACTGAGTTTGTTCTGGGAGTCGTTGGAAATGGTCTGGCTCTCTGGATCTTCTGCTTCCACCTGAAGCCCTGGAAGAGCAGCACAGTGTTGCTCTTCAATCTGGCTGTGGCTGATTTTCTGCTCAACATGGTTTTGCCTCTGCGTGCTAGTTACTACGTCTCTGGGATCTCATGGAAGTTTGGAGGTGCCCTGTGCAACATCTGCCTCTTCATGTTGGCTATGAACCGCAGTGGAAGCGCCTTCTTCTTGATGGCCATCGCTGTGGACAGGTACATGCGTGTGGTGCATCCCCATCATCCCATCAACTCTCTGAGTGTGTCTAAAGCCCTGCTCGGAGCACTCGGACTGTGGCTGCTCACCATTTCAATGACCGCTCATCTCTTCAGTTTACAACATGGCAACTCAACTTACTGCGAGAGCTTCATGATTGATACTGAGACACAGCATAACATCACTTGGCACAAGTTTGTGTTTCTCTTTTCCTTCTACGTGCCTCTGTCTGTGATCCTCTACTGCACAGTCCACATCATCAGCCACCTGAGAGGGAGACAGCTGGGCCAGCATGCCAAAATCAAAAAGGCTCTGTTCTTCATCATAGTAGTGGTGCTGCTCTTCACCATTTGCTTTCTGCCTAGTACCATTACACAAATGCTAATTTGGATCAAGAAATATAAGTTGGCTCATGCCGATGGCCAAGTCTGTCCTGCACTGGAGAACCTGACGACCACATTTTACATCACCGTTAGCCTGACCTATCTCAACAGCGGACTGGACCCTGTGGTGTACTACTTCTCCAGTCCTGCCTTCAAGAACATCTGCAGGAAAGCTCTTCATCTGGCTCAAGCAGACACTGTTGAAAGTACAGAGAAGAAAACGCGAGAAACGGGATCCCAGTCGCTCAGCCAGCTGTGATCACAAAACCAAAACCAAGGAAATAACCATGTGAGTGCAGTAGCTAACTTGTAGATGTTATATATTACATTATATAAATGTTATATTGCTTTTTTATTAGCTATGGCCTTTAATAAACAGCTCTGATAGAATTTATGTTATACTGAAGTGAGCTAATATTAATTATGCATTAACATGTAATATTATTTCTTCTGTCAAAAGTTGTCATCTGGCTTTTATATATGCTTACTGTAATGCTGTACTATTCAAAACAATGTAATAAAGAAATACTTACTAAAAATACTACTCATTTTACAACCAGTGGTCACTTTTCAAATTCTCTAATATGAACCCAATTATACACAAAAAATAATAACACAATGCAGAAGATAAAAATAGGTGACTGTCATTTTCAGTGAATTTCAAAAGGTCATCTACATCTTGTCAGTATACAATGTGGGTTTGCCCACAACCACATCACCTCCATTATCTATTTTCTGTGTGTGTGTCCTCATAACCCCCTTCTACGTAATCCATGTTGAAATCAGTTTTCTCAGAGGCTGCTTCCTAAGATTATTGTGTGTGCACTGAATAAAGGGAATTTGTCCATTCAAGGTGAGACTGATTTCAAAAAAGGACCCCTAGCTACTAAATATACTCAAAACTCAAACTGTAAGATCTGTAATATGTTGCTATAATAATCGGTTATCAAAAGAAAACAGCAGTAACTGTAAGATATTTACAAAACAGAAACAGGAAACTTGAATTAAGAAACATGTTTGCTACATAAAACAAGCAGTGCGAACAAAAAAGTCTGATACATTTAGCTATTTAGCCTAATTTAAATGGGATGGACAAGTAGTAATAAGTAATACTCGACAGTCGAGCACTAAATTCAAACTACATCTTCCCAAATTATCATACAGTTGATTTAACAGCACTTTATTATAATTATAATAAACAATTGTCTGTAATTTTAAATAAGATAGTTGTAAAATAACATTTTTGATCCTGTTTTACAGGACTTCCTTTACGCAGTGTTAAATGATGAAAAGCTTTTATTCAAATGTTACACAAACCATAGAAAGAAGTGCAAATATAGCAACACAGACCAATTCAGATTATATAAATACAGCTGAATAGTGTCAGTTCAACCCGAAGCTCCATTTTACGTGTGGAGAAACTCCTGAAAACAAATTAAAGTAAAATTCAAATAAAGCCAGAGAAGTGATAACCCAAAGGTTACACAATCCGTAGTAATAAATAAATACAAAAATGTTTATAGCATTCATTTATATTTTGATTTCATCAAACACAAAGTGGGATGATCACTAAAACTCAGCATCAGTCACCTTTAGGCAGCTTGGTGAAGATGAGCCGTTTGTCAGCGTTTTTCCTCTTTGATGCTCTTTGTGTTTCATGTACTCACGAGCGAGAGAGTCTGCATCATCTTGACTGTAGAGCAGGTTAAAACACAACAAATTATACAGCGGTAAAGGTCAAGCGCAAATACTAAGCAGCCTGTAACATACAGTCAGATTAATGTGTTGTCTAGCTGGTAGCACAAAGCATGGTGACCTACAGTATGTTGCTGCTCTGGAGCAGGTTTACGTAAGAAAATCAGATTAAACCATATCAGCAGCCGAGATACTGACCAATCTGATCACAGAAAAAACTATATAAAACAATCAAACAGGATCCCAACAGGAAGAGCTTTTTCATAGAAAAGTGAAGTCATTTTTCTGTTCCACACTTCCCATATGTTACTTTATGTTTTCCACTAAATAACTGTAATATACTGATATAGCTTCATTCTCTTTGTATAAATCCTAATTTCTGTTAGGATTCTTCAAAGTGTTGATGCTTTTACAATTACATGTCATACTAAGTTTAGAAAATCCATATAAAAATGAAAAACAGAATTCATATTTTTTATAAAAAATATAGTTCGTCAGTTCCTAAAACTTCCAAGCTGCGAAATGAATTCAATCCGTTTTAATATATTAGTTTGGGCAAAAGACCAAACAGTGATATCATTTACATTTAGTCACTTTTATCCAAAGCGACTTCCAAGTGAGCTACAGGGTACAAGGCAAAGGCAGGGTAAGTGTAGGGAGGTCTTGCCTAAGGACCCCTTCTAGATATATAATATAGATTAAACTGACCTTAAAAATCAAACTTTCACACAGTATACAGTGAATCACATGAGTCTTTAGCAAATGTTATGTAGACTGTAAAAGGGCAAAAGGCCAGCAGCAGGTCCGGTATATGAAGACAGGGCCTCCTAGACTCACACCTGTTTCATCCCATTGATTCAAACAACTGACTTTAAATTCAACTCAAAAACACAGTTTCAATCTTTTTTTTAAAATCAATAATCAGTAGTTTTTTAATGATAATGACAACGTTTATTAGTTTATGAAAAATGTGTGTGTGTGTGGGGGGGGGGACAAACAAACAAACTAAATAAAAAACTTAACTTACCAGTTCTGGCTGATCAAGTAGTCCACCAAGTCTTTAACCTGGTTTGGTTTTCCATTTGCCACTATGAGCTGCTTCAGATGCTTAAAGTGTTTGGTTTTTAACAGTTTGTGGTGCTGCCCGTTTTGACTGATGAAAGTTAAAACTGTCTCGGTGACCTGCAGGGTTAAAAAAGATAATGACATTTTGTCACATATTTATTCATTACAAAACAAATAAAGGTTGCAATGCAGACAAAGCACTGCACATTTTTGGTGTATGTTTAATGTTTTTTTGCAATACTACAAGTGTTTATGTCTGCATGAAGCATGTTTGGATTTCTATATCTGATAAACAATCTTGACTGCACGCTTTTAATATCTTCACACCATCATCTCCATCTAAGATAATTTCCTGTTTAACAAACAGGACACTGGAAATCCCAGAACCATCATTCATAGACCGTTTATAATTGGCAACAAATCTCTAGTTATAGCAACTGTTACAACACCAGCAGAATATAGTTTTAAACTGTGTAAACTCTTAATCACATTAATGAAAACTTGTGCTTGCTGTTGCAGTTCTGCTGATCAAATATTTAAAATTGCTGAAATATTTGGACAGGTAAAGATATAGTCAAAATAAAAATTTCACAAGAGGCTGAAACAGCATTTTATAATGGTGTAAAAAGCAGCTCAAATGTTGGTTCTTGTGTAAGCACCAAAATTAACCTAAATTAACATCTGACCTGTGAGGGAATTCCAGCCAGTTCCCCAGTGTTCATAAGCTCTTCCACTTGTTCAAGAATGGCGACTGGGTTACACACGGACAGAAAGCCCTGCAAACAGAAAACATTGTGACATCATGACAATCAGCTTCTAATTAGGGCATTACTCAATCTAAATGATTGATTATTTACTCATTTATTTTAAAAAAGTAAAAAAGGCATAATTACAGAACAAAGTACACAGTGCACACAGAGTACATAAAGTAGAGGTTGAATAAGCCCAGTCTTTTCTGAAACACATATTCAGACTGGGCCATAAAGAAACACCACCTCAGCCACTGTGGCTCACAGAGTACTACCTTTAATGAGTGGTATAAGTAATCCATGAAGTAAATTAAAATATGATGAACGACTCAGCCATGATTTTTTAAAAATCTGTAGTTTACATAAAGAAACAATGTGTTGCTTTAAGCTATTGATACAGACGGCATTGAACGATTACCTCGAGTAACCACAGCAACGCTGTTCTCACATGTTGTATTCACATAGATGTACTCACCTGGATCTGCTGAGCTTTTTTAAGGGGACAAGGGATAAGAAGGAGGGTTCCCAGGGCAAAGGCAGGCAAATTGAACTGTGCAAAGCGATTGGCAATCCCCATCAGGTCCAGATTTAATAGGAACGGGCACCTGAAGGAGAAAGAGTGGTAGGACTGTTGAAATAAACACGAGGAGAAAACCTGACAATATTGTAGAGGAACTCTAAAGTAACCACATTTTATTCCTCTGCTCATGACTCAGTACATCAGCTGACTGAGATTTTATCTGAGACCATTTTTTCACCTATACAATATTTACACCACCAGACTGATTTAATTTAATTTTTTTTTTACTGTTTTAGAAAAATAATAAAGTCAAAGAAAAAAACATGAATCCAACATACACTACATGTACTATACATACATAAAAGTAGTTGTCAATTGCTGAATATGAGTAAAACGTACTTTAGAAGGAGAACAAAGGTCTTGTAAAGTGTTTCCTGTTGATCGGGACTCAAAGGAACAGAAGCTGTCATGAAGAAAACAGATAGTGTTTAAAGGGCATAGTGGACAAATAATTTGTTTTTTTATTAAAGTTTAAAAAGTCTCATAAAAACACAAAATTTCTTAAACTGAATGACTAGTTAACACCTGTAGCCAATATTGATTCGGTATGTGCTTGTACACAAAATTAAACAAACAAACACAAGGCTAAATGTAAATGAATACAACTTAAGTCTGAATCAAGACACATACATGCTTGTTGTTTGTTAAAATAAGTGAATTTCACCATTATGAAACTATTACCTGAAACAAAAGGGGCCAGTATCATACTCCTCCAGGTTCTGGAGAAACTGGAAATCTAAGGAGAAAATAAAATCACTAAAGAGGAAAAACAGCCTTAAGCCTCTCCATACCGACACTAAATCTACTGCGTCACATTTTAGCAGTATTGATTGCAAGTCTTCCAACATCTGCTCCAGGATGTTAAGTTGTCAGGTGGTAAAGAAGCATTTTAATTTTAAATGCAACATCTCTGGTTTGACTCCAGTCATAAACCCAAAATATAAATACACAACACATTGGCTTTAGTTTCTACCAACTATAAAGACATTTATAGTATTCACTGAAGTTTCATTTTACCTTTAAATTAAACCGAAACGGTGGAAACGACCACAACAAGTATTTTATTGAACTCCATTTAACTCCCTGGCCTGATTTTGGTCACAAAACCACAATGATCATACACAACATGGCAATTTTGCACAGGCTGTGGTGCAGGTTGCAGTGGTAATGTTTTGCTGTGTCTTAGCAACAGTAAAGGCCTTATATGGTTTACATAACTAAACAGAGGACATGACAACTACATTTACATTTCTCAATTCTCAAAATAAATGAACTAACCTCCCACAGAGCAGGAACAGCCACTGCTGCATCTAGCACCTTCTGGAGGTGGGTGATCTGAAGGAGCAGGATATAAGTTTGATTTTGCAACACATGGCACAGCTGTCTTCATTTAACATATTTACAGATGTCGAGAATAGCAGGGGTACATGAATTATCATGAATTAATACATGTAGTACATGAACTTTATAAGAATTAACAGCATCTCGTGTGTGTGGTAATGCAATAACAATACACTTATTAATGCTCCAACGAATGTTATGTGAATCACCATGACATGCTGAGTAATTAATCATGTTTAGGTCATAGTTACAGTGGTGTAACTAACTATATTAGTATTCTGTTGTATTGCAAAAAGTAACCATCATTTACTCAGCATTATTTTATCATCAACTTCATATGTCATGATTCTTTCACACTTTGTATTCAAACATTTGATGTCACATTTTTAATAAAGCTAGTTTTTCTGTCTATTTACAAACAAACAAAAAAATAGGTAAATATACTTTGGATTTTAATCTTTTTAGTTATGTACAGTAAACATGTTATTTTATATTTTATGTATCAATTAAGTTGATGTCTTCTTGCCTATTTAAGCTAACTCAGTCATAGTATTTATGATCCATCATTTAAATTATCATTCAAAGCCACCAAAGTAAATTTTCCACATATTGTAATCACATTAGTGGAGAAAGAAATGATGATCTATTTGCAAAATATAGATTAAATTGTGTTAAATTAAATGTAGCTAAATTCCATGATTTGTAATAATGATTAACTAAGCATTTATCACGCTGCCGCTAAGCTTTATCACGATGCCATCATGTTTTTGATCGTCACGATATAGACATGCTCCTACTATTTTCCAACACAGTCAAATGACATGATTGTTGATGGCAGTTTTGATGTATCTTGTTTCTTTGTAAAAGTGTTATTTATTTCTTACCAATATGAAAATTTACTTTGTTGCCTTTGCAAGTATCAATTATTGTTAGTCAGTGTTATAAATGAGCTGTCTAAAGTGGTTTGTGAGTTTTAACATATTACTGGCTGATACAAAATAACACAAAATGACAAAATGTGACAGAGACACAAACATGAAGAGGTCATGAATAAGTAATGGTTAGGTTGAAAGTACAACAGTTGGTGAAATGAAACCCAACACTGTGACTGTGGTGCTACAGTCAGGCTTGTGAAGTTGTGATAGTTCATGTTGTACTAAAAAAAAGACGTAATGTGTGAGTAAGATCATGTTTTCTTATTAGTATCAAAACGAACTGAACATGACAAAGTTTCTGATGCATGTCGCCTCACCAAGTTAAAGCCTAGCAGCTTCTGAAGTAGACTGTTCCACAGTTGGGGGTCATACACCTGGTACTCCAAGCACAGGTCTGCCACTAATCGCACTGCCTGAGACAAACACACAAAACAAAAAAAGGCGTTTCAATTTGTCTCCTGTATGTAACATTTCTAACCTACTGAGCCAACTGACTCAAGTAGTTTTAATTATTTTCAAGTAGCACATACCTGTGGCTCATGACTGTGGTTCTTCCACAACCCCTTAACCAAACCCTCCTTGGGACTATTGACAAAAGACTGTACAGTGTAGGGGATGTTTAATGCCTCCAGTTGAGAGACAAAGACGTAGCACTTCAGGTAATATCTGCATAAAAATATAAGTAAAAGAACCATTGATGTGTTATAAATGTTCCTTTACTTAACTTCAGTCCAAGTTATTACTGCATTATTATTTTCAGTGGCTCTCACTGGATCTTGGTCCTGGGGATCTGTAGGCGAGCCTCCAGAGCGGCTGCATCAGCGAGGCGAACGAGACAAAGCAGCGCTCGAGTCCGATGGCAGAATGTCAGACGAGGCCCAGCAGTGCTGAGAGGCTAAAGAAGGAAATAAAAATAAAGACATTAGCCACTTTCTAAGGAAAGTCCAATACTGACTCACTGGAATTTCATACTCACCCAGGTTTCAGCAGATAGGATAGGGTTTAGAAGACGGACAGCATCATCCACGGGGCAAGGCTGGAGCATGTACACAACCCTGAGACCAGAAACAATTTGGTGTTACAACGCTACTCAATCACTGACAGACAGAAACTATCAACCTAATGTTGAGTAACATGAGGCTACATTTCTATAAGAGACAGGAAAATTTAATTTATTTGCCATTTAATACTTTTATACAAAAACTATTTGAACGTCGTGTTCACTCTACATTACATTTAATTGCGGAAGTATAATAGTAAATTTTAGTGATTTGTGATTATCTAGAAACTAGAAGAATCTAAAATGTGCTCACACATAAAATGCAATTTAAAAGTACTTACCTCATTAAGTCTGGATCCTCCTCAATGTTGCTGACACAGTCATAATTACCAATATCCTTTAAGAAACAACATGTTTTGTCAAAATTCTTCACAATGGACAAAGATTTGTGTTTTTCAAAATCAGCAGATTACAACAAAATGAACAGAAACTGAGACTGACTAACCTTGACAACAGCTGGGCCTGTTTTGCAGATCCATTTTTCCAACATCATGTTACGGATCTTCAGAAGATCCACATTGTTGATTGTGGCTATTTCCTTAACCACAGCATGTATGTCTGAGACAGAGACAAATGATTCAATTAAAAAGACAGCAGCATAACAAACAACTGCATCACAGTTTAGTAAGTAGAAAGATAAAAATGTATAGCTGAAAGAGTGCTTACCTGGATAAGTCTGACCTCCCGAGTCTCTGTAGCGCTGCTCCACACTGCTGTGCTCATACAGAGCAACTATGAGTCTGGCTGGTAATCCAGTCAGTTTCAAATGCTCTGGGCTGTTCAGCTGACTCGCTATCAGTGTGTTCTCCGTAGCTGAGCGCTGAAACTGTAGCTTCAGCTTGGACAGAAAGGTCTCCCCTCTGGCCCGTGCTGCCTCCTACTCGTGATCAGAGGAGTAGATTAAAACCAACTAATATATCAAAAACGTTCTTTATAGATTCATCAGATTAGAGTAGTTGATACTGTATATTTTTGCAGCTGAAAACCACAAACACTGACCTCAAGGTTTGGATCTTTCAGCCATGCATCCGCAAGGGCCAAACAGAACCTAAGGGACTGAGTCTTCTCGTGGCCTGTAGGGAGCAGGATACAATTCAGTGCACATATACAAACATACCAAGCAGTGTAGTATAAGTGGTTAATCTGCTGGTCTGACCTGATGGAAGCTCTTGGGTGATCTTGTGGGCTGTGGCAGCCGCCCACTCTGGGCTCTGGATGCAGTGGATGTACTTCATCATGGTCTTGGCCACTGTGAAAGTTTCCTTGTTGTAGCCATGACCCTGACCCTTTTTCCTCTGTTCTAAGAGCAGAGGCTTCAGCTTCTTCTCAAACACGTGGTTGGCTGCTGACATGTATAACTTGTCAAGACTCACCTGGAATCAGAAAGGAAGGTTTGAATATCCTGTCAAGTCAAATTTGAGATCAAATTCTTTTAATCCTACTGAGTAGAGCTGGTTTTTAGATGACTACACGTTACCTTCAACAGCTTGCTGATTAGAAGAAGTGTAGGGAAAGTCTCTTCGCTGAGTTCGGGAGCTGAACAAAAAAAGAAATTAATTTCTGCAGTATTCTACAGTAATTATATAATTTTTGTTTACTATATTTAGTTTACAAAATCAGCTACAGTTAGGTTCAGCAATAATTAATCTGACTCTGAACTATACTGGGTAACTCACAGATAATTTTCCAGTAATGCTTGCTCTGCATGAGCAGGTGAAAGGGCAGTCTGTCATTGGACAGTGGGTTTGGCAGCAGGCTGTTTTCCAGAAGATACGTATTCTCCACATCTGATGGAGGAAAGATTCGCTTGTAGGATTTCAGATGCTGAAGAAGGCCCATTGCCTGCAAATTAAAAGACACAGGAAGTTTGTAGAATACATCCTGAAAACAATAAACCCCTTAATATCAAGTGAAATGTTACTGTTTGTACCTGACTAATAGAAAAGCTGGTCACATTCTCGTCTGCGGCCTGTATGATCTTCAGCACTACTTCAATTCTCTCGTAGTTATAAGGGCTAAGCTGTAAGTTAGGTCACAAGTTAGGTCAAGAACCAACTTCAAGAAAAACTTAATAAAAATAATTCGAAACCTTGAGAATTTCAGTGATGTGGATCACACTTGTCTAGGTCTGTTTGATATTGTAATGTTATACCAATGTATATATTTAATATCAGTGATTTAGGTTAAAATTCAAGTGAATGATTTAACTGTAACTACTTGCTGTCATTAATTATATGTGAATAATGCATATAATAATAAAAATAACATTAGGTAAATACATTTGTTATTAATTTTCTTGTATCAGCCACTGGGTAAAAGCGACTCTTTATCTCCCTCTTGTAATTTGCCCCAATGCTCAAACCTTGAAAATGGCAGCACAGAGACTATCAGTCAGTTCGCTCGTGCTGTGCAACATCGGGATAATCTGCAGGACTCGCTCCAGTGCATCAGCATGACACAGAGGCTGCCCGTCTTCCTGTCCTGGTCCTGGATCACACGCACCATCCTCGTCCTCTTGGAGGAGCAGTAAGGTGGTGATGTACTGGTTGATCACACCATCACGGTCTAAACCAAAAGTGCTGCAGACAAACAGAGCAACTTTTAGCTTAGCACAGGCAGAAATACCTACTAGACCTACAAGACATTCCAGTGAAACAGATTTCCAAATTTGATACCGTAGAGTGAGCAGCTAACCTGCAGTACTGGAGGATAATTTCAGGGGTGATCTTCTTGTTCTTCACCAGAACAGGGATAAGACTGCTCTTCATTTCAGGCTGCTGACGGAACACTGGCTGGATAGATATCTGCAGAAGAACAAGGGTACACATATTAAATATCAAGTCGTGTTAAACACCTACTGACTCACACACTTCAGAACGGCAAAGCATAGTAACACACAAACTTTCTGTTCATTACAAATGGATTCTGATCAGAATAGCCTTGGTTACCTCTAATTTCCCAAGTTTGATGCCCCATTCAGCATCAATGATGACAGACAGAAACTTCTCTTGTTCCTCAGGCTCATCATACAAGCAGCAGAGATTGGCGCCAATCTTGGCCACAGCCTGAAATAATCACATCACACCTTGGGTTGAGTTGTGTTTCCCTCAATGTTTACCCATGTATGTTTTTGATCATTTATGCAACAACCACTAAAGATGGTATATACACTTTAATTGTATTTATATAATTTTTAAGGATATGATGATCACAAAGTAAATTTAGAAACTGAACAAAAGTAAATGCACACCACTAAGAAAACTGTGAATGTAGTGTACACTTTTAAACTTGATGCTTAAATAGTTAGAGTTAATGTTCCAGTCTAGTCCAGATTCATTAAACAAACTTTCAGTTTCAAGGTAAAAAAAAAAAAAAAAGGTACCATAGATCTCCATTAATATAGAGACGTGTTGTGAAAGAAAAACAACGGCTAGTAAAGGTGAGACTGATATGACTCATTTCATGTTTTGTCAGTCCACAATACTATGCAACATCATCATTTATTAGTCAGTTATATTTTATATTGACAAGTGACATTTGCAAAGTAACTTTGCAAATATACATGATGGAATAAAAAGTCCAATATTTCAGAGATGAACATAAAATAGAAATATTCCAGTAAAATGTAAAATACAAGTAACTCACAAACTACTACTACATAAGAGTATTTGAGTAAATGTATTTAATTACTTATCACTCCTGCTTGCCAGGTTCACTTTCCTTAAACTCAATAAATAAACAAAGTAAAGAACAATGATCATATTTCTTACCAAGATTTTGTCATAGTTTTGCCAGGTGTTGTCAATAACCTTCCACAGTATTTTGAAGACTTCTGCTTTGGAGAGGAGCGTACAGAGTCCAATAGCCAAGTCACAATCCACCACCCGCCAATTAAACACCTGCACATAGGAAACAGAGAGAGTTATTAGAAATAAATCCTCGAATATAGTAAATCTGTCAAAGCTTTCAGAACAATGGACTCACCTTATTTAAGAGAGCTACAGCGACAGCGTTCAGAGAAGATGCAGTTGTCTTTCGGAGCTCGTTCATACATTTGTTGTACATCTGAAGCTCTTGGGCATCATAAAGCTGAGAGAGAAACATCACAATCGCAAAATATTTAAATGCTACAATACCAGAAATGCACATAACAAAAGCACTGATAGCACCACTGGATATGCTAAAGTTGTACCTGTACACTTAGCTTCATGTCCATAACATTAGAGGTGACATGCTGCAAGCAGCTGCCGTATGAGTTGACCAGCACTCTGAGGGCCAGCTCCAGCTGACTACACTCCTGTAACATCTGTAACATGTTGGCCAGGGGACCGAGGAGGGGTCGCAGGTAATTTGAACCTGCATTTGGAGTAGCCAAGACACAAGACACATTCTCAAAATTAAAACTATCAGAAGAAATAAGTGGAAATATTTATGTAAATACTCACCATCTTCAAATGAGCAGTGGGACAGACAGGAACAGTCCAGTGGATAGAGTTTGGTATCTGTAAGAATGGATTCAAATTAGCACTGGATGCTGGTGAAACCTGCTAGCTCTAAAGATCACCAAAGATGATTGAATGGATCTTCCTACCCTGAGAAATAGGCAGCATGCAGTTGGTAATTTCATACTGAACAGGAAGCACAGAAACTGGGTCCAGAACGATGCAATCTTCATTAAAAACATCCTGGAAACTCCACTGAGAATACGGATCTTTTTCTGCCTCCAAACTTAAATCCTGTGACATGGCACAATTAAAATACAAAGTAAATTTAATCCACTCAAATATGTGAAAAAAGTACAAAAAGTAATTCATTAATTTATGAATTAATCTTACCAATCTTTATCACATTTTATTTGGTAGATTTTCAGTTGGTAAGTTAAATTAAGTAAACAATAAGAAGATACTCACCTTGGCTATGAAGCCATAATTGTCTGATAACTGACACTGATGATAGACATCCATAGCTATCCGTGTGCACTTGCAAAGCTCCAGACAGTCCAGGAGCAGATCTGCAACAGTTATTATTACTTTAGTGAACGTACAATTTACAAATGATCTAAAGCAACAGAGAACAGTAACATAAAAACTATTTCAAATATCCTGGAAATTATTATTGCTTCTACACCTGTGCCATTTGTGCAATATGTGTTACCTGTGTGATTTGTAGTTATATTTTATGTATTGGGCTTTTCAGACAAGTTATCACACCAAACATGTATTCATTATATCAGCAAATCAGCATCAAAGGATTATAGATACTATATACATATGTATAATAATGTTTATATATGTTCTTTACCTGAATGGCACACAGTGATGGCCTGGCAGGCCAGATCATGAATAACTGCTGGTAGGTCCATGTCATCAGGAAGCACCATGGGCACATCTGCCTCGAGCATCTGGCACAATGTCTTAGCTGCAGTGAACAAAACCTTCCCTGTGCTTGGATTATAGTGGTGTTCATACAGCTCACTAAGGACATGAAAGAGAATAAAAAGCCTTGCTGCACTTTAACTACTTAAAACAATAAGAACAGAAAAATCTAACATTATATATCAGTATCCCGTCTCCAAATTCATATGCAGAGTTTAGCATCCACACATGCAAACCTGAGGATCTTTAGAGCCTTGTCCACCTTCCCCACTCCCACAGCTCGGAGGGCCAGGTCAGACCAGAGCTCCTGTTCGGTGCGTTGCAGCTGCCTTCCTAGACGGCGTAACCCAGCTTCTGTGGAGATAGTCTTGGTCTTGCCATCTGGATCATTAGCCACAACAGGAGTCATCACAGCCTTTCCCTTAGATGAACGGCGGCCACGGGTGTTTTCATAGGCCATGATGTGATGCTCTTGGATTTGTTTTCTGATGTTTGGATCCTCATAGTTGGAGGGTGTGAAGAAAACATCAAAGTCCTCCTGAAGAAACAGTCAAAAATCCTTATTTAGTCTGGGCCATAGAGTAAAACCCTGCAGCCCCTACAGGCTGCCCTGCTCTTTTTCTCTGTATTCTACTGATACTCACCTGTAAGTGGGCGATCGCCTTGAACATGATGAGGTTGTTCTCACACTCCATGCTTTTAAGAGCATCATCTGTAGAAGACATAGAAATCTTTTTTGACTGCATATAGAAAGGGAAGTAAACCTAGGGTCAGTAAGTGAATACTTACGTTTTTGAGTTATGTGCAGGTATTTTAGAGCCTCTGCCATCACCTGAGCTATGACCATCTGGTGCTTCTTGTGCTGTCAAAAACAAGCCAGGAGAAAGTTCAGCACAAAAAAAAACAGCACACGCTTTTTAGGTTCTGACATTGAGGCAGACAATCTCCCATCAGCATCTTTGCACCATGTAAACACACAATGATACATCACATCTATAAGTAGCAGCAGTGATGCTGCCTTGAAATACTCAAGAATGAGTTTTCTAAAGCTGTATTAGCCAGTACTCCTGAAATAGCATTCACAGAATTGAGCCTTGAATGCAGATATGGTAATATCTTAATGTGTTTTTTGAATCTTGAATCGTGTTAGAATGCCAAGGCCAATCAATTTGTTCAAAAGACAATTTCAGCTTTTATTAGATTAGATACTTTCAGTACAGCTAGATGTGACACACAGTAGAACATAACACCTTTTGTGTGAGAAGTGCAACTTGTTGTGTGTTGGAAAAGATAACTTTGAGCTTAAATTACTTTTTTGTTTTACATCCCTTGTTGGCAATAACTGCATCAAACCTGTGACTCACTGACATCTGAAAATTGTTGCTTTCTCTATTTCCTACTGCAGCCTCCTTCAGTTGTTGCTTTTTTTGTGTGTTGTTGCACTTTCACCCTCGCTCTGTGGACGTTGATGAGGTCACTGCCTTTGTTTCACAGTTCTAAAAATATTCCTTTCATAAGCCGTCGATGCCAGATACAGCTCTCTGGTTGTCATGATGAATCATTTTTAACAACTAATGCAGACTTCACAAGTAGAACCTAAGCTAAAACTGAACTTTTGTCTCATACTCATCTTTTGATGTTAAACATCTCCATTTTTGATTACTTTACAGGGACTGTATCTGGATCCAAATGATTTTAAACACATGCCAACATCTTCACTCTCCTCACCTCATCAGATATGTGAACTTTGTCCTCCAGCTGCAGTCTAGCCCAAGATGTGAGGCGCTCGACCACACATTCTGCCTCGGCTGATGACAGCTTCTTCAGCACAATCATGCATTCCTCAGTCTGAAAGCGGCACAAGAAACTTCCTAACAACATGCCAAGAATGCATAAATAATGCTAAATGAAAATAATATCTTGATTTAATATTACAGATAGATCAGCATACCTTGCCTTGGCTAATAAGCTGGATCAGATACATGTAATGAATATGCATGGTTGGAAGTTTGTACGCCTCAGCTAATGTCAGGGAGTCATCTAGAGACATTGGCAGATCTTGCTTCAGAATGTATCTAATCAGTGTCTGGAGAAGAGAATATGATATTAAGAGATTTTATAGCAGGCACTACAGAAGACATGTGTTACATACCTAGACTACTGAACATACCATAATTTGGGTGCAGTTCGAGAGGTTGAAGTTGCGGATCCCATATCCCCGGAGTAGTTTCCTTATCTCCATGAGACAATAGCTTTCCTTTAAAAGTTCTTGTCTGGAGAATGAAGCAGATTGAAGACGATCTAATTTATTCTTCTTAAGTTGGTTCATGGTAACCATTTCAAGAGGGAAAAAATATTGACGTACTTTGGTCCATTCATCTCTAGGTACTGTTGAACCAATTTTTCCACCACATTGCTCCAAGGTACTACGGCTTTTTGCATAATCTCCAGCACCGCATCCACCATCATCTGGCAGGAAACATGATAATACAAGATCTCAAAACTGCAAGTAAAAACTTTTGTCACTCTCTTGTTGACTACTCTTGAATAAAATGTTTTATGCATGAGCACAATGAACAGTTTTTTAGTGCGTTCCGTCTTACATCTGTATCGGTCATGCAGCCAAGTACAGCCACTGATTTAGCTTCCCATTCTGTGAAAAGTGTTGTGGTCTGAGAACTGCAACGTTCCAGCAAATCCTAGTAAAAGTCAGATTGAAAGAGACACAAAGCCATCAGCAGGCACGTTGAAAATGTCTCATCAGTGGGTTTGCTGGCAAATGAATTTTACCTTGATGTACTGCAGGAGCAGCTCATTAAAAGGAATACCATGCTCTTCAGCGTATGGTAAGATACTGTTGTCCACTGTGGCGGCTATCAGCTCTGGAGCTGGCACCTTGTCCAGCATGAAGAAGGCAACACTTCGTACACTTCCCTTTCAAATTAACAAAAAAGAAATAAAGATTAAAATAGGAACAACAATGTAAGACACATTCAAATGTACCTGGAACAAATCCCATTCACAAATAAATGATAACCCCACTGAGTCAATTAAACATGCAACAATATGACTTTCTTAAGCTGTTTTTTTAAATAGTAAAAGTAAACATCACAATTATCATAACACAGCTTGATCTCTATAGTCATCCAGTGGCATCTAGAGGCATAGAATAGCATTACTTACAGTAAATTTCTGTAGAATTATGAAAGTTGGTAATAATTTAGCAACTCTTTGTAAGTTTAGCTAAAATAAGTTAACTGTAGCTGACTGAAGATTTGTGAAGATTTGAAGCTTAAGTGTAATTAGAGTACATTAATAATAAAATGGATAACAGACAAACCTTCTCAAAGACTGAAAGTGAAAGCCTGCAGTTGTATTTACGATGGAGGTCCAGCAGCTGTCGGAGGTTGGAGACCAGGGACTTGAGGTTTTCAACCTCTTCTGCACCAAATTTATCGTCCTTCAAAAATAAGTTTTTTAAAAATACAAATAAATACCAACTAGAGTAAGTCACACTCATTCATAGCAGAAATGTTGCCAACTTACAGATTTCATCCATGACCATAATGAGGGCAGCCCTAACACTGCTAAGTCCAACCCATTCTGGGGCCAAGCAACCTGGAAACATGTAACATTCATATCACTGCTTCAACTATAATGACCAACTGAAATGTTTTATCTTTTACACAACTAAAAAAATAAATCAACCTAAAAAGACTAATCAGAGATATATGAGTGTGATGTACAGTATATATAAACAAGTGATGGACCACACGTTTCCCCACTTTTCTTTACCTTTTCTGTTAGCTCAAGATTTCGTGCCCTCTGCTCCAGCCATCTCGCCAAGTGTTTCTTAGAGCACATAAAAATGACAACACTATTACTACTTTACTCTTCAAAACTCACACCATATTGTGAAGATGACAGTATTTAATGTTTGAGAGAATGTATCCTACCTGTTCTGTTGGGAGTACCCTCCTCACAAAAGGAACAAAAACCGTCCTAAACCAAGGACAAAGGTCTCGAGATGACACATCCTCTGGGATGGCGTTCAGGACAGCCTGGAGCTTGCTCTCATCAAACTCTGCTGCAATCTGTCCCTGTTGAAACACCAGCAGTAAACCAAACAATGTTGACTCCAACACTATGTCAATTATCATATCTTTGCTTCATTTTGTCACTGACATCAGGTACCTAACATTCTTCCTTAAATTGTCTAGAAAATGCTTGATAATCTAGAATGATCAACAGAAATGAATTCATGAAGGTGACCTGAATGATTTACCTCATATCTGAGCCAAAGGAGTTGTGCACCTTTCATGTCTCCTTCTCTTAAATGGGTTAGGATGTCTCCCAAATTGTCAGTGCAGTTCAGAAACTCAATCCAGGCAATGCCACTTTGAATCATAGTGAAACACAGTGAAAGCACAAATCTATGTAAATAACAGACAAACAACAAAAACACAAACATATTCAGAATTTTCTACTAAGACTTTGAATTTACTTGAAATTTTCAAGGCCATGAAGGCTGCAGAATGTTGCCAGCCTGGCCAAGGCCTCTTGGATCTGCAATGAGGAGTAACGGGTGGCTGCATGGTTTAGCATCTTCTCTGCCGTCTCAAATGTCGGCCAGGGAGCCTTTAGACAGTATTCCACCACGTACTGCTCATCCTAGCAAACACAAATAGTTAACCTCTAGTAAACAGTTGATACATCCTGATCATTTCGATTTAATGAACTCACAGAGTGACAATTTAACAATTTGTGAATCAGTAAACTTTACTAAACACCCTATTTATACACACACAGTACACTCACTGTGATCTTCATCAGGTTGGTCTTTGCCTCACCCACAAGTTCACACCAAACATCCTGTCCATAACCACCCACCGATGCAGAAGCCAGCTGCTCAAGCACAAAGTCGAGCTTCACTTTATAAACAAGCTAAACAAAACAGACTTAGTTAGTTGTGCATAGGATTTTATTGAAGAAAATAGTCATTATAGGACAAAACAGAGTTATGAATTTCACTTATCCTTACAAGACACAAACACACCTCTATATCGAGCTCAAATGTGATGGCAAACTTCTCAGCCTCTTCAAACATGTGTTTGTGAAGAAGTCTGCTAAGTCTGGGAAGACAGAAAATCCAAGTAACTCACTGCATACTGATATCATACAGGCTACTGTTGCAAGAACTGCAATTCATGTAGACATATACAAAATTAAAATGATTTACCTGTTCTCTGGCAAAGCCTCTGTGAAGCATCTGACAACAACAGAGGATATAGGCTCTCCTCGACTACTTGATGAAAAAGAAACGATAATTATCACTTGTATTTTACAAAGTAGCTTAGTACCACAGTACCCATACAAAACACATCGTACCTTTCTGGGTTCTCACAAATGCCCTCAACTAAGTAAATAGAGTCCTGAAATCAAAAGGCAAAACAACAGATTTATATATAATAGAATAATAACATCTGGAAATAATTCATGTAAATTTCTATTTACCAATGTAATATGTGGTGATTTTACCATGTTTATTCTTGTCTGGACAAGACAGGAGACTGAGGAGACATCCAGAGAGTAGCAAACAGTCATGGAAGGCAGAAAGCGTATTTGTAGTGAGCTGATCTGGGAAAATAATTATGTGTTCAGAATAGGACTTGAGGTATTTGTCTATTACAGTTTCTTCAGGAGTTTCTGCTACCTGACTGTTGTCTTGTTTTGTCAGTGTAATCATCTTCATGCTGCTCCTGTCTTGACTGAAAAACACAGAATCATTTATGCTTTCATCATTCAAGGAGGCACATTCCTCTGTATATTTACATCTGTAATATCTTAAAGCATAACTACGATGCTTACGCCACCATGGAGGCAGAGCTACATTCTGTGGTGAGTTCAAAGTCGTGAATGGCAAGATCAGGCCAACAGTGAATCATGACAAGGAAATGCAGGTCCCAAAGACTCAAGACATCCTGAGACCAATGAAAACACAGAAAGCCACATGTAAACTTCAAATACTTGTATTTTTATATAATTTATATATATAATAAAAGTAATCCCAAAGAGGAACTCACCTCAGTGTCAAGAATATACAGAAGATTTTCCATTACAACCATCTTCCTCACACCTTTGGAATAAACAAATAAGGTAAATATATGTTACCACTCTAACACAATGTAATTTAAACGTACTTTACATTTGTATCACAATTGTTCCCATTTATTTTTTCCCTCTTTTACTCAAGACCTCATAGTTTATTGCATTTTTCTTATACTTAAGCACACAAAACAAAAACCTGAGCCCATGAATTCATCACTTGTTTGTCACTTGATTATGAAAGCGTAATCAACAATTTTAAAAAAGGCTTTAAAAGGCAGATTACCAATGTGTATACTGTTCTTCACAAGCTTACCTGGAATTAAGCTACTGTTGACAGAGTTAGCAAGGCGCATCTTAGCCTGATGAGGGTCCAACATCCAGTGAGTCACAACATTTTCTTTATCCCCCTGTGATCAATTAAATCAAGAGATGCATCTGGTTTCATTGCTTTGTATAAGGCATGACCGCATTTCATAGACAGGTTTTATTTACAGAATACATTTCAAGCTATAAAGCTATATTTTTCAACCTGAAGTTGTCATCTCAGATTGTTTTACATGAACTGCGTGTGGCTCCCCTACAGTCAGACTTGTTTGGGTATATGAATTATAACAGTTCATAGATAGAGTTAAAAAAGTTTTGTTATTTAAATATGCGTATCCACATGTTTCATATTTGTGTCACAGACACTGACCCCAATCATTAAGTGCATTTCATGGCCCAGATTGAACATCACTGCTGTACTGCACCCCTCATCATGGTAATCCTTGGTGGAACAGAAGTCTATCTTGATGAGAGACTGGAGCTGAATTAAGAATAAGAGTGATCATGTTTCAGTTGTTCAAAAAAATAAACTTGTTATTACATTGAAAGAAGATTTTTAAATTACCTCTTTCAAAGCCCCAATACCATCATTTCTTTCAATGGCTAGGATAGTAAAAGGATGTGTTTAGTGTTTAATTTGGTCAAACGAGTGGATGCAACTAAATTTAAAATATACTTTACATGACAATCTGATACCTGTCTCAATCTTTGCCAAAGCAAGGTTTGTAATGTGGAAAAATCCATCCTGTATGAGAAGGAACACATGGTACATCCCTATGTACAGGAAAAAAAACGTATGTATATAATTAGACATAACAACTAGATAATACACAATATATAACACTAGGTATGTGTGTTTGCAGTACATGTTCATTCATAAACAAATACTTCTTTCACCTGTGGATGCCTTGTCCTCTTCTATGAAGAGATAGCGATATGTTTTCTTATCTCCAGTGGACGGTCTCTCTACCAAAGCCTACCCAAACCACCCAAAAAACGCATCATGTTAATAATGTATTTAAACAAATTACTTAAAACATGCTGCAACTAACCTCAGAAAAAAAGACACAAAGTTTTAAGGATTATTACAGCTGAAATTTATCCCTCAAGTATCGATTATATGGGGTATTACATAAGGTCAGACACACAGTGGTCATATCTAAAGTAATACTACAGTAGCCGGCCTATAAGATATTAAAAATCACTCATACCCTAGTCAGAAGGATTGTCTTGTGTGGAACATAGATCAAATGAAGGTTTCCATTTCTCTCACAGACGACCAAAAACTTTCCTTCTAGACATACATCAATGGCATCCACATCAGTTTCTGGAGAAAAAAAATCTTGGTGTTAATGTGCAGTAGTTACTGTGATAGATGAGCCTTGCTGGAAATTAAATCTGGCATACACATAAATCTAAAATACCTAATTTGATCCGAATACAGGCACGCAGCCCATCTCAGAAGACACACAGACAGACAGTACATAGAGTCATGATAAAGGTGGGAACATCAAATGGAGATGTATACCAAAGTTAAGAAGCAGCAGGATGCTCTGATAGTTCTGGTCGAACAGGATAACTGTCTTATCAGCAACAACGATGCTCCAGTTTGAACCACTGAAAGAGGAGAGACGGGGATCTGTCTTCACCTGCAAAAGAAAAACAGCATTTCCATACAATTACTTATCAGCAATAACACCAGTGCAGTGATTCTCTGTAGCCTACTTTAAGGATCCACCACTAAGGCTTGTAGCACATTCAAAGAAGGAGCAGTAACTCTTTAGGGGTTAATTCTTCGCTACGCCCGTGGAGGTGAGGGTGTAGTAAACTGATTAAGGGACAGACCTTCATGAATATGTTTGTGACATTACCTCATTGGCATTGGTGATTTTGACCAGTGTGTCCAGCTGATACAGGCCGCTGCCATTTTCCTCTCTTGACACACTGCCGAGGCGGACAGTGTTTGTATCCTCGTTGGCAAGAAGTTCAACGTCGCTCCACATCGCCATTTCATGAAGCTACAAGTCATAAGAAATACATCATTTGTTTTGATGAAGACATTTTAATGGGGACTGTTTAGCTTATTCAAAATGTGATACATTAGCTAACTAAGTTGCGCCTTCGTGTTCATGTTTTCGTCACGCTAACGCTAATTTTAGTTTTTCAGCCAAGCAGTAAGTTACAAAACGAACATATTAAGATGAAATGTTCATAGATATGAGCAGTGACAGACTGAAATGTAGGTAGATGCACTAGATAGAAACTCACCACTCTATTGAAACAACCATACAACAACACAGACTCAACAGTTAGCTTTGCAATTTGGCGGGTTGCTGCAGATGTGTGTGTTTAGGTGGTCGCTCCCTGATTTTTGCCTTACAGACACGACTTCCTTCTCATGCCAAATACAAGTGCTGCCTCTTTCGTAACGACGAGCAGAAGGAAATCCAAATAGCATCTTCTTGTTTATTGTCATCGTCCTGTTATTTAAATCGGACCCATGTAATCGGCGTGAGTTGTTTTGACTTTACACAGCCTGAGCATTTGTGTGGTCTGACAGCCTAAATTCAGGGTGAAAGATTTACATTTTCTCACAGAGGGGCGGGGCATTGCATGGGACGTCTGAAGAGCCTTGTCTTGTTGCCAGGTCGAATACATTTTGTTCTGCTTGCATGATGTTCTACGAGGGAGGTGGATGAACCTTTAAGAAGCAGTTGCTTTTATTCATAAGTAATTATATAGTTTTAGAACATAGAATCGGTTACATTAAATAACGACTTATTTTACAGACGTTTATGTTCTTTTTACGTATTTGCCTTTTCCTGTCTGGTTTATTCTATGTGGTTTCATCAAGTCTGTCTCGCTGAATCTAGGGCTTTGAAGAGTCAAAACCTGGCAACCCAGGTCAACTTAGCAGACAACGACTGCTAGCATCTACCTAGCTATCCGTGTTCGTTTTCACAGTCAATAAAATAGCTGCAATACGTATACCCAGTACGTTTCTCAAATATGTCGGTAAGTACTGTTATGTTGCCATAACAAAGACACTATGCTCCAACATCTCAATAAGGTTACTATATGTATACAGTTTTATTCAGAATTGATTCTTTTCTAAAAAATGGCGGTTAGCGCTAGTTAGCTTAGCACTGGTGGACGTTTGAATAACGAACCAGGAATTTCGCTCATCTAGGTAGCATCTTGCTAAATGGCTAATCGGGATGTACACAGCTCACAGTCTCAAGAGTATGACACTTAAAATATAATGAATGGCTTCAAATTTCTAGTTAGCGTAAGTGGCCACAGCATCAATCAAAGCTTTATAATTATGGTAATTTGATATATATATATGTATATATAACGTTGTACTATTGATAGCACAACTCGAATCACATAACGTTAGCCTGCATCTTTCTGTAATGTTAATTTTATTGCATGAATCATAACTGGATGCTTAACCAAATTATACCAGAAATGCTCGATTTTACCATCAGATTGACCTCGGTTGACTAAACAAATGTAAATGACAAAATGTAGAGTCCATTGAAAAGTGCTCTGCCTGTACAGAAGGAAAGAAAACAATGAAATGAAGACCATTTGAATCCCGACTGTGGCCTACCTCCAGTAGGGGTCCTTAGGCAAGACCTGGTTACACTTACTCTGCCTGCCTTTGTACCTTGTACCTCACTTGTAAGTCGCTTTGGATAAAAGCATCTGCAAAATGACTAAATGTAAAATGCACAATGCAAACTTCACTTTGCTGTCAAGTGGGTCTTAAACAGTATGCAATTGAATGTGTTAAATACTTAAAAACCTGATAGATAGATAGATAGAGAGATATAAATTTACTGTCTATCTATCTATATATTTTAAGGTTTTCTAATGGGCAGTGAACTAGTGTTCAGAAGAAAAGTTGTAGACTGTATTTGGAAGTAAGTACAGCAGGGACATCATCGATTGAGCATTGAGTATACCTCAGTTCATTAGTTGGCTTCTGTTGCCTTTTCTCAAATCTTTATTTCAGGCAAGTGACACAGACTCTGTCGACTTGACCAGAACAGCCTCCCCAGTTCATCACAAGAAAAAACACAACATGGAGTCATCCAGATCACCTAGAACCTCCAAACACCACCATTCACGATCAAGGTCACGCTCCAGGGACAGAAAACGTTAGTATTCAGTTAAAGTACACATACAATCTTGAAATGATCAGTAGGGGCACAGCATAGTAATCTTTTCTTTGTTATACGCTGCTATTGTATCATCATCAGAGTTGTATTAGTTGAAAGAAACTAATATGTTTCTACCTCATAAAGTTACGGTATAATGTAAAACGACTGCCACTGGGCAAGTCTGCAGTATCATTGTCTTTTAGACAATATTTAATGTGTGAACAAGAGAGTTTTCAATTTGCAGCTGACACTACTAAAAAAAATTTGTCAACTACTGCCATAAAATATTATAGAATAGCTTTGCTAAAGCTGTACTTTTGTCAAATGTGCTCTTCCCAACCTGTTTTTTGTTCACAAGTTTGCTGAAAAGGCAATTTTTGTAATGTGTATTTGTATGTGTATTTAATTGTTTCCAGGTGACAGAAAATATAGACGGAGTCGCAGCAGGAGTAAAGAGGTAAATGATAAATTATTTTCTATGATTTAAAAACACATTTGATTTGATTTTGAAGGTCTTAAATTGTAGTCCTAGTTATAGGCTGAGGTGAGTATGATTTTCTTAGGTTTAGTACGTTACAAAACATTAACAAAAGTTAAGAACAATAAATACAGATGGGCTTACTCACATTGAAAGGGTCCTTTTATACCCTCTTTGTGCTGACATGTCTCAAAGGAAGTTTTCATCCTTGGATAAGTGTCATTAACTGTAACCATATTAAATGGTGAAGAGTAGACTTTTTCCTTTATTTTTTGTTAAATCCTGTGTGTAGATCACATGATAACATTTCTACAATAAATCATACTCAGCGTGCTAATGCACGAAGAGACTGAACAGAAGACCCTGCTGACATAGCAAAATAATATGTCTACTACTGGGACAGGTAACTATCTGCCATTCAAACTCCTATTTGTCTCTCACCATTAGTAGAAACATTGGAATTAACTCTTTCATCTCTTGCAGCTAGGGATGGGCATAATGTTTCAGTTAATCCAAATTGAATTTTATTTGTAATTATGTAATTTCATAGCTTGTGTAATTATGCTGTTTGGCCTGGCAAACTTATTTGTCTGTATGAAAAATAACAACTACTGGCCAAACTGTATCCACACGAGATTAACACAGTGCATCGCTGCACTAGGATTTTTTGACACAAGTTAGAGAATAAGCAAATGAAAACTAGAAATGTGCACATTTAATTAAGAAGGATTTTTCATATCAATTTAAGATTGTGTGTTGTATGATTTGGAAGACACAATTCAGATGCTGTTAAAAGGAAGTTGGATGCCCATCCCTACTTCTATCTTTCAGTGGGTTCAAGTTCAGCCTATTTAAGGAACAATCAATTGTTGATGTTTGCTGAACTGACAAACCAACCTAACGTTTTTCCTCAGAATGTGGTGATAAGGTTTGCATGCACTCAGACAAACAATGTGAGAAGTTCCCAATATATTTTTAGTTTCTTTCATTCCTATAATTACGCTATAATCTGCAGTCAAATTCGAAATGCCCACACATATGCAGTCATGTTCTAAGAATGGCGTTCTGTAAATATCATGTAAGTGGATTTAAAATGACAAGGTTTTTTCAACTTGTCATATTTTATTACATACTCTCTGCTCTAAGCCATTGTACTAACTCTTTTTGTTGCACTATTTTCCTGAAAGAGACAACTTCTTCTTAAAACAGGCACGAAAGAGAGACTCTGAGAAGCCATCAAAGTCGCACAAAAAAACAGACGAGCAGCAAGAGCAAGAGGGACTTTCAGCAGAGAATGGAGAGGAGCGGTCCCGACGCAAACACAGAAGGTCCTCCAAGGGCAGAAGCTTGTCCAGGTCACACTCACGGGAGAGGTGTGTCTGCTTGATTGTTTAATGACAGAAGAAAAGTTGTTGTTAAGGGGTATAGTTTCTATTTTCATTTTGGAGTTGACTGTGACGCTTAGGTTAGACCATGTCTTATACAACTTATCATCTATTCGTAACATTTCACAAGTATAACATAATGGTTGCACTTTGGTAAATAACAATAATTTTGCTGATTCATATTGATGTTGATATTGACTTTGTTACTTTCAGGCGGCATCACAGCAGGAGCAGGGAGAAACGGCGATCGCGATCACACAGCCGGGACAGGAAGAAGAAGGCTCGGTCTCGCTCAGGTTCAAGGACCAAACACCGTCACCATAGCAGAAGTCGTAGTAAGAGCAGGTGAGATACATTGAAATAAGAGAATTTCTTGTGGCAATTAAGTGAACTTTTCCCCAGGATGCTCACAGAATTATTTTGGATGTTCCACCACAAGGGAGCGAAAGAAAAGGAATGAAAAAGTGCGCAGAAGAAGTAGAAGCAGGTCTGCTAATCCACCCGTCTTCAGAGGCAGAAACACAGCTATGGATGCACAAGAGGCTCTCGCCAGAAGGTAAAGCAACATCTTTCCAGGGCAATATTAGATGTTCTTACTGCATCTGGGTACCTGTGGCTACAGACCTTTTTTTTTTTAATAGACTTTTATTTACAAACCAAAAATTACATTTTACATTCTCAAAGTCCTCCCCAACAATTCAACAACTCTTTGTATTGTAGTGTTTTAAGCCGTGATTTATTTAGATTTTATTTTTCACTTTTAAATACACTGCATTGTGTACCATTGTGTGTGTGTGTGTGTGTGTGTGTGTGTGTGTGTGTGTGACTACTTTTTTCAACCTGCTAAGTAAAAAGATCTTCACTATTATTCTTTGTAGGCTTGAGCGAGCCAAGAAACTACAAGAACAGAAAGAGAAGGAAATGTTTGATAAACAACAGCAGCAACAGCAGGAGATAGCTGCAGGTCAGATATGGCTATTGTGCCACGTTTAAAACCCTGATCATTTAGTCAAGATTAATTTACTCAAGTTTATCTCGGTGTTTTTTTCCAGTGACTGTCCCTATTGCAGCAGCCGCTGCAGCTGCAGCAGCCGCTTCAAACCCTGCCCTCAATGTGGCTGCCCTCCTGGCCTCTGGGACGCAGGTTACGCCTCAGATTGCTATGGCAGCACAGATGGCAGCCCTTCAAGCAAAAACACTGGCAGAGACTGGTATTGCTGTGCCCAGCTATTATAACCCTTCTGCAGTAAATCCCATGAAGTTCGCAGAACAGGAGAAAAAGAGAAAAAAGCTGTGGCAAGGAAAGAAGGAAGGGGTAAGATTTAATTTTGTTGTTATCTTATTTATACACTAACAAATATGTACATTACTGATAAATATGTACAATACGTGTATATATTTATCATTACTTACTGCTTATCACATTTTTAAGGACAAGTCACAGACAGCAGAGCTGTGGGAGAAGCTAAACTTTGGAAACAAGGACCAAAATGTTAAATTCCGCAAACTAATGGGTATTAAAGTAAGTATTTGTTGCCGTAATTAACCATAACTTTGAGCTCTCAGCCTATTACTTCACAGACCTAAACTGTGACTTAAACTTACGCTGTCTCTACAGGGAGACGATGAGGCCGAAGTTTCTAAACCACTTAATGATGATGGCTTGAAGACTCTTCAAAAGCAGGAGGAGATGTTTAGGAACCTTGATGTTCAGTATGAGATGGCTCGCTCTCAGACGCACACCCAGAGGGGAATGGGCCTTGGCTTCTCTTCCTCATTCTCACGTGGAATGGATTCTATCTAGTGCCAAACCTTACTGTAACTGCCACTCATTGGATCGTATAGGACTACCAGTTCATCGCTAGCCCCCGAAGCTTGCATGGATGTTGCTCTGAATCTGTAATTTATTTATAGACATACATCTCACATATTGGAACGCTATAATGTAAATAGCCAGATGCTGAGTTTGTCTCAGTGTTTATTAATCTGTACATCTTTGAAAAAGAAAGCATCAGTTTGACTGGCTGGTGCTGGTTATAATTATATATTTGTTTTGGATAATGTGGTAGCTTTCTTTCTTTCTTTTTTTTTTTAACAAATCATATATATATATACACACATGTGACTGTTTCAACATAAAGTGAATATAATGTGGTTCAAGTGAACACTGTTTACATTCATATAGCACAGTGGTCTTCAGGCCCCCCTGTCTTGCTTATTTTCCAGCTATCTCTACAATAACCACTGCTGATTAGTTAGAAGCTTGAAGAGACACCTGATGCAGGTAATCAACATTGAGTGGGGCAGGGATAGGTGGAAAACAGGCAGGGCACGGGGGGCAAATTTGGGAATCACTGACAAAGCAAAAGGCATCTGAAGTCAATGTAGCATTATTCAGAATGCTTTAGTTTCATTTATCCTGATTGGGGAAAAACAAAACAGTGTGTTGGAATACATATTGTCTTCAAGATAGCCATGGCTCGAGATGGACTAGAGAGAGGTAATCGCATATTTAAAATGTTCTTTGAATAAAGTAGTTTTGTGTTGAATGAGTTTTTTTCCATACATTACTTGCATGTTATTGTAGGTCATTACAGTTCATAATACTGCTGGTGTTTTGAGGGGTGGGAGGGTAAGGATGAAATTAGTATATCAAAATAAGTTTCTAACACATTTGTAAAACAATGACACAAAATAATGTTGGCAATCTGTTTTTATTGAAAGTTGGTCAAAAGTAAAGAATTGTCACTCAGCTCTAAATGTCATCAAATCTAACCGCAAATAGTATGAGCAACAGAATACAAAATACAGCTTTATTCATAGAATACTTAAAGATGAGTTTATGTTCAGGTCTTTTGAAACCTACATGGAGCTTACTTGCATATGAGACTGGAGTACAGCACGTGAGCCACACCAGTAATGAGGTTGTGGTTTGCAAACTCGAGGATAAGGAGGAGGATTGGGTATTCACTGTGTCTCTTTTCCAGTGCAGACTCTTCACTTAAGCCCATCCAGTGAAGCAGCAGTTTTTGCATGGCTTCAGGGAAAAGTTCTGTGGCTAGTTCCTCAGCAGGTGGCAAGTCGCTTATTTGCTCAATATGCTGAACTTTGAAGTCCTCCACTTTTTGGCTGATGCAGCTGTTTGCTGCATGGAACTGTTGGCCAAGCCAGCGCCCTATACAACTAAGCAGGGAACTTGAATACACAGAGCCCCATTCTTTAGCCTTTAGCAGGGCTAACACAGTTTCAGTCACATGTTTTTCTTCTAGACATCCATTCATGTATTGATCAATGCTCTCCAGAAGCAACAAAACAGTTTCCAGCTGATCAGTGTAGCTTAGAGTCTCAGAGGAGAGTTTGTCAGCTAGGCTGTGCAGTTTCTGTCTCACAACGAGTTTGCTCTGCTCAGTTTGGGAGCTCTGCTTAGGAAAAGAACAATAATCGTGATCTGCCGATGCCTCACCTGTGTCAACCTGGCAATGCTGAGGTTGTGACATGTCATTTCTTAATTGTGTATCACACACTGTGTTGGGTGCCGAGAGGTCGAGGTTCTCACTGAGGCTGTAACTCATTTTCAGAGGGCTGTCACTTATCTGTGATTTCCAAACATCCTGCAAAGCAAAAACAATATTTGACAATATATACGGAGGTATATATGTGAAACAAAGCAACAATAGCTTGAGGACACATGCATAATGTGAACAACTGTACCTGGAAGCTCTCTAGAACAGCCAGCTGGTCTTGCTTACTGTACATTTCAAAGGCTACACGGAAAAGTCCTTGAACACTGTAGAACCACAGGCTGTTATTTGTAGTAGGTACCTTCAACCCCTGGAACCTGAATGCTGCAACCAAAGTGGTATAAACATTGTTTTATAGTGAGTTAGAGTGTTATGTGTCTGTAAGTATGTCTATTTTCTCCTGTACAGTTTTACCTGAGGAAAAATGTATTTTTGTGGCCAGTCCTTTTTTGGCAAACTTGGCATGGTATCGGGGATGGTTCTCTGTTCGGATATCAGTGTTGGAGAAGACATCAGCTCCCAAATAGAGAGGAACCACTGGACCCTGCAACACAGACACATGATGTGATGACAGCACTGAGATACAGAGAACAACTAAAACTGGAAACTGACAGGACTTAGATAGATTTATGTACGAAGCAGTGCTTTCTATTTTATTGTTTGTTTGTGTGTATTAAAATGTCAAACATGTAGTTTTGAATCCATACACCACACTGAGTCAAAATATTAAGTTTAACAATCATTGTTTACACATCTACTTTGTTTTTGGCCAGTACCGCAGAGGTTAGGGAGAGTTACACAAATCGTTGTTGCAGCAAAAGCGAAGAACATCTCTGAGTCCATACCATCTACTGAATATACAGGTTATACACAAACACTTGACATTTACCTCGTCAGGACACAGTGTCAGTCTGAACGACGTCAAATTCACCATGTAAATTAAGCGAATTTTCCGTGATCCCCCGTCCCATTGCGGCAAAGTTAGGTGGACGGTTGGGCAACTTGACATTGTTGGAAGCAACTGCAACTTCGCATCCAGCCACAATTGTGTCTTTTCTTGCAGAAAGATCGATTTTGTGAGAAGTCGCGTTAACTAAATTAAAGAAGTGAAGCGGCAACAACAAGACAGGTTCAGCCTAACAGAAATGTTGGTGCATTTAAAGCCCTCGACGTTGTCTTACAGGCTAAAGGGTAAAACGGACTGATGACACATGGTGAACTTACTCTCTGCGTTGAGTGTTAAAACTAGTGCTCTGTTATCAAGAAATGTACTTGAAATGGTCAAAAATAAAAGTGTTCAATGTAGAAACGCGTCCCATGGGATTGCTATACTTCAGTTCATTAGATTATTGTTACCATATAAACAGCTGACCAACAAGTTTCTGATGTACTGTGGTTGGTTGAGTTAATTTTTGACAAATTTATATTAAGTACTAACAATGGATTAATCCACTGCTTATCTTCTCAAATAATTCATTCACTTTATTATTTGGTTTGTGAGATTACAGACTTTTTGACAGTGTTTGTATTCAGTCCCACTATAAGGTCAAACTTAACCACAAAGTAAATTGTCACATTTAAGAATTGGGAACCCTTAAAACTTAAACATTTATCTGTGATTCAGCTAATAAATTAGTTCGCTCTACTTATCCCCTTTTTATTTACTTATAAAATATATCATGTGCTCTTTATGCAAACACAAGCTTATCTGAAAGGTAGCTAGTAACTATATCCATGAGATACTGTAACTGTAGTGAAATCAAAAGTTTATATGCCCTGAAATCGAGTCCCAACAAAATAATCTACTGAAGTAACAGTAAGGAATATGAGTAGATATTAAATAAATACATACAGAACAGTAAATACATGAGTAAATGTAAATCAAAAGCAGTCTGCAGCAATATTTGCTATTATCTGCTGCATGGCCTTCTTCCTAATGGTAGGTTTATGGGTAACCTATAATACGTGTTTTTGTCTTATCTCCTGTTTAATTTTCTACAATGATTTCCAAGATGCCCCCTTGTAAGATGAAACCTGTAATGCATCACTGAGGGTGTAATAACCCGCTGTCAGCCATGTTTCGGTCTATTGCCACGTGACACGACGAGAGCCAATGAATGTGAAGCGGAGTCACTTTGACCTGTGAACTCCCGTCATGCACCACAGAGCTGTGTAAAAATGGCTGAAGTTGATTTCGGGGATAGTGAGCTCTTTCAGCAGCTAGAAGACTCCGCACCGTCGGTTCCGAAGCATATTCGCTTCACAGACGATGAGGAGGACCAGGAGGAGACGAGCCAGCTTCGGAGCAGGCTGGAGGAGTGCGATGACTATATTCAGAGACTCGTTGAGGAGAATATCCTTGTGTCAGCTACGCTCTGTGTATGCTAACATTGTTGATGTAGCGCTAGCTACCATCTGCTATCAATGTGAGCCTCCTGTCTCACCAAAACAGAAAATGCAAACACTAAAATTGTCTGTTGATGCTTTTCTGTTTATTTCCTTAACATTTAGACCACATAAAAGTTTACGAAGGAAACTGAACATTGTAACACGACCAAGGTAATGAACGGACACTTCAGCACTACAAATAAAACGAAACTGTTACACACACAGTAACACAAAGCTAATTGTCATCTAACCCAACAGCGGCATCACAATTGAAGATGTCAACATCGACGGACCGCTTCTTCAAATCCTTTTTACAAACAACATTATTTCAAAGTAAGCAATCTTTACATTACAATTATCTGGGTTGTCGAGTTGAGGTATTAATGGTTAGAAAATACATGTAGATTTTAGTAGCAGTTTCAGAACACTTGTTTCAATTTCCACATTGTGTGTACCTCACCATTAATGACAATACTTTTAGTATGGTGATAGATGTCTGATAGAGCAAAAAGAAATAATACATTTCTCCTCATTAGGCAGTGTCGCCAAGAAATTGAAGATTGCATTCGTGGTGTGATTTTGAAGCACCAGAAACCAGATCATGAAAAGAAAAAAACCTCCTTTCACATGAAACCTCAGGTACTTATCTACTGTGTATGGTGTTTTATGATTAATACAGTCTACTTTTGCCCCCCCTCAAAAAAAAACAAACAAACAAAAAAAAAAAAAACATTTTCTACTCTTTATAAAGCATTCAGTTTTGGCTATGGAGGAAGATCCACAGAAGACGTCTTCCAGTAGTGTAAGAACTACAACAGAAGCCTTTAAAGTGAGTGTTTAATGATGCTTTTCTGTGGCTTCTGTAATGCACAATTTCTTTCTGCATGTAGAATATTCTTTTATATTTTAAATAATCGACATCCTACATAAGATAAATTACTTTTCTGTTTTAGGTGGTCGGAAGTGTCTTATATTTTACTGCTTTCAGTGTTGATAAACTTGGACAGCCTCTGATCAATGAAAATCCCCAGCTGACAGATGGATGGGATGTACCAACGTATCTTTAAAATGGAAAAAATGAACACTCAGCACATTTTGTCAGATCATTTGTTCACTACATGTGATTTTGTCAAGCGAAAAGAAAATACATGTTTGTTAAAACATGTCTTGATATTTAATCATATGTACGGAAGTAGTCAAGATATACAGTAGTAACATTCTACTATTGTGACAATAAATGCAGTATAACTTCCTGAATTGTTGCAAAGCTATCACCAGGTTTTCAACCAAGTCATTGGAACAGATGGACTGGAAATAGAAATGAAAGACAAAAGGTAGAGATTAATAGAAGATTGATGTGGTTTCCACACTATTCCACTATTTAAAACCATTCTGCTAATAGTTACGTGTACTTATATTGCTATATAATGAATTAATTAATCATCAATGTATCATATATTGTAGGCCCAAGTCTATGTGTTTCAACTGTGGTGCCAGTAGTCATCAGCTGAGAGACTGTCCCAAGGTAAGAATAATGATTAAATAATATGACTTGAGAGTCAGAACTTGATTTACTTCTTTTAATCATTGTTCCTCCTCCTCCTCCCTAGCCTAAAGACATGGCTGCAATTAGCGAGAGAAGAAAGGAGTTCAATCAGAACAACAACCAGGCGATGCAGAGTAACCAGCGATACCATGCTGATGAAGTGGAGGAGCGGTTTGCTAAATACAAGCCTGGAGTCATGAGGCAAGATTGTTTTCTACTTATTTGCAGCCAGTATCTAAAAGTAAAAATAGTTCTATATCATTTTAATTTGTTTTTGTGCTTTTAAATAGTGAGGAGCTGTTAACAGCACTGGGAGTTGATGGCAACACCCTCCCACCTCTGATTTATCGAATGAGGCAGCTAGGCTACCCGCCAGGTTGGCTCAAAGAGGCAGAGATGGAAAACTCTGGTTTAACACTATATGATGGAAATGGTATGTTTTTAGATGTAATTAAAAACAGTTTTCATTTAAAGTAAACAAACGGTTGGGCTGAATCTAAATCTCTTTTTCTGTTTTGTAGCTTCAAATGATGGGAATATAACAGAAAATCGCAATTCGCAAAACATCTCTTATGATGTTACAAAACTGGTAGACTTCCCAGGCTTTAATGTTCCTGCACCACACAAAATGAAAGATGTAAGACATACAGTACCATCTTTTGTGACAGTGCACTTTTCAATGTTATGATGCCAGAACATTTTACAATAGTTGCAATTCTCACAATTTTTTTTCCTGACTTCCAGGAGTTCATGCAGTATAGTTCGATTCCAATGCAGAGCAACCACATGAAGCAAAACTATGCATTGTATTTGTCCAACAACTTTTCTACGGTAATGTTCTTGTTTCTTCCTAAAACTTGTTGGCCACACCTGATTTCCTCTAGCAACTTTCTCTTTGACAACATGGCACAGTTTTAAGCAGACTTTATGGATATTACGTGTATTTCTTAAATGCACATCTGGTTCTATGTGTCGAGTTTGTACTCATTTACCACGATTCCACTGTGCTTTAAATGACAGATTCTTATTGAAAGCTATTCAATCACTGTTAAACAAGAATTGTAGTATTTTTTATAAATTCAGAGTTGGTATTTCAGATGCTGTTGTCTTTTTAAGATACGAGTTATATTCCTCCAAATTCTATGATTATTTGAATGAGTGTAGCTTCATAGCTAGAGGTGAATTTTCATAAGGTAAAGAAAAATAAATTATAGTTTCAGCCCTGTGATCATCCCCATCTTTATTAATTATTCATAACCCCAAATACTGTCATGTCCTTCTTCAGCCTGACACCACCTGCAACAAGAGACGGCATGAATCTGATTCTTCTCCACAGCTGAGGAAAAGGTCACGGGTCAGTCCTGATCGTAACTCTGAGAGAAGTTCGGATATGGATATTGAATCAGGTAACTGTTCATCTTTTTTGGCATGTTTGAAAAAGTGGATGTTTTATCTCTTAACATAGCTAATAGAATAACAGTATCAGTTGTTTGGCATAATAGTACTTTCAGCTGCCTCTTTGTTTGGAACCTGTCACTTTTAAATCTCTGTGTGACCTTTATGTCTTCCCTTAGACCCAGGAACACCTTACCATAGTTATGGCCTCACCGACTTCCAGTTCCAACCACCACTGCCTCCTGGCTCTCCTTGCTTCAGTTCACCTCCTCCTTTACCCCAGGGCACTCCTCCTGCTACACCCACTCCTCCACCTCTTCCTAAAGGTACACCTCCGCCCACACCCACTAATGGCTCTCCAGCTCTGCAAGGGCGTAATTGGGTGGTAGTTGATGAGACTGTGGAGGGAACAGAAGATGACCTCACACTGGAGGAACTAGAAGAACAGCAGAGACTCATCTGGGCAGCTTTAGAAAATGCTGACACTGCCACTAATAGTGACTGTGAGACACCTGCAATGGGAACCAGTTCACCAAGTGTATCCACACCTGTGCATGTAGACACAGAAACAGAAGAAAGTGAAGAACCAATGGACACAGTGAGTCCTGCAAACACCAATAGCAGTGAAAATAAAAGGGAACTGGACATTCAAGAAATTTGCTCTCAGAGCCCTGGACCGATCAAAGTTGAGGAGGACAGCCCCCAAAGCCCAGAACCAGTAGAAGCCCAAGTTGACAAACCTCACAGTCCTGATCCACTCAGATCTCATGACGACAGTCCACAAAGTCCGGTCAGATCCCAAGAGGACACTCCACAAAGTCCCGTTCCTGCCAGATCCCAAGAGGACACTCCACAAAGTCCTGGTCCTGTCAGATCTCACGAGGACACTCCACAAAGTCCTGGTCCTGTCAGATCTCACGAGGACACTCCACAAAGTCCTGGTCCTGTCGGATCTCACGAGGACACTCCACAAAGTCCTGGTCCTGTCAGATCTCACGAGGACACTCCACAAAGTCCTGGTCCTGTCAGATCTCACGAGGACACTCCACAAAGTCCTGGTCCAGTCAAATCCAATGATGACAGCCCACAGAGCCCTGATCCAAATGTCTCTAATGGGGAGGCTGGAGATTGTGCTTCTCCTAATCATGTTGATAAGATAACAGCTGTTCCTCATCGGAGCAAGTTTGCAGCTGGCATTGTTCCATTTGAAGATACACCAGAATTCACTGAAGTTGCTGAAGCTACAGGAACCTATCTTAGGATCAGAGACTTACTGAAATGTTCCCCTCGAAATTTGGCAAAGAAAAAATAAACATTAGACACTGTCTTCATTTGGAAAACACATTTTTAAAGCATTTTCATCACCATTCTATCAACCATGTTTTTTTAAAGGTTTATTTTATACAAAGTTGAATACTGTAAATAGAATGGATTTATAAACATATATTGAGGGAGGGATATTGACAGATGCTGGAATGTTAATGGTTTGTAGACTCTAATCAGTTTTCACCAGTCTTGAATTTTTGTAGCAGTATTCGTACTTGGGCTGTTTATTTTATTGTAAAATGGTCATTTCCTGAGATGTAAGACTTTCGATGCTTTTTGTATTTTTGTTCCGCTTTATTTGCGCTAAAACAATTAAGTCAATCTGCTTGTATTTGTGTCATTCCTTTATTTTGCCTGGCAACTATACATGTCATGTGGGTCTCATTGTGTTTGCTGTATGTTGATGGCACAGAACAAGTTGAACACCTGTTGCTTTAATAACTTCACTTAATGAATTTGATGACTTTCAAATGAAATGGCATGTATTTAAAAAACAAAAAAATGCCTTGCAACTCTTTTTTGTTCTCACCTTATCAGAAAGCTTGGCCTATATATTTTCTATACTATTCATAAAATTGATATACACTGTCTGGTCACTTTGTTAGGTAGACCTGTACAATCTTGCGCAAGCCAAAAGATTTCAAAACATTAGTATAACAATGATTTTACATTTATGCAAGTACAATTTTGAGTGACCTTAACAGTCATTACATTTCAGAGGTAAATATCATACTTTGACTCCACTCCTACTACTAGTTATTTAATATTAAATTCTGAAAGCTGGTCATATAATTAGTATTAACCATAGTTGGTTCATGTTCAGATTATACAAATACAATATGATACACATTGATCACCAGTGAAACATTCACAAGCCACCCAGCAGCATTTAGTAGTAGTTCAAATTGAAATGAATTGAAATGCCTAAACATCAAAACAGTGGTAGTGAACACAAGCCCCAGTGTTATCAACAACAACAAAGTACACAGACGCATTAATGCATCAGCAATTATAATCAAATAATAATCATTTATCTAAATAATAGCAGTACTTAGAGTATTTCCCTAATATAATACTTTTGCACTTTTACTTAAGTAGCATTTTTAATGCAAGACTTTTACATGTCACCGTTTTTGTACACTATGATATAGTGTAGAATAGAATAGTGTATATAACTATTTTAACACAAGTACATTTAATTTCTGAAGTGCAATAGGTGCTCCATCTTACTCGACACATCCTCTTTGCTCGTCCCCCTCCGTTGACGTTCTCCTCGGCTGTTGGACGCAGCCCGCACGGTGCGCTGGGTTGTTCCTGCCCGTGTGCGCTGCGAGCTGTAGTCGTCGTGGTTCTTCACGTAGCTTGTTAGCTCTGTCATTTTTTCCCAGTGAAGACGAAAGCTGTAAAGAACCATATCAGGTCAGTGTTGGCACACGTCGAGGTCATGTAGTTATTTCCGTAAACGGGCTAGTCACGTTGCTGTTGAGACACCGCGGAAGTAGAGGCTGCCGACGGGTGAAAGTTGTGCAGGTGGTGTGTTCGTTACTTGGGGTGTTAGTTTAGCCAGCTAGCTAACCCGCTGCTCCTGGTCCTCACCACCGGCTCGGGCCTCGCCGCTAATGTTACTTAGCAACTAATGACGTCTATTTTTATCTCGATAACGCCGGGATTTATTTAAGCCGCAGTGGACGGACTGCTCACTACGACTACGCTTTTAGACGAGCTATTTAGACAGGTGATCCGAGATATAACCAATTGTTACGCTGACTCTTAACTTGTAGAAGCAGTGTGCCCTGCTGGAGCTCCGGTGACATTGCGGAGACTTTTGGACTTAACGTCAGGGAATTTTCTTCAGGCGCTAAGATGACGACAGTAGTCCCTCATTTCGATACTTATTCCGTTGTGTTGAACATGTGGGACAGCTGTAACTCCACATGAACAGGGTGTTTTCTCACTAGACTTACACAATTGGCTGGTAGGTAAGTGAGCGGACATTGCATTTTTACAGGCTCCGTTCTTACCAGATGTGCCACCTCATCGACAGCTCTCAATCCGTTAGCTAACGTCCCTGATGGGTTATCAGCAGCTAACACGCTACTTAACGTAGCATTTCTTAACCCCGCTGTGTAATCTGTGTGGTTTAATTCGTTTGCGGTCTAAGGGTGTCTCCTATGCTGTTATAATTAAGACGTGCTTTAAAGAAGGAGTAGTTTAACCTGTTTGCACTGACTGACATAACTATAGCTGTGATTGATTACAGCAAAAAGACAAAACCACTTCAAAGTTTGAAAGTACTATAATTGTTTTACAGCTTGTCTTTAAAATCCCTGTTGTTTAGCCTTTTCACATGAGTAATCTATTTGCTACATATTTGTTGATTTCAAACCAATGGAGGGAATACTATAATCTCTGATATTAAAGTAGCTCTACAGTAGGGTGGGCAATCTAGGCAATATTTTTGCACGATATAAACGAGGACATGTCAGCAGCTTGAATTGACATCCTGACCTTTGGCTCAGTCTTTAACCGTGCTTGTATTGTGTGTAAGCTGACAATCTCTGTAGCCTATACCTGGACTATATGACACATTTCTTATCATAAGGAAGAAGTATCATGATATATCATGGACAATACAACAAGGCCCTCTACCCTACAGTACGTAAAACAAATAACTTGTTTGTTTAGATGCTCTATTGGTTCTGGAAGGTGCAGATTTTACAGAGAAACCTTGACTATCCTTTAATATATATTTGACTACTTCAGGTCACAGTAATGGCCGCACCTAATTTTAAAAGCTAGAATCTATGGAGGGAAGGGCAGGCTGCCTCTAGACATTAAGGGTAGTTAATATCAACACAGGTGAATCTTTATATACGGACTGTGAGGACACAGGATGCTCTCATGTGGTCCTTATGTCCTGTTTGTGCTTTTCTACACCTACACAATCATCCCAGCAGATGTTTCCTCGAAAAGGAAAAACTAGAGCTTGCCCTGGATGTGTAATGATAAAAGCATGATTGTAGGAGTGTGTGAGCAGAAGCAGAAATGGAGAAGGTTCCTGAACAGCTAGGGTTGTAAACTTTAGACAAGTCAGTTACAGCTGAACTTACTGCGAAATAATTTTAGGTATCCTGTTTGTATCTGGTTCAGTAGTCAATGGCTGATATCAGCCTACTAGAAGATAGGCTGATAGTGAACTCGCTTGTAAAACCACTTACATTCTTTCACCAGTTAACCATTACGTGTTAACTGGTGAGCGTGCAATAGCATGATTACAAAGCACAAAAGCAAATTTAGTGGACGTTTGTATCGCAAGTAGTTTTGCACTCCTGTAGTCAGCAAGATATGGTTCACAAGAGTAATGTGTCAGCTCCTGGATACTTAGATACTGGATACTAAGGTTTTTTTGGTGATAGATTCAAAATCTTTACAAAGTGTGACTCATAAAAAAGGGAAGGCTTTGACATTACGGATATGAAAGTATGTTGTGTTTGGGAAGCAGGCTGAATCTCACTTCTGATTTTTTTTTTTTTTTTTTTAAATCATACCAGAGAACACAGGATTTGGATATTGCTTGGACCATACCCTCTCTCTCTCATCTCATGTTGCTTTTCTGTATTTCCACAATTTACTGTACATAAAAAATAAATAAATAAATAAAAAAGTGGATTTTGGTATAGCTTAGTACTGAATGAGTGTATTCCAGTTCATTTTACTTTGAAAACATCAGCAGTAGATTAATTCCCTTAGACTTTTGCAAAACATTGGCATTTGGCTTTCTTCCTAGCTACAGATTATAGTAAGAGTCGGTAGGGAAAGATTAATATTATGCAGTGGGAAATTCTCCAGACTAAGTGGATCATTTTCAGCTGACTGCATTTGCTCACCAATCAGTTGAAACATCCTCTGTTAAAGCTTATAAGACAATCATAGTAAAGCCTGGGCATTTTCTAATATAACATATTTCTGCTGTTTAATGGACTTAAAAATGTGCCATATGTGGTATAAGACCTCTGACAGCAATCTCAGATACATGAGACCATGGGTCAGTCAGACAATATATGGATACAATTGGTGAAAGTTTTAGTTTTTATTTTTTTATAGTAAAGTTTGCTCTTGAATTACATATATGTGATTTTTGTAAGTTTTGATTTCAGCAATGCTGTCTTCAGCCACAGAAGTGCTTTCTTGCTCTGGCCTCCTCTTGACCTCAGGGCAATAATCAGTATCATTCAAACACACAGTAGAGGAAAACTGGAACACTGCATTCAAACTAGGTCATGTAAGATGATTGCCACCCTCAGAAATATCTTGGTGGCTCTTTGAGAGCATTTCTTCTTGGTTGTTTTAGAAAACCTACATACTTTAGCTCTTAGGCTGTTTTTCAGGAATGAAAGGTATGTATGATGCTCTTTGAACAAGTTCTGTATTAATTTTCTACCCTGTGAGGTTAAGTGTCTTTGCTTACTTAAAACTGACTTAATCTTGTATGAAGAGTCAGAAGGTACTTTGACATAACATGTCATTGGTTTGCTGATTTGATATTTTATAGGCTTATTTACCTGTAAATTATATTTTAATTACAAATCTCTCTTATATTCCAATCAAAAAACCCTCTACAAACAGTTAAAACATTTTTGCAATTCTTCTTTAGACCTTGCATGCATTTGCAATTATGTGATTGTTCTAATGGGTGAAAGTAAAGATCTCTCTGCAGTCACGCCCTCTTTACTCTCATGCACAACATTAACTGTCCACAGTTTTATGAATGTTATTTGAGTGTTTATGTCATGTATATGTTGCTAATTTCCACAATGCAGTGTGCGATATTTTATACATGTGAAAGTATAAGCGACTGGGCGACTATAAGAGCATATCTGTGAGTGAGCAGAATTATGATGATTACTGCGCAGTGTCTCAATTTATAACTCACTCTTAAGTTTAGTATTGAGTGTCCAGTATTACATAGGTAGTAGTGGAGGAGTGAAGATGTGTGCAATTTCAGACAGGGCACATTTTCCTGATACTATTCATACTATGTGTAGTAATGCAGTGTGTAACAGAACTCACACGAAAAAGTGAGATTCCTGTTCTCACCCACAAAGTGACAAAGCACATTCTTACAGCTGTAATATTTGCACAAAACCGATCTTTAAATTTATCTAAAAGACAAAAAAGAATTGTACACAATTCTAGCTGCAAACATACAAGATGTAAGGTTACAATATAGTGTCATGGCAGAGGCATGGCTGTACACATATGCTGTGCAGGCCCTTATTAGTGCATAAATACCTACATTAGTAGAGTTTAGTACATACTGTGATGACTTTTAAGTGCTGCTTTGTCTGTCACAACATGAAGCGTCAAGCTATATAATCTAGATTTTATGTGAACTCGTTCTGTGGAGAAGACATCAAATCTATGTCATGTAGTCGACTGATTTGATTAAACAAATGGGTATATATAAAAAAAAAAAATTCTTGATGTAATGGTGTCACACCACCAACAAGACGAAGACCCTATTTAAACAGTATACTCAGGAAATCAATTGCTGTGGTGAGGTAAACTGACAAGCAGGATTATCTGTTGCTGGTAGTGGTCATGTTTCTACAGTAATCCCATTTTAGAAAAAAAAAAACTGCCAACCAGACTTAAAAGATGCTACATGCCAGCATGACAGACTGAGTGAGAGATTGTTTTAGAGGTACTATGTGTATTGTGGCCAAGGTCATAGATAATGAGCTATTCAGAAGTTCATGATGGCAGTAACATAGACTGCAGGTCGGCTGGCCTTTGACAGGGTATTTTTAGGCCTAACTGTGACATGATGCGTGCAAAGGAGCGAGCTTGTTGTCATAGCAGAACCAAACTGCTTCTGTCAGTGAGCTTGGCTTAAAGACATATCTGTACTTTGTGTTTATTGTAGTTGCTTTTTATTATTTACTCAAAGTAAATTGTTATTGACAGTACCCTCCACAGCAGTATTATAACCAGGAAAAGTCAGAAAATACAACTTGTAGTTAATTAGCCATTATCAGTGGTACATTGAGTAAAAACATATAAGCCGAATTCAGTCGAGTAATTATTATTATTATTGTTTTGTCTCCAAACAGGGTCCTCTCTATGAGCATCACTTTACCCCCCTCCTCCCTTTTCCTGTTTTTATTTTTGTTGGTATTTTTTGGTTTGGTTTGAATTTATTTTTATTTTTTTCTTCTTAATATATTTTGGTCCAGAGAAAAAACTTTGCTGTCGCAGACCTGCAACCAATTGTTTTGATGGTGTGTACCTGCTGAAAAAAAGTCTTGTGGGTCTGACAGATCACAGATCACGAGAAAAAGCATGAGCACAGCCAAGCCTAGTGGGCTCAAAGTGCCCAGCAAGATAGCTAAGGCACCTGGGACAGGGGCACCCAAGACTAACCCCAGCACAGGTAAGAGTCAGTCAGTTTTCTTGATGCCAAACTAAATAAGTAACTGGTAGAAGAAAAAGGACTAATAGAAACTGTGATTTTAAAAACCAAAATCAATTCAGGAGGCATTTAGTATAGTAAATACTTGCCTAAATGACTGGTTCAAACTGTACTTTTTTCCAGATAATATAACTGGCATGAGAAAAAACATTGATAAATGGTTTGTTGTGCAATGTGATCTATATATATGCTGATAGATCACATTGCACATTCGAGCTTCATATAAGCTTCATTGCTTGTATTTAAAAAATACAATTAAGTTTTTAAGTAAGATTTTTTTGTATACCTTTGTCAGATAAGTAAAGTTTCAAGCTGATTGACAATTCACAGAGAAATATCTTTTTTTGTCTATTTTAATGTGCATATAGACTAATTATTGACCTTGTGAAAGTGAAAGTTCACAAACACTACCTTTGAATGCTAGTTTGTATCCTATGTTTTCATTCTCTCTCCTTCTATTTAAGTGGGAGCAAAAGTTGCTGCTGCAGACAAATCATCTTCAAGTGCCGGCGTAGGAGATGCTCAGAATGCTGAGGAGAACTTCCAGATTGGGGAGCGAGTATGGGTGAATGGGAATAAGCCAGGATTCATACATTTTTTGGGAGAGACTCAGTTTGCACCAGGGCAGTGGGCAGGGATTGTTCTAGATGAGCCAATTGGTAAGAATGATGGTTCAGTTGCAGGGGTGCGCTACTTCCAGTGTGATGCACTGCGGGGTATATTTACCCGACCATCCAAATTGTCCCGCACTGAGGGGGAGGCTAATGGAACTCAGACAGCACCACCTTCTCGTGCTGCATCACCCACTCCTTCAGTTGGTAGCGCAGCTTTACAAACACCTGCGACAAAATCGACATTACCCTCAACAACCACGGCCGCCAAGAAAGCCTCCACAGCTACGCCAGCTACACCAGCTACACCAGCTACTCCAGCTACACCATCTTCCAACCTTGCACGCACAAACAGTGAATCTGTCTCCAACCTCTCAGAGACTGGATCAGTCAAAAAGGGGGAACGGGAACTGAAGATGGGCGACCGTGTATTGGTAAAGTTTGTTACCTTCTCTAAAATAATAAATATGTCTTTGGATTATGTGGATATTTCATCAAAGTGACACAACTTCTACCCTTGTGTCTTAGAAACGTTAACATTAGCAAAGGGTCAATGCTCATTCAGAATCACAGGGCTTTCTAAACTCTCCGCATCTTTGGAGTAATCTAAATCAACATCTGAAACATGGTCTTTTCCACTTGATGTTTCCAAACTTATTTCTGAGATAATGGAAATACATGTGCTAATATTGCAGTCATCATCTGTGTGTGATTGTGTCTCAATGAAGGTCTTCCTTCCTCTTTACAGATTATATTCTTTTCCTTTCCTCAACCCGGAAGCTGCGGAGCACATTATAAATAGAGGAAGTGTTATTGGCTTTAAGATAAAATATGCTTAGCACAACCAATTTGAGTATGTAATACTTTCAGCTGTCCATTAAAATAACAAAAAAAAAAAAAAAAATGTTCACTATTTAACAATTTGCACTCATTCTGTTTATAGCTGGCACATGTTTGTTTCCGTTGCTTTGATAGAATTAGTCTTTCTGGCTTTATTACCGAGCAAAGCTTCTTACTCTTTAGGCCTCTTATGCGTTGAGGGCATTAAATGTTGGCTAATGTTTAGCACATTGTTCATAGGTTGGTGGTACAAAAGCAGGAGTGATACGTTTCCTCGGAGAAACAGATTTTGCCAAAGGCGAGTGGTGTGGTGTGGAACTGGATGAGCCTTTAGGAAAGAATGATGGGGCAGTGGCCGGAACAAGGTACAGAAGCAAGTAAATAATGAAGACTGAGAAATGTTGCATCTATGTGTTTACTATGACGTCCTTATCATGATTGTATCTGTTCCTAGATATTTTCAGTGCCAACCCAAATATGGCTTATTTGCTCCAGTTCACAAAGTCACACGCATTGGCTTCCCCTCTACCACACCAGCTAAAGCGAAAACAACAGTTCGGAAAGTAGTGGCCACACCAACAGGGCTGAAGAGAAGCCCTAGTGCCTCTTCCATCAGTACCATGAGCTCTGTGGCATCCTCCGTCAGTGCCAAGCCTAGCCGCACAGGTTTGGTGAGTCAGTACAACAACATTCAAAAGTTGTACACAGTTTTATGCTGTGCTTACGCACCTGTCTGACTATGCTTGTTTTTTGTCTGTTCATAGCTAACAGAGACATCATCACGGTATAATCGAAAGATTTCAGGCACCACAGCTCTGCAGGAGGCACTGAAGGAGAAACAACAGCATATTGAGCAGCTAATGGCTGAGAGGGACATGGAGCGAGCTGAAGTTGCAAAGGCCACAAGCCATGTTGGAGAAATGGAGCAAGAAATAGGCCTGCTCAGGGATGATCATGAGCAGGTCAGCTTACCCAGTGGTTGATTAATACCATTCTACATACTGTTAAGTTAGAGAATCTATACATGCTTTGTAACCTATAGTATTTTTCTTTAATGTGTGACCTTTGTATTGAAGATGGAGGCTAAGATGGACCAGTTACGCGCATTGGTAGAAGCTGCAGACAAGGACAAAATTGAACTGTTGAATCAGCTGGAGGAGGAGCGTAGGTAAGGATTTCCAGAGGGGCACCAAGTCAAAGGCACACAGTCATCCATGACAGTAATCCATTATATTATTGGAAGGGAAAAAAGGCTTCGTTATAATAATTTTTTCCTACTAAACAGAAAGGTGGAGGACCTTCAGTTTCGTGTGGAGGAGGCTTGCATTACCAAAGGAGACCTAGAGGTAAATGCATCAGACAGATCACCACAGTTGCGACTACAACTTTTTTTTTTTTTTTACAATTTGTGTTAATATAGTTTTTGCATCATCTCTCATTTATGTTAGCAGTACCTACCATACTCACTCTGTAGGCTTAGCACTGTACATGGGTTTGCCTGGATTGTTTGATACTGACTTCATCCTGTTTTAGATTATGTGCTGTCAAAAGCACCAAATAGTGTGGGAAGGCTCTGGTTTGGATGTTTCGATGGCTAGGCCAGGCTGTGCCCAAACGAGAAATATATTTATCCAGAGCTCACTAGATTAATTGGCATATTTATAGTGGTTTACTAATAAACTATACATTTAGGAACTTGTGTTATTCTAGTTATTTATAAAACTTGGATACTGTTACAGAAAGGGCCTGTAGTTGTTCTTTCACATATTTTACAGTAATCTAGAAACATAGATTCTTTTTTCTTGTTGGCTTTTTCCTAAAGTATGTCATTTTCTCATATCTTATTGTATATGGAGTGCTGGATATCTGATCAAACAATTGTTATTTATTCTACAGTGCTACGCAGGGGACCATCTCAATTACCCAGAGCCAAAATAGAGGTTTAAAATTAGAACTACAGGGTTAGAAGATCCCTTTGTCTTCCTTTTAAACAAGTATACTAACAGTTTATAACTTACTCACGGCTGTTGACATGTTAAAAACTTGCATGCTGCTTGAAATACACAGCAAAACAACTTCCAGCAGGTCAAACTCTAAAAGGCTTTGTTGACTTCTATCTATTGAAGGTTTACTAATGTTGTGCTATAACCCTCAGTGCCTCCCTGTTCAGTGATGTGACGTTATTACTTCTTCCTTCTCGTCCTCGTCTTTATTGTTGGTCCAGCTCTCAGCATGGAATCACTGGAGATGCTCCCTTGTCATTCCACTGCCCAGTCACTGAATTGAATTTGGTTTGCTCACTGCAAGCAAAGGGGAATAACACTAAACATAATAACGTAAATGTAAACTTTATAAGCACATATATGCCAGGTTTATAATTTATATATACACTGGCAGTCAAAAGTTTAGACACACCTAATCTTTCTAAGTGATTAAAAAAAAAAAAAAAGATTTATTTGTATTATTTTCAACATTATTCTTTAATACTGAAGGTATTAGAATTATGACAGAACAAATATGGAATTCAGCAATCAACACTAACGTGTTAAATAACCCACAATATATTTTATATTTTTAATTCTTCAAAGTAGCCACCTTTAAATTTGATGACAGTTTTGCACACTCTTGGCTTTCTCTCATTTCATTCGTCAGAGTTAGTAACCTGAAGTGGTTTTCCTTGTCAAGAGCTCTTGAGAGAAGATGCTTCCTACATTTGGACAGTTAGTGCCGTATATATTTAATTGCATTTATTTTATTTTATTTTTTTAAATACTCAACTGACCAGTACAGTGAACAGTGAGCACATAAAGTATCTAAGTAAATGTTTACATGCAAAATATACAGTACAATAATGTATTTGTTACAATCTCATCTTCACATCCTTCTGTACCCTATTTGTTATCTTTTTGGGCAGTACATGTAAGACCTAATGTGGTATGACCTAGGATAGACCATTGATATCCCAATTTTTTAATTTGGTGCCATTCCCCTTTTGAAAATGTGACTTAAACTGGGTAATATTTAAGACTAGAAGCGCAACATTTTGCCAGGATGTGCTTTGTTAAATTACTATAAAATTCTTTGTCATAGCACACAACACAAAGATGTTATATCAGAACCCCTTGTTTCTTTTTTATTTTCTGTTTGGTCACAAATCCTGCACATGGTGGTCTGATAATTGGTGGTTTTTTATATAGTACTTACATTAGGCAGTGTGGACAGTGCAACCTGTCACCAAAGAAAGAAAGCAGTGTGCTAATAACGCAGCTGAGTTTATGAGTTTATCACTATGAAATCAAAGTACTGCCCCAAAATAAGATGACCATAATTAATGGAAAATTGAGTTAGTGCAGCAAATAATAGAGTTGAGGTAAAATACAACAAATGCAAAAAACAGGTTTTATACTGCAGAATATCTGCTATGTTTTGTATGATATATCAACTAACTTCATGTTACAGACTAAAGTAAGGAGTCCGGTAACAACAGTCACTGCTTTCTCTTAATGGTGTGGTAATGTCATTTTGGCTTGACGTACACTACCAGATTTTCTATGTATGATAACAGTCAATGTGCTTTGTTCACCAGGTATCAGTTTTGCGTGGTTACTTTTTCAACTGCCTTCATCAAAATACTCATACTCAACCTACACCATCTTCATTGCTGCTTTCACAAAGTTCCCTATGTGGAGCTGTTATGGCACAGCTTGAATAGTCTGCATGGGGTCAAGTCCCATTTCCGTTCAACTGCCACTCCCTTTCCCCTACCTAATACCCTTTTCCCCAACCCTGCAAATACACGCAAACACACACACTCACCCATCACGTTACCATTGCCCAAACCCCTTCATCCTCTCTCCTGTCTTCCTCCCTCTCTGTCTGTGTTGGGCTGGCATGTGATGGTGGCACTGGTGTGTTCTCTTCCTCTCCCCCTTGTTTACTAACAGACGCAGACCAGACTGGAGCATGCCCACATTAAGGAGCTTGAACAGAGCCTGCTCTTTGAAAAGACCAAAGCTGAGAAACTCCAAAGAGAGTTAGAAGACACTAGGGTAATGAATTCTGCTCTGCAGTGTGATGCTTTGAAAAAGAGGGCCATGGCTGGGGATAGTGGCCAAACAAGAGAGCTGCCAAGCTTTGCTTTTTATTACCTTCTGGTGATTGAACCCCACGGTGCATTTTTCTGCCTTCATATAAAAACCATACTCCTGCTTTGATAACAAACAAGTTGAATCACATATACTAAGTTTATTTAAATGTCTTATTGTGTCCAAGTTTGATTTTTAAAAAATCACAAATTAGATTTCCTTTTTATCTCGGAAAGGATCAATTTCTGTTAACACTCGTGCGCACACACGCACACACAAAAACATCTATTGTTGCGCTGTCAGGTGTTTCACTATTTACCAATACGCTTCCCAACCTGAACTCACTCTTGCTTTACTGGTATCACTGCTTAACCAGACAGACAAACTTATCCCTTGAACCCAGCCAATCATTCTCCCAATTATCCTATTTTCTACTTCCCTAATCCAGGGGAGTCAAACCCTGGTCCGCGAGATCCACAGCCCTGCTTGTTGTCCAACGACCCCTGCACTTACAGCTCACTTCAGCAATGAGTAAGGCGGGGATGTTTGGAAAACAAGCAGGACAATGGCCCTCAAGGACCAGAGTTAGCCACCCCTGCCCTAGTACTTTCCAGCATCCATTTGTCCTGCTTATTTGGTGTCCGTGTTCTTCTAGTCTAAAATCAGTTCAACCTCTTGGACTATGCATCCTAGTATTCCACTAATGTATTGCTGTATAAAGAATATCAGCAAAATATGTATTTTTTTGCTTAATGAGGATAACAGCAATAGTTTTTACAGGTTCTCTTTTGACAGTAGTTTATTCAACTAAAACAGCATAAATGATGCATGATAGAGACTCCAGAATAAACAAATGTCACTGCTCCAAAGTGGTGTTTCAATAGAGTTTTCTTAGTTAATAGTTTTTCTCCTCTCCTCAGCAATGGCATTAATTCAGCGATTTACGAATTTTAGTTTATGGATGGTGGAAAGTGTTTTACACACTACTGTAGCTCCATACATGCTTTCAGTGTTTATGTGCATTATTTGGATCATACCCGTTATATCTGCAAGAGGTCAGTATAACACCTTGTTTTGGGGAAAAAAGGTTTTATACCCTCCTCATTAAGCATTACATTTTATTTGAACAGTTTATATTCCAAAAAGCATAATTTTCTTATCTGTTATATATTATTTTAATTTACCTATCATGTCTTCGGTAGTAGTAAATAAGTAGTCTTTTATTAACACACTTTTGTTAAAAAAGTGGTTCAGCATGTTTAATTAGTAAATATTATAAATTCAAGATTTCTGCTTTTAAAGGTTGCTACTGTGTCAGAAAGATCCCGTATTATGGATCTTGAGAAGGACCTTTTGCTGCGAACAAGAGAAGTGGCTGACCTGAAGCTGCGTCTTGGGTCTCAGCAGGGCTCTGAGGACTCAGACTCCACTCTTTCTCCCCTTCTGGAAGAAATAAACTCTCTGAGGGAACAGTTGGCTTCTGAACAAGCTAAGCAACAAGAAGAGCTGGCAAAATACAAGGAGAGACTAGAAGCTCAAGAAAAGACCCACAGTGAGGAAGTTGCCCAACTTCAGGCAACATCTGTAAAGCTCTCTGGTGTCAGGGAGCAGTTGGAAATGCGTTTAAGCCAGTCAGAAAAGCAGAATGCTGACATTACTGAACTGTGGCGTTCCAAGTTGGAGTCAGCCATTGCCTCTCACCAGCACGCCATGGGGGAACTTAAAGTGTCCTTGAGTAAAGGTGCAGGTGCCCTTACAGAAGAGCTTGTCGAAACCAAAAGTGCACTAGAGAGGCTGAAGTCAGAGCACACATTGTCTCTAGACGAGGCCACAGCCAAACACGAAGCTGCTGCTACAGCTTGGGCTCAGGAGATGCAGGCACTGAAGTCACAGCTGTTATCATTGACAGAGGACAAGGAGCGATTGGAAGAGTCACTACAGTCCAGGGTTGAAAAAACAGAGGAGCAGCATCTCGTGGAGATGGAGGATGTTCTTGGAAAGCTTCATGCTGCTGAACTTAGGGTAAAGGAGCTTGAGGAGAAAGAAGCAATGTTGGCACAACAGACCCAAGACAAGGACAGAGAAACCAAAGAACAGATAGCAGAAATGGTGGCTCTGCGCAGCCAAGTAGCACAAGGTAACCAGGAGGCAGTGACCCAGAAAAGTCAGCTAAAGGAGTTGCAGAGCCAAGCAGATAACCAGGATGCTAAGGTAGGTTTTAATTCTCATTGTATATGCTTTATTTTATTGTTCATGTTTTTTTTTTATGTTTGCTTTAGTTCTTTCTTTTATTTTCTTTTACTTTATTTTTTACATTACTTATGTTATAGGTTAAGGAATTGCAGTCTCAGTTGGAGGCACAACAACAGGAATTCCTTACTTTACAGCAGAGTCTGACAACTGCAAAGCAAGAAAAGGACTTCCTGGAACAGGAGCTTGGGGGCCTGGTGAGGCTTATGACCTTTTTTTTTTTTTTTTGCATTAGGTTATAAATTACTGGTCTTTTTCATGTTTGTTACTCTCTGATGAAAATAAACAATATATTATAATTCAGTCACTGTTTAAGCTACAATACTTCCCTGTTCACCGCCACATAAAAACCACCAGGTGGCATTAATGTTGTGGATGATCGCATATAGATTGATATACCTATTTGTCCAATCTGCGATTTGGTCCTATAACTAAATGTATTGCAAATCAAATCAAACTCATTAAACTGTAGTATTATATATACCAAAGAATAATATGCTAAACGATTATTGATGGTAAACATTTCTTCCCCACAGAAACAAAAGTTGGCTTTAAGCACAGAGGAACAGAGTAAATCAGCAAAAACTATGCAAGGTAAATCATAGAAGCAGTTGTTTTTTGTTAATCAATTGTTTTTCCTTGCACCTTTATATCTTCATCTGCTATTTGGCCTTTCTACTAAAAAAAGACTTCTAAAACCTGAAATTGACAGTTGACACTTGTGTTTTCCAGAATCACTTGAAAAACTGAGCAAGAAAGAGGAGCAGTACACATCTCTGACCACAGAGGCAGAGTCTCTAAGAAGTCAACTTGCCGGTGAGAACATAAGAATTCTATTCATTTTGTAAAGTTTTCTAAGAATCTTTTACTGTAGTAATTTTCTAATTCAATCAGGGCTGGAGAGGAAGATGAAGACTGCAGATGAAAAGCTTGAACAACTGTCAAAAGACAAAAGCAAGCTAGAAAATGATATTTCAGAAATGATGAAGGCATCTGGTGATAGTTCAGTACAGTTGACCAAAATGAATGAAGACCTCATACAGAAAGAAAGGTATCATGTTTTTTTTTTCTATATTGCTTTAATATTTTATAATTTTTATATCAAAACAGTGTGAAATGATAGATTCTGTATGGAAATATCTTATTCTTTTACTAATGTTTATTAATTGGTGTAGTCAAGTTCTTCTTTAGTTTTTCTTCAGCTTGTATTTCATTTATCTATCCTGTCAGTGAACCTCATTCATAAATAGCTTTTTTTATTGTCACACAGAAGACTTGAGGAGTTACAGAGTCAGCTGGCAGATGAGAAGGAAAAGGTGGCACATGTGAAAGAACAACTCCAGCAGGAACAGTCCTGCAAAGAGCAGCAGCTGAAAGAGACCACAGATGCCCATGAGTCTCAAATATGTAGCCTTCAGGAGAAGATTTCTACTTTGGTTAGTATCGTCGGAAAAACACAAAATTGGCTTGTGCTTGAGAATTATGTCATTTGTGCACTACACATGTGCACACTACACATGTGGACAAAATTGTAGGTATCCCTCTGTTAATGAAAGAAAACCCCACAATGGTCATGGAAATAACTTGAAACTGACAAAGTAACAATAAAGCAAGATTTACGGAAAATTAACTAATGAAAATCTGACATTGCTTTTGAATTGTGACTTAATAGAATCATTTAAAAAACAAACTAATGAAACAGGCCTGGAAACAAATTATGGTACATTTTGGGGACTTCAAGGACCTGTTTTTGAAGTCCTAGAAGGGGCACAATATGGGCACTTTAAGTGTTACTTCAGAATGAGCAGATGAATGCCAAGTGACAAGATAACAAGTAGATATTACCTTTCCTGTTTTGTAGGAAAATGCTGTAAAACAGGGTGAGAGCCTAGTTGAAGAACTGAAGGTCTCTCAAGAAAAAGCCCTCTCCGAGGCCTCGGGTCTCCATGTGAAGGAACTTGAGGTGCTCAAGAGTCAGGTTGATAAGTTGAAGGAGGAGCTCTCTTCCTCCAAGGATAAAACCCAGGAGCTGGAGAAGTTGGTATCTGAGCTGCAGCTATATAAGGAACAGGTTCAGGTAAACACAAATGGACATTAGTTGAATCAATGTTTTCAATCTGACAATACTAGGTTGTTATATTTATACAGCTATTCATAAGTTATGGAACAAAGATATGGTTTTGGATTTTTTCCCCTTTACACCACCACATTGCATTTGAAATGAAACACTAAAGTTGTGAAAGATGTGAAAGAAGCTAACACTTAGAGTTTTACAAATGTATGGCAATAACCATTTAGAAATTACAGCCATACATAGATATAAACACATAAGCATTCTACCAAAATATATTTTTAATATTTTGACTTTTTTAATGACATACAGGTCACTTGTGATATGTTTACTCTTTCTCCCTCAACTTTAATGCTACTAACTTTTTTTCATATTCATCTTATTTGATCTTAATTTTTTATTTTACCATTTTGTGGAAATTGCTATATCTGTTTGCAGGGGTGCACCTTTTAAAACAAGTCTTTTTAACATTTTTAGACTATTATTATTGGGGAAAGCCAAATAACATAGCATTTCATATATACCTCCCTGTTTAATAACCTGATATTTGATTTATGTTGAGCATTTTCACTTTCTTAGAAAGTTTGTGTTTTATTATGTATATTTCTACATCCCATACTCTTCATTTTTAATAATTTATTAAAATCAAGTATACAATGATACACATATAAAGCAAAAAGTTTAGTGTAGATACCCATAGTAATTCAAGTAAGTTCTGCATAAGATGCTGTAAGTGATATAATAGTCATATTCTAGCAGCCAGTAGTAGTCACATTTGTAATTGGTATGTTTATTCAAGTTAAATAAGTGAAAATGTTCCACATGATTTTCTAAAATATTATTGTGGTGGTAAGTTGTGGTGTGATCTTTTGCCATTTTTTTGATGCTTCTGCGGCTTGACCTTTTCAATTGCATATCACTTATGTCCATATCTGCTTGGTTTATTTTTGGATTCATCTTACTTCTCCCTGTGCATATATACTCCCCTCCTTTTTTCTCCCTTTCATCTTTATTTTCCCAGTGTCTTTCTGCTGAGCTTGACTCCAACAGGCATGATGTTGAACATTTGTCAAAAAGCCTGGAAAAGCAGAGTCTAGATATGGAAAATGTGTGTAAGGAAACTGACAACGTTAAGGCTGAGAAAGCTAAACTGGAGAAACAGCTTTCGGATGTGAAGACTATGCTCTCTGCCCTTGAGCTCAGTCACCAGGAGCTTTCGGTCAAGAATGAAGAACTGCTAAGTACCAGAGATAAGCTTTCAAAAAATCAAGAGGAACTACTTGCCAACATCAAGCGTTCAGATGAAGAAAAGATTTCATTGAACAAGAAGCTGCAGATGGTAAAAGATTGTTTTGAGGAAGCACAGACCGAAAACAAAAACCTGAAGCATGCCAAAAATGAATACGTGGTCCAAATTGAGGAGCTTCAAAGACAAAATGCGGAGAAGAATGACTTGCTTCTAAAACATCAACAGGAGATCCAGCAAACTGAGGCTAAATGGAAAAATTTAGTTGAGGATTATGAAAATGTCTGTCAAGAGCGGAACCGGCTTGATGAAGACCTCAATGAAAGCAGGTTGAAATTCGCATGCGAGAAGAAAGATTTAATTTTGGAAGGAGATGCTGCTAGAAATGCCAAAAAATCTCTTGATGCTAAGAATGCTGAGTTGCAAGAAAAAATTAACTCCTTGAACTTAGAAAAAGAAGATCTTACATTGAAGAATTCCCAGCTGCAGGCCCTTACTGAATCACTCAAGAAAGAGAATGTGGAGTTGTCCTCTGAAGTCAGTGCTGCTGTGCTGCAGAAAAAAAGCCTCGAGACTGTGAAGGAGGAGCTCCAGAATAAGCTCAGTGTTACAAACAAAGACCTGGAGAGCTCTGTTCGTGAATGTGAAGAACTTAAAGCCTCAAAAATTAGTCTGGCCAAGATACTGGAAGACTTCAAGACAAGCAATGAAGTGACTGATTCTGAGAGGCTTCACCTTCTGCAGGAGAAAGAAGAATTACTTGCAAACCAAAGAAAAGTCTGCAGTGAGAAGGAAGAGCTCTTCAAAGAGTTACAAGAGTTAAAGGAGAAACTTAAAGTCTCAACAGATCAACTGTCTCAGTCCAATGTGAAATTTCAAGAAGCATTATCGTCTTTTGAGCAAGAGAAACAAGCTCTTCGTCTTCAGAGTTCTGAAACTGAGATGGCTCTACATGTTGTTCGAAAAGAGAAAATAAGCATGGATTCAGCACTAGAACAGCAGAAAATGGACTATGAGTGTTTGGCAGGGGAAAAGGGAGAGTTAGAAGAGAAATACACAAAAGCTGTATCTGAGAAGAACATGCTTTCTATTGAGCGTGATAAGCTCGCTAGTGATATCCGAGTAGCCAAGGATCAGTTGGATGGTTTCTCCAGAGCTAAGGCTGACCTTATTCGTGAAAAGTCTCATTTAACAACAACAGTAGAGGAAATCAAACACCAAAAAGAGGAGATTGAAACAGAGATGACCTCTCTGAAACAAGAAAAGGCTGACCTACAAAAAGAACTGCATAAACGTGACACCGATATTGAAATTCTTAAGAAGAGCAAAACTGAACTCCTTCAAGAGCATAATAAATTAAAAATAGATTTTGAAAAAGCCAATTTAGAACTTGTTAAACAAGTGGATAACCTTAAAGACTGTCAGCGTCTGCAGTTGTTGTACACTGAAGCTGACACAAAAGTGCAGTCTTTGCAGAATGAGAACCAAAGTCTGCTTCGAGAGATCCAGGAGTTAAAGAATCAGAGAGAATCAGTGTCAGAGTCCAAGAACCTTCTTGAGACCAAGCTACTGGCTGAATCCAGTGAACGGAATAAAGTGATCTCAGAAAGGGATGTTCTCTCTAGACAATTTAAGGAGCTGCAGGAAACATTGTCCACAGTTATGGTAGATAATGAAGCTTTGAAAACTCAATTGAAGCAGCAAGAACAAGAAATGAATCAGTTGGCGGAAGATAAATTACAGCTATTATCTAAGCTCGAGGATATTGGCATACAGATGGCCCTCCTGACCACAGAAAAGGAGAACCTTTTAGCAGGACAGTCCAAGTTAGACCAGGACATTTCTTTACTCCACACCAGCCAAGAAAATTGGCTGGCAGAAAGATCAAACCTCCTTAAAGAGTTGGAGAAGTTGCAGGCTAGTGAGAAACAACTTGCTGTTGATGTCCAGGCCCTCGAAAAGGATAAACAATGTTTGGAAAAGAAATACAACAGTGCTGCTGCAGAGATATTAGCTTCTGCTGTTGCAAAAGAAGAGATTTCCTCTAGCATTTCAAATCTGACTGCTCAGAAGGATGCTCTGCAGGTGGAGAGAGATGAAGCTACCAAGCAACTCAGAGAGCTTGAGTCCCAACTGAAAATTGCCATTTCTGAGCAGCTTGAGGTATTCCTCCTCCAGTAGTAATCACTGACACACACGTCTTAGAGTGGCTGGGGCTATGTCACCTTGTTATTGCATGCTTGCTGGGTTTTTCCTCCCCTTCTCCTCCCTTTTATTTTAGTTTCTAACCTTCATCCTTCATTCACTAACTGCTGTGTATTACCTTTTGCTCCCAGCCTTTGCCTGTGGGCTTATAACGTGATCTAACAACATTTTCTCCAAATTATAATATACAGTAACGTAGGGGATTTTCATGTTTAACCCCCAATAGTGTTTTAGATTTTATTTGATGTTCTAATAGATGTTTATAGATTTACTAAAAAAATATTTTCTCAACATATTGCTCTGAAAATAATTTGTATAAACGGTATCACACTGATACAACCCAAACTTCACAGGTTATTGAAAGAAAACAATTTGATCCTCCCATAATGTAGGATTTGACCACAATCATTTCAACGTAGTCCACAGATTGCCTTTTAAATGACCACCACATAAGTCTGATATTTCTTTTTCTTCTTATATCAAAGGTAATGGGTTGTTGGTATCCGTTCTGAGGCCACAGGTTATTTATATTTAGAGTTTGCACTAATTATTATTATGTTTAGTGTAATAATTGTTAATTCAGGTTCTGGATGTACTTGAACTGAGATTTGTATAAGTGATTATACATGAGTAATTAAGAAAGTTAACAAATTAAGCATGCAGTTAAATTATTAAATAATATTAAAATGAGTCATAAAATGCATAATGAATATTGTAATTGAATTGTCTTTAATTTTCTATTTTGGATGGTTGAGTTTATATCAGCCAACCATTTGCTGGTCTTAATTTGATAATTGTTGTGCACGTTTAGGCTACAGAGGCTTCTGACAAGACTGCTGAGGCTCTAGAACAGCTGACAAAAGAGAAAACCAGTGTAATGCAGGAGAAGAACAAAGTCCAGCTTGTGGTGGATGAACTCCGACTATCTAAGCTGGAGATCGAGACCCAGGTGAGAGGCAATTTTTCCAGAGAAAAAGCTAATGGAATGTTTTGGTGGTGAAGTTACCGTACTCATCAAGTAATGTTGTATACCAGGAAGAGGGTAAAATCAAAAACATTCTGGACGTTCTGGTGGTACTGATTGTGGCGTCAGATGCAATGAAACATATTGTCCTATAGGTGTTCAGTAGGATTTAGGTGAGGGAGAACATGAGGGCCAGTGAGTGGCATGATTGCCTGCATCATCCAGGAATTGCCTTCACACCAGGTACCTCAGAGCCATCAAGGTACTGTTGGCTATGCAGTTTTGTGCAGCTCTCAAAGGATATGCCTTCACAAATTATCACTAACCCTCTACCTAACCAGTCATACTTGATGTTACAAACAGCGTAATGTTCACCATGGGCTCTCCAGACTTGCATACCTGCCACATATGCTTAATGTGAACCTGCTCTTATCTATGAAGAGAACACAATGGCAGACCTGCCATATCTGGAGGTGAATGTCAATTGAGCGACATGGTGCTGGGCTGAGAGCACACATACTACTAGAGGATGATGTCATGCCAGCCTGATGGAGTCTCTTTCTGACAGTTTTGTCAGAAAATGGTAGGGTTAGGAGCAGATGAAGCAGGAGCAGTGAACATTCCTGCACCTAGGTTGTTACCCTTCTAAGTCCTGTCCAGTTTTTCTGGTGTAACACCTGTTATCTTGGTATCTTCTCCATAATCTTGAGACTGCTATGGGAGATACAGCAAACATTTTTGTAACTGCATGTATGGATGTGCCATGTGTTAATTAAGTGGCCATCACCTGAGTACAGTAAAATTCAAGTGATTGTATAAATACATCTGCAAATCCATCCATCCATTATCTTCACCACTTGCCCTTTTAAGGGTCGTAGGAGTGCTGGAGCCGATCCCAGCTGTCATTGAGCGAGAGGTGGTGTACCCCCTGGAAAGGATACCTGTCTATCACAGGCTCCATGGCTCAAATGGGACAGACAGTACATACAAGAACTTTTGACTCAATTAAAGCTTTATGGTGATGAGAAAACGACTCATGTTAATTCTCTGCTCTACTCTGGGTTTTCCTGGAAGGCATGTGGAAAATCAACTTGGAAAGGGTTCTGATAGGTATAGTCAGATGAGACAAAATTTGAGCTTTGAGCAGAGATTTGCCACCATATGTCTACCAGCTGTAAATATATTGGCATTATTGCATTGACATTTTGTCATTATTGTTGAAGCTGGAAACACTGAAGAATGAGAATTCCAAGTTTCAAGAAGATCTGAATGTATCCAAAGAACAGCTCAGCACAGAAACTCAGAAGACCAAGAGTCTGTGTCAGGAAATGTGAGTATATTATCAACTTTACTTTAACTTTAACATAACAGACATCTGTCTACTTTAAAAGAGAGTATTGTAATATATTATAGTAAGTGGATCACTGTATAACAAGATGTATGGGTGAGGAGGATTCTTCAAATCTGTATGTTCTCAATCTAATTGCATTGTCAGGATCGCTATGACTTTATTATGTATTTACTTACTTAGTGAAAAGCTCAAAGAGACGGTTTCTGTGAAGTCGCAGTCCCTGCAAAGGCTGCAAGATGAGAATAAGAAGCTGACTGGGGATCTTGAAAACAAACACAAAGAGCAGCAAGATTTTGTCAAGGTGCAACATTTTACATTTGTATTTGCATAAACGTGCTAGCGTTTTGCAGTTCAGATTTTGATCTACTGATGGAATTTGAACTTTTTTTTTTTTCCTAGCTTAAGGATGAGCACTTAAAACTCAAAAAACACTTAGAAGAGTTGAAGCAAAGGTAAGAGGATACACATTTTCTTACCTGGATGGATTTTCAGAGATTTGCATAGGCAACAATATTGTATGAGCTTGTTTTAAAGCCTGTAGTCAAAATAACTAGTAATGTTGCAGTTAATTTGTGATTAAGTTAATGATATGTCATGATGGTCTTTTCCTTCAAAGCCTGCCAAATAATGTTTTCAGGTACTCCGTGCCTTTAATATTATGTGATGTTAGTCATCTTTAGTGAAAACATATTAACTACATGCATGTAGGTGTGAGATATAGAACACTAGAGCCAAGAATGATGCATTTTAAGTCATTCAGTCAGTCATCGGTGTGCTTTCACTTTGTTGTATGTTCTGTTTTACCATTACTCTTAATCTCTTTATTTCCTCGTTAAATACACTGGCTGTATTTTTTTGCCATCTCAACATTCTAGTAAATGATTGGAAAAAAAAAAAAGGCCCATAATCTTCTGTACATCACTGTATCAGGAACAATTTGATAACATTTTTGACACAGTTTTTCTGTGTCTGGAGTGCTTGTGTTTTGTACGCTACCTCTGAAATTTGGCTGGTATTGTTTATTTGGTAGTGAGAACACCTTGAAGGAACAGCTGGACAAGGAGAAGGCTGCCCTTCAACAGTCTATTCATAAAAACAGTGCCTTAATCTCAGAAAAGGATCAGCAGGTGAAAAGCCTGAGGAGCGAGGTGAGAATCTATCTATTCATGCATGTTGTTCCTCTTTTATTGACAGAACTGTTGAGCATGCACAAAATTAGTTCAAGCAGGTCAAGATTTACCTCCTCTCGGTTTCCTTCTGCTGCTGGTGGCACATTGTCAGTGCATCACAGGGTTTGCTCACAGCCTTTACCAGGCTTTAACTGGTTATACCTAATAAAGTCCATATGTCACACTATTTCCTGTTTCATAGTTGGTAAACAAACCTATTTAAACAGACTTTGCATGGGCATTTCTTAAATTGCAGAGGCTAACAGGATGTTAGTTCTACGTCAAACATTTTTGTCCTGCTTTCAATTTTGGTATGCTTGAAAGGGATCCTACAACCTACCCAATGTAAACGTCCCACTTTGAAGATTGGGCAAGAAAGTTCTGTTGCAGGTGCAAACCTAGTGACACATTTTTTCTTGCAGATTCAAAACATATTTTGCTTTCATCTTGTTAAACTTGCGTTTAAGAATGCATGCAGATTTAATGACATCTGAATATGTGATTATATTTGTGTTAGTTAAGGTTTGATGTTGTCATAACATTGTTTTTAGATGAAATGGTAATACCTTGGCCAATATTGAATAGCTTGGGTTATTATCTTCACAGCTGGCTATACTGAGTGGGGAAAGTGCCTCAGTTAAGACACTACAGGATACAATTCAGACCTTGGAGCGGGACAAGGCAAATTTACAGGATCGTGTTCAGAGACTGGAAAAGGACCTGGCTGCAAGTCCTGGATCTGTTAAGTCGTCAGGTAACACTGGACCTAACCCATGACCCCAGCTAATGCCTGTGGCAGCAGGCAGCATAATATTGCTTGTCTGCAGTCATGTTCAGAACTTAACATTTCTCTTTTAATTAAGTTATAATTAAAGTTATAACTTTTTTCACTGTGCCCATATCTATTTTCAAAAGATTAAGCCAGAAAAAAACAAAACATTGGCACTACCAAGTGCCCTTCAAGATGGTTAGGGTTAGGGTTAGGGTTTGTAGATCCTCTTTTTGCAGCAATAACTATCAATTAATCATTTCATGTATGACTTTGTCAGTCTCTTACACACAGAAATTTATTTTTAACTACATTGCTTCAAGCCCAAAACATCACACCTCCACCATGCTTGACAGCAGGTATAAGGTGTTTCTGCTGAAATGCTTGCTTTGCATTTGTCCACACATTGCACTGGACATGAAGGCCAAACAACTCCTCTCTAGTCTCATCTGTTCATAGGACACTGTTCCTGAAGTTTTTTGGTTAATTTTTCACCATTAATCACAACCTGTAGGCACTGTACTGTGTTTGACCTGAGGCCTCATTCAGCTGTGTGCTGCTTTCCTGACACAATTTTTTCCAATACTTACTGATTTTTGTCAATGTAGAGTGATGTATATAACCCATTTTGGATTAATGTTCAGCAACAATTGCTAGACTATTGGTCTTTTTTTCCCTCTTGGCATTGTGTCGACACACACCTGAATGCTTTAGATTTGCAAACAGCTAAAAAAAAGAGTCTGTATACCTGCACATGATCAGTTCATCAAATGCTGATGGTTAGCAGAACCTAGCTGTACTGTTGACTTTTTATTTATTTTTCATTAGTAAATAATGTCACAGTGAAAAAATGTTGAATGTTTTACCTGAGGCTGTATGTGACCAACTAAAAACTTTTGCAGTTTCCTCCTTTTGATGTAATCTTATTGTTTTACATTATTCCCAGGTGATGCGGTTTTGGACCAACTAAGGGAGGATAAGGAGACTGCAGAGAGTCAGGTGAGTATATTGTTGTTCATCATGAATTAATGCCAGTCTTAGGCTTCTTTGTCTTTCATACATGCAGTATAAAGATTATTTCCTGCCCCTAAGATTGTCTGGTTGACTCATTTACATTTTCATCATATTTGAGGCAGTTTTACAGAAACTGCCTTGGTGAATGCTGTTAAATGACTGTGTTGCTTACTCAGACATTAACTAACATATACTACTTATCAAGCAGCTCTACACCGTTGACTCATGTATCTGTAGCAGTATAATGTTTTACAGAGGTGAAATTGATCTGATTTGAAGTCTTAAAAACATTGAGCTTCCGGCATCATTTTTCTCTGACAGAGATGATTGACACATGAATTAGTGGGATGATTGTGTGTGTCATCAGTCTCACAGCCATCACTATGTCTCACCCCAGCCTCTGTTTATTCTAAAATGTTATACTGTATTATATGTGTCAGTGAAGACTTGACTGTGTTGTCTGACATTAGGTGGGTCCTAAATTGAATTTCATTTTGTTCTTCTCCTTCTCCTTCTCTTTTCTTAAATCCCAACTTCTCTACTCTGCCCTGTTTCTGATGTGGCAATGCTACACCACCATCAGGCAGCGGTTTGTTAATGTTTTTCATCAGCTTCACTCGTGCATGTTTGTCTGTCACTGTGGCTCTTATGTCTCGTCCAGTGGACCACATTCTAGTTGGTGGTGTCAAAGCTCCAGACTGTCTTCCAAAGATAAATCAAGCTTGTCTTTTCAATACCTTTGCTAAAATCCCCAGATCAGTTATCACAGATGCACAGAAAACATCAGATCTGTTAAGAATTGCTTTTACAAAGTGAGACACTTTTCTCATGGGTATTTTGCAAACTATTTACTTACTCATTTCAAGCTTTGATTTTTCTTTGTCTGACAGCTCACAGTAGTGATTCACGATCATAGTCTAGACGGGGTTAAGTATTACAGAAGTTGAGTATAGAAAAACATAGCAACTAATATGTAGTCTTTTTTGTAGGATTGAGGCAAACCTGTGCACATAATACAATGAATAAACTTCACTGGAAGGATCTAATAAATATTGTGTTAATGAATAATCGACCATTTGCCTGCAGCAGCGTTGATGCTACTGTTGTACATCTCCTTTACAGATTGAGTTCCTGAATTCAGTCATCGTGGACCTCCAGAGGAAGAACGGTGAACTCAAGGAAAAACTAGAAAAAATGGCAGCTGCTGCTCTAAATGGGAATAATCCAAATGAGATGGATAACTACGATGGGTAAGTTACATTTACAGAGTGCTTCCTCTAAATCTGAATCGGTTATACATACTAGCTACTACATAATAGCTCACTTTTTCTCTGCAGCCTTGATAAAGAACCCATGAAGAAGAAGCCTCCCCCAAGGCTGTTCTGTGACATCTGTGACTGCTTCGACCTTCATGACACAGAGGACTGTCCCACACAAATGCAGATGCCCGACTCCCCTCCCCACACCACCTACCATGGTAATAAGGGCGAAGAACGACCCTACTGTGACATCTGCGAGGTATTTGGCCACTGGACAGAATCTTGCAACGATGACCAGACCTTTTAAAGCCTTTTTAACCCTCGTTCGCACAATCACTATATTTGCACATCATGTTAGAATATGCTGTGATTTTGGGGTTTAACTTTGTGTGTTCATTTGTGTGCTTGTTTTTGCCAAGCCTCTTTAATGTCCACGCCAGCCCTTAAGCGCTCTTATAGGGGAATGGTCTCCTCATATTCTCTGTTAAAAATTCCATAAAAATAATATACAGCAGACAACAGTTTGTAAATGTAAATGACTTTGGAGGAAAAACGTTTTGTACCCTGTGTTTGTGTGAGTGAAGGGATACTTTAGTTGAAAGTATCATTGTGGGAGAAGTGATGGTCGTCTTCATGTCAGTTAATTTATAAATATCCTAACACTGGTTGCACAGGTTGTTTGGGGGGGGGGGGGGGGTTACAGAGATAATATAGTATGATAAAAGGTATTTGAAACTGTAAATTACTTCGGTTTGAACATCGGTTTGTGCAAAATTGGTGAGCTATAGTTTATTTTTTTATGCCTGGAAATACTATGTGATCTTTAAAGGTTTGATAGTGTGTAATTTGGTCACTTGCCTGGGATGAAGCAGTTCAAGTTAACAATACAGTTCTGTCGGCTTTAACAGGGACTTTTTTTATGGTTTTCATGAAGGGACTGCAGGATGATTGATTAACGTAAAGCACTTCGCGCTTACTGTAAGCTCTCAGTTCCAGTGAAATGGCCTTTCCTAAAAAAGCTCCCTTTGCATTTAAAAGACAATTTCTGTATGAAACATTGAAATACTTAGACTTTTCTTTAAAATGTTTTGAATATCTGTATAAAAATAAATGAAATTTATGTATAAATTAAAAACTGTGTTGATTATTCATTTGATGAACTGTGACTTTCTGCTGAACCACCTGATAAAATCTGACGTGTGTTTAAAGGTTTTATAAGGTGTTCACTTTGAAGACAAATCACAGATAACATTAATTCACAAGAAACACATTGACAGGTCAACTTACTCCCTTTATGCCAGTTTTATTTATTTATGTTTATATCACATGTAAATAAAAGCTAGTGCTTTGAATACTATTTCACTTTCAGGTTTTGGGTTTGAAATATTTTGTTATTTTTACCAAATTGTTTAGGTAACCTAAAGCTCAGATATGTATATCTCCAGTGCATTTAGCTGAACATATTTTGGTTTATTCTGGATACAAATATACCTTTTTAATAATCTATAACTGCAACATGTCAAATTGTAATACGTTTAATATACAACTTCACACAACCAGCTGTGATAAAAGAATACATGAAGCTTGTGCGTGCGTGTGTGTTAGGTAGACCTTGCTTTAGTTTATGAAGCATCCTTGGTGCTATTGTTGTTGGAGCAGGTATTTAGGAGCTTCAGGTGCAGACTGCCATTTCTCCAGTTCAACACCTAACGCCACAGTCACTGGTTCTAGTTGGATAGACATGGAACTGTCTGTGTGGACATCCACCTCACGGCCTTTCCTTCCTTTCCCTTTGCCAACAGAACACAACAGGATTAAAGCAGACAGTAAAAAAAAATCTATATGAAGCTTCCCAGATAGATATCCCACTGATTATATAATTAACCTTTGGAAGATGCTGTGTTCTTCTGTTTTGAACCACTGACTCCTCTCAACTTTGATTCCTTGTCCTCATCTTTGATTCTCTTTCCCAGATCCTGAATATGAGTGAAAAGCATATCCCACATGAAAAAGTCTCTGACAACTACAGTCAACGTAATCCTGTTCACTGCCCAATGTGTTGCTAGTTTCTGTTCTTTTTAAAGTCACCGTCGCTCTATTGGACATTATAAATTCATAGTTTATAAATTCAGTTTCAGGTTGGTTTCTATTTCCAGTCGATTTAATCAGGTAATGATTACACTGTCTCAGCAACAACCTGGCTGTGTAAACACCTGTCTGGCGTGTGAACTTGCCTTTTCAAGTGTCTGTGTAGCTTCCACATCAGACTCTTTGTGCAAGGCACCAAGGTCACAAAGGATGTTAACCTTTTTACTTCCTTTGACCAGGCTTTGTAGGGGAATGCGGACAGACCCAAGGATTCTTCTGATGGGGGCGTTCTGGACCAACTCAGGTACAGACTTCTTCTTTTTGTCTTTTGACTTGTCTTTGGTGGAGTCAGGTTTGATTGGAGACTGAGGAAGATACCAAAGATGTGAAGTGGTTATGAATTTATACAACAGGGCAAGAAAAGTGCACATTGACTGCAATGCAGCGCGGCGGCCTCCTTCTGTGCTCTGAAGGAGGCAACCTATGTCAAATAATGTTAGAAATACATTTTAATGTGTATTATTAGGGTTAGCATAGATAAAGTGGTTTAAAAGCATCAAACCTAGTCATCTTGGTACACCATACCTATATTGCCAGATTAGTTTGGAGTTGTGCTTAGTGACAGGTCCAGGTACCCAGTATGGCACACATTAATTCTTATTTTTCTGGGACACCCACTGACTAATAGAAGTTTTATGACTCATGGAAAACAAAAAAATAAGCTCACATCTTTGCTATTTCCGCCTTTCTTTTCTTTTACACTTCGGCTGGGTTTGTCCACCAGAACATCATCAGACTCTACAGGCCATGACAAGACCTAGAATATCAAACAGAAAAATATGATTCCTGACACATTTACCATCTAAATGTTTAACCTTCAAACTTACTTTTCTGTACCTTTTCTTCCTCTATACTAAGATGAAGACCACGGTTGAGGAATTTCTTTAAGGCTCTTAGATCACTAACAGTGTACATCTGTGTGTCATTGAAGTCCATGCTCTCTGACCATGCCAGCTTTGATGTGCTGTGTCTTCCTGACACTACAGGAAAAAAAAAAGCAACATAAGTGAAAAGACAGAGAAACAAAAATAATTTTTAGCTTTTGGTGAGTCAGATAGGACGAGATTACACATAGTTAAATTAATTTAAACAAACAAACCACAGATCTAGTAGTGAGTTAAGGGAAGTGATAAATGTTTGATGTGTTATCGGTCTAATCATCCAGCATCAAGATGTGTACGACTGGATACTCTGACTGTGTGTTTCCCTGAAGCTATTTGTGTCACACTGAAACAACACTTTCTAAACTCCTTTTTGGAATTTCACTTAATGTCACGGAATGATAACCTTTGTTGTATATTGTGATAAAGTGTGATTACCGCATGTAGTATCATGACAATTTTCCTCAGTATTGACTACCAAGAGTCCAGTGGACTCTCCGGCTGTGGACAATTGTCTTTCACAGTTTGACTGTAGATCAACATCTCTGCTGCTGACTTCCACCACCGGTCCTGTGGCTGATAAATGATTTTTAGGCTCACTGGCAACTTTCTGTGAACACCACAAAAAAGAAAAAGTGATTTAAACATTTGGCTTATTTGCATTCTGTGCAATGTTTAACCTGTAATATAAACTCCACGTGTTTCACTTTCCAGTGTTTAATGTTCATTTGAAGATGAGACGCGTTATATCTTGGATGTGGGTTTTTATTTTGTTGTGGCTTTTAACGCAGGCAAATGTACAAAATGTTGGGTAAGCATTCCTATAGAAGCCCTGTTATGTTATTCTGACCTATCTATGTGTGCACCACGGAGGGGATAAGTGACTGCGTCATCTGATTGCCAAATCCAGAAAATTACCTCTCTCTGACCTTTCAATGTTCGTGAACTCAAGCAAACAGCAGATGTATAGCAGCATGACTGAGCCTTAGAGCTGATTTGTGTTTGCTCAGACTGAACCTCAGTGCCCAAATGGCTTACTAGACAGTTTCCTCTGCTCAGTTGTCTTCCTACCATCACAGCTAATATCACTGCTTGTTTTGCCTGATATCTACCAAGTCTATGTTGAAACTATAATTGCATCTCATGTCCATACAACCTGCAAAGAAATTCCTTGCTAGCATGTTTCCAGAGGTAGTGTTGGGGGACAAAATTTCATGACATTGTTACATCTAAAAACGACATGAGATTTTTGCAAATTAAAAGGAGACAGTCCCCAGCCTCCCTTTAGGAAGAAGAACAACTGCAGCACTCAATGAAATGTACACATAGGCATGTATGTGGGAAAAAAAGTATTTTACAAAATGAAAAATGATCACAGGTAGGATACATCACCAGGTCTACAGGTGTTTGATGACTAAGAAAGTCATATGTGACAAAATAGCTGTAGGTGACAACAGGGAAGTCGGGGGAGTTTTTATCCGCACTCATCATTGGATCTGGGATTCCTCTCATCCTGCCCACACTCACTATTATAGATGCCTGGTCCACTATTAAACCTGTATACAAAGAAATCATCCTGTTATTATTACTGTGTACTCTTGATATGGCTGAAATGACATCTATTTAAAAGACGATTGCCCCTGTTAGCTGAACTCATATTTACTTGATAAAACAGTGCACAGGCTCACCTTTCATATTAGCCAAACCCCTAAAACAACGTCTTTCTTCGGGGGAAATGCACGAGGCGTCCAGGAATGAGAGCTGTGGGAGACTGTCAACAGCGAAGCCTGGGTAGGAGCATGCAAGGGTGAATGGGTTTCCCTCCAGCACCAATGTCTTGAGGCATGGGAGCGTGCACAAAGTGTTCAGCAGGGTCGGCTGATCCTGGAACTCACAGTCACTGAGGTCCAAACACACCAGCTGTGGCCTGCAGTCACACAGAGTCGCAGGATAACCATGTGTGCCACAGATCAGCCACATACCTATTAGCACATGTATACAAATACTGAAATCAGGAGGTCAGGCTGGACTAGATTAACCCGTTTGTTGTCTGACCCTGCAACAGTAGTGTGATTATTTCCACTAATCAGTATTTTAGAGCAGAAATTATACGTAGCAAGTAAGTAATTAATTAGTTGTTGACAGAAAATGTTTTGTTTTTTTAAGTAACAGGGGCAAAAAATAAATTAAATTAAATTAATCACATCTTCTTCTGCTATGTGAATATTTGCTATTTTATTTTGTTTATTATAGTTAACCAAGTACACTGCTCCAAGGCATTAAAGGAACACTTTTTAGTCAAAGTAAAGCAACAGGTCAGTTAAACTGGGATATTACTCTGAGTCAGTTAAGCAGCAAAGGGGGTCGTTAATCAGTTTCAGCTACTAACTACTAACAACAGGTGAACTAGAGGAGCAACAATGAGACGACCTCCAAAACAGGAATGGTTTCACAAGTGGAGGCCATGGATATTTTTTCTCTCCCTATCTTTTCTGACAGTTTTTCACTAGTTTTGCATTTGGCAAACCAGGACCCTACAGAGGTGGCACAGACAGTCCAACTCCTCCAGGAAGGCACATATATATGTACCATTGTCAGAAGGTTTGCTGTATCTCAAAGCACATTCTCAAGTGCATGGCGGGGATTCCAGGAGACGGGCAGTTACTCTAGAAGAGCTAGACAGGGACAAACTAGATAAGCACTGTCAGAACCCCATACATCTACCTCCAGAAGGCCATTGGTGTGAATGTCTCGAACCAAACAATCAGAAATAGACTTCATGAGGATGGCCTGAGGGCCAGATGTCCTCTTGAGGGCCATGTGCTCACTGCCCGGCACTGTGGAGCTCAACTGGCATTTGCTATAGAACACCAGAATTGGCAGGTCTGCCACTGGGCCCCCGTGCTTTTCACAGATGAGAGCACCCACTGACAGACCCTACACTGGCACAGTGGGTCTTGGGTTGCTCCTGGTGACAACAATACCTGGCCTCATGTGGTGAGAGTCTCCTGATGTTGTCAGGCATACATACATGTGGGGCCATAAAAAGTACTGAGAACCATTTTGAGTTGCTGGAATGAAATTTCAGTAACATGGACAGGGTGTCTTTGAATTCAGCCCTCTGTAGGTTGACAATTTTAATTTCCACTAAATGATGTGGCATCCTTTTTGCTCCTAACACATTACCCAGATCATATCAGTATAAATATCCAGCATTAAAATCTGAAGTGTCCCTTTAATTTCTTTGAGCAGTGTATATTAGACAAAAAAAATTAAGATTCTGGGTTGTTTTTTTTTTTTTACTATTTAAAATGTAAGTAACGAGAAAAGAAAATAACTGCAAAGTTAGTGCATCCAGAAAGTATTCACATTACCCTTTTCCACAAAAATACCCCATAATAAAAAATTTAGTTTGAAATAAAAAACTAAAAACTCACATGTACAGTACAAGTATTCACAGTGTTTGCTCAGCACGAATTACAGCTTCAAGTCTTGTTGAGTATGATGCTACAAGCTAGGCACCTATTTTTGGGCAGTTTCTCCCATTCTTCTTTAGAGTAGTCTAGTACCTCTCAAGCTCCACTAGGTTATATGGTGCTCCACTAGGTGCACAGCCGATGTCAGATCTCTCCAGAGATGATCAGGTTTAAGTCTGGGCTCTGGCTGAACCAATCAGGGGCATTTACAAAGTTCTGTGCTGTAGTCACTCCTTTGTTATCCTGGCTGAGTGCTTAGGGTCGTTGTCCTGTTGAAAGATGAACCGTTGCCCCAGTCTGAGGTCTAGAGTACTCTGGAACAGGTTTTAATCAAGGATGCCTGTGTACGTTGCTGCATTCATTTTTCCGTCGATCGTGACCGGTCTCCCAGTTCCTGCCACTGAAAAACATCCCCACAGCATGATGCTGCCACTACCATTGACTAGGTGCTGACCAGTGCCTGGGTTCCCTCAGATATGACACTTGGCATCAAGGCCAAAGAGAAATGAACAAAGGCTGTGAATACATATGCACATTGTTTTTACCTTTGACATCATGTTTTATTCTTTTTTTAAGGAAAATAATTAATTTAATCCATTTTGGAATCAGGCTGTAACACAACAAAATGTGGACAAAGTTAAATGCTGTGAATACTTTCTGGATGCACTCTACTTTGATTATGTGTGTCAGCTACTGTGAATCACCAAAACACAGTGCATTGACATATTTCCTGTGTCTTCAAGATCAGAGACGTTCACTAATGTAGTCGTCTCAGTTGATAGTGGTTCAAATTCGTTAAAGTTGATATAAAGTAATGTTTACAACTCCCGGGGACCCTGGGGAAGTCTGGTTTATGGTCCAGTTTAGATTCCAAGTGGAGCATTCACCCCTAAATTTCTATAAAGGTTTGCAGTCATTTGTATATTTTCCCTTGTTGAATAAATCATATGTGTTGTTTAAAACAATGCCCTAGAACTTCTTTAGATGACCTAAAAGTGATCTAAAATCTGTTGTCTAAAGGTTTTTTAACTCCATTATGTAGAAATTCAGATTACAAAAATGTTCACACTGTGCATCTTGTGGTCTAAAAACAGAACTTCAGGTGTACATATAGTGAATTGATAATGCTCAAGAAAAGAATTTCCCCCTTTTGCTTACTAATATGATGTTTGATTTTGTAAACTGATCTTACTGAAGCTTTAAAGTTTTAAAATTCATCAGAAAGCATTAATCAGATAAGAAAGGGGTTTTGTCTATAACCTCCCAGTGATAAAATAAGCATTAAACACTTAACTTTAACACATTGGAAGAGTGGCTGTAATATTGGAAAAATGCAAAAGTTTTTTTGCTTTATCTGAAACCACATTTAGTGGTTCTCTAAGGTGTGGTCAAAACACCATGTACTGTTTCAGTACATGTGTGAAATCTGTCACTAGTGAAAAAAAAGAAACTGGTGTGATGCAGCAGACCTACCTTACAAACAATAAAGGCAAAATTCAGAGACAATAGTCTTTGTTTGACCTGGTTTTGGTTTACCTCTTTCAAAACCAGCCCACTTCCGGTGTGCGCACAAACTAACCAGAGTCTTCCTGTAAGATGACAGACATCTTCATGGGAACCCAGACTATTTGAGCTGAGGCCGAGGTACTGTAGGCGAGGAGGCGGGTGGTTGGTGAGAGTGTTTAGAGAAGACAACCGGTTGGCACGTAGCTCCAAAATCTTTCAAAGAAACACATTTGCTAATTTAATCATTGCTTAATCGCGACACTCTGATGAATGAGTTAAAGCTTTGATTAATGTTGCATAATGGTACATGCCTCAACCAGTGATACCACAGCTGGTGATTCAACTATGATGCAACGGAAAATCAACAAATGCGGAGGATGTATAGTCTTGATGAATAAATTATGCAAACTGGTGCCATGAGACGGTGACTCACCTTCAAAGTGCTTGGAAGGTTCTCTACAGAGATTTCTGAGATTTCATTCACACTCAGCACTAATTCCTCCAGCTTCGAGAACTTTAACAGGCCATCGTCAATGACTGACACCTGAATGCAACAGAGACTGTCTATGAGTTTTACAGATGTGCTAATTCAAATAAGGTGGCAGGTTGTCCTAAGAGGAAACAATAGTCTGCAGTAACATTTGGGACCATTATTGCAAAATTATCGATTTGGAGATGCTGCATGAACGTCAGGGATTTTTATAATTTTGAATAATTTAATTAATAACTGCGATGTTCTTATCTCTACACAGTAAATTCATAAAATACCTATAAAATATAACATTTTAAAGATCAGTGGCTTGAATCAAGCTTTCAGATGTAGGAAAGAAATGATTTATACTTACTCCCTTGTCCATGACACGAAGTGTAGTAAAGTAGTTATAAATGAAGTTAGGGTGCAGGTGGTCATGGCTGAGTACAGCCAGCCATCTCAGGGCTGGAGCTTGAGGGCTCCAGGATTCGTCATGCCTCCACGGGGAATGAGGGCAGTTCAGTAGATCCAGTAGCAGGTCTGTCTCCTCTGTCCCTGCTGTCTCTGCTCTGTATTTGATCTTTCTCTGTGAACAAAATCACTGTGTAAAATTTATACTGTATCTTGTGCAAAAAGCCAATAAAAGTATGTGTCATGTTTCGGCCTGGCCCCGGCCGGCCTTGGTTTTCCTCACTCTCCCTCTGGACTCCACCCACCAGCCCCTTCTCTCCCTCTGCTCACAGCAATCAGCTGAACATTGGACTCACCTGTGTTCCCTTCTCCCTACAAAACTCTCCTCAGCCCTTTCCCCTCTGTCAGATCGTCTTCATGTCTCAGCCTGTTCCCAGCCTGTTCCCAGCCTGTTCCCAGCCTGTTCCCAGCCTGTTCCCAGCCTGTTCCCAGCCTGTTCCCAGCCTGTTCCCAGCCTGTTCCCAGCCTGTTCCCAGCCTTCATTCACCAACCCGTTTCCAGCCTGTGTTCCATGCCTGTTAAGGAATCTGCCTGCTCCTGCTCGTCCTCCTCAGCCCTGTCTGCCTTCCCCCTGGACTCTCTGGACTATGTTCCTCCCTCTGAATTCTGGACATTATTACCTGTTTTTCCCGTGATTATTTTCCTGCCTTTGAGCAGTGGTTTTGTTTTGTACTTTGGTTCCTGATTTGTTACTTTGTTCCACGCCGTTTTGGTAGTTTTACATTGTTACTTTGTCCTCGTGTTTTTGCCTGTTATGTTAGTGTCTGTTGACACCCCCTTAGTTTCCCTGTTTTTGTAATTCTCGGTAATAAATCATGTGTTCAGTTCATTCCTGCCTCGTCCCCCTCCTTAACCGTGACAATATGCTGTGATGACAAGGCTTCACTTCACTGGATAGACATGATTCATTTTTGAAAGATAATCTGGAAAACACTGCAATCAATTTACAGCTGCAAAAAACTCACCCAACTACCATATCCACAAGGAAAGTCATTCAGACACAGGCGGCGAATCTGCTCCTCTAACACAGCAGAAAGTTTGTTTGAGCTCATACCTATCGTTGCTTCAGCAGCTATGTAACAAATACAGTATGTGCTAAGTTTGTCTTTGGTCACTCTTTTACGCAAAAGGTCTCTGGTGGTTTGTTTACAAATGACAGTCGGTTGCCTGGCAACAGCTGCGGCTCACTGCATGGAGTCGGGATGTCTCTGCGGGTGCAGGAGAAGCAGTGTAATTAGTGAAACTAATGCCACGACTCTGAGATTGTCGCTGCAAAGTATTGAAAATGTAACAGTAAGTCATTCATCTTGAATATAATAAAATAAAATTGGTGACCTGTAAATGTTACTGTTACACCTATGTTCATCTTCTGTATTCAAATGGTTAAAAAATAGGCCAATCCTCTGCAGAGTGCACATATTACTGCATATTCCAGAAGATAAAAGTTGTTTTCATGACTATGACTCAACAACCCAGATACAACATAAGAAAAGAAGATGAAGACCATTCTAGCAGTATTTATTACCCTTTGAGCTAAATTCTTATTTCAACGACAACGCTAAACACAACACATTGATATTTAGTCGGTGTACTAACACGTGCACCTCCTTAGTGCTGCAGGGTAGCCATGATTTAGGTAGATTTGCAAATTAGCACAAATCAAACTAAAGCTGAGGCTCATGGGACTGTCATGGTTGAGTTACTTATTCAGTTTGAAGTTATTTGGACCTAAACTAAAATAATGTGTCAGTCTTTACAGTGAAATCAATTAATCTTCTTGAATAATTGCTGCTTTAATTCATTGTTTAAAGCAGATCCAGGAGGCTGTTATTCACAGTAAAGGTCAAGAGATAAAGCTAGAGGAAAGAGCAAAATTAGTTTGAGGGCACATTTCTGTGAAATTCATTATCAATTAAAGACTTTCCTGCGTCATGGTTACGCCGCTGCACAAATTTAGACGCCACCCGTGTCGCCAATGGAAGCAAGAGTGAAGAAGGAGAGAGATTTCAATTAGGCCACAGTGAACCCATACAGCGTAAATTTCTACAGAACCACTTAATGTTTACATATAATGTCAGTAGGAAAAGGAAGCATGTAATTTAGGGGTTGTTTGAAATGTGCTTCAGCCTTAAGTTTAACACTATTCTCTCTTAATCAGTTTTTTTTTTTTTTTACAATAAATCTGGAAATGTATCTGTGTGCCCAGGTTTAACTGTTTATGAAAAATGGCAGAGTTTACTGTTCAACCGATAACATCAAACGACACAGATAACTCTGCCAGTTTGCAGTGCCTCCCCACATTAAACCAATGTGGTGAATGGTGCCCTACTATTGCAAAATAGAAACATAAAGATTTTTTACGATATGACACAAAGGCGTCATGCACTGACTGATGGCAGGCAACAAAAAACCCCATGTTTGAGTATATAAGCACAGTGTGAACCAGTTTAGGAACTCACTCCACAACAAACAGACAAAACCACACCATGTCTTTTAGAAGAGGTAAGATGTTACAACTTTAAATGAAAGAAAAATAATTACTTTTTCTGCAAACTGTAAGAAAATTAAGAACTTGTCAAAGTCACCTTCAGCATATATGTATAACAATGCTTTAGAGTTACCTTGATAACTGTATTGTGATTTTAGAAGTGGTCCAAATAAGGAACATTTTTCTAAAATGTTGACTTAAAAAGTATTTTGGGCTGCCTGAGATGTGAAATGCTTTCCAGCAACATTACAGCGTTGGAGTTTATGATTCTCTTTCAGTACAATCTTGTGTTGTGACTCTGACTTTTGATGTTGATTCTGCTTACACATCAGGAAGTTTCCGGTTCACTTGTTACGCGGGGTGACAGCGTCATGTTTTTTTTTGTGCAGATCTTTTTCCAGAGCTTCTGCTTTCCTGCATTGTGATGATGCAAATCTCCTTAACGGGGTCCCAAAATGTCGATTTAGGGAATATTTGGACACACATGAAGAGGTTTGAGTTACCTTTGTGTAATCTTCTGATGGCAGAAAAGGCTTATGTAAGTAAACATATCACAATACAAGCTTCTACAGTGTAGTGGTGTACAGTAGTTCAGACACTGGACAAACTAGACCGGCTTTCACGATCTTTCAATGTATGTATTCATTGGTAAAAGTCAAATAATGTAACACAGCATAAAGGTGCTACATGCTAAGTCAATATAGTTCCTCTGTGTAGATGAGATATGTTTTTAACCCATTGCTAGAAGTACAGGTTTGCATGTCTATTAAAACACGTCAGGTTTTGTTCTGTTTGCTTGTTTACACAGGCCTTTAACAGTTCAACCCAAAAGAATTAGATAACCCATAAGAACACTGACCTATTTCTACTGAAAGGAAAATTATGTAGGATATGAAACAAACTAAGTGGACCATGTGGAACATATAGGACACGGTGGGTTTTTAAGGGTTAAGTGTATACTGGGTCATGTAAAGTACAAAACTGTCTCTATCCTTTAATGCAACTATTCTGAAGAACAAAAAAGGTAATTTTAAAGTAAAATGGCTCTAGGAAATGATCTGATCATCTGAATGATTCAGGACTATTGTTTTAAGACATAATTGAAAGTTTGTGAACCTGATTCTTAAAAAGTTTGCAGCGCTCACAGTCTCTGGGCTTCGTAGTTGATTTTGTCATATGATTGTTCCCTCTTCTCTTTCAGGTCACATATATGTTTGATGGACATCTACCAACAGGATTTAATACGAACGTGTCGAAGCCCCGTGGGGGAATAAATTTGCCTGATAGAAACAACTCAGGAGAAGTTCTGACCTTCATGAGTACCATCACTGACTGCCTTGACAACGTCCTGCCGGCAATCATCACAAATCTCACTCAGCAGCACTATCAACAACACATAATCAACAACGTTACACTATTTCTTAAAGAATTCAAAGAAGTTCAGCCGATAAACCGAGGACAGAATACAAGTACCGTCCCGATACGGTGCCCTACACAAATTACAGCCTGTGATGATTACCTTAAGAAGGAAATTGGCCTCAGAATCATTTACTATGCCAAGCATTGGGTGGAGAGATTCACGTCCTGTAATAGCCAATGAAATCAATAGACAGTACAATTACACAAATCATAAACTTATAATTACTTGAGTCCTTAGATTTATTTATTTATTTATTTATTTATTGAATGTTCCAATATTTATTCTATTTATATTTATGATGTCTATTTTCCATCAGCCTTTGCTTCTGCATTCTGACTGGAAACTCTACTACATATTGTTTTATGTATAAATTAACAATAAAATATTCAGTTCGAACCATTGAAGAAAAACATGGATTATTTTGTCTTTAATTAAATTATATTATTTGTTCAGCTCTGTTATAACTGACCTCTGATAATGTTTTATTTAGCATATCATTGATATACAGTCTTTGATGGATGTATTGAGTTACCGAACAATATTTGCCACAAACATTTATCTGAAATGAAGCGATATATTTCAAATTTGTTCAAGAACGCTATAGTAGTATAGTATAGTCAACCCTGTCAACAGTTTGTTAAATTCTACAGTGCTTATATGGATGTTTTATCCTTTTACTGACATTATAAATCAAACATGGTTAATCGAAGTTGGTGATTTTGACAGATAAATGTCAGAAAAATACCTCATTAATGTCAAAGTGAAAACAGGTTTTACAAACTAATGTCAATTAAAAAAATATATAAGGTGAAATCAGTGTTTGCATTAATATTCACCCCCTTTAACGCAGTGAACGTGTCTCAAGTGATGCAGTATAAAGACACTTGTGTCTGGAAGCCACTGGTTATTCAGTGTTCCTGGCCTGAGTTTAAACACCGGTTCCCCACAAGGCTGTGTGCCGAGGCCTCTGCTGTACACCCTGTACACGTATGACTGTGTCAGCACACACACAGACAATGTCGTCATTAAGTTTGCCGATGACACAACTGTGGTGGGGCTCATCTCTGGCGGTGATGAGACAGCATACAGGGATGAGATCCAGAGGCTGGTGGGGTGGTGTGCAGACAACAGTTTGGTCCTAAACACCTCAAAAACAAAAGAAATGATCGTGGACTTCAGGAGGAAGAAGTCAGATCTGCAGTCTATTGTCATTAATGGGGAGTGTGTGAAGAGGGCGCCAAGCTTCAAGTACCTGGGTGTGCACATTGATGAAGACCTCCAATGAAGCTCAAACACCGCAGAGATAATGATAAAAGGCCCAACAGCGTCTTCACTTCCTGAGGATCCTCAGGAGGGTCAACCTGAAGAGAGAGCTGCTGGTTGCCTTCTGCCGTTGCTCCATTGAGAGTGTGGTACCACACTCCGTGTGGTTTTCAAGCTGCACCATGGCACACAAGAAGGTTCTACAAAAGGTCATAAACACTGCCCAAAAGATCATTGGCTACCCTCTTCCTTCACTGAAGGACCTCCACAGCACCCCGCTGTCTTAGGAGGGCACGCAACATCCTGAAAGACTGCACACAACCGGGACACCGGGTGTTTAAATGGTTGCCCTCTGGAAAAAGACTCAGGGTGCTGAGGTCACAGACAAACTGATTCAGAGACAGTTTCTACAATAGAACAATAGCCCTCATGAACACATACACACACACACATCTGGTTTAGTTTTTCTAAGTAGGAGTGTATATTCTGTATATACAGCTGGTGTGCATGTGTATATTTGTATATATATTTGTGCATACATATATTTATTTATATATATATATATATAAATTTTAATAATTTTTGCATGTAAGGTAATTTAGAAGTTTTTTATTATTATTATGTTGTTTTCTACTCTCTCCTTGCACCAATGTGGGACAGTTCTCAATTTTGTTGTACTGTTGGACCGAGTGTGACTGTACAATGACAATGAAGCTTATCTCTCTATCTCTTATCTCTATATGGCACATGTCTTAATCTGCCTAGAACAGGCCATCACACAAGCTGAGTGACCGTGCAAGAAGGAGACTAGTGAGCGAGGCCACTAACACACCGATGACTCTGAGGGAGTTACAAGCGTCAGCAACTGAGACAGGAGAGACTGTACATACTGTACAACAACTGTTGTCCAGATTCTTCACCAGTCAAAGCTTTATGGGAGAGTGGCAAGAAGAAAGTAACTGTTGAAGAAAACTCATGTTAAATCACGACTTGAGTTCACCAATAGGAATGTGAACGACTCCAGGGTCCAGTGGAAGAGGGTTCTTTGGTCTGATGAGACCAGAACGGTGCTTTTGGTGTGCGCTATGTTTGGTGCACACCAAACACTGCACATCACCACAAACACATGTAGGAGAACAGAGCAACTTCAGTATGAAAGAATGCAAGAGACACTAAACAGGACAAGCGCTCATAGAAAGGACATGAGTTGGGCTCTGGGTAAGAGGGTTGGAGAGATACAAGGCAGAAGACATCTACATGATTGTGGTGTTTTCTCCATGTATTAAATTGAGATGGTTCATCACACTGAGTCCTTCCTTGAAGTCTGCTAAGATTTTATAATATTAAGAGGAAGAGGACAAATTTCTACGACACACACCATCCCTGCCGGCCGTGGAAGGCTTGTTAAGGTAGAGGGTAAGATGTGGCACAATATGGGACAATCCTGGGGGACAACCTTTGACAAGACAACTACGCGACAACAAGGTGAATGTTCTGGAGTGTCCGAGTCAAAGCCCAGAGCTTCATTCAATAGAAAGAATTTGTGGATGGACTTGAAAAGGGCTGTTCACACTCGATTCCCATGCACCCTGAAAGAGCTTGAACAGTTTTGCAATGAAAAATGGCATAAAAGAGTCCAGATGTGCAAGCCTAATTAAGACCTATCCACATAATCCAATTCACATGTGATTTCAACCAAAGGTGCATGTACTAAATACTGATCTGAATATTAATGCAAACACTAATTTCACCTTACATATTTTTTTATTTAATTGACATTACTTTGTAAAAACCTGTTTTCTCTTTGACATTCATTAATTCATTTTCTTGACAAACCCGCCAACTTTTATTGACCATTTTTGATTTATGTCAATAAAAGGGTGAAACAGGGGGATGAATACTTTTTATAGGGACTGTATGTATACAGTTGCTTCAGCAAGTATTCAGACCCCTTCACTTTTTACACACTTTACACTGTTTTAAATTTAACATTAAATAAAAAAATAGTCATTTTACCCATCAATCTACATATTGTAATTCATTATCAAACAGCCAAAACATTCTTTTATTAAGAAAGAAAGATTTGGAAAAACTGAAATATCAAATGCACAATTGATTTGAAACAAAACAAATATGTGATCATAAGTTTTCCAAAATAATAATAAAACAAAACAAAACTCAATTTTAAGGGGCTCAATAGTGTTTGAAAAACTGACTGACAAGAAATGAATTTTCCTATGTACTCCATTCCCTTGTTCCTTCAAGACAGATCAAGCAGACACACTAAAAGGTCTGGTCTTGAATTGGCATTTGACAGCTGAAGTCCAAAGAGAGTAAAGTAGGAGAGTAAAGAGGAAAGTACTGGTTAGCTTAACAACATGGAAATACCTGAACCATTAAAGACAATTCAAGTGTCTGATCACAGAATGTTTCCGAAAAAACACCTTCACAACATCATCAGAAGTCAAGAATACTCCAGAGAAGGTCTCTGGAAACTCCTTAATACAGGGAATTTACAATAAGGCACAGACCACTTGTAATGTTTAAGAACAGGATGGTCAGGTTGTTATAAAAAACTTCCTGTGTCCTGGATTTTGATTCTTTGGACTGATGAAACTAAGATTATCTTGTACCAGAATGATGGGAAGAAGAGGGTGAAGGAGGTCAGTTTTTTATTTCAAATCCATTGTGGTGAGGCAAAACACAGTACTGAATTAAGATTCTGAAACGTTTTGTATGTGATTTTGATTTTCAACAAATGTACAAACATTTCTAAAAACATGTTTTCATATTATGTATTATTGACTGTAGCCTAATGCACAATTATCCAAACAAATTTCTTGACAGTTAAAATAATCTTCTAATCACCTATTTTGTATTATGAGGCTCATACTGATACTATAAAAGATGACGAGTGTTTACATGAGTAATCACAACAGATAAAATCATCAAAGATGGGGTAAAATGTTCAGGATTTTTACACCTTTTTGAGTTTTATAGATGTAATCAGGGTTTTGGTCAAATGTAGTCATGTTACGGAACGTGTAGGTTCTCAAGAGGGAACCCCCCGAAGAAAAACTGCTAAATCCTAAGAAGACGCAGAGGAAAATGTTAAGATCTCTATCTTAGTGGTCCTAATAAAAGTGATCCTTGAAAGATGGATCAGAGAAAGTCTCACATCATCAGAGAACCTGCTGATCACCAAAGCCTCCAGCTGTCATGGATTTTCGTGCTGGTAAGCATCTTGAAATGCGGCTCAGAGTCCCGCTGTGTCTATTTTTGAACCAGGCAGCCCCACAACTTTTAAAGGCAAAATTGCACAACACTGAAACCCTGTAGTGGTGACTGCAAGATCAAGTTTCTCTCTGTCTCTTTTGCTCTATCTGTGCCTGTGCATGTGTTGACACCTAATTTATCTCCATGCTGTGATCTTTCATGTCACTGTAGTCCTCATCTTCCTGTGCCTGCTCATTGCTCAAGCAGCCTGCGGAGTTTCACGACACGACATAAAGAAAGATGTCTGGAACAGAACCATTCAGGAGATGCAGGATAAAATCCTACCGTCCATCCTGCAAGACTTTGTAAGTTTATAATAGTGCTTATTTAACGTTTTGGGTTAAAACAGAGAAGTTCAACTTGATATTTATGTGCAGAGATGGAAAGTGGGAAATAGTTTCTTGTGTTAAGTGGCAGAATATCAATTGAAAACAACTTGGTGCTTACAGTAATTCTGTTTAGGTACAACACAGGGAATTGTGGACTTTAATCAAGTTAGTCGGATGGATTTTCGTAACATTATAAGTGTGGCTTAGATGTAAAGCAGTAGCCTCTGACAAAACATCCTTCAGGCTTTAGAGTATAATTCTCCCGAGGCCCCTGTAACAAAATGTTATATTCAGGTATTTTAGACTTAATTGTATTTAAGACTTAATTTTTCTTAATTTAGTGCTTGATGTCGAGCTGCAGCAAAATTAGACTTGGCACATGACTTGACTGTTGGACAGATTAATCCAACAACTGATTATGATCAGATTTGTAGATTTACGCACTGAATCTGCAAGTTAAATATAGCTGTCTGATAACCGCAAATGTACGATTTCCCTCTTTAATGCAACTAAAATAAGCCCATTGTAAGTATTGTACTTGGAAAAATGTTCTACACCACTGCTTTTTACTCACAGAGGTGGACATCTACTAATCACACCCGTCTCCTGCAGGCCGAACCCGGGCAGCTTCCCAGCATGTCCTGCCTCTATCTGAACACCACGGAGCTGGGCGAGCGGCAGGAGCAGAACCTCACTGTTTACCACCTGTCCTCCTTCCGCTGCTACATCGAGAAGTTATCCCAGCTGAACCAGCTATCCGGGCTGTTCTTGAATCTGACGCAAAAACTGCAGAACATCAGCCAGCACATAATGGAAATGGAGCAGCTGGTCAGCCACCATCCAGCCCGCGAGGACTGCAGCCTGCCCACTCTCGAGGACGTGGTACTTTGCGTGTATGTCAAATGTCTGCTGCAGCATCTGGACCAGCGTCTCCGTAATGCGATGCTTTGATTTCACTAGGAGTGCTCTATTTATTTATTTATTTAATTAAACGTTAAATTATTATAAGCATTGTGTTTGATTTGTGTTTTGCAGCTCTTAAAGAGTGAAAACAACAAAATTAAATATAACAAAAGAAATGTGAAATGAATTGTTTAATTGCAGTAGAGTTTATGTGGGTGTCTCAACCAATTAATATTTATTAAAAAAAGTGATATTTATTGAAAATAAAGCATAAGAAATTATTTACTCTGTTCCTTGTATAGTGTTATTTTAAAACATGTTGCATGTAGATGTTTGGGGAGTTTGAAAGACAACAAAAACACTGAGATGCAGCATAAGAAAATAACTTTACTTCTTAAAACAAATAAAATACAACAGTAAATGTGTGGAGAACCAAAGTGGGCAGATCCAATTTGCAATGATATACTCATAAATATATCATCCAGTACAAAACACCAAACAGAAGCTGAAAAATCAACCTGGTATGATAAAACGAAAACTTAAAAATCACCACACAAATGCAAAAATGCTGTGAAACACAATAAGAACGACGATCAAAAAGTCTAATTTCCAAACGTGACATCCGCAGCTGCATTCAGAGGTGCACTTTCAGTTTCTATTAGCAGGAAACTTATTTTGGTAAGTGTCACCTCTAAATATTTCATTTGCAACCCTTCATGTTCTGCAATATTGTACGCTGTACAAGAGTTCTTTTTTATGGGGAAGGCTGCTTTTGATGCTCAATCTTGATGTCAATTGAGCAGCCTGTTCATTGACAAGCAATAACAAAACCAAAAAAAATTAAATTTAAAAGTTAAATTTAATTAAAGACACATGCAATCCATAACAAAAAGGCTGCGTACAATAATAATAATCAAATTAAATGAAAATTCAAAGTAAACTCAGTCGATTCTGCTAAAAAAAAACAAACAAACAAAGTAAAAACATCACAAAAGTCTCATCTGCCTGAGGAGTGCGGATCCACACATCTACAAACATCAGGCTGTGGTGATAACAGACAAGGGCACTTTGACCGTAAGGCTTCTGTATGTCACATAAGCAGACTGAATCTGCGGTGTATTAGTCTCAAATCGCTCAGATGATGTCAGTAACATGAAGAACTAACTGAATGAATGACTGAACTATTCTTTCATATGGCTTTCCGTCTTTTGTGTGTGTGTGGACTGTCTTGATGTGGTTTAATCCCGTGTCTGCCATTAACACACGTTATAAATTAGTGTAATTATGAGCAGAAAATAAAACCATGTGATACAATCTGTACCTGTACAGAAAAAATATATTTTCTGCTGAGAAGGATCCTGAATTGATTTGTTCATAGCTGATTAGAAAAGAATTGCGCTCATCAGTACAGCCCTGAGTGACAAACCAAGGACAGAAAATAGCTACAGCTAACGTGCTTTCAGCTAGGATTTTGTAACACTGTACAAGTCTATATAGTTTAATATATATATATATATATATATATATAACATCTGTACTGCTATTATAGTTAAGCACCCTATGAGGGCTATAAGTAAGATTGCTGCATAATGCTGTGATTTGAACAGTAGAAACCCATGTATGTAACATACTATACGTAAAGTGACTGCTTTCTTGTGTAATTTGTAGTTTATCCCACTAGAAGGAAGAAGGTTCAGTGTGGACGGGAATCCACCAGGAAACTTTTGATACCTGGCTAAACAACATTTACCTGAGTAAATGAGGGATGAAAAACGTGATAAAGCTCTTGAAGTCTTGTTTCAGAGCCTCAAATAAACAAACAAACAAAAAAAGAACTACACTGACAGCTAGACCAACATTGTCCAACAAGTCCAACATTGATCTGATTTTGTTAAAAAAAAAAAAACAGTCTCCTTTTTTTCCTCCATAATCGGAGATTGAACACAAAATTATTTCCCTTTTAAACATAATGTTGTGATGGAACATTATGAAAGTCTTTAAATATGTTGTTCAAAAAGCAAATGACAAGTACCAGCTTCCAATCGAGTACTTGGAAGCTCTTTGCTAAAAGCAAGTAAAGGTAGTAGCAGTTATTGTCATTCAAATATTATACGATAAGCCATTTCCGCACTATTCTTATAAATGCATTGTCAGAGGTAAGGCTCCCTGCGTGCATCACTCCCAAGAATCAAATGTACAACAGAACAAACTGTGACCATCGTGCATGCAGAGTAAAAGTAAGCGAGACCTAGCTTCATCTGTCATTCATTTTTCAGAGATGTTGAGGATCTGTGGAAGATGTGGAGGCTGCAACATACACTGGTGATATATCATTTTGATCACTGATGTTGAATGGTGGCTTTTAGGTCACCTCACCTTCTCTGAGGACAACGCTACCCGTCTGTGCGTCTGACGGCCTGGGTGGCTTCTTCAGGCAGCAGCGACGGATCACTAAGAATGGACGTGGTTGTGCTCAGCTGGCGAAGGGTGCTCAGCACCACTGAAAAACAAGAAACCACAGTTGAATAGTTACTACGTGACTGTAATAATGCAGTTCTGCTATGAATCTTTTTTTCTTGATTCACAGTTTTACAAGTTCATTTGCAATTTTGAAGTTCACTACAGCTGAACTCTTTGTAGTGATCAGGTAGTGAATGTGAAACTGGCAGTTTTAAGGGAATATGTCAAACAGACTGAGAATCAAAACCTTTAAAAACCACTTCAAAAGTTTTTAAGATTAAGCCATACTTTAGTTCTTACTCTGCCATGCATTTATTGTATGTATAGATTTTTTCAGTCTATTCTGGCAGCAACAGCATGGAAAGAAACATCAATGTCATAGTGTCACTTAATAAAGTCTATACTTTCTGGTGAACACGTTATCAAACACACATCTAGTAGTTTACTAGAGAGAGAGCAGGTGGAAAGTCACTAAAAGCTTCTTCTAAAGACCTGCTTCTTATTCGGGGCACAGTTAGAAGATGACGACCAGATTACCTGAGGGATCTGGCTGAAGTCTAGTCAGTAACCAGGTCATTTAGTGCTTTGGCAGCGGGATCTCAGTGTTAATGCTCTGTCGTACTGGGAGCTAATGAAGAGATTTAAGAACTGGAGTAATATGTTAATTTCTTTTCATGTCAGGACTCTGACTGCTGCTGCTGCATTCTGATTGAGATTTACATTTAGTCATATACATACTGTATTAGAAGTGAGGAACAGGGCAAGCAAACAAAAGCTAAGTCAAGGAGAAAAAACATCAAAGCAAACTGCTATCAGAAAGGTGTTTCTGTTTCAAGAATTTTTTTTAGTGCTAAGGAAGATGTGGATGAGTTGTGTTTTCTTAATAAGCTGTTGTTTTTAATATTGAAAGTGAGGTGGCTGAGATGCAGTTTTACACATAGTGTCTTTTGTTAGTTCAGCAAAATGAGCATTATCGTAATCTCGTCTGCTACAGATGAATGCACAGACCAGTTTATCAGAGTTTGCTTGAGAAATGAAAGCACTACCTCTTCATATATTCTTTATGTGATAGAAAGCTGTTCTAGTTATGACACCATGTTTTCCAAGGTTATGATTGGTATCAAGAATGACTCAGTATACCTGCTCAGTGCATTTAAAGAACAGTGAATCCTAATGTGAATAAACGGTCACGTTTTTCCAGGACGTATAACTAGTTGTCGTATGTTAAGAAAAATAAAATCTTCTACCGTTTAGGTAAGGATTTAACCAGCAGAGAGCAGAGCTTGACCAATAGTGCTTTTTTTAGTGTGATCACTATTGATTTCAAAGTCACCATTCACTCTGATAATCGCTGTTCTGGTTACTTCTGAAAATTCAGTTTAATTCGTTTCCGGTATTTTGAGAATAAAAAAACTCCTACTACCATTCCCATATTACTATGATATATTATTCTATTTAAGGAAAAACTGTGCAACAATGTATTTGATCGTGTTTATCACGCTGTGAATTTCTCACACTGGCCGATGACCAACTCGCAGACAGAAGTGAAAATAAATAAATAAATGTCATTTCGAATGTCAACACTTTTTCCACTTGTTATGAAAGTATTCATGCTTATCAAAATTTTATGTTCAATATATTCCATGACTTAGGGCAAATGTGTCCTTTTCAAAGTTCTCCCATAAACAGTCACACTGTGGGACAGCCCCGCTACAAATGGATTAGGAACTTGGACCCTACGTGACTGATTGAGAGATATCAATCTTTTGACGTCACTTTACGTTATCATGTTCACAGGGTGAATTCTCCAGCAAGACAGAGCCAGGAACAAAAGCTAATTATTTTAACAAAGTGGGAGGAGAAAAAAAAAACTACTGGAAACTTTGATGAATAGTTTCACATATTATTAAATGCACTGTTAAATTTCCTGTCATATCATCACAGAGCCAAAAATCTGAGATAGTGACAGATAGGATGTAGAAAATCCTTTCATATAGCGGTGACCTAGCATTTTAGAGTTGGAAGAAAGTCCCCTCTGCACTGAAAATTATCCACATTGATTCTTTTTCATAAACGGACCCAATGTGTTTAAGCGCATTTCAATTATGGGGCTATAGGCGCCTTTTTTCTAGTAAGCCGATTTCTTAAATGTTGTGCAAATTAGAAACTTTGTTTTCAAGAGAAACCTAATTTAGTCTTTGTACATTTCTCCAGAAGAACTGTTTTCTGAGTCATGTGTACGGATAATCAGGTTTCTAACTGTTTTTTTACTCATGTTCATGACAAAAGACTGTAGACAGACAAAGTAACATCAGAGCAGGGTGAAAGAGAGATCGTTATAAACATGACGTGGCTTTTTATGTAACATAACTTTATCAAACGTCCATCTGAAAAGTTTTTTTTTTTTTTTTTTTTTTTTTTTTAACTAAACAGTAACCAGACTGCAGTGCATGTAAAAGCATTCTTCAATGAGCTGCGTTGGTGCATATAAGAACAATCACTGAGTGGCACTATTTTGTGCTGACATGTCTGTGTTAGTGTTTGTGCTGGTCCAAGAGAAACTGTACTCACTTGGTCTGAGCGCTGGCAGGGAGCAGTGACGATCAAGCCACTGCAGTGTTGTCTGACACAGCTCTGCTCTGCTTGTAGTTGACACCATCTCATTAAATGACTCAAACAGAGGCTTGATAATGATGCTGAACTAGAATGATGTTTGTAAAGGATTAATAAAACTTCCTTGATCATGGAACTTATCAACAAGAATAGTTATTGTTGACCCTGAATAAACTGTATACAAGTGTCTGAATGTACTACTATCTATGAAGTCCGTAAGCACCTTCGACAAACAAGAAACAGGATGAAATGATGCACATATCAGTCTGATCTGAATATGGCACCTCTCAGACACAAAAGCTCTCCACATCAAAGCAAAATGTTTACACCACACTAATATGCAGCAGCATGAGCATTCTTTCAGTGAAGGATACAATCCAGAACTTCCAGTTCTGCAGAGTTCGGTTCTTTACGTATTCATTAAACTTCTCCTGCATGTGGTCGAAGCGATGTCGCCTGATAGGCACCCCTGTTGCAGGCAGCTGTTCCTGACACAGGCTGTTTTTAAGCAGTGAGGAGAGACAGAAACAGCAAAGAGATCACATGTTCAGTCTCTGTTGTATGTGAACCTTTTAGAATTTCCTGGTTTTCTGCATTAATTTGTCATAAAATGTGATCTGATCTTCATCTAAGTCAAGACTATTAGGAAATATAATGTGCCTAAAATGATAACACAAAAAAATCTGATGTTTTATGTCTTTATTGAGAACAACTATAAATACCTTTATAGGTTAGGTGGTTGAAAAAGTATGTGAACCCTAGACTAGAGCTACATTTTTATGGTTGTTCTCAATAAAGACATAAAAACATCAGATTTTTTTGTGTTATTACAATAGGTCAGCGGTGTACAATTCTGGTCCTCGAGAGCCACAGTCAGTCCGGGTTGTTTTGCAACCAGCCCTGCACTTCCAGGTTCTGATTGGTTGAACACACCTGATCCAGGTAATCAGCAGTGGGTAGAGCAGAGATAGTAGGAAAACTAGCAGGAAAGTGGCTCTCGAGGACCGGGATTGGACACCCCTGCTTTAGGTCTATATTCTTGACTTAGATGAAGATCAGATCATGATTTATGACAAATTAATGCAGTGAACCAAGGTTCACATACTTGTTTTGCCACTGTTTGTATCATTAGATGATTAGAGATATAGCGTGTACAAGATTTTAACATACTTAATGGAGGTGTTGAGCTCCTCTATCTCTTCTCGAAGTCTCTTGACCTCTTCCTGCAACTGCTGCCTCTCCTGCTGGAGCTTTCCAATGTGCTCCACGGTCTTCTGCAGCGTGACTGCATTGCTGATCTAAATACACAAAATAAATAAATATGGCAGAAAGTGAGAAAGCAATCTAAATATTTAGCACCATTATGGGAAGCAAACACTGACTCACCAGAGGATTTACTAAATGTATGATACTTGTGAACATGTTGTGAAGAAACACACTTACATTTGATTGTGACTTTAAAGTTGGAACCAGGTTGCAGAGTGTTTTAAAGCCAATGTTTATGTTTGATCGTCTCTTTTGCTCTGCAGATATGTGTGTTGTCCTCCGGCACTGTCATACAACAGGAGTGGAAACATTACACAAACACTTTCTTACTGTAGGAGTGTATCATTTATCAGGAAATACTTCTGATGTTACAAACAAGGTTACACATTAGATTAGAGGCTAAATGATTCCTTTAGAAACTAAGAATGACTGATTGAACTTATTCACCAGATGTATTATTATTATTAATAGTAGTATTTGACAGTTTTGACAGATATTAAGCAATAAAAATGCTTTATTTGATTTGATTTATTTTTAGGGATTTAAAACGTACATGGAAAATAGTTCAAAGTATATTGAAAGTGCTATTTAATAGTAGTGTAGCACAGGCCTGTGACTGCTCTACATGTGCACTAGCAAGTCACTCAAGTTAAGAAACAAACTCACAAACCTGATTTCGTTCATTCTTTACCAGAGCTGTGCTGCTGTTGCTGATAAGCGACTGGGGACTAGGAACTTGATCTAACACACACGGTGACCCTTGACCTGATCCTGGCTGACTGTGAACTGAGCAGAAAAACAAAAACATCTTTAAGACACTGTGGGTTTCAAGTTTAAATGCACACTCTCAGCAAAGTGAAGACTCACCAGCACTAGAGGAGGCTTTCTGATTTTTGCGGCTGGAAGAATAAGACTTTTCTTTGGGGATAATCGGCTGGGGAGACTTCTGCGTCTGCGACACAACGTGAAATCCAGTAGCCTGAGATACATGAGTGGAGAGCAGTGTTTGAGCATTAAATTTCATTTTACATTTTTAAATTACACACACACACAGCAAAAGGAGCCGTGTATGTTATTAAATGTTGCAGGTTAAATTTCTGTTCTATTTTATAAACTCAGTAATTGCTAAAAACATACCGCTGCAAGATGAGATGGAGCAATGACTACTCCAGTGTTAGAGACCACATCTGCTTTTATAGATGTTGGAGTGACGATAACAGCATTGGCATGGCCTGAGAAAGGGGCTGAGAGGACGAACACAAACATCAACGCACCAGTGTTAGTTTTATGTGCAGTCATACATGAACATGAGTTCCAATAAGTTCACATAGTTTATACTGTTGTGAAAATAAACAACCATAATCTATATATAATAATATTTTGAGAGCATTAACTCAACCAATGCATGCTGGGAAATCTACTAATATGTTAAGTGAACAAAAACAAACAAAAACATTCATTTAACTTAAAAGTTCTGTCAACAAAAACTCAAACTTTTTAGTTGAATTACGTTAAAAATATAAATATTACAGTTATTCTAACAATTTCCATCACTTCGAACAGGTTTCAGAACATAACTTGCTACTTTTAATCTTGAAATGAAAGAGATAGGTTGTTGTATTAAAATAAAAACACAGGGAACCTTTGTGAAGTGCAAATTGGTGTCAATCACTGAAATAATCCGACATGAGAGCCATCTTGTGGTAAAGAAGATAAAGTGACACTACTTCACTGCACGCTGACTATGTTAAAATTCAGTTTCTCCAAGTGCAGTTTTAATGTCTTGATCCTGAGATCAGCAACAGACCTGTGAGGATGAGGTGAGATGGGGGAAGGGTGTTAGCAGGAGCAATCCTTTGCACGGGACGGTTTTTGATGGTACTGGATGACTGCAAGGGACGAGGCAGGGCAAAAGTCTGAGTGACAGGCGACTGAGCCAAGGCTTGGAGCTGGGATGGAGGAGGTGGAGGTTGCGTGGATAAGGAGCTATAGTCCGAGCTGCAGGTGAAGGTGGTAGCTGCGTCGCTGGGTGTGACAGTAGAGGAGGCTGTGTGTGTAATCACAGATGGAACTACAGTCTCATCCAGAGCTGAAGTGTTGTCCAAGGGTGAGGGAACTAAGGGTGATGCTGAGGCCATATCTTGGCCTGGAAGGCACTGTCCCAGAGCATCATGGGATAACGGTTGAGAGACTACTGTTGAGGAAACTACTGCTTGATCACTGGGTGCCACCTGCCCAGGAAACAGAGTCATGTAGTTCTGTACATAGGCAGCATTACCACCACTCGCACCACCTGTTCTACTGGCTTCGCTTGTCATAGGAGAGGAGATGGACAGGGGGACAGGGGAGATGTGGCTGGGTGTGAGCTGCATGGAGGACATTAACTGGGCCTGGCAAGGGATAAAGAAAAATAGTCATTTCTTACATTGGTCTCTTTGTCGGTATCGTCACCAGTTCAGCCATTCAAATGACAAACAAAAAAATAGAAATGCCAAAATATTTTCCAGGACATTTTATTGTCATCTGTAGCATGCTAACAAAATACATTTGTATAGCTCTCAGATAAACAGTTTACTCTTAATTTTTGTACCTAAAAGATTGTGAACCCAACTGAATCATTAACTCTGGCTATATAGATTAATTAAACACAAAATATTTAGCTCATTTAGAGTATTTAAGTCTCAAAGGAATATAAATTTAATGTCAAGCAGTTTGAGTAGCAAGTCAAACATGAAAAGTGCTCTGTGCTAGTGTAAACAAAGTTTAGTAATATTATTATGTTACACAGATTTCTTTGTAACCACACTAAGACAGAAAGATTGTAGAAATGTGGAAGAAATCCTCCGACATTGATCACTACATCAACTAGTCTAAAATCTAGAACAAAAACACACACCTAGCACAAACACTGATCATGGTGGTGTGTATTAGAGCCTTAGGTTGGTGTTTTTACCTGTGACTGAGAGTTGCTGCTGGGTAGTGGGGTAACAGATGAGGCAGTGGGGGAAACAGAAGGGAAGACGGGCTGACGGAGGCTGTGAAATAAGTCTGGAACAAGAGTCTCTATGTTAGCCAGAGGTTAGTACAACCTTTCTAGTTTCTTGTGTTAGGCTAAGCAGCTGCTGTAGCAGAGTTACTCGGACATGTGTGCTTGATTCGTGACTCTAAAGTGTGCTCCATTAGTGTGTGTGCAGTACTACTGCGGCTATGGCTGGTGCCTTACTGCTACCTTGTAGTGGATCAAAGGAGTCCATGAAGTCTAAGTTGGGTTGTAACGGGATGAGTCCTGGTTGGATCATGTCTGCATTTCCTGCATGAGCTGTAAAAAGTAAAAAGAGAGAGGTAGGAAGGTCAAGGGGACAACGTGCTAGTATTTTGACACATATTATTATTATTATATTTATTACTTTTGTATTTTTGCACACCCTCTCATTCTTTTTGCACATTGCTGTTGTTCTTTTTGCACTGACCTGCTGTAGCAATTGAATTTCCCCAATGTGGGATCAATAAAGAATATCTTATCTTATCTTATCTTATCTTATACATTGCTGCCTAAGATGAGCCAGAGTGATGACATTTTTGCAGGTCAATTCAGAAGATAGCATCACCTTGGTTTTCTTAACACAAAGTCTACAAGATGTTTATGATGAACTATGAACCAAATTTTATTCAGCAAGGTAATATTTACAAATAAGCACCAACTTTATGGTTTATGTAGCTTGAATACAATCTCCAGAAGTAAAATGAACTACATCACAACAACATTACCACCACTAAACTAACTAGTAACTTTTCATACAATGTTTCCAGCAACCTCTGCAGTCTCATTTAGCCCCAAGACATAAAATCATGAGTGCAGCATCTACAGATGTATTTTATGTGGTACGGTAAAATGGGAATGTCTTTTTTCAGACATCAAACCAAGAACACATCTAAAAAAGTGAATTGCAAAAATGCTAACTGACATCAAAACTCGATGCTACACAACTCTATACAAATAGTACATCATTTATACATTTTTTTTAAGACGCAAACAAAATGGAGTTTAGCTAAAAATCTATGTGGATGTATTTGCAGAGATGCATCATGATTTTCTCACCAATTTCTCTTGGATTGGGCCAGGATATGGGCTGGTGTGAGGCCAACGTAGAGAACAATGTGTCTGAAAACTCAGACATCAGAACATCCATGTCAAACAGGGGGTCCATCTCCATAGGAGCAGGTGTTTCATTGTGTTTACGAGGCACGCGGCGTGCAGCAGTTTCTTCATCCTGATAAAAGGAGAGACGGAGCATGTCTGGAGACACTTCCCCAAACAGCGAAAACTGCTCCTCTGGCCCCTTTGAGTATTCAAAATGCAACCACCAAGCGAGTTAATGACACACAAGCATGCAGTGTTGAGTACAGCCACATGAAAGGGCACCAAACTAACTCCACTTTATCTTCACACACATGCGTTAGCCTTAAAAGCAATTCACCTTATTTATACACATATGTTTTAGAAAGAAGCTTAGAAGCTTAATTAGGAGCAATATTATCTACCAAGAAGTGAATCAATAAGTGTATCAATAACGTGAATTTCAGTGGGTTAATCACATTAGTATCAACAACTCGTTGAAAAATAGTCACATTAAGCTTCATGTTGATACTAACAGTACTTTAGTTGGTAGTGAGCATTATGCAGTTTTGTTTACCTTAAGCAGGCTCGACAGGTCATCATCCTTGTGCTTCTGTAACTGTAAAAAGGTCAATGAATGCCATATTATGTTACATGTTTTATACCAATCTGTCAACCAAACAAACATCTAGGAAATTCCTGGTATTCACCCAACATGAAATAAAATATTAAAATGCATTTAAAAAAAAGTATACTGTACAGTACCCTTTTCTTAAAGTATGTTCTCCACTTGTGGTATTCTCTTATGACAATTTCAATTCTTCTTTTCCAGCATTTCCCCTCTGTGGCCTGCAGAAGAAGGAGACAGAGAGAAACTAAACTTACGTCAACAACAAATAACAATACACAACACAAAGAAAGGAAGTGACAATGAAAGCCTAAAACTAAATGCTAAGTGTTTGAAAGCATGAACACAAAAAATGATCCATGTGATTTGCTTCAGGGCCCCAAATGCTGTTGTACACTGCATAATGACCACATCTTTCTATGTTTACCTCTGCAGGACGATGGACATCCATGTCCATATTCCCATCAAGGGGAGTCACAAAGTGACACACAGGATTCTCCCTTTTCTCCACATCTGGAAAAAATATATAACAAAAGTCACTCCCAGAAAAATAAAGCTACAATGTTTTAATGGTGCATTATTTTAAATATATAATATTTTATAAATTAACACGTCATAGCAATTATCACATAAACAGAACAGCTTCAAGTGTTGTGTCAAGTATTGCAGTATTAAAGTCACTGTTGCTACTGCAGCAATTTGCAAAAACTGTGCTAATATATTTTGAGGAATCATAAAAAACAGATGGCAGTTCTCTGCTAGTTCATTATTATACAGTTTATATATAAGGTATGTTTAGCTCCAAACCTGAACTGAGAGATAAATTAATTAGTGTGCTGTGTGAATATAAAGCTACAACATCAGAGCACATAGCGGAGCTCTTTATCTGTGCTGTACAACACAGATGTAAATATTACACAATGCGAGCTAAACTGGATATTAAAGTGTGGAACTCTTACACTGCATATACCAGGCTCTCCATATTGCGTTGTTGAGGCGAATCTTGTCTCTCCAAAGTAGCTTTAGACCTTTGAAGTTCTTCCATTTAGGAGATACCAACTTACCACTATAAAGACAAGAAAATTAACAATAAAAAATGTTTACATGCCATGTCACATTTAACAAATACGATGCCTTAACGTAAAAAAAAAAGAGAGAGAGATCACCGCTGCCTCTTCTTTGCTTTATCAATAGTAGAAGCACTTTGCAGATATTGTTGCTTATGCAGAAACAATAGCAAATTGCACAAACCTAATAGAGGTCCACACTATTTTCCACAGTATCACACACATTTGTTTTATTGTGAATTCATTCTGCTCAAGAACAAGCAGGATGTCTATGGCTGGACACCACAAAGGAAGTCGCTAATTACTAAAAAGAACATTGCTACGCACCCGAAGTTTGCTAAAGAGCACACTGAGACTCCACAGCAGTATTAGCAAACTGTTTTATTGACTGAGGAAACTAAGTCATTAATTCCAATGGTTCACATACTTTTTTCAACTTGCACTATGAGGTTTTTATGGTTGTTCTCAATAAAGATATGAAAGATTTTTTTGGAGTGTTTTTTGCACATTATATTTGTTAATACTCTTGGTTTAGATGTAGATGTGATAACCATGATATTCCACCATACTTTTTCTTGCCTGTTTATAACTCTGTTATGGAGAAATCAAACAAAGAAGCAACAAATTCAGGTTCAACTAAATGTTAAAAAAGTGGACAAGCAGGAATCAGAGTGTGCCATTGGTTTGTGTGTGTTGTATTCTTCAATTTATCACCGATATTACTATGACCATGGACTGTGTGTTCAGTGTCTGCGAATGTCAACTCTTTTGTTCGAAGAGTCAAACCTACAGTATGCGAGTAAATATTATGACTGAAGTTTGTTTCATCCTATCAGCAGATAATGATAATCAACAGAAAAATATTTTTCCTATTTCCTCTCTGTCTTGGCAGAGAAATGTTTATCACAATGCAGAAGGGCTTATTTCACAGTTGTCTTCTTTCCATCCTTCCTGGCCAATTCGTACCATCCGTTTATATATCTCTCTGAGTTGTGCGAGTCCTTTGGAGTATAGAAAGCTCTTTCAAAAAAGTCAGTATCATAGAGAAACATTTTGCAACAACACAAATGTTCTACAAATAAATACTCCTAATGAATGACTCTTCTCTTTGAGATGAATGACAACAACAGAACAGTAACTATTAGTGGTACTTTTCCTGTCTATAAATAGTCTTTCCAGTGAGTTCAAGTTGGTGTCATTTGCCAAGTCAGAGGGAATCCTCTGAGCTGCCAGCTCGGCATCAACACTACAGAGAATCATGGGTATCGTTAGCCCCTTATTTTACTTACAACTTAATATCCAACATCAGCTGCATTTTAATACAAATACGGCTGAAAGACAAGCTTGTATGTTGAAAGAGTTTGAGTAAGAGTTGATGTTGGGAAAAACAAAGATTCAGAGTTTCCTGTTTTGTTTGAAGATGGTTTGGCAACGATTCAAATGTTAATTAAACACCTGTGATTTTCACGTTGTGCATCACACACCCATACCAACAATGGATGGAAACGTGAATGGAATTTATGTCGCCACCTCCAGCATAAACAGCACCAACGTAAGAAGGATATCTTGGCAGAAGCTAAAGTGAACTTTTATTCAGAAGGGGTTTGTTTTACAGTACAGTTCCCTATAATGAAGGAAGTAAAAAAAATCAAACTGACATGATTCCAATCCAATTTTTTTATAAGGAGCAATGCATGTGAAAGATGAGACTAAAACACAGCATGACGTGATGGAACTACTTCATTAATACTGTATTATGTTTTTTTCGCCTAATTCATTGGTTTACATTTGGATAAACCTGACTAGACTAGAAAATTGTTGTTGGACAGATGGCACAACTGCAGGATTTCAGAATCTAATCCAAAGACGTTTTGACAAGTTCGTGGATGACTGCTTCACTGTTTTTTTTTTTATCACTGTTTGTGTTTGTACACCTCTTTATGCTAATGTGACTTGTGTCCAAAACAATATTGTTTATAGGTACTATTTTTACTACCTCATATGGTTACTGCTAAAACACTGTAAAATTGTTTTAAGTCATTAACAATGTAGTAAAGCCTTGTCAGTCACATGAGCCATGTTTCTTAGTATAGTAAACAGTATTTACATGTTGCTGAATGTCTGAAATTCTAATTAAGTGGGATTTTGAATGCAGTATTTACTTGTATCTTTACTCTGTGGTTTTGGTTCTTATATTAAACTTAGGAGTCGAGCGTTTCTTACTTTCACAACTTTCCATTGGCAGGAAGTTGCATGAAGAGGACACTCGTGACTGCGATTTCACAGCAGTATGACCCAAGCCTGACTTTACTTATCTGAACAGGATATGGATGCGCTGCATATGAGCTGGGTGAAGAGTTTAAGTGAAACTGTTTGATAACGTGTGCATACAGGAGGGTCGTTATATCTCGTTATATCTTACCTGTAGGCTAGGGTCATGCACTCGAAGAGTTTGGTCAGTGAGGCGTCTATAGAAAAGTGCGACGTGCTCGCTTTGCCAAAATGATAAGTCTGGCAGGTCTGTTTGTTTACAGTGTCAAAGTCATAGCCTTTCTTCGGAGGGTGCTCGCTGTGGGGAGATGATACCATAAAGTGTCCACTGTGGATGATCTGAGACTCCACCCCGTCTGCCCTCCTGAGCCCCAGGTGAGTCTCCTCCGCGTCCGAGTCGTCGTCTTGCTCCTGCTTTATGCTCGCCGGTGGGCGACGGTACTTCTGCCGCATCGACATGTCTCTAGCAGCCGTGTCGGCAACTCAACAAACAAACGGCTAACGTTAGCCAGCAAGCTAGGACAATGCAACGCTGCCTGGCATGAGGCGCAACAACGGCGATGGGAAACGCATTAGAGCCTGACTGTTAGTTAAAGTTGGTCAGCTTGGTGCCAACGACTCCCAGTCCTCGGTGCCCTCATCTTAAAGCTCGCTGTTGGTAGCAAATGGCCAAAGTTAACTTGTTGACGTAGCGAAGAGTCGCAAGTCCCAGCTGATAAAAAAAAAAAAAAAACTGCTCGTGAGCTCATGTGTCCGGAGCAGGAAGTTCCTGTGTTAGCGTGTCTCTGATTGGTGGAGACGGAGCCCCTCCCACCAGGGAACGCACTGATCATATCTATTTAAATACAAACTTTATTAACAGCGTCACTGAATTCAGTGGTACAGAGAGAACAGAAACAGAAAGGAGGTTTAAAAGCAAATATACTTAACATAATAGAAAATAGAAAAACAACACTAGAACAAAAGAATTATAAGTAAAACGTTTATAGATAAATACCACAAAAGATACAGTATGATACATCAAAATAGAAATAATGTGTACTTGTAGTAGCATTTTTGTGTTTGTAGATGCTGCAGACAGAATCATAAAGTGCTTGAGTTAAACATAAAACAAGGGCTTGTTTGGAAGAACTGGGTGAATTCTGGCTTTGTGTGTATGGTATTTGCCCAGAAGACACTGATTGAATTATCAGTATCAACATGAACAACAGAATCATTGTTATTAGGCTGTAGATTCAAAAATAGGACCATACTAGAAGTAAGGACATTTTTGGTATGAGAATAAAAAGACACTAAACTTATCAAAAACAAAATTAAAAACCAAGGAGCATTACTATGAACCAAATGTTTTAGCAAGTTATCCTTAACCATGCTATTAGGCTAATAGTTTGAATGTCTGAAATATTACTGATCAGAACAGAATAGTTGTAAAGAGCATTTTTATTACATTACTGAAAATAATGTGGAGCCTCAAATATAAAGGAGTGTTCTAAAGTCGGCTACTGAAAACTTTGTAAAAGTCCAAAATAGGTCACTGACTTGTGATCAGAGAGTTCTTCATGTCAACCACAAGTTTAATATTATATTAAATATACCAACCTCTCATAAAACCCTATTGAGTTATAGGAATAATAAAAACAAATGTAATCTTTCAACATATAAAGCAGCAAGTAATTTATAGTCTAAATTTACCAGGGTTACAGGAGGTCCGTTATCAAGAAAAAAGTAGATCTTTGGTTGGTATTATATTATAATATTATTCAATTCTGTTATAGTGTCACCATAAGCATCTAACCATAAACAGTTAGAGAGTTTGTCTAGTGTCTTTGGGGATTTCTAATTCGCAGACATCTGATGGTGAAGAAACCCCTCTCACACATAAAAGGTTTGCGTTCAAGATTTTGCTTTAATAAAAAGGCATTTTATGAGCACATTTAAATGAAATTTCCTTATGAAATACATTTTATATCTCCAAACTGGTGTGACCAAACTGTCGATGAGAATTTAATATTGACATTTAACACATCTTCAGCAGATCTTCAACACATCTTCTCCTAGACATCCAGACACTGTGTGGCTGTCATCACTCTGGAGGGGAAGACCTGCCACTCTGCTCTGCTGATGGCGGGAAGCCCAAGATGTCACTTGTAAATGTCTGCATACATATCTTGTCTGGGATCGCACACGCCAGTGAATATTCTCCCCCTGGACACAGGAAGAAGTGATGATGTTTTTTAGATGTTTTAGGAATTCTTAGATTAGATCAGTTTATGGTTTATGAGTGAGTTTGAATTTCATTTACTGCCAGATTTACAAGTGTCAGAACGTCCCCCTCCTCTTGCTCCTTCTTCTTCTTCCTCTTCATTGAGGCCTAAAAGTGCAGCAAAGCACTCTGCCACCTCTTCCTCCGTCATGTGTTCTCCTGTCAAAGATAACATCTAAATGATCCATGTGCTGAACATTGTGCAACATGACAAAGAGACACACGCTTGTATGTGGAAAATGTTAAAGAGGATTAAGACTTTTCTGAATAACATGAAATTAATACAACTAATGATTTTTCTCCAGTTTACCTCGAGCTTGTAGAAGTTCTAGCAGCTCTTTTCTCTGCAAGACAGGCCGTCCTGTACTGTCATGTTTACCAAGGACGTGAAAAGCCTGAACTAGCTCGTCTCTAGAGATGCCAAAGGCCGGTCGATGGTTGACATACAGCTTGATAAACTCCTCCAGGTCGATGTCAGTCACATATTTTCCTGTTTCAGCATATTTGCTGAACTTAACTTCATTTTGCATGTCTTCTATCTGAAAAGAAAACAGCAATCTTTGTTATAGTTCTAAGGTGTAAAACCCCTTTTTGCTGTATGTTATTGTTGTTGGATTGTACCTCTTGTTCAGTAGGGAAGTAGGCCAAAGCTCTCATTAGAGAGGGAACCTCTGACAGGGGAATTTTAGTAGACACTTGACGTTTCTCCATTGAGTCAGTGCCTTGGTGGTGGACTTGGCAAAAATAGAAAAAGTCCTCCATTTCCTACATATAGAAATGCTTCAAAACTGAAAATGTTTGGCTAAAGCTAAGTTAATCAACATGTGAAATAAGACAATTGATACTTCTGGCATAATTAGTGTCTGTTTTAAAGGGATCAAGGAAAATGTGCAACTCACCCTGTAGAACCTGCCGTCTCTCCCTCCCTCTAGAAGAGTGTAAAAAGGTTCTAGGTCTTTTCCTCCCAGAGCAGCTGTTGCCTCCAGTGCACTGCATTCACAACAAGAGATAAGACAAGCGTCAGGAAACATCATGACACTGCTAATGCATTTCCTCCGGTCTGCAGGTTGTTACAATTAAAGCTTACTTTAAGCTAATCTCCCACGACAGAACAGTGCAGTCAGATCCTCCTGCAGTAAAAACAAATCGACCGTCGTAGGAGCAGGCTAAATTGGACACCCCTGTCGGATGGCAAATCAAAGCGTTGGACTTGTAGGGGTTACCGTCCAGAGGCAAAATCTGGAGACCCACCTAGAGGAAATACAACACACTCTTAGTGGTAAAATCCAGAAGGATAAATTACTGTCTTCTTACTAAAACAGCACTGAGCTATTTTAAACACATGCACATCACATTGTGATATTATAAAGCAGGCTATTTGATGAAATACAACAAACTAAATAAAGCAGATTACCTAACAAAATACCACTGTAACAAATACAAGCACTGACCATGTCCTCTGTGATGAATGCCAAGTAGTATGAGTTTGTCCCAGGTTCTTTATCCACAGGAAGAACCACTGTTTTCTTAATAGGAGAGCTGTACACAGGCCCAAGGAGAGTCTTTCTGGTTGTGTAGAACACATGCAATAATGTTTTCCAGTAATCTGCAGTGTCAGCAGTCAGTCAAATCTTTTTACAGTATTTCACAGACCTGCACATCTTAGTTGTGCTGTTCAAAAGCTTCATCTTGTATTGGTCTGAGGTGATGAGAAGGAATTGCTCTGCTGTCAGGGGGGGATACCAAGTCATGCACACTGGCACAGCACTTTGCTCAATGCGCTCGGAGCTCAAGATGAGGAGCTGGTTCACATTACTGTTTTCCAGGTCATACTCCACCTGTTATTCAGTTCATAAACAATGAATCACAAAACATCCAAACTAGCTCACACTCGTACAGCTTTAAGAAAGTAGACTAACCAGTCGACGGTCCATTCCTAGAGAGAGTAGTCTGGGTTGGGTGCTGTCCAGGTGAACCCCAAAAAGCAGGTCTTTAATGGCCTTGTAGTGTGAGCAGTGTCTGCCCAGGTACATCCAGCGAGGCAAAGAGCCTTCATTAGTGTTCAAACAGAACACCGTCACTGTTTTTCCAGCATCCTAACAGTGAGAAAATATAGGTAAAAAACAATGTCATACCTAAAGTTATAAAAATGTTTAGCACAGCCTAAATATATCAGTATTTCCTGTACAGAATAACTGCTGCCAGTTACTAATATCAGATATAGAAAAAAACACTCACAGCAGTGGCAAGGTACTTTGAGTCTGAGGAGAACGTGATGTGATCAATGCTCTCTTTAGTGTAATGGAAACATTCCTCTGGCTCACTCTGCAAAGTGGAGGGATTCAGTATATGAACAGCTCCGCTGACAAAACCAACTGCCAAGTACAATCCTGTTCAGAGACCAAAACACAGCTGTTTACACTGTAGAATGTAATGACAAAAAGTCATGCAGCAAAAATACCGGTCATGCAACAACATGTGTTTCTCTGTAAGTATAATGACTCACCTTGGGGGTCAAAAGTGATGCACTGAATCTGTTCATTTTTCTCAAAGATCCTGCTGCACATCATCACTTTTGTGTTGTAGTTCCACACTTTTAAAATGCCCCTGTGATTGCCCATGACCACAACTGGCTGTTTAGGGTGGCAGGCCACTGCATGTATAGGGTCACAATTCTCATGCAGCAGGATCTGAGAGGTGCCATTCTGTGTATTTACATGTAGTACTGTGGAACTGACTGTGGACACGACAAAGTTCCTTCAGAAAAAGAAAGAACGGCTTGGTTACAACAGTAATCTGTGGGGTTTTCCAAAAGAGAACAGTTTAAACTGAAGGTTTAAGCGATATATTTCTTATACCTGATAATTAAGGGTTTGGCCTCCAGAGTGCAATCTTCTAGGTGTCCCTTTGTACTCTCTTTGGAAAAGGAAATGGAAACAATAGCATCCAGACTGAATTCGCTGTACCAAGTGAGAAGCATGAATTCTTCATCATAAAACTTGATATGGCCTTGAGCGTCACCAGTGACGAAACAGCTGTGACAGCGAATGACACACAACCAAAGAGAGATTACAGACCAGTAAGATGAAGCAACATCAGTCAGTGATGAATACAGCTGGCTCTGGCTACCTGTCAATAACAGTGAGAACAGTGATCGGCTCCTTCTGAAGATTTATGAGCTTGATTCTGTCTCTGGGGAGGCCTTGGTTTGCAGCTAGGTCTTCCAGCACATCCCAGACCACGAGGCTGCCAGCTACAGAGGCTGTTAGGACCTGAGGCTCTCGCCAGTGAAACACGGACCGAGTGAGAAGCCCACCAGCCATGCGCACCGTTTGAAAAGGGTCAGCGGCAGCATCACTTCCACCATTGTCTTCATCAGAGAACTGTAGAGGTCAACAGATACGGCTCAATATACTGTGTTATAAAAACACAAGATTCAACAACTTGTATAAATCTTTTTATGATTAAGTTTACCTTTTTAAGCTTTAGTGCAATGTACTTCAGGTTTCCCTGAGCCTATAAAAGAAAAGCTTATTAATGCAATAAACATATACCTCCATATTTCACAGGAAATAGCTGGACTTACCCTGCTGTAAAATAACACCTGGGTTTGACTGTTGCTCAGCAGTTGAGTGCTATCGTTTGGATTAAAAATGATATACTCCTGAAAGACATTTTAAATTTTTTAATGTTTGATCTACTAGGTATCATATGTATATATATAAAGATAGAAGTGACATTTAAATGTTTAAAGAAGACACAACTTACTTGAAAACCATGTTTAGGATTGATTTCAGTAAACAACAAAGGCTGATCTGTTTCATTTGTCCAATCCCAAACACACACACACTGTGAAAAGATTAATAGGTTGTTACTCATAGAAACTTTTCTCAGGAAGGTAGAAGGACATTTTACAAATACAGTATGAAACAATAATCTTAACCCTGTTTGTGTTTTGTGAACATTGCATTACATTTAACATAACCTTATTATCCTGACCCTAAAAACACTGTTTACTGTCTGGATTCTTTATGTTCAATTCAATCTGTGCATTTTCCAACCATGCTGTCACACTCACTTGAACTTCTTCTGCCCCAAGAGTTGCCAGATGTTTTGTGTCTCCTGAAAACGCCATTGCGATGACCCCCCCATTAGGGTGGCAGTCGAAGAACGTATGCACAGGAATACTGAAATATTTATCACACATGTAGTAAACACTGGGACAATAGGTTTAAAAAATAAAATGATAACGCACGTGGAATCAAAACGATACCCAGAGTAGGAGTCCCATATGATCACAGTGCTTTTCATCCCGTGGTCTGCTGTTGCAATCCAGCGTCTGTCTTCACTGACACACATACATGAGATGGGGCTGCTGTGACCCTGAGAACAAGGAGAATACAGCAGGCTATTTAATGCCAACTCTACAACCAGCATGTTACTATACTATCAAAACACATCCACATCTCCTCAGACTACTCATAGCACTGACTTAATTAAAGGGGCTTCTCTTTATGACACAGTTTTACCTGTAGTATGTGCTGGGAGTTTGTGGTGTGATTGTAAATGACGCCAACATGAGCTCCAGCATAGAGGACCACCAGCTGATCATGGTCTTGCAGACTGGAGACAGGAAGAACGGGATTCATCCCAAATACCCATTCTAGTGACTGCATGAAGAGCAAAACAGCAGTTTTGTTATAAGCCAGTGAAGGTTGTCAGTAGAAATATTGAGATATACTTTTTGTTTTGTCTGACATTGTTCATGAAACCTTCCTGAGTGCTTATGTAGAAGGTCAGCGTACAAACAGTTCCCATTTTGTCCAAATATAAGCATTAAGCATGAGTCATACCAAAGCATGTGTCCTACTAGCAGCTGTCCTCTTTGGGAAGAGTGTGTCCCTGGTTGCAGTGTAGACCTGAGACTGTGTCATCTTGACTTTGTCCGCCTCTGTCTCCCCTCTCCTGACTCCTGCTGGTCGATTGTCCTGCACTTGTTGCTCCTTCACTTGGTCTGTGATGAAAGGCTGGTGTTCCTCGGTTTCATCAGCTGACATGATGTCTAACCACACACTTCACGCAAATAATCAAACTTTTAGACAACTGCGCTGAGCTTTTCCTCCTTGTTCTGACAGGCTGAGGGTGCTAAATAAAAAAAAAAATCGAAAACCCGTCATCATTCTTGCATGATTTTCCACTAATTATTCAAACTTTATCTGTATCTTCACTAAGTTTTTAAGCGTTAGTCTTAAATTAGTCTTAGTCTTCACTGGTCTGTTGTTAAAACACAATCTCGTTACCAAGCGTCCCGTTGCCTAGTTACCGTCAGGCCAATGGAGGACGAGTGAGGGGATGACTTTCCGGTAAGGCCTTTCAACTTAAAAGTACGTATAATCAAAGAAATGTGTCCAAGAGTCCGCTGCAAATGTAGACTTTACATTCACAACACGTTAGAAAACATGATGTATTGTTTAAGTTTAGTTTTACAATCTTTATTACCAACTAAAGAGAGCACGAAGTGTCTATTTAAAAACATGAGCGTGACACAATTACATACAAATTTCATTTCATACAAGCTATTCTTTTTTTTGAGTGGTCATAACCTACGCTTAAAGATTATTAGTAATATGTAAAATAATCCTACTGAACAACATGAAGTTGTACTCAAAGACAACAAACAACAACCTCTTGTCGTTTGGTTACTACATTTTGAAAGTTCCCACCGGAAATTGTGCCATGTCAGCATTGACGACGATTGACTAATGTTTGTGTTGTAGTTCCCAGATTTTACCACAGGGAGGCAGCAAAGAGGTTCTAGCAAGTGATTTGCGGCGTGTAATGTTTGTACATTTAGATCATATAGATTCAATAAACATAGTACAATTTCCAGTGTAGTACATATACTAGAAATACAGTGAGAGAATAAGAAAGATAGTTGTATAATTCGTTGTCAATAACGAATGGACTTTGAGTAAGGGCTTTAAAATTAAAATTAAAATTGTTAAATAAGGCAGATGTTAGGATATTTGCTCTGGTAACCAGATTTAGGGTTTTTTTGCTCAAAGCAGACGTTTTGATTGCAGGTTTGTATGTTTTCGAAAATGATTTTATTTTGATACGAGGCCGTCATACTTTTATTTTGAAAGGTCGACGCGGTCTACCTGTGCCGTTTGTTTCTTCAACACGACGCTTCCGGTTTTAAAGCCATGGAAGCAGCTCGTCTCATGACTTTTAGTTCGCTGGAAATTTACGAAACCTCAGTTGATCTTTTAATCTGTGTTCCAGTCATTTAGGCTTTCAACATTATCGTTGGACAAATAATGAGGAGTTTGTGACGCTGATGATTTCGCCAGCTGACAGGTGAGGAGGCGTTTTAACGAGTGGGACTGAAAATGTGTGGATGTTTTGTTATTAATTGCGAGCTAAAGTGAATCTGTTTAAATATTTAGGAGAAACAGGCTGTGAACTTTAGCCAGTCGACGCTAGCTGACATTAGCCGGTGGTTCCTATCTCCAATCCCGTCAGCTGACAGTCAGCCCCCGGCGAGCTCTTAATCTGGTAGTTAGCTAACAAAGTTAGCTAGCACTCGTCAACTGAGAGTGTTGAGCTTTTAACAAATAAATAATCTAATAAATAACCTGTGAGCTCAGCTGCCTTTTAGTCATTTGAGTTTATTTCTCTTATTGTGCTTCAAAACATGTAAAAAGTGGTTCGCCGGCTTCAGTGAGATTTAGTGACTGATTAGAGGAATTAGAGTCACTTCCTGAAACATTTCAACTGTTTTTAAACTAATACTCATTTTAAAATCCACTGTTTTATGGGTTGTTTCTCCACTGTTTGGGATTTTATCTGCAGTTTAAATTAAAAAAAAAAATGTTTAAAAGCAGAATCTGATAATATATCAGTTTGATATATTAGTTAAACAGATTAATAGTTGGCTGTAACTTTGTAACCTGCTGGTTAGTTTTGACATAAAGATTAATGGCATGCAACGACACAGTGAGTCCAGGAATTAAAAAATACAAAAACTACAAGACGGGAAAAAGGAAAGAAAGCTACAAAACCACAAATTAACAGCAATAGTAAATAATCTAGAAATCACCATCATAAAGAATATTAGAAATGTGTTTGGCTGGCTTATCATGTTCTGTAATGCAGCACAGAGCAGGAGCACGATACCACGTTTAGAAACCCGGCTAAACTGTAGAGCGTGTGAGATTAAAACCACACACTGGACAAACTGAGTTTCCTGTAAAAGTTGACATTTTCTAAGATTAGATCAGACATATTAGAAAATCCTATTTTTGTATGATGTAAAAGTCTTATTTGACTGAACTTTTAAAGTCTTGTTCAACAGGTGGACGTACTGTGTGAGAGATCTCTACAATGTTGACAAGTAAGCAAAGAGGAATCCGGGTTTCTCAGGAGCAGTTGCTCTGCAAGAACTCCTGCGGGTATTATGGAAACCCTGCGTGGCAAGGATTCTGCTCCAAGTGCTGGAGAGAAAGAGCACGTCCAGCTGGAGCCCCGACACAAGACCCAAGGTAGAAACTCCACTCAAAACAATTCAGACTCAACCGAGCGTTCAGACTGACTTGTTGCCTCAAACAAAGGTGTCAGTGTGTACATGGATTGTTTCTGCAGTATTTAAAAAGCAACAGGTGACCAAAGTCAATATAATTTGATTGTCTGAATAAACATCGGAGGACACCACTGGTCCCCCAGCAGACTAAGTCTATAGCAGCATAACTAGCAAGTGGTTCAGAGTCACCTGAGCCAGCTCTATGTACAAACGTTAGCAAAAAGCAAAGTTTTAGGCCTATAACAGACTTTCAGTGTAACTGTGATACTGCGTTTAGGTTGGGATGTCTAATTTGTCCACTCGTTGTAGGCCGAGCAGTGATGGAACTCCTCCCACCTTCTCCAAATTTGAGGAGAAGAAAAACATTGAGAAAGGTCGGCGAATTAGCACCATGAGGAGACTCTTCTGGGGCAGCCCATCACCTCCAAAACGTCAAGGTAGACTTTGCTGTTATGCACTAAACTGGTATCTAGTGGGATCAAATCGAAAACTTTACTTTCTGAATCAGGCTCTCTTGTGATTGGTGTGCTTCACAGTGTTTCATCAAATGGAGCCATTCTGAATAAACGTTTTAGTTTCAATACAGGAATATCTGGAATAACATCCACTTTCTGTCCCTCTAGAGCCTTCTGAAAGCCATACCAATATGTTAAAAGCCTACCAGAACCTGGAGCCTGGGGACTTCACTGGTTTCCTAAAGATACTTCGGAGCCCTCCCTCCCAGCGTTTGCAGTCCCAGTGCACAGCTTTCCTCAAAACAATAGAGGCTTATCATGTAAATATCTGTTTAACATTAAACTTCCTATAACCTTCCATGGATTTATTTTTACAGCTGTTGTGATCATAGATCATTGGCTTTACAGGATCTGCCAGTACAGAAGCAGTCAGACCTTGTGCAGGATTTCTACCAGTCTTTTGCAGAGCACTTTAATGGTGAGTGCAGATCAGTTCAACACCTGTAAGGCTGCTCATTCCGAAAACATGGGAACGTTGAATGTCTTAAGAGTTGTTGTTTTTGTTACCAGGCTTTCCTGAGGAACAGGTCACACAGATAATGGAGCACATAGAGAAGTTAATAATGACACGGTTGCACAAATGGGTTTTCTGCCATGACAGCTGCGATGATGAACAAAAGGACCTGGCTCTCCAGAGACGGATCCGGTAACACTGAAATAAAATATCTTGTGTTTGGTGAACTTTTTTTAACCTATCGAGACCATCTGAGAACCAATGTTTTTACTTTGCAGCTCTTTAAACTGGGTTACTCCACAGATGTTGAGTGTTCCTTTTCCTGATGAAGAGACCACAGTGACAAGCGACCCCTTCCTGCCTGCTATAACAGGTGAGTCACAACCTCAGTACTGGAGGAAAGAGGGTAGCACGGTTAGGGAAACGTGCTTAGTTGCTTTCTGGTAGAACGTTGGATGAGAAAAGTGATAACACAGTGATGACAAACAGTTTGCTGGCTTTTTGTTAACCTAACTGGCTGATATTTGTAGCCTTGTGCTAGACATGAGAAAGGTATTAATCATTTAACTCCAGCAGAAAGCAAATCAAATACATTTCCCAAACTGTTAAACTATTTTCTAAGCTTATAAGAGACTGTTTCACACATGATAAAACATAATAAAAAAGGTCTCAAATGCTTGGATTTAACATTTTATCCCACCTCACATCTTGTGTTTAACAGCCATTATTGAAATGGATGCCAAACGGGCCCCTCAGGACAAACTTGTGTGTGTGACCAAGTGCAGTCAGCATGTCTTTGAGGTGCTCTCCACCTTGAACAGTGAACCTGCTAATGCAGACGACTTCCTGTCAGGCCTGATTTATGTGGTGCTGAAAGCCAATCCACCTCGCCTACACTCCAACATGCAGTATGTGATTCGATTTGGTCTCCCTCACAGCCTGATGGCTGGCGAGAGTGGCTACTATTTTACAAATTTGGTAAGTGGATTTTAAAGTTACTATGCGATCATACACAACATGAGGTTGTGTAACTCGTTCTGCTGATCACTCATGTCTGTGCCTGTGTCTTAGTCTTGTGCGGTGGCTTTCATCGAAAAGCTGGATGGACCAGCACTCAACCTCAGTCCAGAAGAGTTTGACGGCTTCATGCTGCGTCAGTGCGCTCCATATGTAGGCAACAAAAGGCAGCAGGTTGCCAACGACACGCAGCACCTGTTAGAAGAGCTAAAAGGCAGACAGGAGAAGCTGGACCAAGGCGTGGATGCTCTCAGTGCGCAGCTACAAAAGTGGGTTCAGTCTGTTCACTCACAACTGGATGAAGCAACAACACAGTTTGGGTTTGTTCAAAAGGAGATAAGGGCTCAGGATGAACTCTCACAGGCATCTACATCCTCATCTTGTGACGTTTCACCACAGGGGGACGATAAAGATCAGTCAGTGCTAGAGCTTACAGTTGAACATGCAGGTCCTAAAGATACAGACTGTTAGATCTGTTAACAGAAACACTCTGGTTACTTGACTCTTTGTGATTGGTAGCACTAGCTTACTATATGTAGGATGCAAAACAAACACAGATTTACACTTGGTCTTTTAGGTATACCGAGCTAAAATTAATGCAGTCTAATCGCATCCTGCAATAAATTCTCCATGTGGTCATTTTGGAGACATTTCTGTTAAGAATAATAGTCAGAACAAAATAATAATTCTATAGATGAATCAACACTTGTTTTTAACCAAAACTGGTATTTATCACCTATGTGAAGGAAGTATTTAATTATCGGATTGCATCAGTTTTAGCTAGATGTACCTAATAAACCGCCAGTGCCAAATTCTAACTACTAGAAGCTGTGATTTGTAGGTGGGGCGGTTTGAGCACATTGCTGCTTATTGTGTGTCTCTGACCGTGTTTGCCATTTGCACAAACCAGTTGTACATGAAGGAAACGTGGGTATCACATAGCAGTAGTTAATGATATTGTTGTAAATGATGTGCACTTAAACTAAGTATACTGTTTGAGGATGAAGGCTGTTAAAAATACATTCCAAGTTAAAGTATCAAATGTGATTATAAAATAATATTTAAGCACTCAGGGTACACAGCACATGGGGATCATCAGCACACTTGAATGGTGCAAATGAAATATTCACTTCTTTCCTAACAGTGTATACCAATGTGCCTTTATGTTGACTGCTTTGAAATTTAAAGAATATGCTACAGGAGAAAATGCTGTGTAAATACCAGCTGTGGACCACTACAAGTCAGGGTGTGCACTTTGGTCAAATTGTGTTATTCAGAGCTTTGTAACTTCTAAATATATTTTTATTGTCTCTACAATAATGAAATAACTGGTGCAAAGCAAATGTTTCCACCTGTGTAAATGTGCAGACGATATGTGTTGTTTACAGCTGTTGAAAGGTTTTTTGAAGAAGTTAAAGGTTTAATAATGATTGTATTCAGTATCATATTAAAGTTGACTTATATAACTTAACAGTGCGGATTTTTGTGTATTATCTTAAATTGTACTGATGAAAAGTATGTGAATCGTTTGAAATCACATAGTACACTATTATTAACACAAAAATGCAATGAAAAAAAACTTCTATTTATATTATTTCTTTTTGTCTAATTAGTTTTCTCACTTCACCAGTTGGGGGCAGTGGTGGCTACGCTGCCACAAACTCACAAGAAAATATCAGTAGAAGAAGAAGATTCATTGTGAGGTCATCAATCTTCTGGGTCACAGAAGTTGACGTTACACCGGAAGTAAAAGGTTGACTGGAGTAGACATGAAAATGATGAAAGGAGAAAACTGTTCTGGAAACTCGGAAATAACAATGGATGATGTTAGAAATCTTGTTAAAAAGAAAGATGAAATTGAAGAACAGATAAAGGCTTATTACGACGTCTTAGAAGACGTAAGTCATCAGTCATATAATCAGTTAGAGGAACACATGTAGCACAAAGCTAATTCAAGGCTAGCTAAGTTAGCTAAACATGACTTTCTGTTTTTATTTTCTAGCAAGGTGTCGGATTTGAAGGTCCTTTGGTTGATGCAGAGGGTTACCCCCGAGCAGATGTTAATTTATACCAGATCAGGACAGCACGACACAATATTTCATGTAAGCAGCAGCTTGTCTGTTTGGGTAACTGTGTTTATGGCTTCACATAATGTTAGGCAAAGGTTTTTAAATCATTTCATTCATTTGGTTGATAGTTAATGCTGCAGCTGATAAAGGTGGAATCATTTTAAATAGTACACAGTAGTTTGTGATATATGATATATATTATAACTTTTATGTTTATTATCCCGTGTTTTATTTATCTAAATGTACAAAAACACCTGCCAGATAAATTAACTTAAGTAAAAAGAACTTCCAGAAACTAAATATTAGCAGTAAACAAGATGATATGTAGAAAATACAACACACAGAATACAGTTTTTTACTGTTTTTTTGCACAAAAAACATGATTTGACCTGTGTTTTTTTGTCTTTCTTTCTTTGCTTTTTTTTTTCTGAATTGATAATTTAATTACTTTAAAAGTAATACCCTGATCATGTCTTTCAGGTTTGCAGAACGATCACAAGGCCATCATGGCAGAAATAGAAGAAGCCCTGCACAAGCTGCATGCCAGGGAGAAAGCCAAGCGGGAACGTGATGAGGCAGAAGCCCAGGATGAGGCGATGGAGCAGCAGGTCAGCCTACCTCCTCCCTTTGCACAAGTGGATGCTGTCACACAAGGTTCACCTGCCTCCGGAGCTGTGAGTGACATGACCATCTTTTGTATTTGGTAGTTTCAGAGAAGCAATCACAAATTTTTAAAGCGAAGGCTTAGGAATCATCATGTTTTTATCTTCTTTCATGTTCAGGGGCTCAGAGTTGGTGATGAAGTTATTGAGTTTGGTTCAGTGAACACAGGCAACTTCCAGAACCTCCAGAACATTGCTGCTGTGGTACAACACAGTGAAGGGGTAAGAGTAAAAAGTAATCAATCAGCTGGGTTGGAAATCAGATTGTGTTGTTTGGTCATTTGTCACTTTACATGTTTTGTGGTAGGGTTTTTTTTTTTTTTTGTGAAATACACTTTGTTGTCAAAATTCAAACAAAATTTAAAGTTATTTCTGACGTCTTTGACATCGCAGTTAAAATGACTTATTTTATACAGACTTTTTTTGTCAGAAGTAATTTGCCCTCGTATATTTATTTCTTATTGTAGCATTAACGATGACTCTAGAGTACATTTTACTAAACTGACTTATTATCTAGAGTTTAAACTGTGTCATCGTGTCCTTCTGTAGAAACCATTACGTGTCACTGTCCTCCGGGACGGACAGAAAATTCAGATGAGCCTGACTCCACAGCGATGGTCAGGCAGAGGTCTGCTGGGGTGAGTGTTACAGGCACAATCATGTGTTTGCATTTGAACAGATTTGCTTAGCATGCATGATTCATTATCTAAATAGCTGTTTGTTGTATTAGGAGTAGTATAAAGTGGTTTACATCACTCAACAGCCTATCATTGCTCTTTTCCAGATGCAACATTGTTCCAATTCATCGGTGATCATCATGGCGCGCAGAATTTCCATTCAATTACATTATTCCTGGAAGGTTTCAAACTGATTTTCGACATACTGCACATTTTTTAGTGTCTAACTATAATTGAAACAATTCTCTTGATACAACTTGAGACTTCAGAACAGGTTTTGTGAAAATAGTGACAAGTAGTCCGGGTTATGGAATGATAGGTAAATAAAACACTGCCACCTTCTACTAACTCCGACACAGGGAAACAACTGACTGTCAGTATTTAGAGGAACATGAATGTGCTCAGCAAATGTCACTACAATTATCTTATTTCAATATTTTTCTACATCTTTTGTGTGAGTGGTGTTTTTCTCTTAATGGAGCACTAAAGAAAATAAAAACATCTGAAGTTGTTGAAATATCTTGCAGTGATCTGATGTGAACTACTATCAATAAAGGCTTGTTATCGCATCTAATGAAAAAAAAACATCAAATGTTGTGTTAATGTGATACATTTTTCAAGATTTTCTTTAAATTTAAATGGAAACAATTCCACAGCTATAACAAGCTGCTTTTCACATTTATCTTGTGGCCTCGAACACGACCTTTAGGTTAGAATCACCTAGACGAAACAGCTCAAGTATGTATAAATGGTTTAAAATATGAGCAGTAAAATGCTGCTTACAACTTCTAAAACATAAATGGTAAAATATTTCCAAGAATCTAAGCAGTCATAAGTGTTCACACTATAATGACAAAGGCAAAAAGCAGTGTAAAAAACGTGGGATTGTTTTATTATATGAAAAATGTCAAATGTTTTCTTTACAAAGTAGTAACCTCATTTACAAATTGACTGATTTTTCATTTGTCGTGATGGTATGAAGTTGACCCTCTAACAAAGAAGCTGAAATGATCAAGTAAACAAGTCAATAATCAGCCTTTACAGTCAAGTCAAACTACAGCAGAAGATGTGGTTCAATCTGAACAACAAAAAAAGAAACTAAATGGACTATATTTGTATAACCCTGAGAAAAATCACGTGGCTTGCTTGAGTTTCTTCTTCTTGGGCTTGACCATCTGTGGTAGCTGGATTTTGAAGGCAGTTCTAAAAGAAAGATTTTAGATCACAATGATGTAAACAAACTGCATAGTTGTATATGTATATAAGTAGTGTGCAGGGGAAATACTTTTGGTTTGAAGATTGATGTGGAAAAGATAGAATAATACAATATTTTACAATAATCATTTAAAAAGACTTACTCGCAAGTTGTACAGATGGGGCTGAAGTTGCAGAATACTTCAAGAGATGACAACACAAAGTGAATAGAATGTATAATTTTTCCATTTCGGCAAAGATTGTATATATTTCTTAAGAATCACACTTACTCGAGAGACAAACTGAGCAGACGTAACCAATCTCAATGAGGTTACGATGACAGAAACACGCAGCTCTGTAGTCGACGTGTGCAGGCGGCGGCAGCACCAGCTGCGAACGCTGCTCGCAGTCGGGAAGGAACACCCACTGTTCAGAAAACGTCGTCATTAACTCAAAGCTGTTTTTACTTATGTGGTTCATTAAATTCTTAGAAATGTGGAAATGTATACCGCACTCTCACCAAAAGATATTGTGCCAGGGAAAGCTTCTGTGGTATCTTGACGTATAATCCACCAGTTATGTCACAAGCCTGAAACAAACGAACAGCTGAAGGTAAAGAAACTTCAGTATCTGGGTTATGGGGGCACAATACAGAGAAGGATCACTACATCTATGGCTGATGTATATATACAATTACTGAACAGCAGCTTATGTGCTACCTGAATTACAATAAGACGTTTGCTGTTCTGTGACAAAGATAATAACATATACCTGCTGAAGGAGACCCGAGTCGGAATCCAGCACACAAGCATCTATGAGGATGTTCTGTATTTCAATACAAACACAAAGTGATTATTCAATTAAAGTTTAAAAAAAAAACGGAAGAAAGATGGTACAGCAAAAGTTAGATTTATGATTTTACCTGCTTCTGTGCAGCAAAAATCACATTCATGAAGTTCATGTACTGGCGAGCACAGTCTTCAGCTGCTTTTATCACCTGTCCCGTAACATAAATAGAGAGTGTGTTTAAAGTCGAGTGAATTAAACTGTGCTAATGAAGTTAGACTATTTAGGACTTACCAATATTCTTGATTTAATCTCCTGTCCAACTAAAAAAAAGAAGAAAAAAAAAACAATAAAATAAAGCAACTTTAAAGGAAAAAAGCCTTAAATCTAATACTGAATAATAATAATAATTACCTTCCAGCTCTTTTGAGACCCTGTGAATATCTGAATATTAAAGGGTTAAGGACAAAACACAGAAAAAGAATACAAATGAAGCCAGAGGAAGACAGATTAAATTATTTTATCACTTGTCACAATGTGAAGATGCTCTTTACATTACAGATTATAAATGAAAGTTAAAGTGAGCCCATGTGAAACCAAACGCATTTCAGTGAAAGGATACAGCACAGAGCTTTGGCCAGGGACCCCGCTAACAAAGTATCTGTTGAATTTGCGCTCACTTCAGCTGTAATCACAAAAAGATGATCATTCATTTTCCAAAAGTCACAAACAGTTCAGTGAGGTTAAAGTCTGAATACTGACAGAGAGTAGCTCACAAAGTAGTAATCAGTCAATGCAGTACAATCTGCAGTATACTGTATTTTTTGGGAATATTATCCATATAAAAACAGGCAGTTACTGACTTTTTGACATAATATTCCTGATTTCTTCAGCAATAATGTTATTGCCGACGGAAAGGAGTTCGTATTTTCCATCTCCACTGGAGGCTGCGTCATCTCCACAGCTGTCCCCAGATCGACAGCTCTTACTGGGATACAGGAAGTGACTGAAATGCAGTAAGTGGGAGAATATAATACAAATATAAAACTGGCACTGGCATCACTGTTTAAGCTGTTAATACTCTGAATCAATATGTAAGCAGCATTTTACTGCTCAGACTTTAAACCATTTATACATACTTGAGCTGTTTCGTCTAGGTGATTCTAACCTAAAGGTCGTGTTCGAGGCCGCAAGATAAATGTGAAAAGCAGCTTGTTATAGCTGTGGAATAAGTGTAGCAGAGTAGAAAGAACCAATGTTTCCCTGTGACACTGAATAGAATTAGAACAATATGGAAATACTCCGCCACCACTGGAAACCATAATATGAAGTTACCTGTCCTGACAGTGGCTTGCGATGACAGCCAGCTTGTTTGTCCTGGCCATGGCCACGTGGGAGTTTCCCATCACCATCAATGCATCCAGACACTTGGACAGGGTGAACTGGACAGAGACAAGAGGACAGATTTAAAATATTATTCCTATTATGTTTAATTAGTAACTCCAGAAACTGACTAAATCTGCTTTTTTTATATGTTGATAAAGGGCAGGATTCACAATACACTACATAATTATAAGTTGCACTGTCAGGGACTTTCCCCTATGGATCTCAGGAGGAATATCTGCTGCATCAGTGGCAGCTAAAACGGATCCAAACAAATCAAAGAAACGAACTAGTACCTCTGGCTCACGCTGAGCTTGCAGCCCCCACCATATGGGATTTACATCCACGACGATGACCAGCAGGTTAATTTCATCCTCTGCACACAATTTGTATTTAATGTTTTAACGGTGTCACAGTGAATCTTAGTGTCACTATAAGTCAAACTGACGAAGACGTAAAGTTACCTGAAGCCATCTCTGCAGGATCTGTCGTTGTTGTCCTTTGGTTTTATCTTGTGTTACCGTCCGTCTACAATCTGAAATTTTACACGGTATAAACGAATTTGTGAGCAGTCTGGATTACCAAAACATGTGTAATTTAACAATAACCTGTTACATTTATGAACATACGATCAGTAGCTGCTAACATCTCCCCACAGCAGCATACTGAGGCTTCGTGCGTCATCAGGATGCGACAACAAACACCGCACGCCGCACTGCTGCCGCCCAGCGTTTGTCTGCTGAACTGCAGAGTGAGAGTTTGCAGCGTTGCACCTGATCAGACCTGATTAGGAACTACTGGTATCTTTTAAATATGTATAAGTAGCAACAGAACAATGTAAAAACATGAAATTCTATTTAATCCTGTATTAAAAATGCATGAGATAACACTTTACTGTACTGTACTAAACTAAATAGTGTTTCATCATTTTAGATCACCCCAACTTGAAACTATGAAGTGCTTTGTTTATTGTAATAGAATATAGTTTATGCACAAACACTGAAATAATTTTCCTTGTAATATTGATTTATCTTGCAATTACAGTTAGAATTTGTAATTTACTGTTGAATTGCTTGGTGTATAAAATGTCTAAATCTGAGAAAAGTCTCATTATTGCACACGTTAAAATTGCTTGGCTCAAAGATATTCAGTTTACAGTGAAATAATACAGAGAATCTTCATCATTCTCCTTTAATTTCACAGCACAACTCAATAGAAACTCTGTACAACACATACAGTAAGTTAATCCTCACTAGGTCATCCCTCTGCATATACCAAACATTTATACATAGAATATTACATTCTCAACTCAACTCAACTCAACCTTATTTAAACTAGCCCTTTAAAAACAGCTTTGGCTGACCAAAGTGCTGTACACAGTTAGTCAAAAGAAAAACAAGCAATTAAGACAATACTTAAAACAATGAATAATAAAAAAGATGACAATAAAAACAAAAGAATAAAACAAAGGAACAAACACAGAGTCTTCATGCTGAATTAAAAGCCAGAGAGTAAAAATAAGTCTTCAAGTAAGTTTTAAAAATGGACAATGAAGGTGCCTGCCTAATGTGCAGTGGTAGGCATTCCATAATTTGGGTGCTGCAACGGCAAAAGCTCTGTCCCCTCTAGGCTTCCGCCTTGACTTTGGTACTGTCAGGAGGAGCTGGTCAGCTGACCTGAGAGACCGGGAAGGAGCATAGGGGATAAGTAGCTCAGCTAGATAAGTGGGGGCAAGACCATGTAAAGATTTAAAAACAAATAAAAGCATTTTAAAATGAACTCTAAAATGCACAGGCAACCAGTGGAGAGATGCCAGGATGGGAGTTATGTGCTCCCTTTTTCGTGCCCCAACCATGAGACGAGCAGCTGCATTTTGGACCAGCTAGAGACGTGCAATGGAGGATTGATTTACACCAAAATACAGTGCATTACAGTAATCCAGCCGAGATGTAATAAAGGCATGGATTACTGTTTCAAAGTGCTGACGTGTTACGAAAGGCTTTACTTTAGCCAGCTGCCTAAGGTGGAAAAAGCCAGACCTTATGACTGCACTAATTTGACGATCCAATTTAAAATCACAGTCCATCTTAAAACCTAAGTTTGACACAGTCTGCATCTCAAACTGTGCCAAAGGGCCAAGGTCAACCAAGGAGGGTTTACCGAGGCCATTTGGACCTATCAACATCACCTCAGTTTTTGTATTGTTGAACTTTAAAAAACTTAGGGCCATCCACTCCTTAATGTCATCAATGCAAGACAGAAGTGATTTTACGCAGAAGTCATCACTTTTCTTTAGTGGCATGTAGATTTGACTGTCATCAGCATAACAATGAAAAGAAATACCATGCTTCCTTAGGATGGAACCCAGAGGAAGTAGGTAAAGGGACATAAAAAAGAAGTTTCTGCATCTAAATGAAGCAAAACAATGCAATCTAAATTGCAGTGTGTTCAGTGTTGTGGATAAGAATTTCCCCTTGGTGACAATAAAGTCAAAGTAAAATATTTCTCTTTGTCTATGCCAAACAGAAGCACTGACAATGTCAATAAATGTCACATACGCAGCACTTATCCTATAATATCCATAATCTTGCCCTGAAATATGTATGCATTTTTATGCATTGTTAGCTATTTCCCCTTGGCAATCATAGACTTTCAGAGAAACATGTTTACTGATAGTTTTTTATACATTTATTATCTTGACAGATTCATAAAGTTTTCTCTCTGAGGTAAAACCAAATGTTCCTTAAGATATTCAAATACTTTAGGTTGTGTGGTCCAGAGTATCCAATTATTTCTTGTTCTTGGGATTTGACTGGGCCTTAAGTAAGAAAGTCCTGTATTTCTCAGTCTGGTAGACATCTGACTCGATGGCCTCACTGGAGTTGTTCAATGTTACGTAAACATCCCCGTTGACTTCTGTGATTTTGTGAATCCTCTGTTTGACACCCTTGGAGCACCAGTGAGTCCTCAGGGGTTTGGCTGTAGGATTATCCACAGCTTGATAAAGCCCTTCCCCTTCTCCTAGCGTGATCTTGTACTTGTGCCACGGACACACGATGCACATGTGTCCATTAAACTCCTAATGATGGGACAGCATGAAGAAGATAAGGAAACGAATAGTAGAAGCTGTAAAGACTGCAAAGTTATTATAAGTCTTGAACAAGAGCTAATAAAATTATTAGCATTAATTATTAATTATAATTATTAGACTCAGATACAGTAATTTACAATGTGTATGTCAGATCGAGAAAATAATGGACAACTAACCTCAATGTCTCCATACTGCAACGGGCCGCCTGAATCTGTACGTTAAAAAATGTCATTATGCACAGCAGTGTTTTTTGATCAATGTTTCAAACACTTGATGAGGCAACTGAAGTGTTGTGTGTTTTGTCAACACAACAACGCCCAAACACTCAGAACTTACGGTAGCAGCGCGTGTCCATTGCATGAAGCTGCCCCTGGTGGTGCACAACCAGTACATCTCTGCATCTATTCACCAGCATAGTCATGCGGCCGGCCTTCACAATGTCTTCCTTCTTCCCAATGAAATGGGAGTCAGGAGGATGAGAACAAGAGGAGGCAGGGGGAGGGGAAGAAGATGAAGCCTGAGAAGTCTCCTCTTCGGAGGACATGTTGACAGCAGGGTTCCTAGTAATACAACATATATACAGCGCCCTCCTTAAACAACAAATGTTTGTCAATTTTCATATGAAATTCACAGTTTGAGATTAGTAATAAAATAAATAATCATATTCTTAAAGTGAATATTCTCAGGCTTTATTTTAGGGTATTGTATCTTATGCATTTTGATTTCACTGTGTAGAAATTACTCCAGTGTTTAACGACAGCTCCACCATTTCAGGACACAGCAAATGTATGTAAATAAAAGGAAAAGTCTTTTGCTCCTTGTTGCATAGATTTCACAGTTCAGACTATACATGTCTGACAGAGACTTCACAGACAGGTCTACAGGACCTGTCAGCCACAACAGACAGGAAAAGCATACAGCACAGGCTGATCACCATCCATTTCCATTCATCTTATTACTACACTGCACTTTAAAAGCACGAAATACGAAATTAATCAAGCCAAGAAGTCATTAATCTAAATACCAAAAGTTGATTGTGAGTTTGTATTTTCATTTTTGAACTGTACTTTCACATTGGGTGATAAGGTGATGAGATGCATGAACATTTAGACAGTATTTTATCCTAACTGTCCAATCGAAACATTAAATTAACCCACCTTTATGTGAACATGTTCATATTGTGTCTGGTTACATCTCTGTCTCCAGGCCCTGCTTGCTGGATGGGTCTGGTAGCCTGGCAACCGGTCGCTGATTGTGCTAACTTGGCTACATACCGGAACATGAAACTGAATCTAAAATTACACACACGAGCGTGTGGGTGCTGTATCTATATCAAACAAGCCAATTATAACAGTTTGGACATGTTTCTAAGTATAAAATTGCAGATTAAACCTCGTCAGCGTTACAAGAAATGCTGGTAACTGGAACGTTTGAGGAAACGCACATGTTGTGTGTTACGTTCAAAACTGTCCCCAGTGAAACAAGGACTGAGGAGATAACATGTCCGCCTCCTCCTCGTCCTGTCGGTTTTACTTAGAGACTGTGCATGTGTATGCATGAAGGTATATCACAAACGAAACATATATATTATAGTTGATCAATACTGCAAAATGTTTTCTACTAAATTATATATATATATGTTTATTCTTCTGTCAGTAATAAAAAATAAAATCTCTGTGAGTGGTAAGTTTCCAACTCTCCGTGCAGTCTGTAGTAAAACCCGCACAGTAAATGTCTGAATGGTTTAGTCTGAGAAGGCTTTTTGTCTTAGCAGCTTTGCATTAATCCCTCTGAGAGCTTATCTCTGTCTTTCATGCTGAACTGAGCGTAATTTTAACCCGCTCTCCTGAAAGTCTACATCCAAGTCTTAATTTCTCAGTTTAATGTGTTGATTTCTGCATCCTGTGGATCCGCCTGAACACAAGTTGCGTGTTCGCCTGCAGCGTCCTCGTCGTTATGGAGATGTTCTCTGTGTACGGAAATAGTGATACTGCTCCTCAACTTAGTAAAAAATTCATGCATTGTGTCTGTTCACTTTGCTCCTTCAAATAAACCGCAGTGGTGTTGTTGCTTGAAATGAGTTAATCTGGTAAGTTTTTTTTTTATTGATGTTTATTTTAATAGCTAGCTTTAGTTTCAGACTTAATAGATTTACAGTTTATGATGCATGCATAAAACTCTTTAAACAGCCTTTCAATCACTGTACAGTATGTTAATTGTATAGATCTCCACTTTTCCTTTTATGTTTGGGTTATGGGTTTGTTCTTCCTCACTTGGACAGGTGGAAACCCCTGAAATGTAAATGCATTTAGAATTTGATGCAATGTGAAATCCTCTTCCTTAAAATTCAATTTGCAGAATTAACAGATATGGCATAAAAGCCCAACATCCATGTACTGTATGTACTTGTGCTTCAGCCTGAGGGAAATATTGATCTCTACCACTTGCCCTTCCTCTGAGTGAAATTAGAGGCAGAGTACTGTTTCATCAGCAAAGTAATGAACAGTGCTCTGATCCGATGTATGCATATGAAAACAGTCTCACTCAAGTGCCATAGGGTTGCAGCTGCCAACCAGTTTACAGTTGCTTGCCTGTGTCTGCTATATTTATCATATTTGCTGTGATACAGAAATGTCTGACATGACTGCACTGTGCCTCCCTGGCTTCATCCTGTCAACGTGTTAAATTTCAGCTTGTCCCATGCTCCCCTTACTACCACAACAGTGCAGTGTGGTAGTAATGACACAGTCACTATTCACTGTGTATCATTCTTTGACATGCAGTATAGTGGGAAAAGCATTGGATAGAGCAATGTGGCTGGAGTAGGGAGCTTCTACAGTATGGAATTGTTTTGAGTTGTTTCCTCTGCAGATTATAATTACTTTCTTTTTTTGTGACAAAGTAATGGAGAGACTAAAGCGGCGTGTCTACAACGATAGGTGGAGTGCAGTTAAAGACGAGGTGAGAGAAAAAGAAAGGGAAGAAAGAACACTTTGCCTCTATGAGTGTCTCAGAGCGGCTGGTCTACAACAACACTATGCTAGGTAAGCACACTTACTCACAGGACATCGTAACTCACACTTGTCCTGTCTTCTCTGCCTACAACTGTCTGTCTACGGTCATTTCAGGTTTACATCCATGGGAGTGTGTCGTGCAGCACACCTTTCAGCACTGACCATGGAGGACTATCCCATCCTGGGAATCAACACTATGGAGGACAGGACTCGACTCTTCCATCTGGTTCAAATTATCAAAACTGACCTTGAGCATGATGATGATTATGATGATAAAGGCTACACTGTAGTGGATAGTAGTTTTACTTACGATGCCTATAGAGATCCTCATGAAGATGCATATAATGATGAAGAAGACAACGGTGCCGTTGTGAATAATATGACTGCAGCTTTATCATGCGTGCGCAGACAGCTTGATTTCAGTTGTGAAAATACTGATCATCAGAACCTACTTTGTCATCGCAAAGGCACTGTTCATACATATGAAAGTCATAATAGAACTCATGGTCCAGTCCAGGGCAAAATGTCAACCATACCTGTGCAACTTGAGCTTGAGAGTAGAAATGCTGTGGTGTGTGCCTCCAAAGGGAACAACAACCACAGGACAGACCTCCGTAGTCATTTGTCTGATCACCGCACAAGAGAAAACACAGAGCCAGACAATACAGGAAGCATTTCCTTGTACAATTCTCACACCAGATTATCATCAACATGTGTCTCATTCCACGAACCAAAACCCAGGCCTGCAACAGTGACATCAAAAAGGTTGAACAATAAACCCAGAAAAGGAATCTCAAGGAAGGAGAAGCTCTGGACAGACAGAGACAGTTATGGGACTTCTAGGCACACGTCTAAGCCAAAACCTGTTTATGAATCACAGAGAACAGCTGGCTACAACTACGGACTACCACAGAGTTCCCTTCCTGCATTAAACAAAAAGTGAGTAGCAGCCGTTTGTATTGCTCCCTATTATCAAATGAATATTTTAATAATAAAAGCTATAATTTGTTTATTTGTATGATTGTGTCTCTTTGTACTATGAAGTTTGCACATGAGCATCGTTTCCTCTGGACATCGTCCTCCCACTGTTGACTGCGATCGGTGAGTGTGCATTTGTGTGTATGTTCCAGGCGAGCTGGGGACCAACGGATCAGTGTGTGCGTGAGGAAAAGACCTCTGACGCATGCAGAGAGCAGGAAAGGAGAGGCAGATGTTGTGACAACGCCAGGTGGAGAGTGCGTGATTGTCCATGAAGGCAAAGAAGCCGTGGATCTAACCCAGTACATATTACAGGTGAATGTCCAGATATGATAAGTGTTTAAGTGCTGCCTTATTGTTACTATAGCTATTACTGTTGCTTGTTTTCCTTATTTTACACCTTTGTGCTTGCTCTTTTGCCAATGCAGCACAGATTCTACTTTGATCAGGTTTTTGGGGAAGACAGCTCCAACGAGGAGGTCTATCACAGAACAGCATATCCTCTGGTACAGCACATGCTCAGTGGGTACGTTAGCACTGTAGTGGTCATCGTACAATTATTTATATTTGAATGTAGTCAAATGAAAATGTTTTGATGTTTTTGTTTGTTTGTTTCTGGGAATCTGCGCTTCCTAATTATATTTGTGTTGTGCATGTCCTTAGAGGCAAGGCCACCTGCTTTGCATATGGCCAGACAGGTGCAGGGAAGACACACACCATGTTGGGTTCATCCCCTAGGAGACCAGGGTTGTACGCTCTAGCTGTCCGGGATATTTTCGCTCACCTGTCCGACACACACACATACTCACGCCTACTGGTGTACGTCAGTTTCTTTGAGATCTACCGCGGTCAGTTGTACGATCTGTTGGACCACAGGAAAAGGTGTGTACTTGTGCAAAATTAGTGAAAATGAACAACGTGATATTTCTACGTATTTAGTTTAGTATATCATTTAGTGTAAGTATTTTATTATTTTATCAGTTTCATATTAGTGTTATATTATCACAGATTTCTTCCTCTTAATCTCTCATTTCGTTCCTCTTGTAGGTTATTTGCCAGGGAAGATGGCCAGAAGGTGGTTCACATTGCAGGGCTGCGTGACGTCAGAGTAGATTCGGTCAGCTCACTGCTGGAGGTTTGTGAACTTCTCCTTTAGTATAGTATCTAATGTCTTTTATTAATTTCAAAATGAGTTTCAATTTCACTGAGTAGTACTTATGGTACTTTAGTATGCAGTAGAATACACCAGGAGGTATACATGTTAACAACAAATGTACCTAGAACCTCAGCTCTGCTAATTCTATGCTTACGTCTTCACAAATCTACCAGCAGACTTTTTACTTGTGTTGTAGTCACTGATTCACAGACTGAGTCTACTGATTTCTTTGAATATCTTTTAAATCCTTAGTCTCTCTCTCTCTCTGTTCTCTGTTCGGCTGCCTTCTTTGCTGGCCTTACAAAGGTGATTTCACAGGGTATGGGGGTGCGTACACAAGGGATGAGTGGAGTGAACCCACTCTCTTCTCGTTCTCATGCTCTGCTTCAGATTCAGCTTAGAGGTCCAAACCAGCACATAGCTGGCAGGTGAGTGACAGCATCTGATCTGTTTTATTCTCTTGTGGGTTCATTATGGTATCGATTCTTTCTCAGAGTTTTGTGATTTCTCCTTAAATCATTACTGGACTGGTGTATGTAGTAATGTAAATGAACTCACTGTAAAATGGTGTAAAATAACCAAACTGATAAAGATGTGCATGATTCATGTGTGTACCCGTAGAATGTGGTTTGTGGACCTCGCAGGAAGTGAGAGGGCATCTGACACCAAAGAGCCAGACAGGCAGAGTCGTATGGAGGGAGCTGAGATCAACCAGAGTTTGTTGGCTGTAAGTGTCAAACACAAAAAATAAAAAATATGTGTGAACATATGATTAGGATTTTACATTATATTCATTTGTATATGTTGTTTTTCCTCCTCAGCTAAAAGAATGTATTAGATCCCTCGATCAAGAGCAGTCGCACACACCTTTCAGACAGAGTAAACTTACTCAGGTAGAAAGACTTCAGTATTTCAGCTATTTTCAGTATTTCAGTTGTGAGTACTAATGACAGAAGTGTGTGTAAACATCATGACTGATGTGTCCAATTTGATCAATAAAGTCTTCTGTGTTTCATATTGGACTGTTTTATTCTCATATTCCCATTCTAGGTTTTGAAAGACTCATTTGTTGGTGACTCAATGACGTGCATGATTGCCAACATTTCACCTGGTCACTTAGCCACCGAACACACGCTTAATACGCTGAGATATGCTGATCGGTAAGTATTTTTTAAATTTGTGTATGAATGAGTAGGTATAAAGGAGAAATCAGTTATTATTTCAATCATCTGAGATGTTATGTTTACTTCATTTTCATAGAGTGAAGGAGTTAAGGAGACAAGGAGCAGTAAGAGGAGGAAGAAGAGGCAAGACATTACCCTCTCCCAAACATAACCTATCTTACAGCAACAGCAGTGGTGGCACCCGAGGGAAAAGTCCCCCTAAGAAAGCAAAATTAGGGAGGCAAAGAGAGGAGTTTGGTCCCACATCGCCTACCACAATGATGCCCACAGGGGAGGCAATTCTCTGCTCCACACCCAAGAACAGCACATGGGGAGAGGAAACAAGTCCAAGGGGCATTAAAAGTATTGGACTTGAACATATTACACCAGTTAGAGGTTGGTTGGGAACAGTTGATAAGAGAGAGATGATGGAGAGAAGAGGTGAACAAAAAGATAGAGGAAGGGAAAATAAAAGGACTGACAGTCACTCTGTGACCAGGGCAGGACTAGTGCTGGGACAAACAACCAGTGAGGGAGTAGTCCCTAAAGGTAATTTATCTTTTACTCGAAGGAAATCTGTATTCTCTCATAGAGAAAAAGAGCAGAACCAGCAAAGCACCATGAAAGTGGAAAAAGAAGGGGGACGAAAATGGATAGAACGACAAAGGCAAGTGAAAAGCAGCAGAGCCACGTGTAGGGAAGTAGAAATGCAAAATGACAGACATGTGAAAAAGGCTGACGAAAAAGATAAGGAGAAGGAGAGGCATCTGAGATGGTATCATGAGCAGCTGCAGCAGTTCATGCCCTCATCTGGCCATCTTCTCTCACCCTCATCCTCTAATCAGGCATCTCTCTGTTCCCCTGTTTCTCCATCTTCCTGTTCCTCTCTCCAGCAATCTCCTCCCCTGTCACTTTCTGCCCTAATGTATCACAGTTTGGAACAAAGTGATGATAACAGAGGACCGTTTCCTTGTCCCAGTGATGAGCTTTGCCTGCAAAATGAAACCTCTTCAAGCTACAGGAACAATAATGATGAGAACGCTCGTGGTGATTCTGATGGTCTTGGTGGAGACTGGAGGCTGCATAGGGAACGAACAGGGGCGAAATTTGGACAACACATGGGTGAACGTGAGAAGAGGGAGCCAGTGAAGACAACAGGCGAAGCTAGAGCAAGGAAGGATGATAAGAGGACAGCTGGGGTGGAAGGGGGAGAGGGGAGGTGGGCTTGGGTAGCAACAGAGACCAAACACCCACATAGGATGACAGGTGCAGTACAAAATAATGTTGAGGCACAGGTGCTTCACAACTGTGATCCAGAACCCGAAAGAGAAGTGGACGAAGAAGGACTGACTGCCTCGGATGTCCCAGCTGATGGACTGTGGGGCACCGAAGAGGGAGGGGGAGCTGACAGCTGCAGTTTAGTCAACGCGTACAGCAACGACAGCAACAGTCTCTTAAATCACTCTTCTTTTGAGTCGCCCCATCAACGAGCCCCAGCAGAACGACCCTTCTCTCCAACCTGTGAACATATCAATATACTCCTGACTCCTGAATCAAAACATACTAGATGCAACGTCCTGACTTTGCAAAATACGTCACAGGCAGGGTTATCGAGCAGCTGTAGAGAGAAAGAACAATGGGTCGCTACTGATGCCAACAGACAATTTTCAAATGCTCCGTCAACCACACAACCTCTGACTATGTCCATCACACAGACTGAATGTAAAAAATCTGCTAAGCCCCTTAACAAATGTGGACACACTCCAGAAGTCAAACTTAAAATGTCTGTTTTACCTCAAGATGAGACTTATGCAGATTCTCTTAGCTGCATCATGGACCCTCTTAGCGTCTCCTTGCTTCAGGTGGACCAACAGGTCGCCACAGCCTCGTTCCTCCAAGGGGATCAGGACAAAACCTCAGTGAGCTTAGAGAAGAATAATACGGGAGAAGATAGCAGATGGAAAGTGGAAGAAGATAATCTTACATGTTCAGAGATGATGGGGAATGAGGAGCCTCTTCTGGAGCTGCTTCAATCGAAGACTCAGTGTCCACTCATCCCTGACACTGTGACGGTTATTAATCACACAGAGCAACGAAAAGAAATGTGTTGTGCCAAATATGAACACTGTGGAATGGGTAAGTGTGAATTTTCGGAGTGTGTTTGTTAACCAGTACTCAAAATGTTCATGTGAACAAATCTTTATTCTGTCCAGGTAAGGAGAAACATCATATCCCTGAGGTTAACTCTGGATCATCCAGCTCAAACAACCTCAGCCCAAACTGTGCCGTACAATTGCCACCACAACATGCTCACAAGATGTACAGCAAACGTGCCCTGGCCATTTCAACACAACAGGCACAAAGTGTCATGGGCCACTTGAACACAGTGCCAACCCAGTGTCACACAGTGCATTCACACCATGTTAGGGACTCAAACTGTTCACTTAAGCCAAACAGTCCCACACAGTCAAAAAGTCAAGAAAGCACCAGCAATCAGCAAATTAGACCCATAATCCATCTGTCTACATTGAAAGACATGGATCATGCTCAGTAAGTACCAGAATTATCATGATCTTGTTTACATAATTATCCTAAATAAGCAATATTGGACATTTGGTCCAGTTTTAACATTTCAATCTTGATTGGTAGAGACCACTTAAAAATGTACTGTGTATTTTGGAGTAATAGAGTTATCACTATTTGGAGGTTATTAGTTGGAATAAAGTACACTGTTTCTAACCAAACCCAACTTTAGGCGGTCTGTTGTCCGGGCCCATTGTGAGCAGCGAGAAGAGATGGAGGTTTTATGTCATAAAGAAGGAGTACTTCTGTGCCAGCAACCTGATATGGTCAGAAAAAATAATAGATTGTTGTTTGCTAAACTGCTATGTCACCACAAAAACATGTAATCATATTTTAAAGTGAGCCCATACATTCTGACTGCCCTCACCCATTATGTCTTTATGTTACAGGCATTTAGGGAATATATCCAGAAACTGGAAGATATCATGGAGAGAAAGGCTCAATGTGTCCACAGCATGAGAGCTCAGCTGCAGCCATATCTGATGACCAGTCATTTGAGCCAATCACACAACCATGGAGACCATAATAACGATTCACAAATTTGAATTTAGTAATTAAATAAGCAAGAGGTTGCTGTTTATGAACTGGCCATATACAGTTGACACCTCTAAATACAGTATGAGTATGTTTATTATACATACTAAGTGCTCTTAAATATCACTTCTTAAGTATTTAAGTATTTAAGAGGTGATGGGCATCTGATATATATTAACTTATGTGTGTGACATCTAGAATTAGATGACAGTTCTCTTGAGGCAACTACCAATGTATTTTTTTTACCATGGAGACATTTTATGTAGAATCCTAATATTTCTGTTTTTATGTGTTCAGGTGTGGGATTGTTTGAATCATAATTTGTTAAGTTTTTGTTATGACGCATGGAAGATTAGTATTTAGAAATTAAGTTATTTTAAAAGCTTTAATTTATGTGCTGTGTTCTATACCTTTTACGTCAATCTAAGGCTGTATGCAAACCCAGGAGTTTTCCTTAATATCAGATGGTTTTGACAACACTTTTTCCTCAGCTAGGGACTTCCATTGTTTTCCTGGTGTTAAAATCTGCTATTGTTGGCTTTTTGCCATGAAAATAACATGGAAAAGATCAAATGAATTTTTGAGACATCGTCTTTGTATTAGATTTGATTGTGGCTGTTTTGTGTCTTGATTTCAACTTTATGCACACTATGGTACACTTGCTAACCTACTTTGAACTTAAGTTAAGGACGCTTATTGAGGTGTTTACTTGGCAGCTGTTTTCCAGTGCTAATAGTTTTGTAATAAAAAACAAAAACAAATTGTAGGCTACATTTTTGTAGTAATTTGTGATGGAATTAAATTTGCTTGATGATCAAATTGTGTCCTGTAAAATATTTATATTCAGACAACTGTGTTTGAGGTACACAAAGCGCATATGTTATTTTTATCCTATATTTATATTGTTGAATTGCCATCTTTTATTATGTAAATCCAAGCCTATAGTCTATCCACATACTGTACATCATAGTTAAGACTAAAAGAGTGAACAAATTAAAACACAGTGCAAATGTATCACTTTTGCTAGTACTATTAGATTTACTCTTTCATTGTAGTTAAGTACCATTTTAAGTACTTTTACTTGAGTATTTCCATTTTATTTAACTTTTACCCCGAATTTTGAACAATTTTTCTCCTTGACATTTATCTGACAGCTTTAGTTACTAGTTACTTTGCAAATGCAGACTTTTAATTCCAAATCTAATGAACAAATAAATTATGATCTGGCAGTAAATTACGTTACGTTAAAGCTACTTTTAAAATTTGTAGATGGAATTAACATCACAAGGCAGAAACATTATTCAACTATGATGCCTATTCATCAAATAAAGACTATATTTTTATTATTTGTTTTTATTATTAAGTCACCTAGTTTCTTGGAGTAGTTCTGTAGGCTAACAATGCTAAAATGTAAAGCACATAGTGCTTACTAAGTTACTACAAGTTGAGTAAATTAAGAAATGGTACCTCTACTTGTAGATGAGTACTTTTAGGCCTCTGACCTCTGTCACCTCTGGTAGCTAATTACACCCCAATAAAAAAACCGCACACAATCTGCTATGACAGCATTTAAACACCATCTCCTCTCCAGTCACAGAAACTAAAGCACTCTTCACTTCATATATTTTTATAGTCATGATCTAATTTCAGGAATTAGATCTCTGCGACTAAACAAAACAAAGCGTGGGGAATTCACCACCACAAAAAAATACAAAGGATAATAATTCAACTGATGCCATTCAACAAACACTTTATGACGACGCGCGCTCGCCCCGGGCGTGAACGCGCACGTCAGGGCACGCTGTTGGACCACCTGACCAGCTCGGTGAGATCTGGTTGGCTGCGTACACTTCACAACGTTAAATAACGACGCGGTGGGTCACGTGACAGCATCTGCTGCTGCTGGCTGAGCGAAGCGTGTTAGCAGGTAAGCGAAAGAATAACGAGTTATTAAGCTAATATTATCTAAATATGTTTCAACGACCCAGGCTTTTAGTTATACATATATATAGACTGAAAGCATTAGTTGAAATACATTGAGTCACCGTTCGTCCTGTTTTGTTGTTTAGTTAACTAACTAACTAACTAGCTAGCTAACTTTAGCCAGCGTTGCTACTCGTACGGCATTGTATGCGGATGGGCCGTTCACATGCTGCCAGCAACTGTCGGAGCGCAATATTACCGGACCTCACGTTTTTCGACTACTTTCTCTCGTTATTACATTTACAGTACCAACATGTGGGATTGCGACCGTTGTAAATGTAAATTTAACGCTGCGTTTTTTCGTTTTAAGTTGTGTTAGCCTGCTGCTAACATTAGCTAAACCTGCCTTTCCTGTGAAGTGACTAACGTTAGCATTTCTTTCGGTTTACACAAAGGGTACATCTTCCCACTTGTCACGTTGTTTTTATTCATGTGTCGCTGAGACTGTACGGACTGCCGTGACACAAAGGAACGGGGTAACTAATTATGTAGTGACACTATGGATGATCTAGCCGGTAGAATATAGCATTTTATCGGTAGGAAGCGTGTTGTGATAACGCACACGGAACAAAGACGAGCGGTTAGCCAGGCTAAAGCTAGCGTGCGCAAGTTGACCTAACGTTGATGTGATCGTCGGCTCATGTTTCCGTGGGACTTGTTAACGTTCACCAAAATAAGATTAAGAGTCAGTCGTTAATCGCGTTGCATACATGAGATATACAGCGTTAACAATGGTAGCTAAGGTTGTGTTTTGCTGTTATTGCTAACAGTTAATTAGTTTCTTACGTTCTGACAGACAATGGCACGATCACAGCTGCTAACGTTAGATTCATTCGTCGTGTTCCCACGTTTACAGGGTTCCACTTGGTAAAGTAGTATTGTTAGTTTAAGAACCAGTTTGCGAATAATACACAATAAAATCTAAAGTAAGGTAAATACTTTCAGTTTTACTATCCACAGCTTAGGTTGACATGTCCTAGATTCCTTTGTGTGAGTTACATGCCAAAGAATGTCCTGACGTTGATAAAGAAAAACATGTCATAATTCATACTCATAACAGTTTCTGGTGAACACTCGCTGTGTTTTGTGTGGGAGACTAACGGGGGGTATTGTAAATTGACACCCGGACAGTCCCCTCTTGGTAGGCTAAATTTAACTGGGGAGGTGGGGGCGACAGATGGGGTTATAGTCTTACATGGTATACTTGACAACAGTGAGTCTGTCTGCTCATATTCGGTATTCTATACTGATGTTGCACATTTACCTAGTATTTCACTAGGCACTGTGATGATGTGTAACTGGCATTTGACTTTACCTCTATCCCATCTTTCTTTCTCCTGCAGATTTTTCTATTTTGTACATACATTGTTTTGTATATACTGTATATGATGACGTCGGTGGTAAGCACTCAAGCCCGGGGAACTCGGGACAGAACGCTGCCCACAACCACACAAACCACACAGCCACAAAAACAGATACAGGTGAGTTTTCATCATTGTACAGTACCACTTAAAAGTTTGTGAATGGTTTTGAATTTTGATAAAGGTAACCCAGTTTAAGCAATGATTCAAAAACATCAAACGTCTAGATTTCCTTGGTATCCAAATGAAATTGCAGTCCGGCTGCATTTTCATGCCCTCTGCTATTCTGATGTTTCATGTCTCCCTCCTTACGAACACGATAAAACAAGCATCAACATCAAATTCTAATCTCGATAGTGCAGTTCTGTAGAAATGTGCCTCGGCTCAATCAAACGATTTTTTAGAAGAATAGTTGTTAATGCTTAAACGTAGCTAAAGGGTTTGGACTCCACCAGTCAACAGTCAGGCAGGTCATGTACATAGAACAACAAAGATCACACAAATGTGAATTCTGAGTAGTACAAGCAAATTCTACAGGAGAATGTCATGGTATCCGTCCATGAACTAAAGTTCAACAGAAAGTGACTCATACAGGACAGGACAGGACAATGAAGTGAAACAGGTTGTCCAAATGTTGTGGAAGGACCCGAAGCAGGAAATTCATGCAAAGAAAACCATGTAGCAAGCCTGCCTGGAAACTGTTCTGTAAAGACAAGGGGATTAAAATCCTTTCAAGCATTTAGCTGAGGTTACGACTGCAAAAAAAAAGTGCCTGTCACACCAGTTGTCTAGTTTTAGGAAATAAAATGTTTTAGACATTTCTTTCAGACAATATTTGTTATATATATTAATATGTTTAGAGAGTTATTAATATTGAAAGTAAAATGTTAATAAGATGTTCACACTCTGGCTTTTAGCCTACATCTTACATGGGGTTGTAATGAATAAAACCCAGTGGTCATGCGATGATTTATTTTTTAAATATAAAAATGAGACACTGTATTTGCATATTGTTTAACTGAACTTTGTTTGTTTACCAGGCCACAGCAGAACAGATTCGTTTAGCCCAAATGATCTATGACAAAAATGATGCTGACTTTGAAGACAAGGTCAAACTGGTATGACTAAATGTGTTTATGCTTATACATGATTTAGACACTTATCTTTTAGATACCCTCATAGCTTCATGATCTGAATTAACAATGTTTTTCTGTTTTGTGTGCTTACAGCTGATTGAAGTGACTGGGAAAACTCAAGATGAGTGCATGGTAGCCCTCCACGACTGCAATGGAGATGTAAACAGAGCCATTAATTTTCTGCTGGAGAGCACTTCTGACACAGTAAGAGTCTATATACATGTTCAAACCATACTGATATTTCTGTATGGTTGTTTGCAAAGTTGTAATAAAACTATAGGTGTATTCTTTTTTTAAAGTAACTCTTATTTGTTAATTTCTTTAAGAATTCCTGGGAGACTGTGGGGAAGAAGCGGAGCCTCGGTAAAGAAGGGGGACCCTCAGAGATAAAAGAAAGCAGAGAGAAGAAAGGAGGCGAGAGGGAGGTCAGTCGTGGACGTGGGGGTTCCAACAGAAGGGGCAGAGGCATCAGCAGAGGGCGTGAAGGTAAAGGAAGGACAAAAGGTTGTCCTATCTAATGCCACATATACAGACGTTTTCACTATGTTACACTATGTTAAAACTGTACCTGCTCTGGGATTGTTCTGTGGCTCCATGTGCTGGTGAAACACATCACCAAAGATCCATTTGGGTGAATTGATCCAGCCATCTATAGCCTTAGAACTAATAAAATTATTACTTTTTATGCTAGCAGACAGCATTGTATTTATTTTATTGTATTCTCTTAAGGTAACGCATACCGTGTTAATGCCTAATCTACCAAGGCTGCGCACTTGTATGCAATTGACCAATGCTGTGCCTTGCCTTATGATGTCACATTAAATCATTAATGTGACATGAGAGGGGCTGCATTTAGAGTTTTAAACGTGGCATGAAGGGGCCTACAGGCTGAGATTTTTACATTCTTATAAGATTACTGTAAGCCACATTGTGTAACATGGATGTAATAAAGAACATCGACTTTCATGTATGCAGACTGTACAATGATAGCACCTACTAAATCATGGGCTGTGGCACAAGTCAAGAACAAATAATAATAATAAATCATCTTCAGCATGCAAAATCCATCTGCGCTGCTACAGCTGTAAACAAAATGTCATGTTACGTTTACACAGTGCATCAGTGCGTGTGGTATTATGATTGGTTGTTCAATAGGGATGGGTCATTTAGAGATGGTCATCCCAAATTTATGAGAATTTTTTCCCATGCTATGTTTATTTGCAAGACCATGTCTTTGATGGCCATGCTTGACCCTCTTTCACCTGTTTTTGAGCCGCGTATTGACTATCTGATCTGAAGTGTATCTCTGCCCTAAGGGTTGAGGTTTTTTTCTTCATTTATCAGTGGACTATAGCTTTGGTAATTTTGGAAATAAAACACTGAGATCAACAATAAATTGCCTCTCAACATGTGTAATGTTGAGCAATCTGCAACATGGATTAGTTCATATGTGACTGTCGACTTCTGCTGCCCCAAGAATGATCAAAAACAAATCAGCCAGACATAACTGCATGGCGTGACCTTACTGCAAAACACTTGGTCCATTATTATTCAGAAATGTTAGTTTTAGTATCAGGGGTTTGATAATTGTTCAAAATACAATACATTTAGAAAAATGATGGAAGTTATTTAATTGGAAATGAATCAGAGGCCTTTCACTAATGATGTCCAGTATTGAGTTTTCATTGTCTTAATTTTCCTTGACCCTTTGTTTCTTATTGGGTTTTAGGTCGATTTGAAGAGAATGGGTTTGAGGTGGCACCTGAAGAAAGAGGAGGGGACCGTGGACGCAGGGGGCGTGGCAGAGGTGAGCAATAAAAAAATAAAAAAATTTAAGTTTGTTAGTGATGACTAAATCAGTTGTTGCTAGCTACCAGCTACATTAATATGTTGTATATGTTTTCCAAAAAGGGATTAAGCTGGCATCATCTATTTATGTCTGCACACATTTAGATTATTACAGCACTTAACATGTAGAAAATACCTCTGCAGCTGCTAGTGCATGATGGGACTTGGGTTTCCAGAGTGGACATGGTGTACTGGTAAAATCTGACTGGATTTGTAGACATCCTTTATAACAAATTATGTAATGGAAAGACCAAAGAAGGTATCACTTCAAGACACATCAAGGTGGTTATGCTGTAACCGTGAACAAATACATGCATTCTTTTAGCTGCTTGTTGCTCAGAATAACTTTTCATTGTGTTAATTTGAACATCTGAGCCAAAAATAAAATGTAATTTTAGGGTGTTCTTCGTCTCAAAGCTTATCGTATGTTTTGACATCACAATTTGTTTATCATTCTGGTGCAGTTAAGAAATGATGATTCATTTGTTAACGTGTTGCTTGTTAACTTCTAAGGACAGGAATTTAAACTTTATCAAAATTACACATGGTGTTTTCTAAGATATTGGTAAAGATCAGTGGCTGAAACACTGATTTCTCTGTAAACATTCTAAGTGTGTGATTTTGACGCATAGCTACTTAATCATCTGTATTTTTATTTTTTTTTGTGTGTTCTCAGGTGCAGGAGGTCGCGGAAGAGGAAGAGCAGCTGCTGTCAACAGGTTCACTTCCCAGGGAATGGGGTAAGAATGTGTATTTAGCATAAGTCTTGAGTCTGAAGTGCAATGAGGATGTGATGATGGTGATTACAAGCACATATCTCAAAAACAAATGTGTGGAAAAAATAAGTTTCTGAATATCCTCTTTGAGAAATTGAAAGACACTTAATTTCTGTTGTCAGTAGCAACAACAGTCCAGGGGCATAATCCAGAAAGTTGTTTTATTGAAAACTCAGTTTCAGGTGAAGGGAAATTGTAGATTTTTACTTCCAGAAATGTATGACTTTAGCTCTGAGGCTGCAGTGAACCTAACTTCCTAACTTGCTACCTTGCAGGTTTTCTTCAGCAATCTGAGTTTGTCTGTCTATATATTAAATCATATATCTGAAGAGACTATTCTCCATCTTTGTCTGGGTTACCCAGGTCCTAACTATCCTTAAATCTTTGGACACATTAATCTCGCCAGGAACTTGTGATGTTGCACTTACAATTCTTTAAGTGTCTTGTCACTACTGCAAGTAAGATGTGCATCTCCTGAATTAAAAAAGTGTCTCTGCTCTTTATTTTTTGGTTCACATGGTAAATTGTCATTTCAGAGTGCATCTGATGCTCTGCTAATTGAGCAAACATGCACTTAAGTCTCTGTAAACAAACCCAGTTGATTGAAGTGACTCTGATTGTTTTTTCTGTAACTGAGAGCTGTTGACTTTTCTCATCTCAGTTAATCAACTTAGAGTTCGTTAAACCAGCTTTCTGGAATATATCCAAAAACGTATCTCTGTTTCTTTTGTCTTCTTATCTCTCCTCTATGCCTATTCACTCTTCCCGTCTTTGTTTCCCTCGCTCTTATTCTTTCAGCACCTTTAATCCTGCTGACTACAGTGCTAACTCTGGAGCTCGCCAGGAGAACTGGGAAGGGGATGTCAACGAAACTGCTGAGGGAACTGGTAAGAAAAGTAACAGAACATAATGCCAATTCATTCTTTCCTGTGAAATGGCTTTATTTTTGAATTCAGCATCATTTAGTGTTGATGCTGTACTAAAGAGGTTATAGTACTAATATTATGTTCAGTCAGCTACAATATGAAAACATATCTTGTTTAAACTGTTTTATTTATTTATTTTTAGGAACATGGGGAGGCAATCTGGAAGACTGGACTTCAGAAGACTGGAATGAGGATGTAAGAACCTTTTATTTATTGTAGAAAAGGGATTTGTGATACTGCTTACATTGCCATAAGTCTGTATTGGCCTTCATAATGAGGAGAGTTATTGGCTACTTATGTTAACTCATTAAAGTACTGATGATTTGACATGTCACTACATTAGTCTAGTCCTATTTGATTATGAATATAGGCATGTATGCTATAGAAAATATTTACATTCAAAAATGCTTCCTGCAGAGCACCACATTCAAGCTCCTCTGCTCATTTGTGCAAACCGTTAATAAGTCCAGTCAACTAGTTTGTGTAGTTACTCTTAAACACTGTAATAGGTGCAGGTGACCTGTGTTCTTTTGGTCTTTGGACATTTTGGGCAGGCAGAAAAGAAAGTGGTTAGGTCAGGGTCCTCTCAGACCAACTAGACAACAGGGAGTCTAATGAGTTTAGTATGTCAACAAATGATATTTCACAATTTAAGAGGCCTGCACAGGGTCTGCAGACTAGCAGTAATTACTGTATTTACTTGTAGAGGTGTACAAGTGCATGCAGGGGTTTATGGAGCCTCCAACAGCAAACTGATCAGAGTTTGTAATTCTTGTCCTTTCTTACAGTTGTCTGAGACCAAAGTATTCACTGCCTCTTCAGCTCCAGCAAATCACATCACACCTGGACACAAGTAAGTCACTGTATTGAAGTTCTAGTCTATTTGAAATACTACGTAGTACATAGTACAGGCTTAATTTTAAAGAACAACACTTTACTTGTGATCACTATGTCAACACTTTCTTTCTCTTCTCACTTCTTCGTCTCCTGTCCTTCTCTAGTGTGGACCTGTCTACCATACTCCCTAAAGCTGGAGTGGGTGGAGGAGTTCCTCTGGATTCTGAATTGGGGGCAATAGTTGATAGTCCCTCAGCTGAGGATTTGGGCCAAAGCTTGGTGTTTACCAATTCCCATCACAATGGACGCACTGCAACACACAGCTACGCACACGCCACAGCCAACAGCTATGCCCATGCCGCTGCTGCAAGCACTACCTGTGCACATCCTGCACTGGTACAAATGGTTTATATATATTATCTACCTACATATGACTGACAGATGATATCAGTGTGTTCAGTTCTTGTTTTGCTTCTGTCATCTCCCCAGTCCTCAGTCTTGGGTTCTGGTTTTGGGTCCCTGAATACACCTAAGCCAGCCCCTGCCTCTGACATCAGGACATCAGAGCAGCTCAATGGGCCTCGGCTTGGTCAGAGAGCCAGTCAGACATTGGCCAGCAGCAGCAGCAACAGTGTCTCCAAAGATGCAAGGCCACCTCCAATGCATAGTCCTGCACCTTCCACCTCCCCGTCTGTCGTTGTCAAGGCTCAGCAAGTGGAGAATGGCCCTGTGACTGCCCAGCACTGTAAGTTTATCTCAAATGAGAAATCCAATGCAGACATTTAAGACACAATCATTAAATATGTTATTTGCCATTGTTATTGATAACAATGCAAGACACTACAGTGCACTATATTTATCCTCATTCTCTTCAGTGGAAATTAAGCTTCAGCCAGAACCATCAGCGGTGCTCAGCCATCTGACTCAGAGGCAACAACAGTCCTCAATCCTTCCCACCACAGAGCCTCTGGGCCTATCTCAGTCACATGCTCCACAGGTCCCCACTCCACCAGGTAGGACTGTACAACATTATTGTAGTATTCCGTTAGAGGTTTTAAAGTCAGCATAGCACATAACATCAGAGCTGCAACTTCTTGTAGATTTCTGTCATTTTTAGTAACTCTAAAGTCTCTAAAGAGACTTTACCTTTTACGTTTCTGTTGATAATTTTCAAAAGCCAGATTAATAGCAGCTGGATAGTGTAGTGGTAAGAATGGCTTCAGTAGGGGTCATTGGGCAAGACTTCCTTACCCTGCCTTTCTCCCTTGTATCTCACTTTTAAGTTGCTTTGGATAAAAGTGTCTGCCAAATGACTAAATGTAAATTGACCAGCATTCAGTGTTCTAAAAGAATAAAGGGTTTTTCTTGAAATCAATGTGCTTGCCTTTCATATCTTTGTTAGGCCATGAGTCCTCTATTCCGCCTTTAAGAGATGGAGCTTCTCCAGGAGTGAAGCTGCCAGGCATCGAGGCTCCCATCACAGAACCCCCTCAGCGGCAGCTAAAGACCCAGAAGCGCAGAGTACCTCCTCTCTCAAAAGTAATCTCTAAGAAAATTTTAGGAACATTTTAACAGATAAAACATTAAGAAACCTCCATTCTAAAGACCAGTATTGCATATATTTGCCCAGCTCTGCTTAATCTCTATTTTGTGTATGTTAGATCCCATCATCAGCAGTGGAGATGCCGGGTTCAACCGACATATCTGGCCTGAATGTTCAGTTTGGGGCTCTTGACTTTGGGTCTGAGGCTGGTAGTGGAACAGCGGACATGGCACAGACGGAGTCAACCAGGGAACAAGCCCCGACTCAGGCAACAGCCATGCCGATCCCTATTCCCACACAGCAGCCACAGAGCAGTTTGTTCTCCAAGCCAGGATCTGTGAGGTGTGTTTAAGTATTTCTGTGTGAGCCATAGTTGTGGAATTTTATAATTTTGGGTTAGGCAGTCTGTTTAACTGTTTAAGGTTGAATGAGAAGCAGTGAAACTACAAGAACAGGTTTTGTCAATGAACTATAAGGGTTTAAAAGTAAATGATTAGTTTAGTTTGTTCATAGCTAGAAGCCACATGTTTTTGTTTTGTTTGTTTTTAGCCTGTAATACATATTTACACGTCTTTGTCCATATTTCTCCTTATTTGCCTCTGAACAGTGAACACATGAGCTTACCCACCTTACCCTCGGCTGTGTCAGATCCCAGCTTCCCTTCACCATCTTTGGGCTTACCCAGTGCCACACCCTCGCCATCTCTTGGTCTTCCTAGTGCAGCAGCTCCACCCTCTTCTGCAGCCTCTACTTCAGCCAGCCGCATAGACAGCAGTGGTCCAAGGTCCTTGCCACCTCATCTTGGCTTCTCTCAGAGCAAAGATGTCTCATCAACTGTTGGTGGACCTCTTACAGTGAGAATAAACCTTTATTGCTTTCTGTATAAATATGTCCCAAATGACTAAACACATTTCACTGTTCTCATTGTCTGCTTAATAAAATTGTAAAACTAAAACATTTCTTCCTTATAGAATGGCTATGGTGGCATGAAGACACAGAGCACACAGGACAGTAAGTACTATTCTAGCAAACTGTAGTGGAGTGGTCACTAAAATATAATACAATAAATATCGGTTGCGGTTGTTAAGTGTCCCCTCAGTGAAAGTTTAAGTTGGATTAAGGGCTTCACATACTGCTCTGTTCTCAACATTTGTTTCCCACATTTATAATGTTTGTCATTTCTTCTATATTGTAAATCTTCACCAAACATTTTCAACCAAATTAAATTCCTTTCATTTTTTTTTTTTTTAAACCAGCTACACCTTCAACGTCTAGAACAGTGAAAACTGAGTCTCCTGTTATGACAAGTGACAATGGACCAGGTCACCATGTCCCTTCACCTGCAGTCACATCTTCCCATGCTACACCAATCAATCCTCTCAGCAAGTAAGAGATGGTTCTCGTGCACTAACATGTACAGGGTGCATTGACTCTGTTTGTGTCATATTTGTCTGGAGATTATGATGGTTACAAGCACATATCTTAATCCTATAATGTGGAAATATCTGTTGCTGAATCTCCCATCTTGTTGGTTATACTTAATGAATACTTTTTGCAGCTTTTTCCTATTTAAGTAGAAGTAGATGGACACAATCACTTAACTTTTTTTTTTTTCCCCTTCTAGTCACGTGAACAATACTCACTCATCTGGATCTGTCCTTGCCACAAGTTCCTCCCTGACAGTAAGTGTGTATATAAGCATTCACATAGATTTGTTGAAATTGTGAACCATTGTTTTGCAGTAGGATTCTTTAGATGCAGGATGTTTTGAAGCTGAAGAAGAAAGAACCTTTTTTATTTATTTTTTTCTCAATATGTCAGTAACTTGACTTACACAAGTTGCGTTCCTTTCACACACTCATCTCACCCTGGTCTTTCTCTAGATAAGTAATGAAGAGAGCAGCAGCAGTAGCAATCTCCATGCTTTTTCATCATCGTCATCCAGTCAAGTTGTCAGTCCCAGTCCTTCAGCTCCCTTGGGTGTCAGCAACTCAAACACCAACAGTTTGCACCCATCCGGAGCACCAGGACTAACTCCAAATGGCACAAATACCACACTCTCAGCTGCAGGCAACCGCACAGCACCCATGCTCACCACCACCTCTGGTAAGCTTATATCATCATGACATAGAAAGTATAAACAGTTCTTTGAAATGAAAGTCCACTTTAAATACAACTACACTGTTTTGTGCTTACAAATTTAGTCAATAAAAGCAAGACTATAGCAATATAATACTAGACTATGCGATTAATATTATCATATTTATAATTTATAAATCACAAGATAACTGATTTAATTTCTTGTGTTCATCCTCTTTCCTAGGTAAAGCTCCTCCCAACTTAGCCCAAGGAGTGCCGCCTCTCCTGGCCAACCAGTACATCATGGGCCCTGGTGGCTTGCTCCCCGCCTATCCAGTAACTAAACATTTTTTAATCAATTATTTACTTGTTATATTAATTAGCCCTTGAGATTTTTTTTGTATTTGTATTAGTAAGATGAGTATTTCTGTGTTGCTCAAGTTGCTTTATTCTGTCAGTGTGTTTGTTAGATTTCATGTCTGTATCTACCAAGGGGTGATGTTGGTGGAGTTGGTTCTAAACACTAACATTCCTCAATTCAATTCTTAATTTCAACAGCAGATCTATGGATATGAAGACTTGCAAATGCTACAGTCTCGCCTTCCGATGGTGAGTATGTTTAATTTGTTGTGTATCCTGCTGCATATTACTTGTTTACAACAACACTTTAAGCTAACACAATAATTTCACGTCTTTACATTGTTTTGTGGGATTATGATATCCTTAAACCACTTAGTGCTAAGTGGTATGATCAAACATTGGTATTTTAGTATATTTTTTAAGGATTTCTTTGTGTGTCTGCCTCTTTATGTAGTCCAGTGGCTTATTCTGCTGTCCGATGTATGTAGAATATGACATTATGTGAATAACTAAGAAACAACCTTAGTATTAATGCTTGGTTATTGTAATGGCACATGTCGGTTAACTGCAACCTCCACAATTTTAGTCCAACTGGGGACTAGGATTTGTGGTGGGGAACAATACATCAATAACTGTGTATGATGCACCGATTTAAATAAATAACGCAGCATAACAGGGACCCCACTCCCTTTCTTCACAGGACTATTATGGTGTAACATTCCCTGGTACTACCACTACTATGCCTGGAAGAGATGGCTTAGCTAATAATCCATATTCTGGTAAGTTGGATTTTTTTGATGAACTTGCTTGATGTTGACACAACAATTCCCAGTTTCATTAAACTCCATGTCTACCCATATGCTTAACCTTTTACAGTTCTTGACATAATCTATTTTTTTCAACTTGTCTTTTTCCTTTTTGTCTCCTTATGTTTTTCTCTGCAGGTGAGGCAACAAAGTTTGGCAGGAATGACTCTTCGTCTCCAGCTCCACCCACCAGCTTGTCTACAGCTGGAGTGCAGTCTCAGTCCCAGCAGGCACAGCAGGCAGGCACACAGGGGCAGGGCCAGGGACAGAGCCAGGGTCAGCAAACACAGAACCAGGCCTTCCTCAACCCCCCTCTGCCCCCTGGTTATGGATACACTGGTAAGATAGAGTCAAATTATGTTTTGATGACCAGAATTTGGGAAAATTTATTTTCCTGAAAAGATATACAAAGCAGTTGCTTTGCTATTTTTGGCTTCTTGTTAAAATTTCTATAAGAAGTCAGATTAAATATGTCAAATTTGACTTTATCAATCGAATGATGTTCAAGTGAAGAAAAAAAATCACTTCTCAATATAATTTATTACTTGTAATTTGCTATCATACAGGTCTGCCATACTACACTGGTGTGCCTGGGGTTCCCTCAGCCTTCCAGTATGGCCCTACTGTCTTTGTGCCTCCTGGTTCAGCCAAGCAACCTGCAATGGGCCTGGCTAACCCCTCTAATCAGTACCACCAACAGCATCAGCCCAATTATGGACAGCATGCATATGGTACAGGTAAGGCCAGTACAAAACTGCAATGTTGAGATGGTTTTAAAACAAATAACATAATATTGTCTTTAAAAAAAAAAAAAAATCGGAACTTTAAAACTTTAAAAATAAGTATAAATAAAAACAGAATAAAATGATGTGCAAATCATCTAAAACCTAAATTTGACTGAAAATAGTACAGACAACACAGGCAGATGTTGAAACTGAGACATTTGATTATTTTTTTATGCTCATTTTCACATTAATACCAGGAACAATGGGGAAAATGTTTCCCATTCTTCCTTGATAAAGGATCTTGGAGCCTTCACAGAACATACCCATGCTCTTTTATACCATACTGTCACGTATGGTGGAGTTTTAACTTTTCACTGATGAAAAGCCTAATGGTCCCAATCTTTAGCCTAAAACACATGGTGTCCAAGATTTAAGCAAAAAACCTCAAATTTTTACTTGTTAAAACCCCGGACAATTTCGTGCTTCACCTCAATCCATCTTAACAGAGCTTTGGACCAGGTTTTTTTTTTATTTATTTATTTATTTATTTTTATTTATTTATTTTTGCAGAGTAGATTTTAATTTTTTTTTACACTTCACTGACTTTGAATTTTGGAAGTGTCTCTGAGTCCATGGAGTGAAACTAGTTTTGGTGGGTTAGCTACAAACCTTTTCACAATATCAAACTTTTTTGTGATGCACCACAGGTCTCTTGTACTATAGGCAGTCAACAACTTCTGTAACCTGAACTCGTAGGGTAACGTGGTCAGTTGTTGTTTCCACTGTATTTAACAAAGTCCGCCAGTAATGGAGAGAGTAAAAAGTTATCAAACAGCTGTTAAACAACACAAGCTTGAAGGAAAGAGGCATTTTTGCTGCTTTACAATCTTTAAAGTCTCTTCAACTCATAAAAGTGCGGAATAATGTGCTTCGACACTGTTCTTGTTATATTGTTTGATACATGGTAGCATGCATCATCATAAATCAGTGATAGGTGACAGCACTGGGTGCAATTACCCCTAACCCCAACAAGTACCTGGAACTTAATTTAGTGCTACCTTCTGATGGGTGGCAAAATTTAGCTGCCCAAACGTGTCTCCACTGCAGACAGAGGACAAAGGAAACAAAAGCTTAAATGGTAGTTTTTGTTTTCTGAGTACATTATTGACAGTGTCAGGTTATGTGTACACAGAACATGGCAGAAATGAGGTGTGAACAATAATGAGGTATATAAAATTATTACATTTCCACTTTCTGTATATGTACATGAAATGCTGCATGTGTGTGGTGTGTGCGTGTCCTTTTTGTTTTTTGGCTTGTGCTGCATGCATGGCTCAGACCCCCTGCTGAGGATGGACACAACTCATTATAGGCAAAGTCTGCATTTTAGCCAGGTTACCTTACTGCCTCTCTCTCTCCTGCCCCCTCTTTCTTCTCTTCCTGTTTCCTCTTCCTCTCTTTACCTCATCTGTTTCCCATCTTTCTCTTTTTACCCACCCCCTCTCCTCTGCTCGCTCTGGCTCCTCTCATCTTTGGTACTCTTCCTCCTCATTCAGCCTTTGATGACCTGTCTCAAGCCCACGCTGGGGAGTACAGTAAGGGAGGGTATGGAGGCTCTGCCCAGTCACAGGCCAAGTCAGCGGGCAGCGGCCCAGGGAAAGGTACACACACAACACGTGTGCACACTGTAACAACACACACAAAGTCAGTGGTCTTTCTGTGAGGAAAAACAGATGTACTCACAATTGCAGATGATTCTACGGTCAAGAGTGTTCTGGAGAAAGGTGTGTGTGTGTGTTATATGCACGTTTGATTGCTTTTTAATTGCCCATAAATGGAAATGCCAAAGGGTGAAAGTAGTGGAAAACATGCATCTCCTTATTTAATACTGGCTTCCTCCTACTGGCTGGCCCCCTTCTAACAATGGAAATTAACATTTGGTGCTTTATATTCACTTATCAGCTATGATGTGACAGTTCTTGTGATCCCTGTTCTTCCCATTTAACCATTTGATTTTTCTTTGTTCTGTTGTTTTCTTGCCCCCTTTTGGCTTCTTCCCTTCCCTCTTCTCTCTCATCTCTTCCCCTTCTTTTCCCTTTTCCCTCTCTTTGTTTTCCTCTCAGCACCAGGACTGTCTGGGTCAGGTACCAGTGGAGGAGTACCTGACATGGGAGGTTCAATCTACAGCAAAACACAGGTGAGTGTTTAGATAAAGGCTTAGGACTTGTTTTTGTAAGAGTCTTAAGTCACACGTCCCTGACCTTTTCTGTAATAACCAATTAAGCTGAAGTACATAGATGCTTGTGAAATATAATTTATTTCAGTACTAATGGACATGTGTACACTATATTCAGTGTCTTGTGTCTCTACCATTCTCAGTCATTTGACAAGCAGGGCTTCCACACGGGGACACCGCCTCCCTTCAGCCTGCCTTCAGCACTGGGGGGAACAGGGCCCCTGAACCCTGGGGGTGCTCCTGGCTATGCCCCTGCTCCCTTCCTGCACATCTTGCCGCCACACCAACAGCCCCACTCCCAATTGCTGCACCATCACCTCACACAGGACGGACAGGTAAATTTAAGTCTCCACATACTAGGGATGTCACACTACCAGAAATTTGTTAGTTGGTACCAATACCACTGAAGTTCTATTATACTCTATTCCAATTTCAGTACCGCTGCAAATAAATGAAAGATGTAAATATGAAAAAAAAAATTCAAATAAGAAATGGTGTAGCCTGACAAAAAGCAAAAAGCGTTAACCTAAACAAGCTAATGTTAACTTCTGGTGTGTGTGTGTGTGTGTGGGAGGGGGGGTACATTGCATCAAATTGCTACAACAGATGCAGCTGTGTTGTAGTTCACAAACACTAATTGTAAGATTCCAAGATTTGAACATGTTAATGATATAATGTCAGTGTAAAATTAACAACTTTAACCATCACATGGAATCGGGATGTCTGACTTTAGATGCTTAGCATTAGCTACGTTTGAGGCATTTCCATGTTTTGTTCCAAAAGCTGAGACTGAGCTGAGATTTGTGTACCAGCTCTTGGTAACTTAGTTCATAACCTGTCCTTGATCATCTGACCTCAGACACATTTTTCCCTCAAAGTTGCTGCTCTTCTGCCCCTGCACCATCTCACCTGTTGTTGGTGGTGATAACTTTCTTCTTGCTTTTTCATTTAACATTATACTATACTTGTAAATGTATTTGCTGAGCTCATTGGTGTGGGAGAAATCACACTCTATGGCCACTACTAAGAAAACAAGTACCACCATTTTCCGGATTTTGTAGTTTGTAGGCTTGGTACCAGTATTGGTCTTGTGACATCCTTATCACATTACATTACGTTACACCTGGGGTTTCACTAACGTAGTATGCATGATAGTGTTATGTATATTTGGATGTTAATCAGTGATTTTTATTTTTTTATTAGATTGTTTGGTGAATGGTTGTAACCATGGCATAGTGGTCTTGATAATAATACCATTATAGTGTACTAATCTGCATTCCTGCTGTGTTCTTTTGCACCAAATAGTCCCAGGCCAGAAACACCTGACCCCAAGAACTAACAAGCCGTTTTGCATATCAGCTCCACCTCATGAAAGAGTTCTGTAGGTTTGAGCTTGCTGTGTATGGGTCTGAGTAACCACAGACCAGTCGGATAACCCATGCTGACCCCTGTTCACTACCAGGTGATGGTAAATGTGTTTACCTAGGCTACAGGTAGAGGTCGGGTTGGGTGTGGATTTCATTTAAGGTAGAGATAAGTGCTGGTAATGCATAGGGTCATGTACAGAACATTGCAGCTGCAGGAAATGTGAACCTCTAGGGTTTTCAATTTAAGAGGAAATAAGAATCATGTCAATGAGATGACAGGTGTGAGTTTGTGAAGGCCCTCATTTTTGAGTCTCTCAGCAAACCATTTTGTTTGAAAGAGCTATTAGCCTTCATGGAAACTGAACAAACATGTTAAATAGTTACATGGTTTAAACATCACTGTTTGATGATTGAATGGACTTTTTATTATTTTCAGGGTGGTCCTGGTCAGCGCACTCAGTCCAGCAGCATGCCCCAGAAAACCCAAGGCAACAAGTCCAGCTACGGCAGCTCCCCCTACTGGGCCAACTGAGGAATGCTTCCTGCTCCCCCCCATCCCCCAAAAGGCTGTGTGCGTGTGTGTGTAAAGTTAAAACAAAAAGCAAATGGAAAGACACACTACCCTCATAATGAGCAACATTGGGCTTCCTAGCCCTGCTCCCCCCACCTTCACAGGTCCTCATAAGTCTTTTGGGTTCTCTCTTCCCCCCCTTTTCAAAATTGGTTGTACATGTAAGATATTTATGTATGTATTTATATATATACTGTATATGTAATAGTAGAGTATGAAATGTGGTTGCTGCATTTTATTTTTGAAGGACTTTTTGTTTACTTTTTCAAAACTGCAGGAAAAGATGTTACAGTAACACAGAATGAGATGACGATGGTGAGAGCGAGTGAAAAGAGAAATGATCAAAAACTTCCTGGAAGAAACCAGAAAAAGGAAAAGAGAGCAATAGCACTGATTGCATATGAGGACATTTCAGATGGGGGTGGGGTTTATAATAACTAACTGCTTCTGTCTCCTCTTTTTTCTTTTCTTTTTATACATAACTGAATGACCAGGCTCATCCCCCCCAGATTTCGTGTCTGTCTCTCCCTCCCATTTTCTGGAGGGTTGCCTACTCTCCCTTTGTCAACACCTACCCTTTAAAGAAAGACTTGCCCATCTAAATTTTATATTTTAATTTAATTTTAATCCTGATTTCCCTCAAAATAAAAGTTCTGAGCAGTTGGACCTTTTGATTTGTCTGAGTCCTTTTGTATTTGTGTTTGCACATTTCTTTTCCCCCATCACTTTAAATTAATTATGTGGTGTTATGCGAAATAGATCAGTTGTTTTTTTGTTTTTTAAGTGAATAGTTCCTAAAACTGAAATTAACATTTTCTGTAGTCTGGTTCATGTAGATGTGGTCTCTGTAAGAGTCTTTTGAGCCAGTTGGCCATATGGTTGCCCAGCTTGAGTGGGAGACAGGTGGTTTTCTGATTACAGTGAATCTATTGTAAGACATCCCCTTTTCCCATGAAGTACTTGGTCTATGGTTCCATTAATCAAAGTAGCCATAAAACAACGGAACATTAAACGGTGTACGAATTAGTTGATTTGTACCTTGGCTCCTGACTTGGCAAAGTGTTTACTTTAAATTTCTGAAAAGGAGAAAATCATAGTTAGACCATTATTATACAATACAGTTCTTAGGGCAATCATTTCAAAATTAACCATCACAGTGGTTAACATAGGAAGAAGTATACATTTATGAAATACAAAGATAAATAGATGTGGAAAGATGGTGCTTCCTGTTGTTAGTTTAACACTGATGCCATGGTCTCTTCTGTTTTGTCACAACCCTGCTATGTTGAAAGATGTAAAGCAGGTAGAAGTGCAGAGAACTGTAAAGAACCTTCTTTTTCAGTCAACCAAAACAGTTCCCTGACCAATTATGGCAATTTATAGTTAATCTTAAGAAATTTAGCATTATTTTCAGCAGTGCTCTAATGTTTGATGTCCATCAGTTTCACATCACAATATGGGAACACCAATGTTGGATAGTAATTGGTTTATGTCAAGGATGTTTAAAGTTAAACATTTAAGCAAATGTTTAGGAATAAGTAAATCTCCACCTTTAAAATATATAGACATCCTATGTGTGATTTCATTAGTCACCACTAGATGGGAATATGTAGCCATATACTGTGTATAGTAATTAACTTACAAGGGCCATACCATAGACACACGCAAACAAACCTTTGGTCCTTTTTCACATAGGACGACAACCAGGTGGTTCCAGCCCACTAGAACAAAGACAAAAATCATCTTTTTATTTGAGAAATCTGTAGTTATATGACATAACCATGGCCCCGGGTTTGCCGAAATACACAGTAATAAGTCATGTTTGGGATACGAGAGGTAGGAAATTCAGGCAGTAAATACAGAAATTAAAGGAAAAAAACAAGAATTTGTTGAGAAAAATTAAACGTAACATCATCCAACCTCTAAATGTTCTCACATTAGTGATTTGAATGGATGGGGAGCGTTTTAACACACTACCATACTGAACAATGCTGTACTTATACTAGCATCCTTACTTGTGAATACTGAGGGAAGTTTAAGTTGAGAATAGCATTTTCTCTGCCCCCCCCCCCTCCTTCCATCTCTGTTCACTGAATGTAAAGTGTGTGAGTGTGTGTGAAGAGCCTAAATAACCTTGGTATGTGGCTGACAAAGGAGAGGGGGACAAGAAGAGAAGGGTGGTGGTGGGATGTAGAGTGGAGAAGATGGAAAGTTGGTGAGTGGCAGGTGCTATTGTGGTCTACGTGCAGGAACCTACAGCAACAAGGTCAAATGTCAAAGTGAAGTTGAAAGGTCAGTCTTCACTGCCTGGAAGCCCACCCACTGAGAAAAACAGATAAGGAAATATCTAAAGGAACAGAAAGACAAGATGTAGCATGGGCCAAAATGAGAAGAAATAATTATTTTCAGGTGAACAAGAAAAGGGATGTAAAAGAAATAATAGGTAAAAAGAAGAACTGGGAAGCAAAGAAAACAACTGTACAGGAAGGAAAGGCCATGATGGAAAAAAGGTGGGTAGAAGTCGTAGCAGATATGTAATTGCAAGATGCATCTAAATGCAAGAGGCACATGCTTGACAACACCCCCTGTGTCAATGGGACAAGAAAATCATGAAGGAGGTTCCCCTCTTCAAGTGCTGGGCTTGATAGTGAATGAACAAATTAGCTGTGTCCTTGGTGAATAAAACAAGTTGGGCGCAGTTTCCATTTGGGTCCATCCTTTGTGTGGTATCATGGGGGTTGTGTGCATTTTTTCCCCAAGTTGTGTTTGGCCTAAACACATGATGCACCCTGTTATTTAATTGAAGAGACACAGGAATGCACACAGGAATGCCCCTCAGAGTGTTTGTTGACACTCGTGAGCGCTTCGCACTCAGATGTTGACAAAGACGTTTTGTTGGGGTTCACTCGGTTCACTCCCTGGAGAAGCTCGGGGCTGTGAAGCTGTCATGCGGGATTTTGTGACAGTTCAGCCCTGAATGGAAATTTGGGGCCCTAACCTTCAAGGCAGCCTCGTGACCTGGGTACTTGATTTAGATACTCAAATCAATTTCTCCTGTGTGTCGTCTCCTCTCCCTTTTTTCTTTAAATTACAAGCCCTTCCATCCACTCTGACTGAATAGAAAACGATCGCTGGGTGTTTTTTTTTTTTTTTTACTCTCTTTCATCTCCATCTGGGCGACCATGAGATGTTCTTGTCCCCCCGCTTGTTGTGAAATGTGACAGCGGGGGCCATTCAGCAAGAAATTGGCTGCAATTAGTGCAATTATGCTGATTTTCACTTGTGTCCCATGCAGAACAGAGTTTTCGCTGTGCACAGAGACATGCCCGGGAAACTGCTGCAAAACAAAAACCCATCAGTCAACAAAGGCTTTGAATGAAAGACTCCACTGCAGATAATACCAGGCACATTCCATAATGACAGAGTTTAGTCAGCTGTGACCTGTGTTGCAATGGGGGGCATGACATCTAGAGCTTCACTGATTAAGGGGAAATAGGCAGTAAAGGCATATGAAGGGCAGAAGTTCTAATTGGAGGTGGTGTGTGCGTGACCCAGTCATAAAATAAGGCCGGGGTTGGCAACAGTGTGACATTATTAAATACATCTCAGTTTTAGAGGGCGCAACCCATCAAGATGTAGTATCAAGATATCTACAGGCTTATTCATGAATCTCAATAGTCACATTTTGCTGTTTTATGTTAAACATGAACACCATGATTTCTGTTCTGTACGATAGCGTTTTTTCATTAGATGGTGTCTGAGGTGGAGGTCTCAGTTTACTCTGTTTTACATTGGTATGTCTGTGTCAATATTACCCAGGAGACTGACCAGACTTGCATTCAGCAAGTTCATTGCATTCAACCTGCATTTCTATGAGTAGCAAGAGGGAGCGGTCCCCAAAAATGTAGGCTAAAGCATCCACTTGTTAGCTGCTGGACTTTAGAAGGGGGGGGTGCTGCTCCTGTGCAGCAGTTTGTCTCAGCACAGTGGCAGACATTTCACTCACTGACTGACGGGTGCTGATGGTTTGAAATATCTCTGCTCTTCTCAGCGATGGTTATCTAGGCCAGTCTACCAACAAGTCTACTGTGGACTGAATCTCGTGTGTACTATAATATTGTGTCCAAACTGAAAGATGACTTCTGCCCTTCATATGTCATATGCCATGGCCCTGTCCTGGTCTTTCTGCTTTCTTCATCTGGATTTGAAATGTGGGATTATGAATAATGTGTGATGTGGGTTAAATATAGTCAGATATTGGTCAGATGTGAACAAATGTAAAGGGCAGAATGTCAAATTTACTTGAGTTTATTGTTAAACTAAATAAAAAAAAGAAATAAAATAAAGAGTCGTTTCAACTTTTTTGCCAGCTTTTGTTTCCCTTATTTCCTGCAGAAAGTGTTAAAGTTGTGTCCTAAGTAGCTCCCCGTCTCCCAGCTGACCCCCCCCCCCCGTGCTGTGGGTCGTGGACGGCCGCTCGGCGGACTGTCTTTAAGACCCAGCGGAGCTCGGCAGGGAAGCCCCGCGGCTTTAGTTGTTTCTACTCTCCCGAGTGTCAGCTAGTTATTTGTGGGGAGGCGCTGTAGCCATTTCGCCACATGAAAGCCCGATGAGCTGAGCGACCAACATCCGAGTCGTTCGCGGAGAGGGGAAATCAGCTTTGAGGAGCCTCTGCGCGCACACTGACGTCCACGAGCTTGCGCGCAAAGACGCACGGCACGCAGACCAACACACTTCCTTCTCCGCCGTGGAAAACAGAGAGAGGACACGCGAAACGCAAACTTCCAACTCTCCCATGTGGACAGCAGGGCTTTGCGGATAAGGTCTATTTCCCCCTCCTCGGAGCTCCGTTACTTCCCCCTCTCTCCCTTTATTTCTCTGTCACGGCTTTTACCCGGAGAGTTGTGTTTCTATGAGAGTCTTGCTCGGCGAGAAGAGAAGTTTGGTTGTTTGCCTGGTCGGCTGAGGAGGAGGAGGAGGAGGAGGCGGCGAAGAGTCGGGTTAAAAGTGGGGGAAGATGGTCCGCAACGCCGCTTGGAGAAGAAGCTTGTTGTGCGTCCTGGCGCTCAGTCTCAGCTTCGCGTCCCCGCCGTGCACAGCTCGGATTTACACCAACCACTGGGCAGTCAGGATAGCAGGGGGACCCGAGGTAGCCGAGCGGATAGCGGACAAATATGGCTATAGGAACATGGGACAGGTAGGTGGTTTATGTTTCCATCTGAAGTGACCTCTTATTTGTGTGTGCTTCTCCTTGTGTGTCCTTTTTGTCAGCTCTTTATACCGCGGATGTGTTTATTCTAACACCAGCAGACAAACGATACGGGGTCAAACGTCAGACGTCGAAGTCCAAACCTAAACCATGAGCCCTCTGTGTGATCTTCTAACTGAGTCACTGTGTTGCTTTTTAACTCTCAGACAGAGAAGCTGTAGGGAACAAAGAAGAAGAAAAAAAAAAAAAACCCACCAAGAGCAGGATGGCACAACAGGTGCCTCCTCGCTGTGTTCCTGCAGATCATGTTCAGGTTGAGAGCTGGAGCCACAGGGAGCTCACTACCCCCCCCCTCAAAGCCACATCAGTCTCATGTGCTTCATCCTTTTGACACCCAAGTGAGACTGCTGGTGCTGTTTGGTCTGTGGTCTTGGAAATTACACCACAAGGTCCACAGTCACACAGATACGTAGTGTTGTATTTGTGCCACATATAGGGCGACTTAACTTTCAAAAACTCTCCTTACCCATCCTGTTTTACATTGGCTCAGTCATTTCTTTATGGAAACAGCTGCCAATGCATTTTCTAACACTGAGGATGTATATTTACGTGTTGCACTGCGCTGCTCTGCTTCCACAGTATTATCCCCGTGGGTTTAATCTTCACTCAGCCCATAACTAGTACCACTGGATCAGCTGCTAGGAAATAGCACAGTTGAGCTCTGCTGAGACTTAGGATTAATTCTTTAGATGTTCCCATTGTCTTTGTTAGTACATGCTATATGTTAGGCTGAAATTGTTTTCTCTAGATCTAGATTAATACTGAAAAATCACTGTTATAAGTGGAAATATTAAAACAAGTGGCCAGTATGTTATGGCACCAAGCAGTGCATCCATTCAGTGTGACAGTCTTATCTTACACTTATGGCCAAATGTACGACCAGTGCTTAGCAAATTCTAGACGTAAGTGCTGACCACAGCAGCCAAAATAAACACAATACAAAATATAAAAGCATAATTTTAATTATCATCAGATTTCTACATAGAATAAGGAATTCATGTGGCCACTTGGAATCTGTTTTGTGGATTAAAGAAATATGCCACACAAACATAGACCCCACACATACTCTAGAGTATTGTGACCAAAATGCGAGGATAGTTCAAGTCTGCACTTGCCAGCGCTCAGCGTGAAGACGGCGTGGAACAGAGGGGGGCATTCTGACAGGTTGTTGTGGGGTAGCCTAGTCAACAGCTATTGAACATCCCCTCCCTCCCCGCGTTATCCAGCCTGCCCACCCACTATACTCCCCAGAGAGCAGGCCTTAATGGCCTCGTTTATCCCCTTTCTTTGACGGGAACTAATGTGTAGAAGGCCCCCCCTTCCATACCAGCCCCCATAGGAATTCCCCTCTGCAGTGTAGTGTCACCCTCAACCCCCACCATTCGTCCTAATTTCCATCTCAATATGGAGCGTTCATTGGACTTTGACACCTCGTAGACAAGAGTTTTACTTCACTTCCTGGTTTTAGGGTCAGCTGAAAGCCGCTCCCATGGGAGCAATAACAGGACACTCTGCTTTCCTGACGTGAACTTTAACATCATCAACCCCCTTCCAACTCATATCGGGCCAGCACTGGTTTATAAGAAATCAAACGTATCAAATGAGATGGTTTACTGCAACTTTTTAGAGTTTGGTACTAATGTAGATTGAAAGTCTGTACACTACATATTTTCAAATCAATTAAACTTGCTTGGACTTTCATGAGGGTCGGACAGTTGATGATAAATCATTTGGCGATATGACTACCAAATGAGAAGAGGTTTTAATTCAGGAAAATAAAGTTACTAAAGAGAGAAAAGGTAGAGAAAACATGAAAAGGGTCAGCATAGTGTTCTTTACTAGGGTGGAAAGAGGAAAACAGACAAAGATAATCACACATTTGGAGATACGAGGAGGAGGGAATGACCTGGTACGATGGATGGATGGATTGATGAAAAGAGTTGGCATGGAGTGAGTGAGCACCTCGTTGGGGAATTCTGGGTAATCCTCTTAACCGTGGAGCCCCCTTCCCAGACTAAGACACTGGTCCACATTGAGTCTAAATCAGTTGACAAGGGCCCAGAGGTGGATATCTGTTCAGACTGGTGTTTTGAAAAGATGGGAGACGACTTTGCTAGTTGTTGAGAGGGAGGGTGTGTATCTGAAGCTAGACATGGACAGTAGGTGGTTGCATCAAGTTAGAAGATAATATATGCATTCCTTGATACTGTAATGATACTACATCAGTTCACAAAGGCAACAGGGCAACAGGTTGTTGATATTGGAGGGTTTACCTTGAAAAAGTATTGGATGAAGACATTTATTTGTGTTTTTTTTATAAATGCATTTTGTCCTGCCGTTGGTTTTTATTTAAGCTAATCATCTAGTGTTTTTCAGTACTCATCATTTATTTCTGATAGGTTACTTTTTGGTTAGTTGATTAAAGGCACAGTTCTTGATTCTGGTAAAAGATTGTTGAGGTTTTATCTCAGCAGCCAAACAAATACACTCCTCCCTCTAGCATACCTTCACTGAGGGCCTCAAACTTTTATATTAACTTTTTTTTATAGTTATTTGTGTTATCTGTTGTTGGAAGTGGTGACTCTTGCACTTGGCTGTGCACCATCTCTTTGCTGTGCTACTGAATGTTATTCTGTAGTGTGATACAAAATAAGGCTGCATAGTGGAATAGAGAAACTCTCAATAGCACCTTGCCTATATCTATTTAAATTGAGATCCAAATACAAATAAGTTAAATGCATATTATCCCTGATGCCTCGATTAGCCTTGATGACCTCAGCAATGTAACTGTGATAATTCTGCACTATCTGCACCATGCAGGTCCTTGTGTTATAATTTTATTCACACTTCTTCTTTTTTTTGCAGTAGTGTGTGTTTGTTTGTGTGTGTGTGTGTTATATCAGGTCTCTGTCCCTTTGTCCTTGTTTAATCTAGACAAAGATCCCCTCTCTATAGCATCAGACAAAACTCAGACCTGTATTCAATTTTAAAAGAAAAAATGTCACCTTAGCCTAAACAGTTGAATGAATTAAACAAACTGGTGAAATAAGACATTACGATTACATTGGTGCAAGCGATTTCACTTCCCCAATTTGTTACAACATATTCCTAGTAACCCAAGGTTATGCTGAAATGGTGGTTTACTATGTGAGTTATTTCCTCAGAGTTGAAAGTTCAGTTTACAATATAACGCCTGTATGTCCAAATCCTAATCACATGCTGCCATGACAATGGAAACATGAGCCAGAAGACTAGAGTTGAGGATATAATTAGGTTAGGATGCACATAGAATCTGAGAAGAATTACAACCTGAGGTGTCAGAGGTGTTTCATTGAAATTGTAAAAATGATGTAATTTTTGTTGATGGCTTTCAAGGATATTGTGTGTAGGGCTTTTCCCATAGCTCCCTATGTGCTGACAGTCCTAGAGGGGAGGGTGGCCAGCTAATGGCAGTGCAGATGTTGGGTAGATTAACGTGAGTAGAAGCACGATATGTTGAGACCTGTTTTTAAATCATCTGAAGTGGTAGCTGCCTTTTATGGTAGCACATTTCATTATGATGTATACTGCTTTATAATCTAATTAACGGACCAATGCTGATATGTGTTGTACATTTAGCAAATGTTTTATCTTTTCTGAAAGGCGATCCAATTAGGCCTGCTGGCACTTTGTTGTTTCTCATTTTATCAGTCTGTAAGCTGGAAAAGATGTGTATGTGCATGAGCACTGAGCTGAAAGCTGATCTAATAGGCTGTGTGGTGGTGGAGCTCAGCCATGGATCAGTGACACACCACAGGAGCCTTGGCAGCCATGACAGTTTGATCATCTGAGGGATTGCATGGTCTTTATCAATTATTAAAATTAATCACCGTCCAGCAGCTTGCTGTCATCATTGTCTGTGGATCCTCTAGCCTCTTCATTTCTCTGACATGTCTATTTTTTTACGTGACAACACATTTGTCTAACTTCTAAATGTATTTTTGTTAGTTTTCTCTATTACTATGTGTTTTTTCTTTGACTTCAGTCTATGATTCTTTTTATTATTATTTTTATAATCACTTGTCGTTTTTGCCAACCGTTTCTAACAGCTCGACAAAACTATTTAGGATACATAGAAAAGAAACAAAACATTCCCACAACAGTGGGAATAGCGCCATGTCTCTTAAGTGTCTGTGTATGCGTTTTTACAGATTGGAGATCTCAAAGACCACTATCACTTCTTCCATAGTCGGACGATCAAGAGGTCAACTTTATCTAGCCGTGGTCGCCATAGTTTCATCTCCATGGAGCCCAAGGTAAGTCTGTTGTACTGTTTTATGAATTGCATGTTTAAAGTGGACATTTCAACAAAATAATCTTAGCTTAGCATACAATCCTAGCTTTTCTTGGATGGCTTGTGGTCAATGGGATAAAGTTTGCGCTGTTGTCTTGGAGAAGACTCAGTTGTCATTATGCTCAGTTGTTATCACCATGACAACTGAGCCAGTTCTATCTGCGAATCAATGTTGTTTTATAAAACATTTTATAAACATATGCTTAGAAATACAGAAAGCAAAAGTCAAAAGTTCATCTGACAAATTCTAAATGCTGGTTTTATCACATCCCTCAATCCAAAAGAGTTGCACAAACCAAACAACATACTGTTGAATCTACTTCCCCCCCACCAGAGAGAGAGAAGAGGTACACATGGCCACTTGGTGGACAGGGTGGTGCCCCAGAAAAGATGACTAGACGTTTTGCTGTATCTAAAATCACAAGGACAGCATATATTTGGAAACTACCAACTTAGCGGAATATCCATAGCAGTGTTTGTATACAGTCCAGGCTCTGTAAAGGGGAAACGCCAGTGTTTGTCCTGGCTCTGCATCTGTCTTTAGAGCTCCATGTACAGACGGCTGGAGTTTGACTGGTTTTTGTGTACACACATTGGATGGACAGTTAGAGGAATGTGAGAAGAATTTAGCTGAATTTGACAAGAAGTGTAAGAAAAACACTAAGAAGCACTATAGGCAGTGACTAGTGCGATATACTGGTTCACTTGGTAGCTGAAAGCTCTACAGAGCGCTGTGCAGTGAGCATCAGGAGGGGACTACTGTTGATTGTACCTAGCCATCCAGTGGGTATAAATTCATAGAAATTAATTACTGAAAACGTACTCTCTTTATCACAAAAAAATCATGGCACGCAACAATTCATACATCTACGAGTTTTACATTCACAAAATTACACTGTTTGACAGCATGCTGGGTACAGCTTGTCAGGTAGATGGCTAGTACAGCTGAGAGAGTTGCAATAGCAAAGGGATGGAGAACGGCGATAGTCACAACAGAGATGCACTAGGCAAACTTTAATAAAATCAGACAGAGACCAAAATGTTACATATTAAAAAGTTTCTGTAGCCACCATTGTTGGCAGCGATGGTGACACAAGGAACTCCCTCACCTCAGCAGAAATGAAAAGATGTGTTGGAACCAAGTGTATGCATTTCCTGGATTTAAGGCCAGTAGTGCCAGTAAAACAGTGAAGCTAGAGGGTCAGACATTGCTTGAAGAGGTTGTGTTCTTGAGGCACCACATATGGCAGGAAAAGGATTATATTCAAACGCTACCTTGGAGGTATGTCTGACTGAGGTGAAAATACTTCAGCAGCTAAACTGCTGTGCACTTTAAAGGAGAGAAATAATGAACTTTAAAGACTGGAATTTGTTAAACTGAGAACCAGGGGAATTGTGACTCAGTCATTTTAATAAAACATATTGTGCATTCATGTTAAGTGTGTTTCTTATTCTGTCTTCTATCTCATCGTTTCTTTTCAGTTTCCCTTCCTTTCTCTGTGTCTTGTTTTGCCCACCTGCTGTCCTGTCCTCACCTGTAATTCTTTTTCTCTTCCTAGGATTGTCTTCATACCACCTTTTCTCACTGTTGCTTTCAAAGTACTTGTCTCCCTCCGCCTGTCTTTGGTTCTCTTGCTCTCTTGGGCCTGACGCTGCGCCATGATGGAGGAAGGTTCGTGTCCTGATGCCAGCTGGCTGACAGACTGAGATTTTAGAAGACTAGTTCAGAGAGGAGAGGTTAAAAGAGAGAATAAGGAAAATGAGCTAATTTAACAAACGGAACGAGAGGAAGAGCTAAAGAAAGAAGCAACGAGTGGAAAGGTAGATTAGAGAAAGCAAATAAAGGAAAAGCGGAGAGGAGGAAAAGGAAAGAGCCGTCAGTGTTTTTCCCGGATCCGCTATCCTTTCAGTGTAATCTTTGGACCTGTCTGTGGGTGTGGGATCAACATGATGGCTATTTTGGCATCAGCGCAGTCTGGCATACTGCTAATGATGTTTTGCAATCAGGTTTTGTAATAATGACAGCCATGTGTGTTTGTGTGTGAGTGAGTCAGATGGGTGTAGTGGTGCCATGAAAGGCACACCCTGCCATCCACAGTACTCATTGGCACACATGTTACCATAGTGATAAAGCACAGCACAGATTACCACTTTATGGCATTCGCGTAACTGCAGTGTCACTTGCCTCCTAGGTCACAAACCACTTATTTTTTCAGGTTGATGAATGACTTTTACAATTTCCAATAAGAAGAAATTATTGAACAAGTACTTGGTATCTTTAGGTATGGTAATGTTTCACGAATTAAAAGCACATTTGGAATTTGTGTTTAGCTTTCTGTCAGTAAATGTAAAATGTTCTGTGGCACCAATTAAAATAGCATATGCAATCCTGCTTTCTGTATGGTTTAGGTAGCACTCAGCTTGCACCTTGCACAGCTATGCTGATGTACACCAATGACTCATTCATACTAGGAGTGCCAAGAGAGTTTGGACAGCCACAGACTTTTTAGTTGTAGCTCTGCACTGTCATTAGTTTTTGGTGTGAAATCAGTTCAAGAGTATTCAGTCAGCTTTGTTTGAAGTCTTTTTCCAGCAATTTGGAGTTTACTGTAAACAACAATTACAGTACTACAGTCTTTGTTTCTCCTTTTATAATGTCCTTTTGAAGTCTCTGCAGAGATTTAGTAGAAAAAAACAAATGCTGAATTCATCTGCGACTGTCTGTTCACGGTGTTGTGTTGCCAAAACGTGGTGTTTCCAGACGGTTTCACTTAGTGAGACTCTTGTTTACTTGAATCATTTATCCAGACATGTGCAGGGAAACTGAGAGCCAGGTGTGGTCTGCAGCTGAATCCTCACCAGGATACTCTGAAATGCAAAATGGCAGTGGTGACAAAATGAAAGTTCAGTGTTTTTTGTTATTTATGGGCTGCAGGCTTCTAGAAGTCATTCCACACAAGGGAAATATTTTACCATAGCAACTATAATGAGACTCCTAGTAGTCCAGTGTAAAGATTTCCATCAAGCCAGGATGGTTGTGCGACATTCAGCTTGTGCTGAATTTGTTTTGCTTTGAATTCGATTAACAGATGAAGCATTAAGAGTTGACGCCCTGAGATGAGCACCTACAGCTGGCCAGCACAGCTCCACGGGACTCAAACTGTCTGTGAAAAGATGTGACTGTATGCTGTGCTTGGGCTGAGGCTCTGATATGCTCTTAAGAAAGCAGAAGAACAGAATCTCGTCTTAGTCCAAAGGTTGTTATGGTTGTTCTGCTACACTAGCCTTTAACCCTCTTTTAATTCTCAGCTCTCAGGTCTTTTGCCTAGAACGTATTGTAAACAGCTTCTGAAAACCAGCAATAAAAGTGGATCAATTTGTTCTATTGAAGTGAACTCTTCCCCAGTTTCCCCTGGTTACTGACCAAGGCAGCAAGAGCCACCTGCAAACCCTTACACTGAAAGCGAATGAGAGAGAGAGAGCGCGGGAGGAAGGGGCTTAGAGTGGGAATGAGAGGGAAAGACAGGCAATCTTGGAGAGAAATGGGCATCTGTGGAGCAGAAGACCTGAAATGCATTGAAGGAGAGACGGTGAGAAAGGAGCAGACGAGAAAGAGAGATGATAAAAGTAAAAGAGTGAGATAGGAGGGATAGTTGGAGTAGAGAAAAGAAGAAAGGAGGACGACGAAGAGGTACAGGTGCTAGTAGATCATTCCTCTTCTCCAAGCTGGACTGGAAACAATGGAGCAGATCCAGTCATCATGCCTCAGAGCCTGGCAGCAAATTGGAACTGAAACAAAGGCAATGATACATGGTCAAGTTGGAAAAGCAATAATAGAGAGCAGCATCAGCTTTGTTTGGATAAAAGTTGTTGATTACCAATAATGAACCAGTAGCAGCACGAAGGTGCAAAGTGAACAAAATGACTGAAATGAATTATTTTTGGGCTAGAAGTGGCAGAAATAAAAACTGTAACACAATGTTAATCACTGAGTTTTCCCTCATCCTCAGTTAGCAGGTACTTTTGCTTTCGCATAGTTGGACCCGGTGCAACTGTTGTTTTTTGGAAAAGAGCAGTTGCTAGAAAAATCAATAGAAGGAAATGATCAGCCCTTCTGAGGCCAAAGACAGAGCTGTTTAAATGTTGTTATATTGTCAACATCCCTCACATTTCCATTGAAACTTCTGGATTTATTTACTTTTTCTCTGCCTGACTTGTATCTGCTGCAGAGCTACTGAATCTGTTACGACTTCGTAGGGTAGATCCTTGCAGAAGAACATGACATTTCAGACTCTTTGTTTTATCTGCATGCTCATTAGACCAGTTCAGCAAAATGTAAAAAAATGAAAATCCTTTAAATTCTTAGGGCTTGTCAGTAAAGTGAACCACACACTAATTGGGATTTAGCTTCAGCAGAATCATTTTCCTTTTCCCATCTGTAAAGTCTTTGCTCACTCATGTCAGCCTGTAGAAGAATTAATGGCTGTGGGAGAGGACTGGTGCTGATGTGAAAGGCAGTGATGCATTCATCGCCTGACCTCCCTAAAATGATCAAGTTACGAACAAGTGCAGTTAAGAGTTGCATTGCTAAAATGAGATTGTGGTCATCGATGCCATGCTAATGCATGCAAATTGTAATGATACACCAGTGTTTTTTTTGCAGATACACTCACGCACGATTTCTGATGACAGTGTTGTTTTGTGGCTAATGGCGCATGTAAACGGTTGTTTTGAAGCTGATGGTTCTGACAGAACTTGGAGTGAAATGAGCTGCGACCTTAGCAGACGGTGGAGCATCAGGCTAAAGCAGAATATCTTTTTTTTTTTTTTTTTTACTCTTTATCTCTCTTTGCCTCTCTATGGCCTGGTTTGCCTTTTGCCATTATTTTCCTCCATATCTTGCTCTGTTAAACTGGAAGTCGACACACTTGAGCCAACTGCAGAATAGTTTTTCTTCCCAATTTTAACAAGCTACATATTTGAGTTGTTCAATCAATGTTCTTTATAAAATTAATCATCCTCCCTTCACTTGGTGTTTTTGGTATTTCTCGCTATTTGTTTTCACTTCACTCCCTTTCCAGCTCTGCCTTTTTTTAAATTCACTCTCCTGGGACTTGTTCTCTTCAACTCTTTATCGCCTCTCCTCTCTTCTTATCTTGTCTCGTTGCCTCACACTCCAACTCTCCGGAGAGACTGGAAGATTGTTTCGGTGCATGAGACCAGATAATCACTCTGCCGTCATTATGTCAGCTATTCTTTTTTCAGTTTCTCTCGTCTCGCCTTCTCTCTGCCTGCTGGATGTATCGATGTGAAGAAATGCTTCGTCTCTGCAGTTGGTCATTGTTTAGTGAAGCCTCAGATTTCTGGGTCTAGTAAATGGAGCAACAAATCCAGCGCTCTTTCAGCGGGAAAATTATTCTATTGATTATCTGAGTGGAGTTTCTTTGTCTGTACGTTTACAGGTGATCATCATGGGAAGAGTGCACACAGACAGATGAAAACCTCTAACAGTACTTCAGCTAGACTAAACACGAGATTTCAGGGTTTTAAAAAGAGTTGACAGGGGCCAAGCAAGTGGGTCCAACTGTCTTTTTCAGATCCAACAATGCTGATTTTGAAATAGGAAAATTCCATTGAAAGTGGAGAGAAATTCCTGCCAAGGAATGCCTTAAGCCTTGAAGCTAGCCCATAACGTTTGAGAGATTGATGTTACCTGAGAGACATTTATGTCTTTGGTGCATATGTGTGCGTGTTAGTCTGTTCATTTTGCAGACGAGGAGAAATGAACTGAGAGAAAAGAAAAGAAATTAGTCTACACTGCAAAAACCGTGTAGACTAACAAGATTCTGGTAATGCTTTGTGAACATTAGTTTTCATGTCTACTTAATGGGCTGTACTTTCATTGACTGAGCTCACACATAATAAAAATGCAGTTCTCTTCTAGTGCTTTTTAATGCTTTGTCTTGATTTGTCAGGTGAGACTTTTTACCAGCCACATCCGTGCTCTGGAAATACTCTATATCTTTGTGAGAACACCTAATTACATAGGAACCTGCCACTGTTCGTCTGCTATGTGTTATTGTTTGATATCTCCTCGGGTTGTACCACCTTCTGTTTGTGTGTGTGTTTCAGGTGGAGTGGATACAACAGCAGGTGGTGAAGAGGAGGATCAAGAGGGATTACAAACCATCCCCTCCCCTTTCTCTGTCAAGCCCCTCCTACAGCAGCCCGGCCCAGAACAACATATTCTATAACGACGCCAAGTGGAGCAGTATGTGGTACATTGTGAGTACAACGTATACTTGTACCACACTTCACTCTGTTTGTGTGCTTACTGTACAAAATAAGAATATTTTTATATTATATATATATATATATTCATCACTTTGCAAGTCCACACTTTGCTGCTTTTCTCAGAGGTCTAGACACTTTTCTTTTCCCGCATATATTCAGTTTATGGGTTTAGGGTCATCTGAGGTCAGGGCATGGTCCTGATTACTGCAGGGTCAGTAGAGCCGAGGCATGTTTGTGTGTTTTCCTGAATGAAAGTTTGGAAAAGCCACAGTAATGACATCTTTGTCTTTTGCTGCCTCAATTTGAAAACAGACCATTATTGGACAAAGACATTACGTGTTTATTTATTTGTATTTGTCACAGGGTGTCCACAGGTAGAAATGTCCTGTTATGTGAAATGATTTCTGGTATGCACCTGTTAGTGCACACACTCACTGCTTTCAGGTTTACACTGCACAGATTAGCAGGCTTATCTCAAGTGTTTGTGTTCACATACTTTATGTGTGTGTGTGTGGTTAAGTGTCCTCAGCTCTGTCAATTATTAACTTACTGTAGATAACTCTATATACTTTGACCAAAGGTTTAAACATTTTTCTTTAGTACTGAACGCTCTGAACTTGGTGTGTGTTTGTTTTCGAGGAATGAAAAAACAAAATGCTTACAGTCTGTGTTTAAAAAATGTAATATTTAATTTTGTTCTGAATATTTTGAATGGAATTTAAAATTAGTATTAAAACTTACTTAACAGACTGAGGCATTGATTAGATTTTCATTCTGTGATCACACTGTAGTTGTGTACAAATTGTCACATTTAATGAAGATCTTAGTGACTCTTGTCACGTCTTCTTCAATAGTAAGATTACTGTTATAAAAATAAGTAAGTAAAGTAAAAAAAGAAATGCATCTAAATGTCACTTTAACGTGCAAGCAGATATAAACCTTTGGAACAATGACACTTGCCGTACAGGATGTAGGTTTGCTAGCACACGGCTTAATCAGACACACGATTACACAACTAGATAGATCATCTGTACGACAATAACAGTGTTCTTGTAAGAAGTGTTTACATGAGTTGTGACTGGTTGAGAGCCAGCTGAGTAAGAGTTTACATAGAACAAAAATGAAGGTGTTTAACATTTCACGTCTATGATTGAATGTCATTACGTTTTTGATTTATTCGTTTATTTTTGCTGATATTTAACTTAAGATTTTTCCATCAGTCTGAATTTTAACTCATTTGCACTTGTTTATGTGAGATTGTATTTCCAATGTTTGTGAATTAGGTGCTGGAAAAAAATGTCAATATGCCAGTACACTCTAAAACTCCTGTACATTTAAACGTATATCTTCAAGATGCAGATGGTTTGTGTGTTCTCCTTTATCTCATTCGCTCGGCTCACCCCCTGCCTCTTTCTCTCTCTCCAGCACTGTAATGACGACGTCCATAACTGCCAGTCAGACATGAACATCATGGGGGCATGGAAGAGAGGCTACACGGGCAAAGATGTGGTGGTGACCATACTAGATGATGGCATTGAGAGGAACCACCCAGACCTCTTTCAGAACTACGTGAGTGTGTATGTATGTGCGTGCGGGGCGGCTGCGTGTGTGTGTATCTGTGTGCGCACATGTTTAAAGTTGAAAGGATTCTTTGTAAACTGCCAATGTTGTGAGACTTGGGGAGTTTTAGGTAAATCACTTCCAACTGCTTTACCGTTTATCTATGAGTGTGTGTTATTTCGCATGATTAACAGGTCATGAGTGTCACGAGGTTACACTTTACAAATATATTGACAGTAATGATCTTTTTGGAGGGAAAACGTGGTTAGATTGTGAGATATTTAATAAAAGGTTATGATAATATTAATAACAGAAATTACATTTTGAATTAGGAAATAGCTGTGTTTTTTGGCATATAGTTAAACCACGATTCCAAAAGCAATAGATTTATGTTACAGAAGACTAATGATGTGGTCTGGATCAGATGTGTTGTGGAATTAATTTCCAAAGAAAGCTTTCTCAAACCTGTGGGTATGCAGGTATGCTTTGTGTACATGTTAATTTGTTTGGGGTTACATATTTTATGTGCATGCTGAGGTATGTTTGTCTGAGACCATGGTCAGATAGAATAACTTCTTGGCCTGGGGCAGTAAGTAAGACCGTGAATCAACTCTGCAGATAAAATAATTCACTACCTGTTCGACAGCCCCAGTGCTGCTGTTATTAGCTACTCTTAATGCCTGCATTTGTTTATGCCAAAGGGCAAACAGCCTGGCAGATTGAGTTAGCTCTCATAGCATTCGATTTATAAAACCTTTGTGAGTGGTCCTAACGTGAACAGTTTGAATAGCTTAGAAAATCTTCTTCCTGTTCGTCTGGTCTATTACACTCATACACACAGACACTGATAGTGCTGGGCCCGCTTTTCACCTCCGTGTCTCCTCCAGGACCCTCAAGCCAGCTTTGATGTCAACGGGAATGATGTGGATCCCATGCCCCGATATGACGCAACCAACGAGAACAAGTAAGAAAAATATCTATTCCAGAGTTGGTAAGGAAAAAGAATGTAATTGTAATGGCTTACAGTAGGATTTGTGTAGTACTTACCATGTGGCTTTTTTTGGTGTAACACTAAGCCACACGTGTTTTTCTGATTGATTTTTACCAGAAGCTCTGTGTCTCAATATGTTTGTATTTGCTGAGTCCTAACCTTGTTGTGGGTGCAGTGAGTTACATTAGTGTGTTTGATTGTGACATTTGTGGGTGGGTTGTGGTTTTTCTGTTTGGAAGAATTGATGTGCATATGTGTGTGAGTGTGTGTAACTCTGTGTGTGTGTGTGTGTGTGTGTGTGTGTGTGCAAGAGGGGAAAAAAGACACTCTTTTGTCCAGGCACTTATCTTGTGCCAGTTTGGCTCAGCAAGTGAGTTTTTTTGGTGTGTGTGTGTATGTGTGTTTGGCTGCGGCAGCCCAAGTGCCTTGGCAGTGGCTCAGTCCCTGCTGGTAATGCATTGTCTTAAAGAGACATGAGGCCTACGGGCGCAGTTTATTGAGCTAGTTTTCTTTTAAGGCTGGATTCATACTTGAGTATGATGTTATACTCTGTGTGTGTGTATACACACATCTGATTTGCCCTCGTTGACTTTTCATATTGCTCTTTGTACATCAAATTCTCCTGTGGGATTTAGAAACTGGAGCTCTGTTTCAGTTTAATCAAAACGCAGCAGTCGTGCCTCTCGTGGGGGCTGAATAGATGTGAAAGGTTTGCGTGAGATGACCGGTCATGGTGCCCAAAAGGCAAGAAGCAAACAGAACGTTAGATTTCTGAGGCACAGCATCAACTTTAGCTACGTCTGGCACACTGCAGATTGTTGTCAAACTTTGTGTTGTATAGCAACAAGAATGATGTAATGCTTGTGGATTTTAATCTGTTATATGTCTGCAAGCAGCGCTAACAGCTGTGCTTTGAATGTAAGCAGGAAGACAAGTTAGTACGCTGCATCAGTTCCTGAAATAGGTGTGTGTGTATGTGTTTTCTGAAATAATACATTTTTAATATTTTTGGCAGCCATTACATTTCCTCAGTGGCCGGCCATGTTAGTGTTTTGAAAACATATAAATTCATTCAACAAATAAACGGGCATGCTAACACTGAAAACAGCATAATTAAACTGTAATTGAATTTTAATTAAACTGAAATTTTATTACGCCTGATTCATAAAAAAAACAAATATGTCTTTTCGGTTGCTCAATTCAAAATGGCCAGAATACACACGGCTAAACCAATTAGAAATGAGTCTGTCTGGCTGTATCCTGTGAAAGCTTCTGAAAGTTAAAATGTCATGTATCACTTCCAGTGACTTTTATCCTTCGCATAAACATGAAGTAGTTCTGGTTGACAGAGAGAAATCCGTGAGTAACTGTGACACAGATGTGTAGAAAGTGGAAAACCAAGACAAACACAATGATTTTAAGAACAGCCGGACTATTTTATGGATTAGTGGAGAGAAGTGAACTGTGCAAAGACTGTTGGAGCGTTTTGAAAGAGGAGCCAGCAGTTTGGCTCATTAACTGTGATAAAGGGGCCTATCACTGATTTGCAACCATGTAATATGTTTTAGCTTCACCCACACACGTTTGTGTTAGTTTTTTCCTCTAAAGTTGTGGCATCATTCCAACTCCACAGAGGATAAAAGCAAGATTTCCACATCTGAACATCATTTTATTTTAATGTCAAATTAAGACGCGAACTGGAAAAGATCACCCAGTTAGCTTTTCTCAGTACGATAATGTAAATACGTAAATAACATTAGGCTTTCCATTGTTTTAAAAATGTACAAGATGGAAACCTGTTGTGCGACTTTATTATGTATTAAGTAAAGGTTGAAGTTATGAATCCCTGTTATGGATAATTTACCAGAATCACTGGGATGTTATCTTTGAACTGACTTTGGTACAAAATGGCTGCAACAACAGCTGCAGCTGTAGGTTCGTTTCTGAAAAGTTTAAAAGGACTAAACAGTCAGATCCGCTATTTTTAGTTTGCTGAGCATGGCTTCTAAATTTCAGTTTACTGTATTGGTTTATATTTTGTATATCATAGTCTCATAATCTCATATTTCCAAAGCACCGTCGAATATCTAGAACATGTGAGTAGGGATACTGTTTGATTAAGTTGATAATTTTAGGAAAAACACATTCACGTTTGAATGTAGATAAGACAATTGAAGCCTCTCTCCTGTGTGTGTTAAATGTGAGGATATGGGCAGCAGCCACAGCAGCTTACTGGAGGTACACTATATGGTGAACATGTTGCTGTGCTTTTGTTTGATTTTGTACCTGTGCCTGGCGATGAGATACAGAATCTCTACCTATTCACATTTTTTTTTTTAATGGAATAGTAACATGTTGTATACAACTCCACAAAATGAGGACAGTGATGCCTCAATATTTTAAATCTTTGATCATAAAAGTAAATAAAATTAAACCTTTTGCTCTGCCTGCTTCCCTGGACTTCAAAACTTCCCCGTGTCTCCCCCGGGGGTTGCGATAGCTAGATGCTGGGTTTCCATGGCAGCTTTCAGAGCTGTTTCCGGGGGGTGTTGTGATGCAGATGTTCTCTGCAGGAGGTGCATGTGTGTTTGAGTGTGTTTGTGCCGATCCAGAAAGTGGTGTTTTCGAAGAAGTGGTGGACGCAGGCATACTTGTGTTTGTTTACGCTGGTCGCTGACCTGGGCTGATTGTCACTATTGCAGTTACTGGAGGAATGTTACCCTGTTGCGTGAATGTTTGTGTTTAGTTGTTAAAGTAGTCTAACTTATCACGGATGTTGGCCATTGTTTTGGATATCATTGTTTTTGTGTGTGTTTATGTCTTGTGTGTGTGTGTGAGTGCTGCACCCAGAAAATGCCAAACAAAGTCCAAGCTGTGCTGATGTTTGTGTTTTTGCACATTTGGGAACCAAATGGCATTCAGGACATATTTGTGTTGACCACATTACAGATGATTTAAAAAAAAAAAAAAATGCATTCTCTCTGTGACCTCTGAGGATAAACATAGCATGGCATTTGCTTCATTTCTAAAACTTCTTGTACTTAAGCTGTTCTGTTTAGGAATGCCTTCAGCAGGAATGTGCACATTTACATGTATCTATGAAAATATGTGTTTACATCACTTCGAAACCTTGATATTTATCTCGTAGTTACTGTGCTATATGGCTTTTGTATGCAATACCTCTTTTTTTTTTACCTTGTCCAGGACATTGCCTAATCCGTGTCTAAACTGTTCATTGCTGCTGTTTCCACAGACATGGGACGCGGTGTGCGGGTGAAGTTGCTGCATCTGCAAACAACTCCCACTGCGTTGTGGGAATTGCCTATAATGCCAAAATAGGAGGTGAGTGATATTATTGGTTATAGTTATCAGTTCTTTCTAAACAGTCTTTGGCAAATTTCTGTTTGTTCAGCAGAGGTATGTTATACTTTGTATAACATTTGTGTATGATGCAAGTGAAGATCAACCTTTGATATTGTACTACATTGAAGTTCATGTTTATGCAGAAATAGAGATATATCTAATCTATCTATCTTCATGCACCACTGTCTGGCAAGCACCTCAAGTGTCTGCTTTTTAAAGGTTCTGGGGAAATGCATATATATAAAACAGATTAAATGTTGGTTTGAGCATGTGTTATTTCTGTGTATCAGGTGTACGAATGCTGGATGGAGATGTAACAGACATGGTGGAGGCCAAGTCTCTGAGCCTCCAGCCGCAGCACATTGACATCTACAGTGCCAGCTGGGGACCTGATGATGACGGAAAGACCGTGGATGGACCAGCATCTTTGGCTAGGCAGGCCTTCGAGAATGGCATCCGATCGGTGGGCACATACACGCATGCTTACATGTTTACATACAGAAGCACCTGCAAATAAACAAGTGCTTCACTTATTAGCCAAGACCGGAAAATTGGTATTCATAGGAAAAGAAAACATATAAACACACACGTGCGTGTTTCACGCTTATATACTCAAATCCCAAACTCTTCTCTACCTGAGAAGCTCCTCTGGGCATCAGAGAGCAGCCCTGATCTATTAGCATATATTCATTTACATATTCATAGCTTATTTTGCATAAAGACAAGCTGACGCCGTGTTGTGGCTGAGTGGAATGGAAAAGCAATGGCAGAGGTTAACAGGGGTAAAGTGATTTTATATGTCTACACATTCACAAAAAAAGAGCTTTGTGCATTTGATTAAGCAGACGTATCCCTCTGAGAACTGACACAGAGATCCAGGGAGTGAGGAGAGTCAGTGGTGGTGGGAGATAGAGAGAGGTTGAGAGTCTGTGGCATGTTACAAAAAAAAAAGGGAGGGCCAAAAAAAAAGGACAGATAGTTGGGTAGCGTGAGTAGAGGAGAGTCCCAGTCACTTCTGACTTTTAAGATCACAGAGGTGAGAGAGATATCTGTCCACCTCCTACGAGTTGGGCATGTTTAAGTGTTTGCATGCCCGCCTGCTGTTTTGTGTGTTCGTGAAGCTGAGTGGAGACGACATGCTTGTGAGTGTAACATGTACCTGTGTGACACTCTGAAGAGACTGTTTATCACAGACAACCGAGGCGTTAGTGATAACAGTGACAGCTGTTGAGAGGGCTGCACTCTGGCTTGTGTGTGTGAATGTATGAAGCACATTTTCCTTATGCTGTTATGTATGTGCTTTCTGGATATATTTACACATAACACATTATGCCTCTGTTGCTTATGCACAACCTTTGTTTCTCAAGGAATGGTGTCTTTAATTAGGTCACCCCTGTCCTGCCTGTATGAATACATGTATCACAAGTTCAGAGTGATAGCTGCAGCTGCTATAATATCTCACATTTGAAATATCATTCTGCTAGATCATTGCAGATCATTCTCTGAAACTGACTCTAAAGTGATTCTTTTCAGTTGACAGTTGACTAATTATTTGAGCAATAAATAAATGCATTTTCTTTTTCTTTCGATCTTTTGCTGATGATCGATGATCTTTTGCAGGTAGTTTCACTTTGTGTTTTATCTCTCTCCTCTTCCCCCTCTCTGCTCATAGTTTCTGCTCCTTCTCACTCACTGTTTTTTTCCCTATATTTCACTAACCGCTCTTCAAATGACTCTCCATCACTCTCATCTGTCAGCCTTTTTGCTCCTATCTGATCCACCTCTCAGTCGGAGGGGCTCCACTCGCTTATTGCAGACTGACAGTAGCCCCCTTTTGAAGAGCTCTATATTATCTTTTATTCCTCTGTGTGTGTGAGTGTGTATGGACATGCAAGCAGGAGGGTTGTTGTGTGTGCGACTTGACAAACACTGTGTATTGCAGTGTCGTTTTTTTTTCCTGCTGACTTCTGGCTGAACTTTGCCTTCATAACTCGGTCGCTCGTCAACAGCACAGTGACGCCCTCCGTGTGTCTCCACCAGGTCCAAGGATTAGATCATGTCCAACTTGGCCCATTCTGAAAGTACATAGTCTAATTGAAATAGCGAAAGCCATTTGGCTTGAAATGGTTTCCAGTGAAAAATGATTAAAACTGAATACTTATATTCACATCATAACTAAATGAACTGGTGTCTCTATTCACATTGTGAGTTGATGCAAAGCTCACTCTAAGCGGCACGGGTCTCTGAATTAACAAGATCCTTTGAACACATCTGGGATGTTTTCAAGTGTATTGTGAAACTTCTGCTGGAAACCTAGATTTGAATATTAAACAGCTGCCTGGCAGCATATGTAATGGACCATAGTTTATAACAACTGACCATATGTGTGCAGTGTTCAGCCAAAAACTATTGTACAAAGCCATAAGGTCTTATGTGTTGTGTAAATGCACATTTATTTTCTACTTGTCATTTCAAATTAGCTCTTGTTTTTCCATGCCATATTTGTGGCTTTATTGTTTTGCCTACTTTTATGAATGTGCACGATCATGTAAATTCTTTTGTGGTCCCTTTACTTTCATTTTTCAAATACAGACAGCACCATTATTTACATAAAATTTTCAAAATAAAGTCCCAAACTTTAGAACACTAAGCAAAACAGCATGGCTGGTTGTACTTAAGTGATAAATGAAAGTAAGGAAACAAAGTAGAACACACACCCACCAAAAGTATGAAGTAAAATCAAAATATTCTTTCAATACTCGCAACATTTTTTTGGGATGTTGCGCGTATTGATCCTTTCCTCTTAACAGAGGAATTCCTGCGCCCTGATTGCAGAATGTGTCAATCTTCTGTTGGACATTGAAAGGACAGTTAGAAGAAAATCAGGCCAAAACCATATCATTTTAAGACAAATTAGTCTCATCCTATCTTGTCCTTTCAGGGGAGGAAGGGCCGCGGCTCCATCTTTGTGTGGGCTTCAGGAAATGGCGGGCGCAGCAGAGACCACTGCTCCTGCGATGGCTACACCAACTCCATCTACACAATCTCCATCTCCAGTACAGCAGAGAGCGGACGCAAACCCTGGTACCTGGAGGAATGCTCATCCACGCTGACCACCACCTACAGCAGCGGGGAGAACTATGACAGAAAGATTGTAAGGATTGTGTGGGTGTGTCGGTGCATGAATTGTATATAAGCACAATGGCGTAATTTCAGCGTGCGGCCAGAATGCTCATGCTGGATTTCTATTTTACAGCTTTAAATCTGTGACATGAACCAAAGAGACTCCTAAAATTTCTTCCCATACAGAATTAATTTATTTTGAAGACTACGTTTTGCTTTGGTGTATTAAAACCTTTCCACATACAATATACAGTATGATGCAACTTGGTGAATTTTACATGTTTCCTTGTGGGTCTGGTGGTGTGACCTTGTTTGACCCACATCAGTCAAATCTCTCCCATGATTGACTGGGATAATCAGACAGTGAAAGTTGGCTTCTGTAAGCTGCTGTCTGCGCTCACACACACTTACACACACTGTTCAGTTTCTCATTGACTTTGTTTTTTTTTTTTACAGTAAAACATACTAATCTACAAAGTCTAATCTACTTGTGCACATACTGTCCTGTCCCCTGTGATGATATTGGATCACTTTTGCTTTTTTCTAAACCTTTTTGGATTCTGAGTGTCTTCAGATAATTCTTCAGACTTTCTGGTCCAGGAAAGGCCCTTTGATGAGGGCTCAGACTGGAAGTTAGCCAAGCTTTTCTTGGCTGACTGACCGTCAAGCTGTCTTACTAGTTGGCTGACTGAAGGCCATACAATCAAAGTGAACTTACAGTTCTTTGACAGCACAATTTACGACTTGTTATTGCTTCTTACTTTTGTCCTTTGTTTCTCCTTGGGCATTGAACAGTTTTTGTGGTAACTGATGGTTTGTGTACTTGTGTATGAGCGTTTCTGTGTGTTATCTCTAGTGAGACAGTGTATCCGAGCTGGAATGTGAGTTTCAGGTGTGCCTAAATCCTCCTGATCCTCATGACTTCAGTTTCTCTCTGTCCGTTCCTCTTTTTCAGTTTCTTCCTGTTGTCAATGTCATTATTTGGTCTTCTCTTCTTTTGGTCCTCTCTCTCCCTTCATCTCTGTTTCCCCCCTCTTCTTCATCTTTTTATATAGAACTTTCTTTTTATCAAATGTCCCCCTTTTTTTCTTCGACTCTTCTTTTGCCTTTTTTCTCTAACTTTTTACAACTTTTCTTATTTTCTTCCGATTGTTCTTTCATTCCCCTCTGACTCTCTCTTTTTCTCTATTCACAGATCACAACAGACCTGAGACATCGGTGTACAGACAGTCACACAGGGACATCGGCCTCAGCTCCTATGGCTGCAGCCATTATTGCTCTGGCCCTGGAGGCAAAGTAAGACCCACTTAACCTCATCCCTTTAATTCATCCCTTTGCCCCTTGCTTACCTTCTAATACCCTGTTGTCCTCTGGCTTGATCTATAAGAGGAACACGTGAAGTATTGTCTCACAAATGCGTCTTTGTCAGCGGCAGAGATTAATTTAACTTTAAAAGTTGTCTTTTTTTTAATCAAGAAATATCATTCCAGGTATGTGAAGAGACACACCCATGATCTATAGTGTTTCAAAATAGGAGCTATAGCAGGAGTAATATTATTAATGAAAGATGGTGAGAGGTCATCAACAAACGCGCACACTTCACTATTTATGAAGACTTGAGTTGGAAAAAAGTTCTTCTGAATAATCTGTGAAATTAGTGACTGATAAGTCAGTGTTAGGGGTGAGACCAACCTTTGTCGAGGCCATTAAAGAAGAAAACTATTGTTAAAATAGTAAAATAAAATTGCAGAAAACAGCAGGATTAAACTTTGCGCAAAAAAGCCTGATGGCTGTTGGTAGCAAATGTATTGCATATAATTTGGTGTCCAGCGTGGTGGTTGTGCACCCTGTCAGGACTACTACAGTGACTGCAGGGTGCTGTTAATTGGAGAATTTTAAAGCAAAAGATACAGCAACAAAACTCCATCTATGAAACTGTATTCTATTGACATGATTTGTAATTAGTTGCCATTGAATAGTGGTGTAGTCAATTTTGTCGCATGCTGTAGTTGCAGTGTATACATACTGTCTTGTCTGTTGTTGCTACAACTAATAATATAATATATTTTGAGACAATCCTTTGTGATCCATTACCAATACACTGGCACAGATATTACAGCCCTGGGATTCTAACATGTTTCTCTCCTCTTGCTGAGAAGACTTGTGCTCATTCATGTACTGAAAAAAGGACGTTTCCTACATTTTTGTACACTGTGCTGTATCTCAGCTGTAATTTAGGTGCATGAAAAATCTAATGTATTACAGATGGTCATCTTAAAATATATTTCTATATATAGTGTTTGTAGGCAAAGTATTGAAATATTGTTTTGACGTTCTTTGTTGTTTATAAACATATAACCCATTTAGATATTGGCTTCAGGATGTCCTTGGCGGCAGAATAAGTGCACTACTGTGGATTTACTTTAAGCTACACACAGACATTTCTGGGCCAGTTGCTCTCATGCCAAACATTTCTGCTAGAAGTGACCGGTGTGCCAATAACAACGTAAAATGAGAAAAGTAAAGTAGACGGATACTAGAAGCAAGTTTTTATTTATTTATTTTTATTTTTTTAAAGGGTCTCGGTGTCCTCTATCCCTTCCAGAAGCCTTGTTTGCTTTTTGTATAACGTGCAGCAGATCCTTCCCTGCACCTGTTGAGGTGCTTAATTTGTCAATTCATGAATTCGATGCAGTGCAGGTGTAGAGACGTTGAACTAGGGTTTACCCCATTATCACATGTTGAGTGTTCAGTTAGCTGAGGTCACTTCGTTTAACCTGGATAATCCAATCCAAATCCTCCCCAGTAGAAAATATTCTCGGTTTCCAGGCAGTGCTGGGCACATAAGCCTGTTTCCTCAACAAGATTATCACACGCTGCTTCTTGCCTGCCTCCTTTCCTCTCTTCTGCTGGCTCTCTCTTCCTCTCTGTCACACCACTACAATCAAACTCTTTTTTTTTTTTTTTCACCTCCAAGGCAAACACTTTCCCTTCACATTCTCACACTCTTTCCCTTCTTTCGTTCTTTCTTTCATCCATCCATCCATCCATCTAGTTTCCTACATGGATAACCTTGCATACATGCACACACACAGGCAAAGAAAGTACAGGATGTAAGAGGAACAGACAAACAGTTTAGACAAACTGAGCAGTACAGATTGTATCGGCTCTTATCTGGTGAATGAAAGTGAGCAGGCTTACTGTGGTAAACATGTAAAGACGCCTTTCTGCTGGACTTCACTGAAATAACTTTTGTGAGTTCTCTTCAGTTGATATCAGAGTTGGTTGGAACAGAAAACTGTCCCACACTCTGTAAGTTTTGCCAAGTTTAAGATGTTTTAACTCAGCTGTAAGTCGTGATTTATCTCTTTATTATCTCCATATGTCTCCATAATTCAGAGTGGCAGCTTTTAGAGTGGAAAAATGATGGTTATAGTTTAGGAATTAATCTTCAATTGCTGGACTGAACTGAAGGTCAGATAGAGATGGGCTGTTGAAATGTTTGACTTTTTGCGTGTGCATTTTCTTACTCGACTTCCCAGCAGATTACTTGTGCATTTTCATCCATAATTACACTTGAGAGAAACTCTAATAAACCTATATTAGACATTCTGATTTTCCCCAGTATGTGAGCTACTCCATTAATTAGTATTGGCTTGTTTATGGGAAGGCTGTCGTGGCCTAGATAAAGATGCCAAAGTCACTTTTAATTAATGACCATAAAACATTTATGCAACCATAATTACACAGTGACAGCTAAGCCTATTAATAATTATCTGAACATACATTTTTCTGACTTTTCCTTCCACTTATCTGTGCTACCATCCTTTTAATTATTTTTTATTTTCAGTTTTAAGTATTTTCTTTAATTGAATTTGAAGTGTGGGCTGAATTTTTTTTTTTTTAAGTCTTAGCTACTGCTTATTTTAGGTATCACTGGAACATGATGTTTTGGTCTGTAAGCAGAAAAAGACTAAATATTTCCATCAAAATAATTTGGTCACATCCTTGATACCAGAAAATGGGTTGTATTGAGTGTACGTCCTATAACTATAAGTTGATTAGCTTCCCTTAAAAGCCAGGGAATGATAAGCAACCAATGAAAAGTGCTGCCAGACATTGATGGCCAATCTTCTACATAGCTGAAATGTTCTGGTTTTATGTTAATCAGGAATACTCTGCATAATTAAAATACAGACTATGTTTCTGATGTACAAGCATAGCTTCTTTTATATAAGCAGCTCAATGGGCAAAGATCCAGTGATCGGTGAACAAGATTTTGTTTCCTCTTACACCTTGTCTTCCTCTCCCATCATACATTTGTATCTTCTGAAATCCTAAAATCTGAATGTTGCGTCGCAAACCTCAAATATTAGTTTTAGGATAATGGATCTAGATTAGTGCAGAGGTCTCAGAAGGCAAGGGAGGGACATGAGGGGTAGGAACGGAGCATCTGGTCGGCATATGAGATGGAAGGGAATCCCAGGAAACTTGGTGACCCACTTCTTCCTGGTTTTTCCCTTTTAATGTAGTGTTTGGACATCAAAGGCGTTGAGACACATGGCTGCCATCTTGTAATGGATCTCACATGAGATCTGAGTAACTAGGGACAGATGAACAGACATCTCTGCTTGCCTGTAATTTTATCTCAGTAATCTTACACTTACAGTATATACTGTGTTACTATGTCTTCTTTACTTATTTTCCATTTACAGTGTTTCTCTTGATGCCCCCTTGTTCTTTGTTTTTTAACCTTCTTCCCCTCTTATCATAAACAGTTTATTTCTTTTTCATCCACCTTTCGTTACCCATCTGTCATCTGAATGCTCGGATACAACTGCTACGTCTTAGTGTCCATTTTTTCTCTTTTAGTGGTTTGTTTTTTTTCTCTACATATTCTGCTCGTCCTTCGACAACACAGTAAATTCAAAGCTTTTTTCCTCATTATCATTCCTGTGTTTACATCCTCACTGCTGACTGACCTTGTCATTTATTTATGTGCATGTGTGTAGATTTGCATATTTAAAGTGTTTGCGTGTCTGTTTGAATATGTGCATAAGAAAACAGTCACTAGTCATTTATTTACTCCATCCTTGCTCAGTTATGTGTTCTTACTCAGTGCTTGGATAATTTTACATTATGATAAATTAAAAAAAATCATATTTATCATGTGTTTTTGTGTTTTCTCTCTCTCTAGTCCTCTTCTAACATGGAGAGATGTACAGCACATCATTGTTAAGACTTCAAGAGCTGGACACCTCAGTGCCCCTGACTGGAAGACCAATGCTGTTGGTTACAATGGTACACACACACACACACACACACACACACACACACACACACACACACACACACACACACACACACACACACACACACACACACACACACACACACACACACACACACACCAGTATGGTCATGCATTCCCACTGATTTGAAGTTGTCAGACAAAAGACTGAACCTTCTTTTTTCGTTTCTTATGCTAACCATCTGCATCACCAATCACTCAGAACTACTTTCAGACAGTTTGATTGCCTTCCTGGTGTAATGTGAAAAATAATGTACGTCTTTATTTTGGTGAAGTCCAAAGAAATATCAAACAAATTCAGAATAGTAATACACTGAATCAAATAGAGTGAGAACTAAGGGTCAGCCAGGCTGCTGGCTCAGTTTCCTGGAGATTTTCCAATGTTTTTTCAAAGAAGAACTACAGAGAAACAGGATGGGGAAATGAGGGTGAAGGAGGTATGGAAGGAATTCTGAAAAACTGAAATCTCAGTTTTCAAATGTATGTTTTACATTTTCACACAGCTGCTTTACAAAATGCAGATTAACCAACATAACTGTCTCTTAAAAGTTTAAAATTGTTATGAACTGATTAAAAGATCACTGATTGTTACTTTGATCTGCTTTTCATATTATATGTGGTTTCATGATTACACAAAATGGAAAGAACTAAATCTTCCTCAGGACCTTGAACTATGAAGACGTTTTATGATCAGCTGTTACTTTTATGAGAAACTGTAGAGTCGGCAAGTCTGATCAGTGTGTGTGTGTGTGTGTGTGTGTGTGCGCGCCACAGTCAGCCACCTTTACGGCTTTGGTCTGATGGATGCCGAAGCGATGGTGAAGGAAGCAGAGCAGTGGAAGCAAGTCCCTACCCAACACATCTGTGTAGAGAACGCAGATCGACAAATCAGGTAGAATACACACACAAACTTATTTTGACCTGCCTACTTGGTAACTTGCTGCATTTCCATGTAATTAGACCAAATGTTGAGCGTTTTCACAGTTAAGGGAAATATATCAGTATCAAGAGCATTAGTATGATCAGCTACTGATGCTGGCTGGTGAGGTGTTCAGTTCATCTCCAATTCTTTAACACTAAACTAGTAAAACAATGTCTTCACGATCCTTACTTGTGCACGAGGGTATGGCTTTCCCCAAATGTTGCTTCAAAGTTCAAAACAATTGTTGTCTAAAATATCTGCATGATATTCTGCAGAATTGACTTTTCCATTAATTGATACTACTACTACAAATACTTTTGACATCAAATCTCATACTATGCAGTATCCATATATAGTGCAGTTGCAAGTGAAGTGCAGGGGGAGTCAGTCAACTCTGAAGCCAACAAATATGACAAAATATTGTTGCTGCGTTATGAATGCAAATTGAATGTTGTTTTTGCCTTTCCTATAACCCCTACCAACTCTATCTGTCTGATTCTGTTCCTCTCTTTCTTATTTTCGTTTTGGTGTTTTATGCACCGGCATGTGTTTGAGAGTAGGATTGTGCAAGCTGTACCTTGATAGGGGCCAAGCATTAGTTCTGGCAGGGTGGTTCTCACATAAGACCTTTACTGCGCGCGCACACACACAAACACACACAGACACAGCGAGCCAGGACTCACAGCTTGTTATTCTTGATGCAGCTGGTAGCCTGAGCACTGTTCTGTGTTAGGCTGACTGGCTCATCTTAGGCCCTGAACTGGTTTGCTTTCAGTCGGAGGCTCGGCATCTAGCGACTGCAGCATTATCAGTGTCATTCTGTCTGTTCTGCTCCAGTACACAAGTCGTCCATATGAGGCTTATGTAAAGTCTAGCATGTGTAGAGGCAGCTGTGTTCAGGCCTCTGTACTCGCATAATGTGCCCTGCCTTATGATGAGTTTTATGTGAATGAAATAAATCAACACAGTCACCGTAGCTTCATGTTTCTATGTGGTGTGTTTATGAGGAGGAGCTGTATGAAATGGTCACACTTTGCAAGAGCTTAAGCCTTGTTCATAAACTAAATTACACTTGGTCCATCCAGCCAAATGACGGCTTGCAATGAAGCCAAGGCAATCAGTCGCCAGCGAACGAGTAAGTTTTTGTTTATGTTTTTGACAAAAACCTTTTTTTTGTGTAACACAGTTCAAAGCTACATTTTCATACTGCCCCAGAAAGTCTTAAAAATATTTTTCACCTAACTGGGTAGAGCATTAACGTATGTATAATTTAATTCCTGCTCACTTGTGTAATGAACTAGGAGCATATCCTGTACAGTTCTATAGCGTGTATAGTGCGTGCGTGCATGCATGTTCTCTTCTACTGTAACTTGCTCCATAACTGCAGCCGTCACCTTGCTGCTGTGTTCCCACACACCCTCTGGCTGGCCCCTTTCCCTCTGTGTTCGGTAATGTCTGTCTGCAGTCGCACGCCTCACTCCACTTGGAGCATGCACCAGGAAAACTGCCTGATCTGTGTGCAATCAGGCTGGTATTAATCAGCTGTGCATCTGCTCTGCTCAGTCCCATGCGCACGGTTGAGTTATCTGTGTTGTGTCATAGAGGAGCCAGAGCTAAGATATCGGCCCTTGGACTCCCCATTACTGCTGTCAACTTTCCAAATAGTCAATGAACACTTATGAAAGAGGCAATCAGTATTGCTGTTATTCTTTTCAACAAATATACTTGAATTAATAACATATTTTAAATATGTATTCATTTGTTTTAAAGTAAATTGTTTGTATTGAACATTAATCCTTCAAGAATTAGCTGATCAGCCTTGCATTATGTGAATGAGCAGAGATGGAGTCGAAGGACAACGGGAGAGTTTGTCATGGGTTGTTCACCTGTCAACACTGTGGAAGATAATTTATAACACACTGCTCTGAATAATACATTATTTCCACTCCTTTCATACATCATCATAATATCTTGATTAAGTAAGTTTTTGGTGCAGCAGTGTTACTAATTTCTCAAATGATGCCCAGTTTTTGCCTTTCGCAAACAAATTGGTATTTTTAGCAGTAATTAATAATTGATGGACTGATCCCACAGAGACTGCAATCATTTATTCATAATTCAGATGGATACATTCATACTTAAGCAATTAGCTGAACGATTAAATCTGGTATTTTGACTATGATTAAAAATGTAGGCTTGCCTCGCTCTGCCATGGTCTGGATGACAAAAGACAACAGTTTAAAAAGTCAAATAAGCCAGTGTATAGCTCTTTCTTTAGTTTCTAGTTAATTCAAAAGCTTATTCTGTGACAAAACAAAGGATAGCCTTTACCAGACAGTAATTGTTTTGGGGTAGTTTTCCTTTCAGTGATTAACATCTGTCTTTTATCACTTACAATCACTTGCTGTGATTGTAACCCTGAGATCAGGCCTAAACAAGATGAAACGTCACTGGCATTAATTATCTTACAACCCTCCACCCTGAGGAAAAAAAAAAAAGAATTATAGTAATCATTTTATGTGTTATTTTTATAACACACTAGCTTTGTTTTAGTTTCCAGTGAATAAACCCAGTGTGTAATTCTGTGCTGCGTGGAGTTAATGTGTCAAGTTGGCTCAGCTGCTTCTTGTGCAACTGCTGTGCAGCAGCAGTGTATGACTTTTTCTTTTCTTTTCTCTTGCTCTGGCAAGATGATATTCATTGTCCCCCTGTACTGGAATTGTCCATTATTTAACTGTGCTTGGTGTTATTACTATCGCTGTTACATTAGATCATACAGCGGATGTTTTTCAAAAAGGGTCATTAGATGTTGATGTTGGCTGTTGGATGATCTTTCAGCTGTAAATATTATTTGTCTTATCGTGCTCATTTGGTTTCTTTGGCAGGTGAAGGTTTAACAGACAGAAACCTTAAAATGGTTGTTGGATTTTAATCAACAGAAGTGCATATGATTTCATTTAAGGGTTCCTTCATGTTCTGAAACTTGATATTGAGTGTTATGTCCATAACTTCAATGATATGTATATGATCTGTGTAACACATTTTTAATGTGTTACCCTTGATATTATACTTTTGTATGCTTTAATTGTAGTTTAATTGTATGCAATTAAATTTACTTGCACTCTCAGCTGATTTCTCTGGCCACAGCACAATGCCCAGAAATGAGGTTTTGTTATTTATTATCAGTGGAACTGGTAATTGAGTTTCCTTGTTTCCATTAGTGGATTTAAAGCAGTTGGTCTGAGTTACTGGAAAGGAAGCCTTAGAGGAGTGACTGCATATTTTCTTTGTTCGATGCATCGACTGTTAAAAGTATCTTTAAAGATATGGTCTTTTATTTAATCCATCAAGGTATTAATCTCCCATAAATAACAAACATTGGCCGCATTTGTTTTAATATATGCTTTTGTTTGGTTCTTGCCCTGTCATCTAGAACAATCCGCCCAGAGCATGTGGTTCGGTCAGTGTACAAGGCAACAGGATGCACTGACAACTCCAACCACCATGTGATCTACCTGGAACATGTGGTCGTACGTATTACAATCACACACCCTCGCCGTGGGGACCTGTCAATCAACCTGACATCACCCTCAGGGACCAAATCTCAGCTGCTTGCCAACAGGTAAAGAATTTACAGAACTTGCGAATGGATATCTATAGTGTTATATGACATAAACAGAAATATATCTTACAACTGATGCTTTTGTGTCTGAATTATGTGTAACTTTATAGATATTCTTGGTAAAATAATCAATAATCTTTAGTACATTTAAAACATTTGCATTATGCTCTAAATTGTAGATTGTTTTGTCTATGCTTTGTTACCAATATTTAATTAGTGTTAAAACATCTGAGAGCCTTTAGAGGCTTTGATACTAAGGTAGAATTTGCTTCTATGTATGTTCAGTCGGCTTGAACTCAAGTAAACCGCAGGTTCTGATTGTACCTGGTTGAGTGGTTGTGATTGTTTTCCAGTTGTTTCCTTATCTGACATCACTGTGTGATTTATTTATTTATTTTTTTTTTCGTGTGTGTCTACTCTTAATGTGCAGGTTGTTTGATCACTCCATGGAGGGTTTTAAGAACTGGGAATTTATGACCACTCACTGCTGGGGAGAGAAGGCAGCGGGTGACTGGGTCCTAGAGATCTATGACTCACCTTCTCAACTCCGCAGCCAGAAAGTACCTGGTATGACAGCATTAACAAGTACTTTATTTTACAATCATGATTTATATTTTTTTATATTAAAACAGTTTAAATACGTCGGCCAGTTGACATTATCTATTTTGCTCTGTATACTAAATATGTAAATCATATAATACTTTCAGGACACACTGAAATGTCTCTTTGTGTGTTTCAGATGACTTTAATAGTGTTTCTGTCTCCTCAGGCAAATTGAAGGAGTGGTCACTGGTGCTGTACGGCACCTCTGTGCATCCGTACTCTGTGCGCAGTGAAAAAGCTCGCTCCACAGATCGGGTGACGCCCACTGATGAGGAGTTTACAGAGGAGTACAACGGTAAGTGTTAAATCCACAGCTGAACACTGACAGGACAGCAATATTAGCAGTTTTTTTACTGCCCTGTGACAATGGGAAATAAAAATAATATATATTTCATTTAAGGATACCATTAATAAAATAATGTAATAAATCTTAATTACTTTTTCTATTAGGTCAGTTAATTTTGCTGAGGTCGTTGTCCTATCCTATACGTTTTATCACTAAAGGTTTCAATCTCTGTGTCTCCAGGCCCCTGTGACTCTGAATGCAATGAGAATGGCTGTGAGGGCCCCGGACCCCATCACTGCATTAACTGCCTCCACTACTTCCTGAAGTTCAAGAACAACACCAGGTCAGTCTGATCTATGTTATCATTATTGTGATGTTTACTTTGTTTTACAAATATTTATACAGGAGATAAAGTAAATAAATAATAATAAAACAGTCCTCCTCATAGTCAGTGAAGTAAAGGGCAGTGTTTATATTTCAACAGTTTTAGTGCATGGATAACAAATTTAAGGTGGGTAAATTAAACTGACTTTCTGTTGTGTGTGTTTTTAGATGCTCAAATTATATATGAAGATGTAAAAGTGGTTTTGTTTTGTGGACAATTTTCAGTTAATTTAAAGTCCATGTAGAAAATACGGCTTGCTTAAATTTCTTTTAACGTCTCATTATTGTAAAGACTGTGAAGTCCTCAGGGAGATTTGGAGATGATCAAATAAAGACAGGGATCAATACTAGTTGAGGTCTCAATCAGAAAGTTTTACAAAGTTACTGATAACTGGATTGATCAGCTCAAATTGTAATTGCGTAACAGCCCGCTTAGCGTGAATGAATTAAATAAACGGCATAGCAGCAGAGATGTAATACATATAGTTCTTGTGCCTGCCTCTGATGACGTTTGAAGTGAAATAAAAAAACAAACAAACAATATAATCTAACATAGGTGATTATTTTGATGAATCCAGCTAACTAGTATTTTACAGCTTTGTAAGGCAGTGTACCATTAGTACTCAAACCCACATTGCTCTGGTTCGTGTACAGTTTTGCACTTTTCCCCTTTTCCACCATGGAAGGTCACTGATCATGTGTCATTTGTAGAACTTATAATGTAAATAAGATTAGATAACCACTGCAGGTTTGACCTGATTGATTTCATCTTATCCTCATTTTGAGTTGCACTCCCGTGTTATATAAACTGTTATATGTACGTATATTTGTACATACAGAATGTGTGTGAGTGAATGTGAGAGAGCAAGAGAGAGAGAGAGAGAGAGACATACTGAATTTGTGCATGTGTGCACATTTGTGTGTGCCCTTTGGATCCCATTAGGATCAAAGTCTGTTGTAATTGCCTTTGTGTCTGAGGGTCTCTGCTCTAATAAAAGACAAACTGATGCAGGTGCATGATAATGTGCAAGCTTAGGATCTGCCTTACCATTAGCCCACTTTAGAGGTGTGCTGCCCTTTTCTGCCACCACAGGGAGCGATTGATGAATGAAGATGGGGGAGTGGTGGGAGGAAGGAGCAGGGGGTGGTGGTGGTGGTGTTTAATGTTCAGATAATTACATCCCTACGTATGTGTTTGATGGTCTAGACTCACTGAAAGGTGAGTGGGTCTTTAGAAGTTGGTAGTTTTTTTTTTTTTTTTTTTTGTGCCTGCATGATATGGCATATATAGACTTATAGACTTACTCAGGCCATTAATAAAGCCAATTAATAAAGGTCCCATTTGAAGAAACGTAATTAACTTAATTCTAATATGTTTTTTTAAACAATAGTTGTGTTTCCAGAGTTTCCAACTTTTAACAAACAAGTAGATTTTACATGTAACTTTCATTATAAAACTTTTACAACATCTCGCATGTCAGTGTTTTCAGAAAAAATGCTAAAGATAGGACCATTTGTCACCAGCTGTAACTACATCCCTCATCATACGATGAGAAAGTTGACATTTCTCAAAATCACTGTAATGGTGGAAGGATTTATGTATGTTTGTCTATTTCATGTTTACCATTTCACCTACATCAATATTTGGTTTTGATAATCTGGCCTAAATATATTCCATCATAATTCCATGATTTAATGTGCCAACTATTTCAAGGGCCCAGTCACTGACATCTGCTAGCACTGACGACGTTGCCAGGAACACATTTAAAGTTCTTCTCACATTCAGCGTTGTCCTTGGTGTAGTTACATTAGTGTTTGTATAATCTTTATTGGTTAAATAATCATTTTTATCATAGCAGAGAAATGTTATTCAAGCTGGAGTGTGTACATGCACACGTGGATTAAGTGTTTCACACGTGCCATATGTGTTTCTTGGCAGAAAACTGTCGTGTGTGAATAAGGCCTAAGGAGTGTGGGGGTGTGTGTGTGTCTCTCTCTGTGTATGTGTGTGTATGTGTATTTTGTGCTCTTGGGGATTTCAGACTCCTTTCTCACCTTAGGAAGGGAACCTCAGGATGAAATTAGGGGGTGATGGAGGCCTGTGAAGTTATCCAACAGATGTTACACCTGTTCACTATATAGCACCCACACACACATCCTAAGTCTCTCAACTGCTGTTTCCAACTCATTATGTTGACATATAAGAAAGAAGATTACTTTAACAGTGGTTAATTTTGAAAAAAAAAAAAAAGGTTTTAGTCCTGTTCCATTATATTTTACTTATCAAATATAATGACACACAATACTGGATATTGTAATTGGAAGAGACAAATGTTTCATTCATGTTTTTTTATACTGCAGAGGTTGATAATAGTTGAGAGATGGATGGATGTCGATCAAGCAGACAAGCAGAAAGACGTAAACACATACAAATAGTTAGTTCCATTTGTGACGCTGTTTCGCTCTGTGTCTTTCCCTCAATCATTCCTCTCTCCAGGATGTGTGTGTCAGAGTGCCCCAGTGGCTTTTTCCGTGACGATAGGAGGCGCTGCAAGAAGTGCTCTTCATTGTGTGACACCTGTGTTGGGAGTCGTAGTGACCAGTGCACTTCATGTAGGACTGGTTTCCACCTCAACGAGGGCTCCAACACATGTGTCGCCAACTGCGCTGATGGCTTCTACCTCGACCACGGTACGTTTTACCACAAGCTAAAACTGTTCTATAATACACTGCAGCAAAATTCCTCTGTCAGTGGCTCAGCCTTGATTATTCATTGTCCTCAACCAGTGTCTCAGATTTGCACTGGCAAACCCATTGTAACTTTACTACCCTTTCATGAGATATTCTCTCTGTCTTAAGGATATGGTACAGATGAATGTGTTGCGTTCAGAGTGGAAAAGGAAAATCCATAAACAAGGGCGCCAGGGCTGGAAACAAACTAGACTATCAAACTAAACTATCACTTGCATCACAAAAAATAGTCAAATCTATCAACACAGTGCTTTAGTTTATTACCTCAGAATGATGCTGGTGTGTCCTTGATGTAATGTCTAGCCACTGGTTTATTTTATGCACTTTCTGTTAGTAAGCAGACATTTTTCCACTAGATTAAAGTGGAATCAAATTAAATAAAACAAAGCACAAAAATCTGCATGGGACTCCTCTTTGTATGATATTTACAAGAGTTTTTTTTTTCCTGTATTGATTCCCAGTTTATTATGAAGAAAATAGTTCAGTGGTGTTAACATGCAGTACTGAATGTATAAATCTAATGGTTTCTCTTTTGTTCAGGACATACGCCAGCATGGATGAAAGAAATGCAGGAATGAGAGACTGAAACTATGTATATCTTATAATTATGTCTATATATACTGGTTTGCAGCCAAGACAGTGTAAGTCCTGGCAGCTCTGGGAGTCTCTGGCAACAGATGTGATGTGATCCGATCCAAGTTCAATCATAACATTTCAACCGGGCCAAGATGTAGTGGATACTTTTTTCCTTTGAAATGCTGGCACAGCTGAGTCGTGTGTGTGTGTGTGTGTGTGTGTGTGTGTGTGTGTGTGTGTGTGTGTGTGTGTGTGTGTGTGTGTGTGTGTGTGTGTGTGTGTGTGTGTGTGTGTGTGTGTGTGTGTGTGTGTGCGTGTGTGTGTGTGTGTGTGTGATGTAGTGTTAAATGAGCTATCTGCAGTTTATTTTGTCTTTGTAAGTCCGACAGCAGTGAATTTGTGTCTTTAGCCACATGTGGACAGGTTCATGTAATTATTTCATCACTGGTTGGGACACCTCTTTTAAAAAGATTCGAACTTGTAATGGATTTTAAGCTGTTCGGTGTATTTGGATGTGTGGTATTAACTGCATTAAGTTTAATTTGACAAGGTGATATGTTTACAATGTTTAGATGATGATTTAAATGATTCAAATATGGCATCTTAACAATTCTGTTTCCTTGTTTAGTGTAATTAACAGTGTAAATACTGTTAAAATGCTAAAATATAAAACAGAGAAAAGCAGTAAAATGAACCTGGAAGCTGGAACAATCAGATGCTTTGCATTTCTGCTTGGTTAAAGACTGAAAGAGATAATCATCCATGTGTCATTTCCACACTAAATGTGACCTCCGGTTCCAAACTAAAATAGGACAGTAAACCTTGACAGGCAATAGTAAAACTGTGCTTTCTGTCCAAGAAATCTGTAACCAGTCCATATCCTGCATCCACCATTTAATTATTTTCAGATTCCTTAAAATCGAACCAGAAATCCCTCACTTACCGAGTCTGCTTCTCTTAGCTCTGATAAAATTATTTCTCTTGCAAAACTGTAAAAGTTATTATACATAAGCAACAGTTGACAGAAATGTGGCAATAACAGTTTTGATTAATAGTCATAGTCAACACACTCTACTGGTTTCTCCAGAAAAAAACGTGTTCATGTATCTTTTTGGCAATTTTCCTTTCCACTGAGGGCAGATGTGTCCATGTGCATTGTGTCAAAGCATGTCATTGCTTTTAGTCTACCTTTTGAAATATTCATCTGCATTCCTAGCCTCTCCTCACCAACACTACAATCTTCTTTTTCATTCCTGCAGCTTTAGCCTTTTGACATTTCAGTTCTTCCCCATCCTCTCTCTTGCCATTTCTTCCCCTGCATTTTGTCCTCCTGTTTTGTTCATTTGCCCCTTGTTCTACTCTTTCCTCTTCTATTTTCCTCCTCCACTTTTTTCACTTACTTCACCTCTTCTCCTCCTATTTATCATTGTCTCCCACCTCTGCATGCGACCAGACTTCTGGATCCCATTAGCCACTGTGCATGACTGGTTCACCCTGTGTCTTCCAGATTCCAACATTTGCAGGAGATGTCCAGAGAACTGTAAGAAGTGCACCTCCTCCAATATCTGCACAGAATGTAAACCTGGGATGAGGTAAGCTTGAAACCATGCTGAACAATGACTAAAAAGAGTCATTGATTAGTGAGTTTAGACAATTCCTGATTTTAGTGTCTTGACAGAAACTGGGTTAATGTCATACTGTGTCTTCTGCTACATAACTCCAGATAATACAAGATTTCATATCTTGCAGTGTGTTTAAACTTTTACCACAGAAACACTAAGAGTTACTGCAGACACATTCAAATTTGCCTGAACACTATTATGCATCAAATTTGTATGGTGCCCCCATTTTAACTTCCTAACCACTCTAACGGCAGCAGCGTGCTTAAAAAGAAGTATGTTGAATGTCCGACATCCTCACACCTTTTTAAATGGTAGAAATAGGGGCTGCTGCATTCAATAACAATGCAACATTTGCAGCTACTTCATATAGCAAATTGCCCAGGTTTTCAAAAGGGTTAAAAGGGGTCGTATCATGCTTTTTGTGTTCATGTTACATAAATACGGCTAACACTAGTTTGAGTTTTCGTACAAAGGTGTAAGGAAAATTAAGTTAACAAAGCCATAAAAGAACAACATACTGTATATAGTTACAGGCCAGTAAGAGACTTCGAGCAATGTTTAATGTGTTCATGGCACTTCGTCGATGACTGCTTTTACAACCTGTCCCAGTATGTAGCAGGACTTTTAACTAGGTCCACAGAAGGTCTTCAACAAGCTGGCCAATCAGAACAGAGTGGGATGGGGGAAGGGGTGAAATAAAGACATACGCTGTGGCATAAAGAGGCATTGTAACATGTATTTGCCTCATCACACATCTCAGTCCACAGTGTGATGGTGGGCTTCAAAGTGTTTTCTGTCAGGAAAGGCTAACAGGTAGCTATGTCCAAAAATATTGACCTCACCAAATACAATATTTGCATATGATCCTAATTTAAAATAGTGAGTATTCTGATCTCAGTGTAAATGTGCAGGATACCTGCTGCTGTTTCAAATGTACATTCTCTGTAGCTCCACTATTACTTTCATTTGTCTTTTAGTGTTGTGTTTTGAGAATAAAAACCTTTTGTCTTCACGACTTATGCATCGGTTGCAAGGATACGCGTCACTAATTTAGGCCAGATCATTAAGTTACACTGTGGTTTGGTTTTGCTGCATGAACCAGTGAAACCAGAACTTGCCAACTTGAGTTGAGCTGAGTAAACTGAGTTTCACCCTGTGACCCAGGCTTATTAAAGCCCACACAATAATGTAATGCAGAGACCCACAAGAACTAGAGCTGTTGCCCATTTGAGTTGTGATCCTCACTTTGAAGATCCTCTGATCTAAACCATTTAGTTATCCATGCAGACATTCAGGTTCATTTTCTGGCCACTTCCACAGCAGCCTCATCAAAACATCCCAACTACACTTGACCTGACACAGGATAGGGCTTTTCAAAGTGCTGGAATACCAGATAGATCATGAGGGAAACACTTGTGAAGCGCTTAAAACATATTGTGGTCTTAAAAACCCAGTTTTAAGTATTCAGTTTAGCCAGAGGTGGAGGTGGGGACACTTGTAAGCCACAATTTCCTTTGAACACGAGCAATGCCACAGCAAGACATACGCTTGCATGCGTACACACATACACGCCCAGAGTCTCCCCTCTCCCATTCAGTTCACCATTCATGGTCGGTTAGGAGCCGAGGAGGAAGCGAGGACCAGACCAGATCATTTCTGGGAAACGTTAGCTAACACAGACCAGCTGTTTTTCAGCTCAGCACAGCAAGCTCACCAACCTGTCCTCACTTTGACTTCACAGAACTGACTTTATGAGACCTAGTTCCTAAGTGACCTCTACCCCTACATCTGGCACTACGACAATGGCTTGTGTGTGTACATATAGGTCAAAACAAATTACCTCTGATTACACTTGAACCTAGAAGATGTCGTTTTCCTGTGTACTAGTCAAAAAGTGAACTACAGTCTAGCCGCTAATGTCACACTATGTCTGTGGTGCTGCAGAAAGAAATTTATAAACAAAATCACTCAGTTTAACAGGCAAATTTTACCTAATGTGAGAGCGCAATAGTGCTTATTTTAAAAGTTAAGTTTTCATGTCCTAAACCTGCCCTTATTGCTGTCTGTGTTGGTTTTCTGTCGCTATTTGCAGTACATTATAGAAGTGTTTTTACTTTCTACTTATATTTCTGGTACTTACTTTTAAGTTATCAAAACGCTTTTTCTCTCTCCCCAGTCTTCAAGGAAACAAATGTCAAATGACTTGTGACCCAGGGACTTATTACAATGGCCACAGAAGGACTTGTGAGCCCTGCCATAGGGCCTGTGCCACCTGTGCAGGTAGAAAGTCATAAGTCATTTACCAACAATCCAGCACTACCTCTCTGAAAGCTGTTATGTACTGTAGTTCACATGAGGCTTTTGTGCTCATGATGAACATTTTGTGTCAATCATTATTTTAAATGCATCCCTGAAATTTGTTTTCCTTTTCCCCCCAGGTACAGGTATAGAGGCGTGCACCAAATGTGCAGAAAACTACTTACTTGAGGACTGGCGGTGCGTGTTGACCTGCAGCACTGGGTACTACCTGTCAGAGCAGACCTCAGACAACGGGCAGGTGCAGAGGTCCTGTAAGAAGTGAGTTGGCACACAACCAACACCTCTATCACAGTGATTTTTTTTTCTCCAGTCTGCAGAGATAAATAAGGAATCTAAAGCTTTAGCCAGTTACTTATTCTCTTTGCGGTGCATAGTAATTGTATATCCCACTTGCCTATTTTTTTATGATTCACAGGTATTTCCTGCGAAAATTTCCTGTGAAATTTAGTTGCACTCACCTGTATTTACAACTGGAACTTAAACTTAAACTTACAGTCAGTGTAACAATAGTGAACATGTCATTTATATAATTTAGAGTTTACTGTAAAAGTATGCAAGTGGTTCTGCTCACTGTTTTAAATTATATTTGATCAAACCATTAAGATCTGTAATTCTATCCTAAAGCTTTGTGTAGTTGTTACATGAACAAGTCTTTTGCTTCACTCTTCCCCAGTGTTAATCTTGATGAGGGTAAAAAGGGAGTGGAGAACATTTAAACATACTCATAGTATTAGGTTTGATGACGGTTACACCACTTTGCCTCCTTTAACTCCCATAGTCAAGTCCTTTACAGAGCTGGACATCTTGTCTGCATTTTCTTATCTGTCTTTGTCGTACACTTGCCTCCCTGCTATTTTTTCTCTCCCACCTGACTTAAATAATTTATTACTCACTTGACCCTTTACCTCACTCGAGCCCTTCATTCTGTCAGCTACTGCCTGGTCTTATAAACTGATTTCACATCCTTTCTGACAGATAATGGAGGGAGGTTGTCCCCCACTCTCACACAGTGAAGTTTGTGAATGAATAGATATGGTACATTTTATAATACATATATAAATTAAACATTAACTTGATGCTCACTCACTATCTGATATGATTAATTGTATTATACAGTTCATACTGGAAAGGTTTTGTGTGTCTCTGTGTTGAAAGGATGTTTTAACTGAATTTGGTGACTTTCCTCACCAGAGTTTAGTTTTTTCAGTGAAGATTAGAGAACAGTAAAATAAAAATTTAAAGACTCCAATAACGTTTACCTGAAAACCAGGTAAATAAAACTACTAGTATTACTTTAGTGCTACTTAGGCTAATATCTAATGATTCATACAATCGTTGACAGGTGTGACCATAGCTGCTACGAGTGCCTGGGACCTGGTGAAAGAAACTGTAGTGGTTGTGCTAGTGGTTACAATCTGGAGGCAGGAGCCTGCATGGTCAGCACTATCTGCAAAGATGGTGAGTTGTCAGCTTTCTTATCTACAACATGGTCATAATGTGAAACATAATGTACTAGTACAGTCCAATGTGAAATGTCAGTAAAGACTTAGACAAACTAGAAAACTAGTTGGTTCTAAGTCGTAAGGAAAAAAACAGGTTTTATAATTTGATTTACTTTCCTATATAAAAGCAAAAGTAAAACAACCAGTCTGTTGGAGGTTGGTTCTTTAATTACCTGGGATTGAGGTTCAAACAATCCATGGTAATTAAAGAACCAACCTACAACAACAGCCTTGTTGTGTTATGTGCCACAGGGTATAAACATGAATGAAAAAAGCAAAGATTCCCCTGTGGCCTTCCTTATTTAAAATATTTTGAGGTTTGTACTAACCCTTGAATCAAAATGTTCACTGCTTCTACGCACAAAGGCAGCCTGACCTTGCTTTGGCTTTTTCCTGATTTTCTCATTCACATTCAGCATTTTACTTATGCAAAGTCACTCTGGGCTTATACACTTAAACATTCTTCTTTTATTTTAACATAAACTATTTTTCTGATTTTCACTGTACACCACATAGACTCAAAGGTTTCTTGTCGTATCTACCTCCTAACTCCACCACAATAATGGCCTTGCATCATTTTTTGCTCCGTCCATCTTCAGTTTGTCCTCTCTTGTTCTGAGTTGTGCATGTTTGTGTTCTTCCTGTTTCTCATTAACCATTTCCAATATGAGGCTTTAACTGCAACCTGTGATTAGCTGCTCTCATCATAGTTCAAATTAACACTGGGCATGAGCTTGTGATGAGATAAAGCTCTGAGGAGACAAATGTCAATTCTCTTGTTGAACACTTTGCTTAAAGTGCACACTCAGTTTGTTTCCAACCTTTTGAACTGATGTCATATTAGTACAACCTTTGATTGGCACCTCAAAACGTACCGATACTTTTAATTGCTGTTGCCAAATGAAATAATTAGCTAATAGTGTTTACAGACTGGTGGTCCACTTTAAGTTTCCTATGATGCAAAATGACTCAAAGTTGTGAATGACAAAAATCTTCAATTTTCTAATTGTGTGATGTTTGTTTCTCTCTCTCTCTTTTTTTTATTCTCCCGAATCTGTTTTCCTTCTCTCCTGACATGGATCCAATCACTCCACTGGACTACAATCATTTTCCACCTCGATGGATCAAAAAACTCTCATGTCCTGACCAATCACATGGCTCTGACTGCCATTCAACCATTTGTAATGGTTCTGCCCTGTGTGTGTGTGTGTGTGTGTGTGTGTGTGTTTATGTGTTTGTATGTGTGTGTGCATGCCCCCTCCCCCTCTCCCCTCCTTCCGAACTCCATCTATATCTCTTCTTCCTGGTCTGTGGAAAGCAAATGAAGAATCTTGGGCGGAAGGCAGTTTCTGCGTGCTCGTTAAAAAGAACAATCTTTGCCAGAGGAAAGTGCTGCAGCAGTTGTGCTGCAGAACATGCTCGCAAAAGGGGTGACGGGACATACTCAACTGGGCATAAAGGGGGTCTGGTGGCGGGGGGGGATGTATGGGGGCACAGGGGGCATCCCTCCTTTTCAAACTCTCCCCCCTCCGCCCACTCATTCACAGTCACATAATTTATAAGAGAATCTGTGCCTCTTAAAGGGACTGCATCGGAGGTGCGATGACAGGACTACAACAAACCTACCTTTTTTTCTGTACTGGGACACATACACGTGGTCAGGGTGTAAAATGACTGGGACTTATTTCACGAACAAACAAGCACATGAAAACAAAAGTGAATACAAACAAAAGAATAAAGTGTCAGTATTTTGTGACCAAAGCATCAATGCCAAAATAATTGAACCTTCTTTTTTTTTTTTTTTGTTGCCAGCGTAGGAAGTATAGCTAAAAACAGGAGCCACTCAGCCTGTGAATCTCTGAATACGTCTGTGTGCATTTTTATTTTGGCTCCTCTTCCTCCTCGCTTTCCAGCGTTAACGATAAACAGATGGAAAGTGAACATACGGTAGGAAGGCCCTGGTTTTCTGCCTGTAAATATACGTCAAAGGAAAAAAAAAAAAAAAAAAGGAAGCTCACTCAGTAATGTGAAAATAATGTGTGTCTGGGCTGACTTTGGCTGTTTAGGGGAGGGAAGACAAATTCACACACACACACACAGCACAAAGATGCTTATATACAACACACTTACACTAAACATTAACTCAGACTCATAAATCAGCCAGCACTTGAAGTTACAGATGCTACAGAGTCACAATATGCCAAGACTGATGCACATTACTGACCAAAATCACCTCATTCCATTTATTTAAAAACATACCCCTGCCCTCTAAATAGTGTGTGTGTTTGTCTTTTATTAGTGTGTGTGTGTATGTGTGTGTGTGTGTGTGTGTGTGTGTAGAAGAATGCCATTAATTCTTGATGTAAGCCCAGACAGCATTGATTCATTCCAGAGGTACTACAAGACAAGTCGATAGTTATTCCTTCCAGAGGTTTCTGCAGGAAGGGAAATGCTGCAGTGAGTTTATAACAAATTTGTGGTACCAGGGATGCACCGATGTCCATTTTTCAGTCAGAGTTTGGAAAGTAAACCTTTGTCCAAAATCGATTCCATTCATTATTCAATTTATAGCTGCACCTTTACGTTGTTGTGATGGGTAATAATTTAAATACAGCTCAACTTTATTACAGGGACCTTCGAGTCTTCTGTATCTTGGTTTGATTTTCCATATGCAAACCCAATAAAGGGAATTTTGTCATTGTCAATAATCTATATCTGTGTTGGTGCACCCCTACATGTTACCATTCTCCAATAAAATAGAGTTTTGGACTTTAAAAATCTTTATCATTCCATTCAAATGGCATAGTATGGCGAAGTATTGCTCATTACTGTACTTTGAACACAGAGAGTCAATGATTGGCCCAGGAGATGTTCTCTTATCATGTTTCATCTGCAGGTAAAGGTCTCTGACAGGCAGACATGCAGCGGTCTGCTGTGGTGCAAATCAGAGCTCTGCCCGTTTTACTTTTCAGTTATTTCAGAAGAAGAGCTCAAAATTTAGAAATATAAGAAATATAAGAAAGGGAAGATAAAACACAGTAGCATGCAGTAGAACTTTGTGTCCAGTCGATCCAGAAAATGAGAAAACGGACACAATGATGCAATCAGTTTTGTTTTTTGTTTTTTTTTTTCTACTTACATTATATTTAAAAGTGAGCTGCAGAACCAGCAGTGTGTCAGAAATGTTAAATCGCACTGAGCCAGAGTTGTACTCGTGCTTTGGCTGGTACACTGCAGATGCCTGGTTTCTCCTCCTGTCTCTGAACCTTAACTGCTCCACCTCAAGGTTTTTCTGGCGATGCTGGTTTCTAGTAAAGAACAGCAAAAAAATAAAAAATTATAATAAAAAAAAAAGTTTAAGATTCTTATTCTGTGTGGGTGTTCACACCTGCAGCTTGAGCATTTACAGTATTAGAAGAATTGTTGTACTGTCAACTGGTTCTTGATGATTTATAATAAAGATGGATGAATCCCCTATTTTGGTTAACAAAAACTTATTCTTGGTCATTGTTTAAGATGACTTGAATTGACTTTAGATTGTGTGGTAGTACACACACACCCCTCGTATAAAAGCTGTTTTTATTGTGTACCTGTGACATATCTGTGACAATGCATTATTAATGTTACTCAAAGTCCTAGTTTTGAAAATCTTTTTTACTTAAGTGTTCTTATTAAAATGTTTAATCTGTTCATGTTTTTGTTTTAATTTTCAGTTCTCCTTAATTTTGTTAGTGGTATTTTTTTTCTTCATCAGCGTCTCACTTTCTTCACAAAGTAGTAGGTTCTCTGTGTTCACTCTTTATTAGGTTATTTTTTTGGTGTTCACTAAAGGGAATAACATTGAAATTCAGATCATTGCTTTCAGAAACGTTGAGTTTTGCAGCACTCGATCACATTGATTAAAACAAGTTCCACATGCTTCACACCGAGCACTTAAAGGCAGATATGTGCACCCCATGATAATTAGGTTAAGTTAAGAGCTGATCATCAATGTAAGGATTAGGCGCTAACTTTATGTTACGTGTGTTTATTAATATATGTAACATCACCCAGTCCTCCATAATGCTTTTTATGCTACTGGTAGGTCTTTACACATTTGCAGTACATACAGCAGGACAGGTGTAGGTGTAGGTGTAGTTTCAGGTGCCAACTGTGATCAGTAGTAAAGCGAAACGGTCTCTAAATGACACCGTGATCCTGTCATATTCTGATTTGTCACTTAAATTAATCCAGCACAGTTTGTTGAGAATGTCATTAAGTTGCACAAATACCTGCTCAAATATTATAATTTTAATAATAATTCTAATATTATTTATTCCCATTTCAAAAAGGCACTGCCCATAAACAAGGCACTGGCTTACCAAATAGTTAAGTGAAATGCTGAGGACATTTAATTTTAAATGATTAAAAACCTATCACTAAGCTCAAAAACGAGGAACACCAGGGGGTGTAGCGAATTTACCTTTGTTCTGCTTTCCTCGACCAACTACATTATGTTCAGGTATCGAGGTGAAAGGGCCAGCGAATTGGAATTCAGGACCAGGTGTGCTGCATGTTGGTGTGATACCTGACAGCAGAACTCTCTCTCCTGACAGAGGAGACTGTCAATGTCCTCACAAGGTCAGCCGAGTCCATAACAGAGGAAAAGTTTCACTCCCCTGAGTGACAGGCTCTCGTTTTTTCCTCTGCTCAATTCTTCTTGCGTCTGGCAGTGCGGCCCAAAGCTTTTGCTGAGTGGAGTTGTGCGGCTTTCTGTCCCTTGAGAACTTGGCTCCCTGTTTGTTTGTGTGCGTGAGTGAAGAGGAAACAAACAGGGAGACAATTTGTGTGTGTGTGTGTGTGTGTGTGTGTGTGACACAGAGTGACAGTGTTTTTTCGTGGGCGTTTGAATGGTTTCAGTAGAGCTCTACTGAATGGGAAGCCACCGCCTGTTGTGTTTGTACACAAAGAAGCTCTTTTGTTTTTGAAAGGAACAATTGAGCTTTTCACAGAAAGCCAAAGACCACAGACAACCTTGTCGCTGCCTTGAAGGATGCTCTCTCACACACACACACACACACACAGCTCCATCCTTATGCCTAAGCCTGTGTCTGTCACCTTTGTCTAATACAAAGGTGGGATTGGAGACAATGCCTATACCTCCTTTGTTATGTCTCTTTTGAATGTTGCCAAGTGTGAAGGTCGATGCTTTGCTTTGCTTTTTTTTTTGTTGGATTATGTTTTCTCTGTCGTTCAGCAACATTGGACCCACACCAGCTTACATACACATTGTGTGTGTTCTGAGCGAATGTGAACAAAGTTATTATTTATGAGGACAAAAAGATAATTAGGTAAACACGATTTTCCCTAATAATATTACATAAGTATGATTTTACTACTTCAGTGCTCCCGAGCTTTAATGATGTTATCATCATATTGATTGTTGACAGTGACTCAACAATTACTTTTACAGGTGTTGAGATTTCTGGCACACAACGCTCGACTTCCAGCTTGTTCTCCGTTTTGCAACAGAAAACTTTCTGACCTTCCCAAACCTACGCACATTTTTAGCATTTTAAACAGTGGAGGATGTTTCCATGGGGCTGTCAAAAGGCACAGTTTGTAATTCCATACTTGTGATAAAATCTGTTCACAGTGGTGAACACTGATAATCTGTTTGAAAAGTCTTTTTTTTTCTTCTTCTTCTTCTCTGGCCTCCTGTGAACTTGAAGGCAAACACATATCTCAGATGCAAACGTGTCTCTGTTTACTGTAAAACACTCGGCAGTAAGGACGAATACAGGAGCGTGACATTTTCTAAATGTTTGTTTTGAGAAACAATTGACTGCTGACAAATCCCAGCAACTCACGTATAATAAAACTATAAAAAAGGTAAAAATGACAACAACTACAACAAAGAACAATAAAAACAGCAAACGACTGAACTAACAGAGCCCATAAACAAATAAAAACAGAATACAAGCTAAAATATGTAAGTATAAAATTATTCAATATAAAATAAATACTTTAAGAGGCTTTAATAAGAACTGCAGCAGAATTTGTGAGTTGTTACTGTTGCTCTCTGTCTGCAGGACAGTACATGAGTAGTCATGGAAAGTGTCACCTGTGTGACGCTACCTGTCAGCAGTGCACAGGTCCAGAGAGAGAGGACTGCATCAGCTGCCCAGCAACACGGTGAGAACCACGCTCATAAATTACATCAAAATATCTGTGGTCTATTCCAGCCGATCTGCATACTTCAAAGAGGTGAAAGTATTACAGAAGTACACATGTTTCTTTTTAAACAACTTATAAGAGGTGTTCTGCTGCAGTCATAGTCTGTTAGTTCAGTGAAAATGGAGATTCAGCTAATGGAACCGAACAAAAACCGACTTTGTAATGCTCCTGACTTTAAATCTAATAAAGGTATGTATTATGTGTACTGAGACTGATGCTGAGATTGCGTGTTCACCTTAAACCACTCCCTGGCTGTAGGTTTTTTGATGAAGGACGCTGTGACATTCGCTGCCAGGCGGGGCGGTTTGCAGCGGGGATGCAGTGCGTCCCCTGTCACCACACCTGCAAGGAGTGTACCGACGAGGGACCTGATAACTGCACCCTCTGTGACAGAGGTATAGTAACCTGAGTTAGGATGTAAAAACTCTGATTTGTTTTATTTTATGTGTTTATTTTTTGATAATAAAATGCACATTCCACTAAAAGTTTGTATATTTCCCACAGTATGAACCACAACCACTTTGTTTGAACTAGCAGGAACAGGCTGCACCAGTTTGTGCAGATATAAACATGAATTGTAATTCAGTCAGATGGATTAGAACATTACCCTCTCTTTCTTTCTTTCTGGTCGCATATACCATCATGCTCTGAGCCTTTGAAGTGGCACAGGTTGCCTTTTTGCAGAGGTGCACTGGTGTCTGTTTAAAGCTATCTATCTAGCTGTGACTGGAATGTGAGAGAAATCGTGCTTTTCCGTAATATCATGTGGATTAAGCCAAGGCTCAGTGGTGCCAGACTCCACCAATCAATCCTTTCAGGGTAAATGAATCTAATTAAAGCTGTAATTCAGCCAAGGCCCGCTGATGGATGTGTTAAAAGGGGGAATTAGTCATTGATTCGTTGTATCCTCGTGCAGAGGTTACTGCACACACCTCGGGTTTGAGCTCGGTTAAGGGACAATCTCAGTCTGGAATTGATGATGACTTGTACTTTTTTTTTTTAAAATAATATCCTTTCTTATGATCCTCTGGTCCTGTGGAGCTAATCCAGACTCCATAAAATCTTTTTTCAAGAGTGTAAAAACAATCATTATGATAAAACCCATAAGAGGCTCACAGCTGAAGAAATATCCACCTGAAGGTGGTCACACACAGTATTATGGCTGTCAGGATGACTGTATTTACACTAGGGAGATTCTGTTACGCACACGCCCTCCTACACACGCACTTTAAGATACCAGACAGCCAAGAAGAAGATTAACACCAGATTCCCTCTTAAACACACACACACACACACATTCTCTCTCACCCTCACGTGCGCACACACACGTTCAATTAGCCGACAAGTTTGTCAGACTGTGTTTGCAAATGTGGTTCCATTTAATTGCAGGTCTGTCTGAGGCTCAATGAGACATAACAATAATAACATGAAGAGACCCTCCATCTGTCTCTCCCCATGTCATTTCTCTCTCAAAACAACCTCTCTTATCTTGGCCAGTCACCCACACGCACACGGGCGTACTAGTACATACTGAGCAGACTATTCTTGATGCTGGCTCTTGATAGTAATGTGGAGTTGTTACACCCCTGCTGTCTGCACATAGGGAAAAAGCAGAAAGAGGTGCAGCAGCGAGAAATAAAGAAGGAGGTGAAGAAAGAAAAGACAACAAAAACAAAACACACAGTATAGAAACTGTATATAAAATGATACACACAAGCCCAGACATGCAGGAAAGAATTCTCTCTGTCTCTCCCTCTTTCTCTTTCTGTTTTCTAGAGAAGCAAAGACAGGCTGGAACAATTATGAATGTCTCCAACTTAATAACCACTTATGAAATTACCAATCAGTAAACGTTGAATCAGAAACCACAAAATGTAATATCGAAATATTCGACTTCTGGCCTGTTAGCTTATGTTCTGTCAGTATTCATTTGTGTGCAGATACTTACATCAAACAACCAGGTACTTAAAGGGAAGCACATGTCCCCAGGAGAGACAAACTAGTTTTTTAAATTGTTACATTTAATAGAACCTAATGAAACTTAACTTAAGCCACATGAATTCAACTTGGTAGTTTTCCAAGAAAAATGTTAAGGTTTTATAATTTTGACGTTTTATCAGTTTAATATTAAATATTCAGTAGGGGTTATGTTTTGTAATTTCAATAGCCCTTTTATGCTTCTATATATTTTTTCTGCTGTTGTTGTGCCTTTCCTCCTTGAAAGTACACATTCTTCTCCATGTTCACGTGTGTTTATGAGTGTCTCTAACAGTGTGCTCGAGTGATTGTGTCTTATACCAAAACCATGTAGTGCCTTTTTAAAACCTTCTCAGTAAAAATGTTTTGTCTGCTGAAAATGTGTTACCATCCAGTGTTCATTTATAATTAATTAGAGATGTATGTATGACTCTCTGTCTGAGTACGTCTGCATTCCTGTTTTGTGCATTAGCGTTGCACATTTTTCACTTGAGTCCCCGCTTCCTCAGAACATTTCCTTTTCTTGTCTTGCTCCATTCAGATAGGTTCGGCATGGCCAGATACCTCTTTCAGGGTCAGTGTCGACATGTTTGTCCAGAAGGGTTCTTCCACTCTGCAAGGAGTCGGTGTGAACCCTGTCCTGCAGACTGCATCATGTGCACCGCAGCAGATCGCTGCCTTCACTGCAGTCCAGGACACAAGCTCAGGAATGGCCAGTGTGTCCCGTTGGAGTGTAGTGCAGGTGAGAGACACACTCTGTAAGTTCCCAATGTTAAGTATTGCTGTATAGTAAAGATATAAGCAAACAGACAAACATATCTAATTCAAAAAATAGGCAGCAGTATTGTTGAATAAATAAAGAGCTGGGAAGCTTTTCTTAATAGTTGCCGCTATTGCTCAGCAGCATTGTCACAAAGCTGGTCTGAATTTGGCAAACATCACCTCAGGGAATACATGTAGCACACTGACCTCATTTTAAATCAAATATTCAAATTCAATACTGTCAGAAAATATGCCAACACACAAGGCTCAGAGCCACAGTTTGATAAAAATGGGCAGTAACTGAGCAAAGAATTGGAAACTTTTTTTTTTTTTTTTTTTTTGGATTGGCTTCTTTGAACTAGTGCACTGCGGTGCTGATAGCAGGTGTGAAAAATGTGCGTTTTAGTGGAGGAATGTGAAGCTTCTGAAGGTAACAGGAATGCTTCATAAATGAATCGAGATGTTTTTGAAAGTTCAGGGAGTTTGATAATAATGCTGCATGTCCGTGAGGTAATTCAGTTAATTTTCCATGGTGCTGTTGACATATATTAGTAACATGCGTTAGTACAAGACTATAACAGGACTAAACCTATTAAACAAAGCAAAAAACAAAAACACTGGATTTGTTTACAGGTTTATAGGGATTACTTAGCCGAAACACAATGAGCTGATAAATACAGTTAATAACTTTGTTATGTCTGTTCATGTGTCTAGGCCTGTCTGATGTTGCGCTCTTTGCTTCTACTTTCTGGTTTTAATCGTTTCAACTGAAGAACATTTGCTCAATTTATTTTTATCAGTATCAGTAGATTGTGAAAGAAGAGCATTGTGTTCTTCTCTTCATGTTGTGTAATCTCATCATATGAAATCAATGGGAATATAAGCCAAGGGAGGACCGATAAAGAGATTCAGTGTTTTGAGTAGATGTTTGAGTAGATACGGAGAGGTGGAGGTGGAGTTCCAACTTTCCTACACCAAGTGTGAGATTGAGAGTTTGTGTTGGAGAATATACAGTGGATAAGTGGGAGGATGAGGCAACCTCTTATCATATGTGGCAGGCAGGTCTCAACAGGCCCCAGACAGCAGGCAAAACTGAAGCTGATGTGGGCAGTGGTGGGATTTGTACATGCCCTCGTTTGACCAGCTTCTGTACCTATTGACATTATTCAGCATAAAAATATTACACAATTACACTAAAACATTGCTCAAAATGTAGGATTACGTGTATAATTGTTTATGAGACAGGTCAATAATGAAGCAGCAATTTCTTATTGACTTCTGACAACGTTACAATGGAAATCGATGAGACAGATCATCACTTCAGTGTCATATCTGCAAGATATACTGCATCCCACATAATACTAGTCACAAACAAAAGAACGATCAACTTAACTGTGTTAAATTTAATGCCTTTATTCTTTTCCCCTACTGTATTTTAAACAACTGTGTCATTCACTAGTCAACAGTAAGCGATAACATTTGGAAATAAAATCCCACAGTATGTATTTATTGATTGATTTGGATTATTGGATGATTTTATTTGCTCTGTTTATCAGGTGAAGTTGCCGATGCAGAGATTGAGGACTGTCTCCCGTGTGATGAAGGCTGCAGGCAATGTGAACGCAGTAAGTACATAATATCTTTTTCTCAACCACCACTTTCTTTCATTTTACCTTTAACAACATCATTGATCAAATTTCAGAAATAACTGTAGCCTACTACCTGCACAGTGTACGCTGTGTACTGAAACTGCATGTCACGCCATGGTTTCATGCAGTTAAAGTGCCTGTAGATAAATGAAACTTCTACTGGTCAATTTTTACTGTTGAAGACTTTTATCAGTTCAGTCCCGAGGAGTGAGATACGGTGAGGTGTGATAAGAGCTTATAATCAAAACGTGACAGCTAATAAAACTGGATTTACTGAACTTAATATACAACAGTGTAGATGTGAGGTGCCTGCATTCACTCATGTTGCTGTCGTTGATGATTGCTGCATCTCACTCTTTGCTGTAGGCTCTCTGTTGCTACACAGACCATAAGTAGACATTAAACAACTGAGCTAAGTTATTAAAATGTTAGGTGCTAATAATCATTGTTTATTCTAGTAAGCCTTATTCATTATAGATCATTAGTTTACTGCATTTAACTGCAGATTTCCTCAAGAAGCCACATAAGTAATTGGACTCATATAATAGATATTTTTCACTGTTTGCAGGACTAATGTGGGTAATGTGCTTCACAAATACAAGTACAACTGAAATCTAATTTCTGTCAGAGGCAGACATTAGCTACAAAGAGTCAAAACAGAGATTTTCCTCTCCTGGGTAAATACTGCCAGGAACTATTCATTCTTCCATTACTGTTTCCCTGCACACAGTTCATCAACACGTCTTTGTATACAGCAAAACAGGGATCTAAGCTTTCAATACGAGTTGTTTTTCTCAGTGAAATGTTAAAACATATAGAGCAGACCGTTCAGGAGGAGCCCTCCCTGAATATCTGTCTTACACCTCATCCTGTCCGTACAAGCCACATAAAGATGAGAGCACTTCCTTCTCCCAGCGATGATTACTGGCATACCATAGAAAGTTGTTATTGTGCTGAGCTTGGCTGAGGTGGAGACGGGCTGTTATTATGTCATTATGCATTCTGGGTGGAATATCTTTCTTCACTCTCACCTTCACCACAACCTCCCCGCCACCCACTCGCTCTTAGTAATCACAATCCTGCAAGTTTTACAAGTCAGTCAGCAGATTAGAGATTTGAGAAGACTGGCCCTGTGACGGGATGCTCTGGGCTAAAGCGAAGATGAAACAGGCATCTGATGCTTGTGTGCGTAGTAGAGCTATGTGTCATCCTGTAATTCCAAGAAAACCAGTTTTAGGCACTTACGATAATAAGGAAAGATTAATGGGGATGTGACATTGTTTTGGATCGTCGTCATGTTTTTTTGCTAGGCAGCTTCGGGTGCAGGATTAGATATAGGTTAGCATTAAGACACTATTTTATATATATATATATATATATATATATATATATATATATATATATATATCACAAAACATATTCATATTGACAGTTTACATGTTAGTATATGAATGAGCTTTTCACAGGGCTCTCCTGGCTGCGTGTTGTAAAGACGCATTGGCAACTTCTCAGTCTCTTCTCTACCATCAAATTGCTTCACCACTTAATTTAATTTACACAGTAGTTATTAATCATGCGATATGGTTTTGAAAATATTTGTTCACTGTATTTCCTGAAATGATATTAGTCATATTTCAATATGACTAATATCATTTCAGGAAAGGTAGTGACACAAATGTTATGTGCAGTACAATGAAAAGAGCTCTCTACAGCTGCCAAAATCAGTAAATCTTGTCTTTCACCTGATTGTCTGAACGTCACCAGTGAGATTGTTTATTTTTTTCAATGGTAAATGTTGCTAAATATTTTTTGCGCCACATTTGTATAAGATAAGATGATTTACACAGACTCTACAATGCGCCATGATTTGCTTACTTTGTTTCCACTGCAGCTACTGTTGATCTTTACTTGTCATATTAAGCTTCAGGAGAACAAGTGATCCTACAGCTCCTTTACTGTGGAGCTGGACTCACGCTGCTCAGACGCTGCTGGCACTAAAGCTCGTCTCACGCCCAGTATTCAGCTGTTTCCGCGCTGTGCATTTCTGTGCTTGAAAATAGTTTTTTTTTTTTTTTTTTTTCTCATGAATGTTTTGCTTAATTATAATCAGCGTCTATTCTCTCTCTCTTGTATCAGCGATGCACTTGTCAGACACGTCTTGGTAAACATATTATGTCAGTTCTATACTCGCTGAAGCAATGATTTTGAGTTTTTTCTATTGCCAGAGAAAATGTCCTATAGCTCGGATCTGCTTCACTGTGTTTAGATGTCACTCCCAGGTCTTTGTTATTAATTTATTATAATGTTTTTATTTCATTGTCTGCACTGTAAAACTATCATGTTCTCGATTAAAACAGCATTCAGGGACTATCTCTTTCTCGAAAAGCTCTGAGGACAGAGGGTGTACACACTATAAAGCCCCTTGAGGCGCACTTGTGATCTGCGATACATAAAATGTGACTTGATTTGACTTGATAGAGATTGAGCGCTGATCATGATGAGTGTGCATGTGCAAGTGCTAATGTAATATGTAGCTTGTGGTTGCATGCAGACTGTAAACGTGTGAGTGCTTCCACATTCCACAAGTGCATACTTCAGGATGTGTATGCCAGTTTGAATTCTGTTGAAGTCCCCCCTCCCCTCCACTGGCTTGCACAGTTAATATTTATGCGGGCCCTATTTTCTCTCTTCACATAGACACAGCCTGAAGGCATGATTTCCGGCTCCTCGTTCCCCTCTGTCTTGTTCTACACCTCTGTCCCTCCCACCGTTCCTTTCTCCCAGTTTCTCTCTGTATGAGTAATTGCTTTCACAGGTAGTGGCTTGTCGACCGCATTGAAGTGCAAACCAGCGCAGTGTTAACTTGTGGGTGCTGGAAGGAGAGAGGAATGGGGTGTGGGGGTCGATGGAGGTTTTTCTGGAGAGGATGAATGTCCCAAGGGAAAGTCTGCAGAAGGGGTTTTTTAGTAGTTATTTCCATCTCTTTCACTCTTAGTTACTGTCTCATCCTCTTCTCCTCCCTCCCCTTCTCACTCCCTCTGTCCTGTTTTGACATTGTTGAACTAAGGGAAGACAGCGTGTCCCTTCCTCAGTTACCAGTTGGATGGTTTTGACTGACAGCACGAATTAATTATTTTAGGAGAAGAATGAACTTCCTGCCGTGGAGCCTGTACCTGAATTATTTATTAATATCCCCTGCATAGGTTCAATACACATAAACAGCAAATGTCGAAGTGTTTTACATAACCTGTCATTCACAGTATGCTTATTTCTATGTAGTTAACCAAAAGTACACATGCACTACAAGTTGTACACAACATTAACACAGCACAAGACAATAGCAGCAGCAGATGGGATTTCTGACTCTGTTTGACTTTTACTTACGTTTGGAGGCTTTTTGGTTTGATCCGTTTGTTAGTTCGTTCATATCACCAATGATTGACATGGGCTAATATTGACATAGTAGATGCACCTTTGGCAGGAATTACAGCATCGAGCTTGTGTGGATATGTCTCAATCAGCTTTGCGCATATGGACACTGCAGTTTTTCTCCATTCTTCTTTGGAAAACATTTCATGTCCTGTCAGATTTTGTGGGGATCATGACTTAACAGCACACTTTTAAAGCTCAGCCACAAATTGTCAATTGGATTGAGGTTTGGGCTCTGATTGTGCCACTCCAGAATTTTAACACCGTTTTCTTTTTTAACCATTTGTTTGCAGCCTTAACTTTTGCTGCAAAACAAAATCCCAAGTTCTCTTTCAAACTGCATCAGCTATATTTTGCTGCATTCATTTTAACCTCTTTCTAGGGCCGGCTGGAGAGAGACATTACCACAACATGATGCTGCCACCACCATTCTTTACAGTGGACACGATGTGTTACGATGTGCAGCGTTTGGTTTGTAATAACATGGGATCTAGTCTTGTACCCAAAAAGTTCGTAGAACCTTCCTCGCTGAGAGTTAATGTGAGCTTTTTTTACTCTTTGCCACTCTCCCTTAAAGCTTCTACTGGTGATCTCATTTCTTAATGATGGGCTTAACTGTACTCTGTGGGATATTTGGTGACTTTTCTTGTATTCATCCTATAACTCATGGTTTTCAATAGATTTTTTTACAGAGTTACGCGAAGTGTGCTTTTATCTTCATGGTGTAGTTTTTGTCCAGGATGCTAATTGGACCATCCAGATACATGTACCAAGTGGCTGAACAAGCGATGATTTAGCTCAGTTACTCTTAAGGGGGTGAATACTTCTGCGGTCACATGGAGCATGTGTGTTGTGTGTTGTCAGAGTGCCCCCTGCTGGTGTTAATGAATAATGTTTTTTAAAAGAATCGCAGTGCTGCCTTTGGGTGCAGGGCAGCTTCTTACTTTAAGGTGACCTGAAGCTGCAACAAACACAAAGCTGGTCCATACACTTTCTTTTTTTAGCCTGCTTTTACATTGCAAACAGAATATTCACTACGCCCAGAATTAACTATTTGTCACATCCTGTTGTTAATGATGTGTCTGTCTGTGGTTGCTGTTTTTTAATTTTTTTATTTAAATTTATTTTTGCTACAGAGGGTTCAGGAGACCAAGACCGGGAAACCGTTTGCCACAAATGTGAAGATGATTACTACCAGTAAGTCTCTTGGCTCGGGGTTTCTCCTTATTTTCCCTATTTTTATATTTCCTTATATTAACACTACACGTCTTTGTGCGTGTCTGTCAGATTAGGCACAAACTGTCATCAGTCCTGTCCAGATGGGACCTATAATGCGAAAGATACCATGGTGTGTGCCCCATGTGAAGACAAACAATGTGTAATCTGTGACCAGTCTCAGTGCTACTGGTGTGAAGAGGGATTCTACGTCTTTGGTAACATTTAGAGCATATATATATATATATATATATATATATATATATATATATATATATATATATATATATATATATAATCTATAATAATATAATGCATATATTCCAGCTGATGGATAACTAAACATCACATGTGTTGACCTAGTCAAATCAAATTCTATTTATTTCTTCTATTAAAATGATTCCACATTCCCTGGTATATGGATGAAGTGCAAAAGTGTGTTTGTGTGTCCAGATGGACAGTGTGTGGATCACTGTGAGGATGGTTTTTATGTGGATGAAGAGAGCCAGGAGTGTGAGCCGTGTCACCGTGCCTGTCGTACCTGTGGAGGGCCACAATATGATGACTGTGACTCCTGTGAGGATGGATTCACATTGGAGAAGGGGGAGTGTATAGAGAGAAACCGGCTGGCCCCATGCCCTGAGGAATACTTCAGAAACAGTTTGTCCAATGTTAATTATACCTCAGTGCTAAATGTTGCCGACCTCTTATCTTTTTTGTGTGTTGAGAAGAATTACATTTACTTAAAGAAAGTTGTTTTTGTAAAACGTGAGGCTGACTGATGCTGTCGCTTAACCATCACATCTGACCGTGTTAATGTTACATGGAATACAGTTATCATTACCGTATTCAATAATTTATTCTGTTCTATTCTGTTTTTCATCTCATCTGATAACAGGAGATTGTCGACATCACCCCTTCATTCATCTCTTAATATTTTTTCTTTTCCTGGTTTCTATTCAGGTGAGGGAGAATGTGAACAGTGTCACTCCATCTGTAAGACTTGCTCTGATGCAGGGAGGGAGGACTGCACCAGCTGCTTCCCAGGTAAACATGAACTGGTCTTGTCTTAGATGTCTGGCAGTCAAAGAGAAATTTGAACAAGTACTTAACTTTTATGTCTTTTGTTGTTTGTCTTTGTGTCCTCAGGTCATTTTTTAAGTCCTGGGCAGACCTGTACATCTCACTGTCCGTCTGGTACTTTTGCAAACAAGGTTTCCAGCCACTGTGAAGACTGCTCAGAAGGGTGTGTCGTATGTCAGGATGCCCACAAGTGCAATCACTGTCGCAGTGGACTGTACCTAGAGAACGAAGTGTGTGTGGTGAAGTGTCAGAGGTGCCTTTTTCTGTTTTTCTCATGTCTTGATGTCAGGTGAAGATGAATCATCATAATATACAAGTGATAGCTTATCCGCTCCTGCGTCTGCCTCTTTCCCAGAGGGTTTCCTCAGAGTGGTGTATGCCAACCGTGTGTCCCACAATGTGCCTCCTGCCAAGGAAATTCCTCCCATTGTCTGAGCTGTGACAGTCCATACCTGCTGCTGGACCATTACTGCAAGTCACACTGTCCAGAGGGTTACTACGCCACAGAGACAGAATGCCATCCCTGTCCAGCTCACTGTAGCGAGTGCGATGAGTATGGGCTGTGTAAAAGTAAGTACGCTGGGTTGAGCAGTAAAGCACGGAGTTCAGGGGTTCACCTCAGGTTCACCCTCAGTCAATTAAACACTTCCTCTTCCATATATTTTGAGAGACAATTGTATTACTTTCTAAAGCTGTGGTTGTTACTTTAATACTAAAACTTTAATATTCAGTGGTTATTGTTTTTCAATTTCTTGCATCACATACTCTACAACAACAACCACCTATGTTGGCACTGAACCTTGACAAACAACAACAAATTGCCAACACTAGCTCTGGTCTGATGAGCATGAGTTGCTCCAACCTTACAAACCTGGTATTTGTGTGACCGGGTGGTGAATTCAGTATTCTTGGGTTCAAACCCAATAGAACTCAGATTCATTTGTTTTGAACTCTTTGCAGTTTTGCTTTAAGTCTTTGCCCCAGACCTTCAAACCGTGAACGACTGGATAATGAAAGCAAGAGAATTAAAAAAACAGGTTCTGTTGTCCTGCTTCCCAAAATCTAATCCTTTTAAATTCTTTTCTCTCTCTCTCTCTCTCCCAGAGTGTGCTGAATACTATTTCCTCTATGAGAATAAGTGTGTGGATGATTGCCCTAATGGCTACTTTGCCAGTGAGAAGCAACAGGAGTGTGTGCGTTGTCATGCTGATTGTGCGTCTTGTGACGGGCCGGGCTTGGGCGACTGTGATGTGTGTCGCAACCCGAAAGCCGTTCGTTTCAACGGAGAGTGTCTGCCTAAGTGTCCCACCCACACTTACTACAATCAGATTACTAATGAATGCAGAGGTAGGGAAGCGTAACATGATTAGCATTTTACTATTTCCTGCTTTGTCTTACTTTTTTTTTTTTATTTTCCCAGATTGTGACAGGTCATGTTTGACCTGCTCAGGCCACGAGCCGTCATCCTGCCTCACCTGTGATACCAACAGGACCAAAGACGCCAGTGGACACTGCGTATGGTTCAGTGAGTGCTCTCTGCACTCATACATGGATCAGAATAAGGAGTGCCAGGAGTGCCACAAACTTTGCCACCGCTGCTTTGGGCCAGAAGATGACCACTGTCTCAGCTGCATCAAGCCATACTTCCTACTGAGTAAGTTCCCCAACTACACAAGAACCACAAACAATAGTTTTAATTACTCTGTGTTAATTTCTTATGCACCTAGAGGAAAGTTCTCCTTTAGTATCTTGATGTTGTGTCTTTGTCCATCAGACACCACATGTGTAAAGAAGTGTCCTGTGGGTTACTATGCTGAAGACAAGGACGAACGTATGTGTGAGCGCTGTCACTTCAGCTGTAAATCGTGTATTGGTCGCCACAGTGTGCAGTGTAACGCCTGTAAACCTGGATTCTTTAAGCAGGAGAGCAGCTGTGTTGAGACCTGTTCAGAAAGGTAGAACACATACAAACTAGTCTCTACTCTCGTTCATGAAAGAACATGGAAAACTAAACAGATATGCGTTTTGTTTTCCAGTTATTTCGGCAACACCACCTCCATGGCTTGCGATCACTGTGACCCTTCTTGTAGCCAGTGTCGGGGTCGTGGTAACAGAAACTGTCTGCGCTGCCGTGACAGTTATGTATACCTGAGCCAGTGGGGACAGTGCCTGCAGAGATGCCCTCCAAGCCACTATGAAGACAGAAGGTCTAAGACCTGTCACAGGTGTCACCCCACCTGCAAGACCTGCAGCGGTAAAGGCAGCCTGTTGTGACTTATTTCTGTATTTGTTGTTGTTTTGTTTCTTCTTCTGTGATATTTTTGAGTTTTGCAATGTCATTAAAAATAAGATTAACAAGAATCAGAATACAACAGTCTTACGAGTTTTATTTTTTCACCTCAAGTCCTTTCCATTTTTCTCCTTCTAGATGAGGGTGCTCTCGCCTGTCAGTCCTGTTACGAAGGCTACAAATTTATGGGCGGCATCTGTGAATCCCAGTGTCTCATAGGCTTCTATGCCGCTTCAGAGGTGACAGCACGGCAACTTGTTTAAATATTCTTCTCCATGTGTCTCAAAAATGTTTAGAGCCATAGCTGCAGTTGGGCAAGACTGCTCTGAGATAAATGTGTGAAGGTGATGCTGAAATTCTTCTGTTGCACCAGAGCAAAGAGTCCAAAACTAGAGAACCAAACTGCACAGCGTGTGACTCGTCCTGCCTGGACTGCCGAGGTCCGAGCATGTGGAACTGCACTGTTTGTCCCGCGTTTCAGCTCCTGTCTGATGATGGCCGCTGCTTGAGCTGCTGTGGAAATGATACAGAACGAGGCAACAAACCAATACCGAGAGAGTGCTGCAACTGTCAGGCCTCAGAAGGTAAACAAAACACTCACACTCACCTCCACTAACACACACATCATTGATGACTCTTGTGTCGTCCTGCAAATTGCTCTTGTAGATTTTTGAATTCATGCTTGTTTCTTGAAAATTTTTGAGTATTTCATTAGAACCCGTGCCGAGCTCAGCAGAAACAAACCCTGCAATACAGATTTTGTCTAATGTTACCTAACGGTGCGTTTCATCCTCTCAGAGGAGTGCATCCTCGCTGTCAACTTTGTGAAAAAGGATTTAGAGGCTGAAGGCAGAACCATCAAACTCTTCGTTACTGCTTGCGTTCTACTTATCCTCTCTGTGGGTGGAGGGGTTTTACTCTTCCTCTCCGCCCGATCGAGAACACGCGCCATCGCACCAAAAACCAAAGCCGGGGGCTATATGAAACTGGACACGAACGGCGGCATCGCCTCTCAACCCACCACCTCTTCATTTGGGGAGTACCACGACCGAATCATTGAATGTGAGGATGACGAGGAAGAAGATGATGATATTGTATACATGGGACAAGATGGCGCAGTGTATCGGAAGTTTAAGTATGGTCTGTTGGATGAAGATGAGATTGAGCTGGAGTATGATGATGAGAGCTACTCATACAGATGAGAGAAAACATGAAAGATCTCTAGCTTCTCTTTATTTAGCATTGCTGTCTGCAAAGGTTGTGAACGTTGGAGGAATAAGATCTCATCAGATAGCTTCAGATCATGTTAGCACACTTAGCAGGTAGAACAGAAGAGAAAGAGGCATTATTATGATTGACACAAATTATGAAAGCCATTTGATCCATAATAGCCAGTTAATAATCAATATTTATGATACAGAAAATGCTGAAGCACCAGTTGTTTCCTGTCTTTCCCATGAATGGAGATCACTCGCATTGATGTCAAGAATAAATGATGTCAAACCCTCTCTTATCTGCTATAATAATAAACAGTTGTTACTGTAGTTAATGACAGTTGCCAGACTTATTAGTCATGACTGCTTTCTTTCACCGTGAATTGCTGTGCTTGGCTGTATCAAGAGAATTAAATGTCCTGTATAACGTTTGGTCGACTGTAGTCTTCTAAAACCAGCAGCATGTACAGTTAATAGAATTCCTGCTGTCAGCATATTTATTCAGTAAAGCTGCACGTCGTCTAGATTAATTTTGCTTGCTCTGAGACAACTCACATTTCGGCTGCTGGGTGAAATTGGATGTTGAATTACTTATTACTGGTCTTGCTGTTTGCTTCAACATGAATAATTGTGGTTTACTGCTGTAAGATGTGACCTGTTCCTTTCATTGGGCTTTCCCGATGTATATGCTGAAGATTTCTTGTTTACTTAGAGAGAAGATGATGTTTCACAAGGAGCCACTGATTAGTTAAAAGTTTAAGGGATCATCAACACAAACACTGCATTTCGTGGTATCTAATTGCAGATATTAGTTTTTGAGAAGTGATTTTCCAAACCTTTTCTTTTAGGCCTACTTAGCTTATATCATCACCGTGAGATAATAAACAGTAACAGTGAGGAACAAATGATTAAGATTTTTCTTTGTACTTGGTTGAGGTGAAACGTGCTGTGAATGATTGTTTCATAATAAAGTTGAATTTTAATCTGTGTTGTGAGCTGAGAATTCACCAGCAGCTGTGGTAAATTCAGCCGAGGTAGGTTTCAGGAAGAATCACAGGCAAACCAAGAGGAAAGGCTGGATTTTGTAATGTTGGGATTTTAAAAGATATTGTGATTGGGTTATGTAAGAAGTCATTTAAAAAATAATAATGTAAAAAGTATAGTAATTCGACTTTCCAGATACAGTATTTATACAATATTTTATATACATTTCACTGCAAAGGTGATCGACGTTTAAGTAACTGTGACTTTTTACATCCGTTGAACCAGTAATGATTTAGGTGAGTTACTTTAAAAGGGGGTGAAATGTTGATATTACTGTTTTCTCATAGAATTTAGTTTTTTGTCAAAAAAGCAAATTCAAATCAAACTACAATAAATTCTGTAATAAAATGTTAAAGGTGAAAACTTTTTGAAGGGACTGTTTCACAGAAACAGTCATTAGGACAATAAGACTATGTGAAAGATCTATTGGCAATCAGAGAGGAGGGTGTACATGTGATGATTTTGTTTTTATGTATTTTAAACTTACAATTAGTCATTTTCATTGCAATAATAAATGAAAACAAAAAAGCATTTATAAGTGTATTCTGAATAAATTATGTCATTACATTTTACAAAACACATAAATGACAACATAAAAGCATTTAGCTTTTACATTTAACTCTACATGCAGTAATCCTGGTCCCTGTGTAAACTGCAATAAGTAATTGCAACAAATCAGCCGGGAAACATTTGAAATGTGTTAATGTTACTATGATTATGAAGACTTCTCTATTGAAAACCTTTAACAGGTCTAAAGAAGCAGCACATTCCACATTAAAGTTAATGTCAGTTACCCACTGTACATGAAGTGCTTTGGAAGATTAAATCTCTACAAGTAGTGGACATAATTACAGTGTACTGCTTCCAATATTAACTTTAGGAAAGAAATTAACCTGAATAAAATGAAAAAAGCACAACAGCTAAACTTGTCTTGCTTCTTGTGAAGAGTTGCATGATAAATGTCAAAATTTTCAAACTGCAGTCATGTTTTACTACCTGAAAAAAAAAAAAAAATCAATAAACTAAAAATACAGTACAGATCTAAAAATCACATAGCTAGATTCCAACATGTCATCTGTTTAAAACAATTACTTACAGCGGATTAATCGATCACACAAACAAGTAGGCTGGCACACACACACACACACACACAGACCTGAAAACTTGACTTTCTCATACAGTATTTTGTGAACAGTCAAAACATTTAAAGTATATAAGTAAGCCCATTAAGTATATAAAATAAAAAAGATATTGCCATATACTGTATGTATACAGACAAAGACTATTATGTGTATTGTAGGTTTTTAGTTCAGACTTCTGCATCAAATACTGTAAATATCAGAGCAGGGAACGGGAGATCACATATCCCTTTTTTACTATCTGTAACAAACCCACAGAAATAGTAAAACTGTAGGTCTGAGCAACAGACAAGTTGCTATGGAAAAGAAAAAATGAGCAGATGTGCATATAAACTTCATGCTTATTCAGTGGTATATAATCAGATACTTCATTTTTCATTTTCTACTGACAAGACAGCACCACTCACATCCAAATATTGAAATAATTTTTAAAAGCCTGTACTTGTGTCTTTGTACGCATTTCCATTTTCAGTGCCAATTTTTGTTTCTGCAAACATTTCATTAAATACATAACAATGATGCTGATTATTCTATAATTCCAGTTTACAAGCATTACGTTTTCTGCATAATGCACCAGTAGAGCCAATTCTAATTTATGTTGTCATTCGTTTTTAGGGCAGTGATAAAACAGTAGAAGGATTGCGTTACACTGGAAGGGAAAGATGTGTAAGAAGAAAGCAGGGACACCATTACATGTATATAGTTCATCGCAGATACTGTGCATTTACCCAAATTGTTGCATTAAGTGATCCGAGTGATCTATGTTTTTGTTACAGATAATAATGCCCAGACTTTCTAACTATCAGATGCAGAAACAATTCTCAACAGAAACACACTAAATTTATATTTTGGTAATTTCAATCTTGGACTGAGTCCATGGTCTGTGTTTGCATCATTCTTTATATGCAGACTGATACAGAATTTCTTGTGTATTCTAGTCACCCTCACTGCAAGATCTGGATTTTTATCTTCCTCGTGTAAAAAGATTCCAAATATACAGGAGGATCTGCGAGGCCCAAGAGCTCCGTACAGTTAGGTTGTTAAATGAGGCAATCTGGTGTGAATATATATACACAATACAATAAAGTTCTATTAACTGACAGGCAGGCTGCAGCTGAGCCACGAAGGGTGTTAAACAGGTCTTTAAACACAGGAACATTCACAAACTAAAAACAATAACCATAGTCTGTTTCTTTATGATTAGGTCTAAGCACAGCCATGGTGACAGCTAAGGGATCTCAGAATGAGGCATTTTAATGAGGACAAACACACAAGCCTCTGTTTAAATGGAAATCTGTGTGTTGTTCTGGGGTGTGTGCAAAGTACTGCAGTCACAGCCAGCTGTCAGTGACCATTTAGAATCGTCTGTGATGTGGATGCTGTGTTGGTGGGCGGGGTTAAAGACGAGCTGGGCACACTGGTGAAGAAGTTGTCCTCTCTCAGTCTGAGATGCTCTGGGAGCTCCAACTTGACCTTGGCCTCCTCAATGTCGCTGTTGATGGCTCCAATGAGGGCTTCTGTTGGGACACAGAAGGAGACATGCAGAGAAGTGAGATGTGGATATAAGCTGAATAATGAGTATAAGAATAAAGTGGGAAAATCTGGTGGTTCACGAGGAAACGGATAAAAAAATAATTGTGTGAAAAGTACCAAGTGAGTCAAAGCTTTTCTCTGGACGGATGTAGCCCACCATGACAACACTGAGAACCTCTCCATAAAAGTCTTCTTTGAACTTGTGAATCACATGTGTTTCCTGGAACAAAAACAACATTTACATTTATTTTAAACTGATGACTTTTGTTGTACCATCAAACTAGAAAGTATAAAAGACACTTTTAGATCAGTTCCTGTATCTGAAAACAGTATTAGAGACACTTCTAAAACAGGAATATAACCAAACGTGTTTCCTAAAGGAGACGTCAGCCCCACTCCCTCTATCAAACTGACATTTTGACTGACACAGTCCATGAGCAGGGCAGTAAAACGAGTTGGTCCAACTGGGGCAAATTTGATTTCCATCAACAGCTACAAGAAATGGGTTTGTGACAACACTGTAGCTGCCATAAAACGTTCTCATACTTACCATTGACTTCTTAGTATTTTTGTAGTAAGGATTCCAGCCAATGCTCATCACCATTTTGTGGACATCACCATTACTGACACAGGCCCAGCCATAGTAAATCCCTGTGCTAATGTCTGCTGGAAGCTTGTCCACCACCGAGTCTGCAAAGTTGGCTGGGGGCAGAAATGAGAAAGGGAGGAAGAGTCAGAAGAAGTAAAGGATAAAGGGAGCTAAGCGTCTAGGAGCAGCTGGAGAAACACTGCTGCTGAAATGAAGTTGGCAGCTTTCAAAGTAGACGAGCTGAAGTTTTTAACAGGAGACTCTATCTGTGAAGAGCAAGTTCATTCAGTCCAAGGTTAGAAGTGATTCCACTTTCTTCTCTAGCTCGTTGACAGCTGAATATAAAGGTTAGATTACAGATATATACACCTGTAAATGTCCATTCTGTTTGGACGACTTGGTCACAGCTTCCAGCTTTAATCACTTGATGGAAAGTGTGTAACTTATGAGTCTGTCCAACATCCTCACTCTTAAGACGCAAACCTTGTTCTCTATCTGGGATAAATCAAACGATCTGATGCAGTGTCTCTTATAAAGCTGTAGATGATTTATAGTATTTTTTGCCGGTTCCTGATTTATGATCTGACGTTTCTTTCTGGAAGAGTCGTCGTTACATAACAGCTATCATTTCGGCAAATGACAGCGATTTCATAATGTCAGTTGTTTAACCTGGATTAACTAACGTCCTATTTAACACCACTGTATGTAATAAACACACAGGACCGATGTTAAGTTTGTTTTGACTCCGTTTGCTCCATTCAGACTGAACTATACCGTTACCGACGTACGCTAGGATCATGTTTACTTAGCTCGTTACGTAGCTAAGTAACATGATCTTGAGGCAGATGTTAAACTCACCGGTGGGGATGCCCAGTTCTTTGCTTCCTCTTCCGAAACCACGAATGACCTCTCCCCGGCAGAAGTACGGAAGGCTCTTCATGACTAGTTCCCCGGTGACAGCTGTTTGTCCGAGTTGAACAACACGATGACCTCGAACGACGCAGGACGTCGGACCTGCTAACGAGTCAGCACCTCCTTAACACTCAAAAGTGGTTGGACGATACCCTAGTAGAGTTCAGAGTCCCTCTATTCTTTGATTTAGCTATGGTTTAACTGGACTATCTTGCTTTTTAGATAAAGTTAGTCACCGAGCAGCGATGGCAAAAGTTCACCTGCTATGCTAGCTAATGTTGAGCTACCTACAGTTAGCTTCATCAGAGGCTCCGTGTTCCTAAAACGGATTTAGCCAAAAGTGTTGTTTGTACAGATTAAAGTGTCCGTTTCACTTAGGTCCACTCGCAGGATTCCCTAAAATGCTGCAAATTGAGCCAACATAGACCCGATAACGCCGGTCAATCCTCTGAAACATGTGTCTGAAGCTCCACCGTCCGTTATCGCTGCTGCTGATGTCACGGTCACATGTTGTCATGTTCAGGGTCGGTGGGAAAAACTGCAATTACAGATGATGCATTCAACGTTTTAGGACATACAGCAAACATTTAGTTAGAAATCGTGGGAGTAAATCAAAGTGATGCCTGATAGTGCTGCTGACTCAAGGGCAAAGTAAAACCTCCAGTTATAATACAATACGGGTCAGAATTGTTTAAATACCGACTTTAAATACTACACACATTAACACATTTTCATCATTTTCCTCATGATCTGTATCAGTCTGATGTTTCACCTGCGACAATTCCAATTGTCTTTAATTGGCCTGTAGTCTACCTGTGGTTACACAGGTGAGCTGTATAAACTGAGGTTTATTGGAAACTTCTTATTGTCAAATCAAACCACAAGAGGGCGACACGAGCTCCTCTCAAACACAGATGATGCTGCAATATAAGCACCGCAGAGCATTTATTCTACTCTATTCTAACTTAATTCATTCATGTAACAATATTAGCTGATCTAGCAGACCTAGAGGGACTCTATACAGGTTTTGAATCTTGAATCTACATGATTTTCCACATCTTAGCACATGTCAGTGATTTCAATGATATGGAGATCTTTAAACAATCAAATCATATTTCTTTTAGATACTGTTAAAATAGTTTCAGGTAAAATAGTGTACTATACTAACTATACTACTATAGTCTACATTTGTCATTTGTCTCCACACTTCTAGTGTAGTTGATATGTTAACAACCTTATGGAGGCATTGAGGTCCACACTGTTATATTAAATGTGGTTGTAAACAGATCCTGAACTCGAATCCTTTGGTAGATGTTATTTACTGGTCTCCACCTTATTTAAACTGTGTATTCACATAACTAGGACCTTCCAGCTCCCTCCTGGACCTGTGTAACATTGGCGGCTCCAGGACAACGCGATTAGAGAGGTTAAATGTCAGCAGTGGATGAACAACACCGTGTTGTTCTTTCTTAACAGTGTGTTACTGGTGATAGACATAAAAGAAAAAAAAAGACCGCATCTAGTTTCAGTTCTCTACCTCACATTGTCAATTGTCACATCATCACACACCCTGAGGTACAACAGTTTTTGCAATGTAAATAATGAACCACTGAAAGATGAAGTGCGGCATCACTGAGCTCCAGTAATCTGATGGTTCAACAGCCCGGTCAGCAGTGTGGAGGTTAACCCGACTGCCGTGCGTAATGACACGGCTTAGTCTGGCTGAACTGTGGTTCTCTGATGTCCAGCGGGTTTTATTAGGACGGCAGCAGGCTGAGCTCCCATTCAAGAAATGTTTGTACAGTATGTAGTTGTTTCATAAGTGAAGGTGAATAAGCACCAGGCAAAGAAAGATGCCTTTTGTAACGCGTGTCAGATATTTGTGAGATGAATTGGTATCAATGCCTGAATGTAACTAAGTGCATTTACTTACTTAAGTACTGTACCCAAGTACAATATTGAGATGCGTACACTTCATTTGAATATTTCCGTTTCAAACTACTGCACAGTCCACAACTTGCCACATATTTGAATATGTGGCAGAGCAAATCCTGCACTACTGTTGATAAAGCTTTTCAGCAGTACAGGGGCATTTTTATGTCTGTAGAATAAAACTCTAAAACAATCAGGATAGTGTGCCTTGAGGACCAGTTTGGGAACCAAGGCCACCACAAATACAGAATATAGACTGATTTGTTGACTGACTGGAGAAAATCTAGTTGTAAGACATATTTTGAATATTGCTGACTGTGAAAGGACAAGACATGTATGATACTTCTACATTATGGGGAAGATTCAAGACTTGGGAAGATTCAACATCCACTTCTGATAAATCACAGACTGTGCTTATTTAAAAAATTGTCTCCAAACCTGCTTGTCCATGCTTGTGTAATTGGCAAGTTTCAACATTACATTCAGGTTCATAACTAAATGTCAGAATGCATGAAACAAGTTTCACTTTGAGGTGAATGTGTAAAAGTTTCAATCCCCAACAGTCAAGCTGGCAGAGACATTTCAATATTTTTAAATCCAGGTAATGTTTAACACCTCCTAAGCTGGCTACCACCAGGACTATTTGCAGGGATTCATTTTAACACTTTAAATTCGTGTGAAAGAGATTTCTTGTTTGTTCTACTCCTCGTTTTGGAAACTCTTTGTTGATCTCTCCCAGGTTCCGCCTGCTGATAAATGGATTTACTTTGAAAAACAAAGACAGGAAGTCCTCACCATCTGAACGTCCCATTTATATGAGGACAGGACAGGGCAGCGCTCTCAGACATCAGACATCGATAAAGGGGACGAAATGAAAGCAAAAGATCTTTTACTGCTTGTAGAGTAAAGGTAGGAACCATTTCTGCTCTTTAAGTCATAAAAGGCTGTAAATTACAATTGTTTCATACTTTTTACGCACAATAGCATTAATCAACATAAAGCAATAAAGCTGGGTTTTGTTTTTGTTTTCTTAAATCTGTAATCCTGGGGTGGTTTCAGCAGTTAAAATCCAGTCCAGACACAGCGGACTATGCAGTTTTCTCTAGCAATTTAAACTAAATTAAACTCACTAAATGGCTATAATATAATATTATTTTTAAATCGGCTGTGTTAAAGTGTTTTTTTCCAGCATTTTGTGCCCATTTCACAGCTATTTTTTTTTATTTCCAATCAAATGTTCATCATGGAACTTTCTTAATATGAATATTAATATTTGTAACACTAGGAACTATTCTAAATATTAATTGTGAAAAGAGATTCACCAATTTGTAACATAATAGTTTTCTAATACAAATGGATCAGTTCCTGATATTAAATATTTTTATAAGATCATTATTAACAAAGGGAAGCAGAAGTACCTCATATAAACTAATTTCTTTCCTCTGTTGTGGTATGCTGGCTGATCATCCAGTTGGATCAATAAGAACATTTCCGGCATTTCTATGCATGACATACAGTAATACACATGTACTTTGTTTTATGATCACCTGAACATTATACAATTCATGGTATGTGGCTAGAAAAAAAGTGTTACTTGTTTTATCTAGGTTCTAAGGGGTTGGATCACCTGCCAGTCACACCTAAAAAGTAATAATAATGATTAATAATAATAATGATTTAGAATATATTTACCTACCTGGTTGATTGAACATTAATTAACAAGAGTAAGGCATGTATATCTTTTGTTTACCACATACTTTTACTTTTCTTTTCTGTGCTAATGTTTACCATTTTGGGTTTTTATATTTGATTTGCATTAAAAAGACTATTGTTAACTGAGAACACTTGTAGTTATTAAAACATTACAAAGAAAACTTTTTTATGTCAATTGTATGTCTGACTATTACTACTCTTATCTTATTTCAGGTGCAATAACATTTAGACTAATCTGCTTGGACCCATCACAAGAGCATCTACATATTGTAAAACATTTGATAAACATGATTTATAACCATGCTGATGTGGTGGACATCGCACAATAAAGCAACAACTGGAAAATGACCTACAAAAGACAAAGCCACCGTCGGACATTTTAGCTGATTTTCTTTTTTTTCAAAGTCTGAATGGCTTTATGAAAGACATATAAAGGCTAAATGGACTAAATGTCTGTGGAGAATTGGGAGTCATCAAGGTCATAGTTATCCCACTGTTCAGTGCCAAGTGGGTGCAACTTAAAACTAAGTGGACTACAAACAGATATCACATTGTAGTTGTTGTCCTCCTCTCAAATAATGAGGCGACTACAACAGAACTGGCTGCTACTGCTGAAGGGCTTTGTTGTACTGGGATCTCTTTGGTTGCTTTTCCTACTCAATTGGTCAAAAACAGGCCGGGATCTTACCTACAGTTTTAGGTACAACAGGTTGGAATATACAGATGTTGATGGTGACCCTGAGGAAGAGTGCAACTGTTACGCAATCCTGAAGGGAGAGAGAGAGGCAATTGAGAAGGTCAAATTACTGACCATCACTAAAGACTTTAAGAAGAGGATTCACATTCCCAACGAGTATTATATTAATGCAACCGAAGACTGCACGTATGTTACTTAAACCTACCAAGTTTCAGAAATTGTAAAACTACAAGCCCTTATTTAAATGCACTGTATTTAATAAAAATTAATTCCCTGTGCTTTATCCTTGCAGGACATTTAAGCTAACAAGGAAATACTTGACTTTCCCATTAAGCAAGGAAGAGGAGGCCTTCCCCCTGGCTTACTCTATGGTTGTGCATCACAAAGTAAGCACATTTTAAAACCTGAACTTGTTTCAAATGAACTGAAATGCAGTGAATTACATGAACTATGCACAAAGAGGATTGCATTTCTTTTTTTATATTCTAGGTGCAGAGCTTTGAACGACTGCTGCGTGCCATCTATGCACCTCAAAATATATACTGCGTCCATGTAGACAAAAAATCTGAAGCGTCAGTCGTCTCTGCCATCAGGAGCATCACTTCCTGTTTCTCAAATGTCTTCATTGTCAGTGAGGCAGTGAGTGTGGTCTATGCTAGTTGGTCACGTGTCCAGGCTGACCTAAACTGTATGGCTGACCTCTACAGTGCTAGCACAAAATGGAAATACTTCATCAACCTTTGTGGCCAGGACTTCCCTCTGAAAACCAACCTGGAGATTGTAAGGATGTTACGTGCACTGAAGGGGGGGAACAGCCTAGAGTCAGAAAAACTGCCTCCAGAGAAGCAGTGGAGGGTGGCAAAGGTTCATGAGATAGTAGATGGTAAAGTCAAGGTAAAACTTTTAACTTTTCATAACTTTTATTATGTGTTGTGTGGCTATGTTCAATATGTGTACTGCAAAAACCTCTAGTTCAGAATGAATGTAATGACGTCCACCATCATATTAAAACACTTTTTTTAACTGTCTCAGGGGACAAAAAGGAAAAAGGATCCACCTCCCTTCAACCTGCCCATTATGTCAGGAAATGCCTACATTGTGGTTAGCAGGGGATATGTCCAGAGTGTGCTGACGGACAACCGAATTCAGGCACTGATTGAGTGGGCCAAAGACACCTACAGTCCAGATGAGTTTCTCTGGGCAACCATTCAGCGAATCCCTGGCGTACCTGGCTCAACGTGGCTCCACCGCAAATATGACATGACAGATGTCAATGCGATTGCACGACTGATTAAGTGGCAGTTGCACGAGGGGTCACAGGATTCACTGCAGGCTGTGTACCCAGAGTGCCAAGGAAACCATGTAAGGCAAATATGTGTGTATGGTGCTGGAGACCTACAGTGGATGCTTGAGCAACATCACCTCTTTGCAAATAAGTTTGACATAGAACGAGATCCTATTGCCATCTACTGTTTGGAGAAGTATCTCAGACAAAGGGCGGTATCTGAGTTATATTAGGTGCATTGGACAATTTCCCTGTCAACTAAGAATGGGTCAAAGCTTATATACACAGGTTACAACAGAAGTCCTAGTGACTTTGTATTTATATTCATGTTGAGATTTTTTTATTCCTGATCAATCATCAAAAATATTAATTTAGTGATTCAGATATACACGATTCAGTGCTGCTGTACTCACAACAGCTATTTCCTGTCTATTCTGAAAGAGGGTAACCTCCTGCTGCTCTTCTTGATGTTTCTAAAATTGGTGCTTAATCGTATTTTTTTATTGTTTGGGTGTATGTTGTCTTAATATCTCAAATAAAGAGGAACAACCAATGAAGTAAATATTTTATGTATTTTACAAAATAATGCATTTCTTGCAAGCCACAAAAAATTATAGGAATGTAATATAAGAAAATAAAAGCTAACATACACAACCTTTTTCAATAAGTAGGCTACTAGTTATATCAAACCTCTTTGAGCATCAGTCAGTATTACGTATGTCCTCATGAATCCTCAAAAATATCACTCTATCTATCTACTCTTTCTGTCGCACATACATCCTATTATGCCATTGATACAATGTAGTTGTTAAAGGAAGTAGTGGACATTGTGTCTTTTGCACAACCTTTGGAATTTACCAGTTTAGTATTTAGTTTTATTAGTATATTGGTCTCCACCTTAGTTAGACTGTGCATTGACACATAAAGCTCCTTATCATTCTCTCCCTATGTGTAACATAGGCGGCGTCAGGACATCAGGATTGGGAAGGTTAAATGTCAGCAGTGGATGAAAATAAGGATTTGGAGTCAATGTGGTGTGGAGTGTGTATGTGTGGTTATTTTTGGGTCATAATCTTCCTCATTTGTCACAACATTAAATCTAGCTGATGGTTTGGATGTTATGTAGACATGGCTCACCATGGGCATTTTGACCTATTTGCAGCAGTGTAGCTCTGCATGTTGCCATGCAGCCTGTGTCCTGACACGTCAGTGACTGATCACGGCTGAGATTATTTCTTTCACATGCTGACCTCTATCTGCTGTACCCTGTCTGCAGGACCTCTACCTTAAACACTGCATAACAGAGTTGTTAAAATCATAAAGAACTCAAATCACCTCAGCAACTGCCTGTTATAGCATATGGTAGATTTTTTTGACAAGGCTGCCGAGGAGGAACACACCTTTATTGAAGAACATTTTACATTTTTTTACAAGAAACGCATTTCTTTAAAGACACAGACAAATGTATAAAATATATTAAAAAGCAAATAAAAGACATGCCCAACCTGATCCTGTTTTACCATGAGTCCTCCTCGTCAACAATACCTGTTTATCTCGCTCTCTCTCACTCACACGCACACATGCACACACAAACATTACTCGGAAAAAACATGGCAAAATTTACATTGGTACACAACTCTGCTATTAGATTGGAGCAGCCTGGAACTGTCGCAATTAAAGGCATGCAACATTTCACTGCAGCTTGTTTTAAGTTACTTTGCTACAATTTCTAGTTTTCTCACAGTGATATACAGTATAGAATATCCCACTTGTAGACTGTATGAGGTGTTGAGTAAGATGGTGGCATATGTAAAAACTATAACAGGGACTGTTTTGCCATTCTCTTTCACAATACTACACATAAATAAAAAACAAACAAAAAAAAAACATTTGGTAAACCAAAAATACAATATTGCTTGAAATTATAGTCTATTGAACGAGTTGTGGTACAGTACAACCCGAGTTGTCCAGGAAACGTCCTACTATTACCATGTTTCACAAAAGGTACAGTTAACAACTGATAGAGGTTATATAATTACGTTAGTGTAATGAGTTATCAAAGCATTATTCAAATAAAAGAAGAAGACAAGGAATAGATCTCACATGGGGAAACAGGATAGCCCTCAGCACATTGTCTCTGCACTGTTAACGCAATATTATGTTCCACATCCTCTTTCTTCAGTGAACAACCGACTGTGTGATGTGTGGACCCACAACATCTTCGTTTGTTACCCACTGCTAGTTGTTGGTGTAACAACTATGTGCTGTACACGTCATGCTGCAGGGTTGCTTATATTCAGACATGCTGTGGTAGGGTACTGCATAATGCAGGGAGAAGGCAGACAGCAGCCAGGTGGGATGTTATTGTCAAACAGCTGAGTTCCCCTTCTTGTCGGCTCTGATTGAAAGAGAAGATGACAGAGAAAAAACTGTGGTAAATAATTTTCCTTCTGGCATTTAAATGTAAGAAGAAATAAAATTTTAAATGACAATGTCCTCTGAAGGCATAAAGTTCCATCCTTCTTCAGACAATTTAATCTTGTTTATTTCTAGCAATTACATGTTTAATTACCAATTACTATCACAACCACAACCACAACCACACAGCCACTTAAGAAATGTGACAAAGACATGTAATTGTTTTTAATCTCTGCATGCTGTTGTTTGGACACATTTTGAATTTGTAAAATTATTTCATTTTCATTTAGTACTGTTGTTCTCAGTAGAACAGGAGTTGTTTCCTTCTTTGTCTCTTTTAAGCTCGTTCGCTGGCAAAGAACAGCTGCCTACTACTTACTTAGATGCTGTGTCCTGCAAATCTGTATCCAGTCTGGTTTAGCATTGGGTTTTAGAGCAGAGAACAAAAGTTAGAAAGGGAAGCAAACACATAATGGTAGTGGCCACATTGTCAATACACATGCAGTTGCTGGGGATTAGTAGCCTCTATCAACACTGCCATAAGAGGGTGAATGGAAGAAAAGGAACATAAGCGTTATAAGTGCTGTGATGTGGGAGTGATAAAGGTCAAAGGAGTGAAGCACAAATGCACAGCGATGCATAGGGAGTAGTAACTTTAAAGGCAATAAATTAGACTCAATGTTTTACCCTTACACAATTCATCACTTATTACACGCTTTGAGTCTAGGTTAGTCTAATTTTGAGTTAGGATCCATACATGCTCAGTGGCACAGGCTGTGAGCACATAGAGGTACTTCATGAGAGACATGGCTTGTTGGGGTGGGAGTTAAGGTTAGAGTTAAAGTTTGAATGATAGTAGATGGCTTTAATTTTTTATTAGTCCCATCAGGATTCTGTTCCCACCATAGCCTTAAAAAGTGAATGTATGTGTCTTCACTCTGACTGAAGCTACAGATAACTTCACCTGGATGACTGAGGATCGTGTGTTTTAGGGCGTCTATGGACTACTGTACAAACACACGCCTTCCTTTCCCCTGAGCACAGAGACTATTCACACGGTCTTCAGAGTTTCATTCTGATTCTGGGATGGTCCCTCCCTAAACCTAACCAATGTGTTTTAAACCTCCTATACTTTACAATGTCTCCAAAGGAACAATGTGTATGTGGGTATTATCACTGGACAATGCTGTTTGGACATTTGGTTATTTTAGTTATCTGGCAGACGCTATTTGGACCAAATACTCCAGGCTAATAGTTAACTAATTAACTGTAGGTATTACCAGCTGCATTTTAAAAAGGTATATCTTTTGCCAAATATAAGAAAGTCTATGCCCTGCTTCTGGTGTGTACTCTCAAATGAAACTCTAGGAATGAAACTGAAACCTATGCAACCTTTCATACCAACAGAGACATCTGTGTTTTCCATTTTAGCCCGGGGGGTGACTGTGTATATGTGGCTATTAGTGTAATTGACCACAGGGCATTTGTACATGTTCATAAGAGTTTTATTAAAATAGATCACATATGGAAGGTAAAATATATAAATCAAATGTGTATTGTGAAACCACTACTGAGAGACTGGAAAATGGAAACACTGGATACTGGAACCTTCCTTGGGGATGAACAAACCACTATTTCAATTTCACATTAGTAAAAGAGACAGCCGAAGGGCAGTAAAAGGTTAATTGCAGCCTGAGATGAAATTCACAGTAGCATTATAGGATTATTCAAGGCAACTTTGACAAAACCAAGAGATTAATACAGGCAGGTTAGGTGATTTACCTCATGCATGCAAATTTGTGTATAGCCCTTTCCTCGTCATACCTTGGGGCAGAGTGAGAATAAACATGCCTACATTTAGGCCCTTGAAATAAATGCACACTGTATTTGCATTGCATTTGTCCTGACAAAGCTGAGCATTAGAAGCATTAAGATTTACTGCATGTTCTCTTATAGTATTTTCCCCAAAGTGTAGGTGTTTTTTTATTGATTGTCAGGGTGTGTTTTATTATAAAAGAAAGTTGGACTTATTAACCTTGCACCTTTCAGACTCTCCTGCTTTACCTGTTTTATGTCTACCTGATATGGTTCAATGAATACCAAACACAGTCATGCACGCACACACATTTTTTAATTTGTCATATGTTTACTGTTAACCTCGCTTTGGCATAAGTTCAATGAGGATACTTAGTTTCTCCTAACTTGTTGTTGAATTTTTAAATATGCAAATTATTTTTGTGCATCCAACACCTACACACATATACACACACACCAAGTACTGTTAGAAATGCACTACCTCATTTTTTATTTACATCTTCTGGTTTTGTTTCTTTGTGTCTTGGATGGTATTCATAGTGATGTATTGCTTAGTCTCAGGGACCTAATACCTGCTCAGGCTCAGCCCAAACACCACCCACCACAACCTCGCCCAAAAACATGCAGTCTGCCATTGTTTTTCCTCGCTACAGCAGACCCACTATGCAAACAGCAAAACAGCAAAACAGCAGTGGCAGAGCGAAAAGCACGCTCTCTTGTAAAACAAATGGAGGACCACAAAAGTCTCTCTTCCTCCTACCATCCCCTCTGGGTCCGCACAAACTGAATTTATTTGTTTTTGCGGAAGCTGTCAAACATGTTTCTCACTATAATCTATGTGGTTTTTCAGCATGAAAATGTACAGGCACATTTTGACGACTTCAGAGACCTGTTTTTTAAGCCTCAAATAGGTATAATATGGAAACTTTAATGCTCAATCTTCCCGCTTCGTTTACCATTACCTGCATCTAGACCCAGACTGATTCTTTATATCTCACCTATCTTCATCACCTGAATGTTTCTTCTGAATCTTTTTGTCAACTAATCTTCTGACAACCAGGCACTGTAGTTCATTTGGAAAAGTGAAATTAACATTACATTTGTGGAAAACATCACCAATACATGTAGCGTGTCCACCAAAAGGTTAGGTGGAGATTTACAGACTCACCTGATGATGCTGGGTGGAATGTGGACATACTCCATTGGGATGATTTCTCCAAGCTCCCGCAGACTATTCACATACTTGATCTTACTGCTAAACTTGGAGCTGTAGAAAAACACAAGTCAGGAAATGTGTCATCAATGATGTCTATTCAAGAGAGTTCATTTAACAATTGTGACGAGACAAGTTGGGTCCTGGATTAATTGTCTACTTGGAAATATGGCCAAGAGATGTTTAATATTTATATTTGTATGTAAGATGTGCCCATGGATAAGGGATAGGAGTTTGATGTAACATCTTTCTTTCTTCTTAACTTTCTTCTTTAACTTCTTAACTTTCCTTCCAGTATGCACAAGTAGCCTGGATACCTGGCTGGATAGCTGGACATTTTTATTCCTTAATACATGTAACAACATAGAGTTAACATTACTGGGTCAAAACCTCCCACTCATCAGGGTATATATGTGTATTACACACTCACTATCTTGCGCCTCACTCTGCAGAGCGCTCTGAAACTCTGTTTGCAAGGAAATACAACTCATAAAGACAGCTCTGCCCATGCCTTATTATTTACCTCTTACCACGGTTAATTCTTAACTGTCGTTTTTTTTTATAGCAAATTAATGCAAAACTCACAGTGCAGTGTGTGCAGTACACACAGTGTCTGAACTGTCTGAAATGTTGTCTGTGGAGTGTCATCTGAGAGTGAAGTAAAATGAAAGACCTTATGAACGGCCTGGTTATTCCCAGCAAAGTCCGTATGAACCAGGAAGGATGGACAATGATGAACATCTTAAGGTTTTTCTTCAGTCTGTGCAAGAGGAGAACAAGTAGAAATTATGTAAACAGATTAGCATTAGATTTGCTGATAATAGTCACCTAATAACTAACCCTGCTGACAGGTATCAAAATAAAATTCACTTTTCATTTTACATTCTGTACATACTAATGTTACATGTACAGTTACACACATTCAACCCTTTACGGCACTACAGCAATATGATGCACTTAGTGTGGTTAGCTTTTTAAAGATATTTTTGCTTTTTTCTTTTTTTCTTAATTGTGACTATTCCCTTTCCCCATTCACAATTGCTAAGGATTCAGTTAATCGCTCTGTTGAACACCACAACTTTATTACTATAAAACATTAGTGTGACATGATTAAATCTGAAGCGCAATGTGATCATACAAGACCCTGATCGGAAAACAATACACCAAAGAGTTTTATGTGACAGGTGAAATTGAGAGTTTTTTTATTTGTTTGTGCACTAAATATTACTGTTAGTTATAGTCTACTAATTTCCAGGTTTACAACATTGTGCAGGTATCGTCGGCCCCAGAGCTGTACACATGCAGTTCCTACCAGTAACTGCATGTGTACAGTTACTGGTGGGACCAGTAACATTGTCTACATGTGTACTGGTCCCACCAGTATCTGCATGTGTACAGTTACTGGTGGGACCAGTAACATTGTCTACATGTGTACTGGTCCCACCAGTAACTGCCACACTGGTTTCTTTTTTGCCTCATGTTCTTTCTCTTTTGACTCACCCCAACAAGTCGAAGCTGATGGCCTGGTTCTGCTGGAGGATTTTCCTCTCCACTGTCTATACAAATAAAATTGAATTGGAATTTGCAATTGCAATTCTTACCTTCGGTCTATCATTTGGTAGCACTTTTTCATCCAGGTAAATCCAGGCATTCTCCTGCGAGGTGTGGCGCCGTTCAGATAAACAATCATGTAATCTTCTGCCACCATTAGCTCCAAAGTACTAATTACATACCTGCACAGATAATGGAAAACAGGGTAATGGCATAAATCTATACTAAACTTTGACAAAATTGGAATGTTTCCTGTTAATTAAATGGTATATTATACAGTACATAACTGCACATCTAAATGTGTAGCTCTGGTTTTATACTAAGTTTAGCCCTTTAGTTCCAGACAGGAAAATATTAGTGCTGCAGTATAACACATTTTAATAATAAACAGTACTACTTCCAGTTTCAGCACATCACTGCCCCTATTCACAAAAGCATATTATAGTAGAATTTGTGTACTGAACTTTGACATCAACTTTATTGAAGCTGTCCCTATTGCAAAACAGTAGTAGGTGTTCCCCATAATGCTCTTGTTGTTCAAAGACAGCGAAAGCCCTTTAGTCAGCCTCAGGGAATTTGGAATGACAATTCTAGCAACCACAAATGGGTGTGATGTCAAGGTGACCTTGAAGTGAAACTTCACTTACAAAAAGAGGTTTTCCATTACATAATTGTAATTGTCACAGTCGCTGTCTGGTAGGAAACACGCTGCAAACACGATGATGGCATTCTTTTCAGCATAATAACCTGTAAAACAGGTTATTATGGTTACAAGTTAGTGAAACAAAAAGTACAAGAAACATTCTGTGAAATGAAACTGTATTGTAAGCAGTTACGTTTGCATACCTCCATGAGAAATGACTCTTTTGTATGCCTCTATGCACTTCATATCAATACGATGCTCCTGCTCTCCAATCACCACACTTCTCCACAGCCTGCTCTCTCTGCTCTCCTCTGCTGCTCCATGTCCTGTGACGACTTCACTTGATGCTGCTCCTGCTCCCAGTTTCGAATCTTCCCCTGATGGTGATGTAGAAACAACAGATTTTATGAGATGAAACTGGAGATGAGCAGCCTGTTCTTTCTAATTGCACACCATGTACACAACATTATGTTCTAGCATTTGCCTGTTTTATAGTGACTGTTCATCTTTTTGTCCATGTGATGTATTTAGATACTACGTTTGCCTCACCGTGTCCGTTGAACTCCACTGAGTCTGCCTCATCAGGTGTGTCTAGCTCGTCTATGTTGACATCCAGGTCATCCCCAGTGTCTAAAGCCTCATCTTCCGTATCCAGGGCATCTTCTGAGAGGAGAGACCCCTCACTGCGATCTAGAGACACATTCATCGGTGGAGCTGCCAACTTTCTTCTCTGATTGGACCCGCCCGACAGATCTGCTGAGGAAGGTGGATTTGGTCAGACGGGGATACTATGTTTTCTTAGTTTCTTGATTTTTTTAAGAAGCTCATTCTAAGATACATTTACGAAGTTCTCGTCCTTTAAAAGTTATGGACAATCTGACTAATCCAGAAATAAGGGCATTTCATTCTCACACTATTTCATGGCAACAGTCATTTCTACTTCTGTTAAGAGTCTTCTGTTAAGCAGGATAAGTTATATACTGTTTCTATTTGTTTACCTTCTCTATTATCCGTCTCCTCAGCAGCTTCCTCTTTAGAGACTACCTCCATTCCTGCTTCATCGTCTTCTTGTTGGGAGTGTCTGCTCAGAGGGATAGACATACAATAATGAGTCACAATGTAAACAATCATTGCTATTGCAACTGCCAACATTGGAACAGCGATACATAGTATTGGCCCAAACAGGACTAAGACAACCATCTACAGAGATAACTAATCTAACTTTTCCCATGACACCGGGAGAGAGTTTAAAATCTGTTCATTTGATTCTGGACAGAAGAGACAAAACAGGCAGAGAGAGAGCGACTCACTGCTTCATTCCCGGGCTGCACGTGTGGGCTGAGGACACAATACTGAGCAGTGTTGCTACCTCCCCCATCCGAAGCCCCTCTAACAAACTCTGATTAGCATAAGGCGTACTAACAATAGAGAGAAGCAGCACAGAAAAACCAGCACACATGATTATAGACACAAAGATACATACATACACACACTGTTTTTTGGTGAAAATCTCTTTCTGAAGGCCCCTACCTTCCCCTTACTTTGTCTTCTCCCAGCATGACTGTCTGAATCCCTGCTTCCACAATCAAGTCACGTGACTTGATTATGGAAAGATTTGCTGTGTACTCACACATGCATACACACACACACACACACACACACATGGAAACACACAGTAGAAGACACAGGAGGGTTGTGAGTCCCAGAGAGCGAGGGTCATCAGAATTACAAAGTGGGGAAAAACAAGACCGTGATGCAACTTCTGATGAGGAACAATATAAATAGTGCACATTCATTCACAGTGTACATGAATTTCGATCAAGCATACAACATTTGATTAAGAAAAAGGATTTCTGTGTGTGAGATAGGATGTGAAAAAGAAGCAGCAGCATAAGATGAGATATTCTGACTTTTAGTTCTTGGTAAGGTTCCTAGATGTTTCATAATGCAACTCAGTACCGTCTTAACTTTTAAATTCCACACATATATAGTTCAGAGCAGACTATTTTACATATTCTCCTTCAGAAGCCATGTTAGGATGGGATATTATAATCGCCATTGTGGATAGGAAAAATTATTTAAGTATATCAAAACAGTTTAAACTCCAAGCCCATTATATTTTCAATATATATTATATAAAGCCACATTTGAGCAACCAATTCTCATTTCTGCTTCTACAATATATCTTTAAACTGTCACATGTTGTATAACATGACAAACTAAAAAATCAAGTCATTCAAGTTAAATCAAACGGATTAAGTTTTTCACCTGCTCATATTAAACTTGATGAGTCAACCTTTGTGTGCTTTGGCACTGGAAACAAATGTATGACGTATACACTTATACTAGACTGTAAGACTTTACAGACTAGAAATGTATCTATGCTGCCTCCTTGTGGTAAAAGACAGTAGTGCAACTCCTTGCTGAAATTATAGTGTCTCACAGAGGGGATGGGTTTTTATCGGATACTGTTAGTACATCTTAGTAGTATAATGGAGGCAGCAGTAAGAACGACTGTTTGGCACAGCTCAGAAGTCTGTATGTGTAAAAACTCACCTTGAGAAGAGAAAGTGAACATATCCCTCTGGCACGTATCGCGCATGATCTTCCCTCTCAGGTTGTACATCTGATTGGTAGAATGACTGTCCGTCAAACTGGTAATAAGCGTGGTCAACCTCACTGTGACTTTGGCCATCAGCTTGACATCGAGAGTACTGGACTTCAGCACGTGTGGCGTTATATCCATGCTGGATTTCAGCTCTTTCCAGAAACTTGGACCGTGGATCATCTAAGCTGTAGTCAGCACTGAATCCTGCTTCATAATAGTTCCCAGCCTGCTCAGATCTGTACTGTATAGCTGTGGTATCAGTTGTAAACTCAGCATAGACATCTGTGGTATTTAGCTGGCTGCTGGATTTAGTATCCACGTCATCTGAATGGGCACTCTGGCTTTCAGTTCTTTGGTCGATGTGATGGTAGTTGTAGCCATACTGAGTTTGACCCTGAGTTGTATTCTGACTTTCTGTCCACTGGTATGTAGCATTCTCATTGGCTGGCTGGAATGATGGTTGCGATGTCACATCCTGGCATCTCCTTGAGGGGATTAAGGGATCATGGAGCAGAGTGCAAAGAGAGGGAGAAATAAAGAATTAAATATAAGAAATCAAAAATAGTAAAAGAAATAAAAATGAAGTACAGTTAATCTTGTTCATCTAGGCCTGAGCTGCATGTGATTTATGTATCTTTTGGGCCACTAATAGCACTATGGAGATGCTGAACAATGTTTTGTTTGTTCCAACTGCATGCATACAAGGACATATATGCACATACAAATGCTGTGATATAAATCCAGTTTTTCCATTTATAGAAAAAAGTAATACTAAATATAAACTAAGTTTATTTGTTTATGAGGAAACTCCAACAATGTTTAAATAAAAAAAAAAGGAAATTAAGCTCTTGCTTTTCAATTAAACATGGAATACTATTGATTCACATAAAAAAGATACAGTGTGCTAATTGTCTGCTTTATATTGAATATACTGAAAATAATGTCAGAAACAAACAACACAGACATAAATTCATTATGTACGCTTTGCTAATGTAAAGTTAAAGTTACATGGGCAAACTTTTATTCTCCAACGCACTGGGTATTGCCTATGCACACACTCGCACACAGGTTTGCATGTACACACTCACATCCACACCTTGTAAGGGAGCTAGGGGAGCCATTTCCATTAGCTGTAGTGGGGCTCCAGCTGTAATGAGGCAGGTAATGCATATTTAATGAGGCGTAAACAGATTTATAAACACACACACAGAGCCGCAGATCAAATCTTGCTGCCGAACACATGAAATGCACACACATATGGACAAATAATCGCTTCCTCTCAGACTAATATTCATTCTCACATCTTTTTTGCCAGTCTCAGTCTGTCACTCACCCATCCACCCATCCAACACACACACACACACACAAACAGATCATCAGACTCAATTCCTCAAGAGGGCATTCTTGCTTGATTTTGACAGTCTGTTCAGCAACACTAATATTCCTCTGACATATAGACTCTATTGAGAACGCTTTAGAGACTCAAAGCCCAGCAGTGAACTAAAGGAGAATGAGGGTAGGAGTGGTTCTTGTCTGTATATGTGTGTGTGCAGGACATGCACATGTGCACAGGGCATGTTCATTCTGTTATAACGCAACATGGAATAGAAAGTCTGTTATGAACAAAGCAAGAATACTAGAAAGATACTTCCACATCTTTCACTGGTAGCCTTCATCCTACTGTGTTGCTTACCTTAAAACAGGTGAATAGCTATCTGGAGATGCTTCATGGCCTCCAATGTGTGGTTCAGTCAACCATGTTTCACAACCAGCAGTCCTTATAGGTTGTCTTTCACAGTAATCCACTGTTTTCGGCAGGATTATGTCGTCCCTCCTTGACTCGAGTGCTTGTAAATCCATTTGTTGAAATGAAGAACCTTCAATCACCTCCTCAGTGAAACTTAGTAGTTCGGGAGATGCTAACTGTCTTACTTCCCTCTGACTTTGTATTTCCGATGTCCATTTTGACAGTGCACAGTGTTCTCTTTCAGTTTCCTCCTCCTGGTCGTCATCATCATTTTCTTCTTCCATTAAATCTCCAGAAAATGGTAATTCAAGTCCTCTGTCAGCGGAAATACCTGATTCACTTAATGGGGTGCCAACAAAAGAGCTAGTGTGGGAGACTGAACTGTTAGTAAATTCAGGCGACTGTGTTTCAGAGGTAGTTTGAGGTGTGTCCTGTCTAGCCAACTGACCCCCCCAGACTTGAAAGTCGCCCAGAGAAGTAGGACACGGTAGAGGTGCAGAGGGTGACTGCCCACCCTCATCTGAATCGTCCATTGATATCTGTGAATGTACATAAATTTCTTCTCTTGTTTTCAGGAAGTGATCTACTGGATATCTTAATGATGGAGACACACTTCTGACCACAACACTAAATTTACTCTCAGAATTCTCTTCTTCTACTTGGGTTTGACTACAAACTGTTGTTAAATCTGACTTATAAAATGCTTCAGATTGGATGGGACTCATAGCTTCTGGCAGCATGTGTTGTTCAGGACTATTATCAGGACTTGCCTGGGAAGGCGTGGATGAATTTTGCTTTGTATCTGGACTTTCTGGACTAAGTGTACTCTCAGCACCGCTGTTCATTTGGTCTAGCCCACTTTGTTCTGTGTTTTCTTGGTGCGCTCTATGTGCAGCTTGGGCCCGTGTTTGTAATACTGTGGCAGCGTAGGAAAGCATACTAAATGTCTCCATGGGCTTTCTTATTCCTTTTGATTGTCTGTCCCCCTGTTTGGGCCTATCGTGCCACTCTCTCTCAGCTTCTTTAACTGTGCCCGACACAATAATGTATTCCATTTCTAGGCCCGATGATGAATCTCCGTCAGAATTAGATCTGAGTTCGTCTCTACTGCCTGAGTGAAGGCTGTCGGGGCTATACTTCAGTGTGTCTCGCTCCCCCGCAGAGCTAGACATAGACATAGTTTCTGTTATTTTGGCCTCCACAGTTCCATTGCCCTCTTTGTTAGGGAGGCCGTGACTCTCAATGGTAGGCCCATCTCCACTGTGGTCCATTATGATTGACAGATTGTGTGACGATGAAGCTAATTCTGAGGTGTCTTGTTTATCTGGGACAATGTTGTTCCAGTTCACGTGACTTTGGGATAATGACTGGTCAGTCTGGATTTCAGTCTTGGCAGTTTCTCCTGGACTTGATTGATAACTGGCTGAGATTTTCTGAGTGGCAGAGGAGCAGTTCACCAGGACAAATGGAGAATGATCACTACGGTCCTCTATCCAGTCAGCTTCTTCAGATCCTTCCCTGCTTTTGTTGTCATACTTACTCTCAGTTGAATTCCCCCTGCTCCTGTTTTTACTAGTTCCCTCAAACAGGAACACTTGGCTGGCTGGCTCTTCTTCATCTGAAATGACTGATCTGTATTCAGGCTCTGCCAGAGTATCAGTTTTTTGGTATTGTGGATGCATCTTATCTGTCTGAGCAGGTTTGGTCACAGCTATAAAAGGGCTAGACTGCTCCTCTAGCTGTATCATGTCTACTATGGGACTAGCAAAGGTTTCAGGGGAGGATGTCAGACTCCAGGCTCCAGCTCCTACATTGTCATATTCTGAAGTAGAGGTGACCATGCCAGGTATAGGTAAGTCCCACAAATTAGTGCTTTGGTCAGAGAATGTCTCTTCTTCTGAATGATTAAATGCTAAGTTTATTGGAGACTGTTGGCTCTCGACAATCTGCATGTTAACTTCACTTATTTCTTCTTCTGTTACATCTCCTGCTGCCTCTATGACTATTTTCACATTGTGTTTATTAACTCCCCACTCCACCTCTTCAGGCTTCTCACTAAGTACTTTAAGCATACCACTCTCTTCCTCTAGATCATTTTCTACTTCGGCCTGTTTGCCTGTATGAGTCTTGGATGATTCACTGGCATCCAATGATCCCATGTGACTAAGGGTCTTTCCGTTTTCAGGTCCTTCGAGGCTTGCTATAGTGGAAGAGCTGTCTTCCCGTATGGTGGTGTTCCACATGTGCATTCCACCATCCGAAAATCCGAGTGGACTTTCAACAGATGTGGCACCAATGATGTTGGAATTAACCCCACAGAGAGAACCTGAATTTTCAGACAAGTTGTCAGGGGTGGTGAGAGGGGAAAGACTGTCATCGCGAATTGTCATATTCCACATATCTAGAGATTCAGGGTAAGACGTTGTGGTTCCACTATCGGATTTGAGAAATCCTTTCTGAGCTGAGTATGTCCAGAAGTCTAGAAGCTCCATTGGTCTGTCTAGTTTTCTTCCTTGAAGCCCTTCATCTTCTTCTTTAGAGGTTTCTGGCGTTAACGTGTTTAATGTTGCTTTCTTTTTCGATAAGGAGGATATTTTTTCTTTCACTCCAACGATACCAGCGTTGCATTTTCCAGTTACCTCCTCCTCTGGTGGTGTTAATTGCAGATCAGTCAAAGTAACAGGATGCCACTGATCCCGCAGGACAGAATCTGGGTTCCAGTTGTCATATGATTCAGTCTGCTCAGTGATCAGACTAAGCTGAGGTTCAAGGCTCTTTGGCCTCTGCTGGGCATTGTCTGACTTGAAGATGTCCTCTCTGCTTTCTTTTTCCATCATGTCACTAATTGACTCTTTGCATCCACTTTCTTCTACAATATTCTGTGGGCTCTCAGAGTGCTTGGTCCTACTCCAGGCATTATTATCGTTTGAGGACAGTGCTCCTTGTGTTTCAAAGCCAAGTTCATCCCAGGTCTCTGACAAGGATGATGATACGCTGTCTTTGTGTTGTAGGCCATTGATCCTTTCAATTACATCTTCTGGGAAGAACCTTACTCCACAACTGCTGGGTGGGCGGCTACCTACTAGACTGTTGACTGGCGTTGGAGGAACCACAGTATCAATCATCTCATTCCCATGAATTTGACCATGGTGATCAATTGAAGAATTTCTACTTTCTAGCTCGCCCAGTGAATTGGGAGCAGAGAAATCCAGCAAGCTCAACTCCTCAAGTTCTGATAAGCTAGAGCTCCCTCCTCTTCTTTCACCTTCATCTCCTGTTAATCCTGAATTTGCCTGTTCCCCTCCTGTTGGCATAGAGAGGTCACTGCTGTGTAACGGATCAAAACTAAACAGGTCAATGTTGTCATTCCTATTTCTACTAGAGCGGTGCTTCCTCCTCTCTGGTGGCACAGGAGGGGAGAGAGACAACAACCCCAAGGGAGATGGGTTTCTCAGGAAGAGACCCCCTGGGCCTCCTGCTTGACCTCCTCCAGCTACAACATCACCAACTGGACTGTCATCACTAAGGAACACTGAGCTCTCCTTGGAGGAGCGACTGCTGCGTATGGTGGTCATACCGCTGTCGGGGCTTACTAGCTCCCCACCAACATTGACACCTACACCTCCTGTGTCCTCTTCACCATCTGCCATTACTCTATTTACAGAAATAAAAACAACACAATCATTAAATGGTGTCAGTGCTTGCTTAAAATCATGAATATGCTAAACTTCACAGTTTATTTACTTTGAATTAAACATAAATACATTCAGGGATGCATTTAATACCTTGCTATTGCCACAGCTTCTCCGCTACCTCCCTCCGCTCTCTCTATGTCAGAACCATCCATGTCATTTATACCAGATGATCCCTGGGAGAACTCCACGCTGCCAGCCACTCCCTCTGTGGAAGAAGTCCTACTGCTGGGGTGGCAAGCTAATACAGTGCTCCGTCGGTCAACAAAGTCCTTAAGGAGGCCCTGGATCTCTTCCTCCAGCAGGGGAGGAGTACCAGAGGATGCGGAGGTGTTTATGGGGATATGGTAGACCTGGAAATTCTCCCTAGTCTCCAGTTCACCAGAGAGAGACCAGCTAGAAGACTCTTCCAACTCACAGCAAATCTGCAATGACATGAAAATATTCCAAATTGCTTTTTACTTAAGTGCTTTTGATTACATTTATGCAAAGGCTGATTGACATGAGCGAGCATCACATTGCTGCCTAACTAGTCTGGGCGCTGAGCAGCACAGCGTACCCCATTCAACACCCCACACACCTTTTAACCAACCTCTGCTGCTGTCCTCAACGATTTAGCTTTTTCTAGGGATGATTTAGTTTGTTAAAACAAAATAACTATATTCTCTGACAAAGAACTACAGTACGCGTGTCTCACATGTGACATAGATTTTGGTGTTGGTGGTCTTACAGCTGATTTACCTGGTTTAGGATATCCGTGTTGTTTGAGTAGACAACCACCTGCTGACGAGGATGGTGAACTGTATCACTGACAGATAAGAGGACGACCAGACCATCATAGTCGTGGTGATGACAGAAATATTTTAGACCATCCACATATCCATGCAAGTCCTGGAAGAAACAAAAGCAATAAATTAATAAATAATACAAAAATAAAAATCAACATCTGGAATGTGTAAGGCAAGCTGTTTGACAGATGCTCACAGTTCTAACTGTTTTGAAAGTATTTTAATGGATAGAAAAGTAAAAGAAGCTATTATTACATTTCATCATAATTGTCTCAAAATGATTAATAAACATTTGTTCCTCTCTGGTTACAGCTGTATGGGAAACTTTGTTAGACCCCTGCCTTTTTTTGTGCATATGATTCAATTTTTTTTAGTAAAACTGAAGTTGATTAAAGTAAGCCTTCATCTGTAGCAATGAGAGACGAAGCTGTCAGAGTGCACAGAGGGGTAGAGAGACATTTTGTGATTTATTGTTTGGAAATTAACTGTTTGCTCTTAAAACAGCCACTATGCACAGATTATGGTAATTCAGTGACACACACAATGATTGATGGATGAAAAGTTGCATTAATTAATTGTTTTGTTTGTCAAAAGAACTTGTTTTTTTTCGTTTTCTCTAAAATGATTAACAACAATGTTATGGCAACCATAATTTGCCACGCAGGGTTACACATGAAATGTGCAAAGTGATACTTTTGAAAACATATTTGCTTGATTAATCTAGATTTGTTGTACAACTGTTTGTTTTGCAAAGTTCTCAAAATTGTTGTAGTGCTTATTTAAGTGAAACCTTTAAACGAAAGACGTAGCTGTAGTAAAGCCAACAGAGGGAGTCTGACATGCATGCCTGTGTCTGGCATTCATTAAACCATATTTCTATTCCTGTTGTCTGATTTCAAATAGTACAACAATCATCCTGACTTTGTATGTTTGTTTACAGTGCGTGTGGTCCTTCTGCTTGAGCTTGTGAGTGTGTGTGTGTGTGTGTGTTTGTGAATGCATTTGAATGGGTCCACTGAAAATGATTGATGAGCACTTCAGGCACTGTATCTGCCCAGACTGTGTCAATATTAACCTGTGAGGATGAGGGGGCTACAATACTCCTCCCCCTGTTTTTCCCTCCATCCCTCTCTCTCTCCTCAATATGGCTGCTGTCAGAATCAGGTCCATCAATCCTCGCACACACACACAACTGTCACTTCACTGACACTGCCATTTCTCAACACTGATATCCTGATGAGTTCAATGAAGCCTCCAAAGATTCGTTAAAACACACATATTCACTCATATAAGTACAAACACACAAGTGACGATACATGTAACCCATAACATAAAGCTATGCACACATAAATCCACCAGTCATCTACTGTAATCTCAGTGTATGAGCAAACATGCACCCGTATGTACACATATGAGCTCTGGTAAAGCAATAAAGTCTTTGTGATTTACAGTACAATATACACAGAAATGCACAAATGATGCCAGTACTCTAAAGCTACAACCCAGCTGTGTGCATATGCACACAAAACTGCACACACATACTCACACACACAGGCAGGAAAATATAGCCAGAAAATGAGCAGAGTGCAAATCTCGGAGATAACACGCAGTGCAACAGTCTGTCTGCCATTTGGCTCTTAACTGAGTAAATTACTATTCATATTGCCTGCCCCTCCTCTTTCTGTCTCTTTCTGCCTCCCCCAGATACACAGATTGCCTTTTCTTATAAATTACCAACATGTTAGCTATAAAAATCCACTTGCTAAGAACCTTAAGATCAGCACACAGAAACCTGTGTCTTATTTACTAACCTGTGTCAAACATTTACTTTCAGATTTACTTTTAAAAAAAGGGTAATATTTAATTAAGAACAAACAAATTCTCAGGAACACATATCCATACATTTTTTAAAGTTTCAAGTTTTCTATTATGAAAAATAATAAATAAAGACTTTTACACACATGACTGCAGTAAACATAATGTTAATGAGGTTGTGTCAACATAAATAAACATTTAAAGTAATGGATCTTGATTAAGAAATGTTATTGGTCTTACGGTGTGGTAATATGACAGTCATGGCAGCATCAGACAGAACTTTTTCTCATACACATGATCTCAGCTCAATTTCACTGCAAAAAAAAGTTTGGCAATAGCTTTGGTGTGTTGGAATATCAGATTTCTTTTAAGTTTTCAGCAATTACTTTTAATGAACAGTGCTTATGCAACAATCTTATTTCAGCTCCTGACTCACAACTTTGAGAAAACAGGTATTGATGTCAACTTCTTTATGTTCATCCAAGTCTTCGTTATCTTGTTTTTATCTTATTTTTTCTTTCTGTTTTTCTGTCACACTTTCATGTCTTTCCTCTCATACTTTGCAGCTATATCTTTATATCTCTCTCTCTCTCTCTCCCTCTCTCTCCCTCTCTTTGGTTGTCTTTGCTCCACAGGTAGCAAGTCTTTAGCGGCTGCATGCAGTTCTCCCAACCTGCCATCATTATGCACAATAGCCTTAGGTACAAAACTCAGGCCTCATAACTCACGCCCCGCGCGCGTAAATTCCCGTGCAAACACAGTCAAAGCAAAAACACATTTCCTGCTGTCGCCAACATCTCCGGCAAAGAATTAATCAAGCGTTCATCCATTTAGGCTCTTTGCATACCCTTTCCGTCAGAACACAGAACGCTAAGAGAGTTGCAAGTTCTTCTCAGGCGATCGTTTCGCCACCCTGATGAATCCATCAAGCGAGGTTTGATTTATACATCTGTCTGTGATCACAGCGGTACAGCTACAGCAAATGGGGTGGCAAGGAGCGAGCTGACACCACCCTGCTCAAACTCACACATGCAAATACACGCACACATGTGCAACATATACCATTTATCACACACACATGCACAGCTGAACTCACACATGCATGTGCTCACAAACAGCCTTGACGCTCTTGTTCACTCTCATGCGCGCACACACACACACACACTACAATATCACTGCTTATGAAGTTTTGGAAAAGACAGAGGGAAAAGGGGAGGGGGGTAAAAAAAGTTTGCAGAGAAAGAAGCTCAAATGTCTTTCTGTCTATCTCATATGGGCCTTCTCCGCATGCTTCATTCACTCAGCTCCAAGTGCAGGGATTTGGGGGCCAGGATGCAAGTGCTGAGTCTATAAATGTTTTGTTATGTTTATTTGTTTGCCCTCAAAGCCCAAGGAAGCCACAGGAGGAGAATGAAAATGGAGAAAGAGAAAGAATAACTGTTTCAGAAGAGATGATGAGAGAGAAACATCACTGCAAGTTACTAAAGACAGTATGACGACTGTCTGTACAGCAGTTTTCTAAACTTGTTTAAACACCACATTTGTGTATATGTAATAAATTCTCTAATGTGTCTTGCAGCCAAATTACAAAATTACAACCAAATAAATTCTGGACCAGATAAAAGTGACATGGCAAGAAGAACAACACAGTAATAAACTGGCAACAGCAAATCCCAGGCTACTGCAAACAGGATATTGTGTTATGCATGCAGATTTTGCAATTTGAATATTTGAATCATTCAACAAGTTGTAAGCATTCTGAAATATGAATACTTGTACCACAAATATCACTGCAAACAAGAAATAAAGAACCAGGATGTCAAGAGAGAAATAGCAAGAGGGATGGGAGGGGCGGGGCACCCTGGCTTCCTGGTCTTCAATCTTAGTCCCTGGGAGGCCCACCCTGCACCTGCTGTCTCCTAGTGCCTCTCATCAGAAAGGCATTTACCGAGTGCTGTGGCTGCGGGCCCCTTCATTAGCGAGCATAATTATTTGTGCAAGTGGTGTAGGGTAAAACTGGCCCCGCATAAACAAACAGAAGGGCCGGAGGACTGTGAACAAACAACGCATTAGAGACAATCAACGTCGCCAACATGAAACCTAAAGCAAACCTCAGATGGAGAAATGGACACACGCACGCACACACACACACACACACACACAAAACGAAAACATCAACGACACAAAACATTATCAATGAAAATGTTAACGTGTCCAGAGATGCATTATCTTTTGAGGAGATACTCAGAAGTGTGCAACTCAGAGACACTCAGAGATCACAAGATGATTGATTTAGTTTGATACACAGAGAAAACAAACACTACAATTATTTGGATGTCTTGGTGGAACACCGGATTAGCCTGTGCCCACTTTTACCCCAGTCCACACCTTTCTGTTGTCTCATATAGAAATGCTCTTGGAACAGACAGAAGTCAAAGAACATATTGCAATACATAGATGTCCGTATTAACACACACACTGACACACAAACACATTAGTCACATATTCATGACTGTATGTGTGCGTGTGTGTGTGTGTGGCTGCGGGCTCCTGTCCTTCCCACAGTTCATCAACTCCACAGCATGACAACTCTTCATCCGACCAAAGCTTCATCTGCCAGCGCTAATTACTGAGCCATGAAAACCTGATACACTGACACACAGTCACTGGCGTGACTCTGTGAATAATGTGTGTTTGTGGATTTATTAATGTGAGCTTTATGTAAATGTTACACAAAACCTTTCATCCCATCAGGAAAAGCCTTCCAACTTCTCTATTGCTCTGTATGGACTTAGCTGCTAGCTGTCATATTTACATGTGATGTACAGGTGGTGCTGCACAATGACTGCGTGCCCTTGAGCAAGACACTTGACCCCTATTGGCTCCTACGGTGCCTTTTCTGCTATCGGACACAGTACTGCCACCAATCCAGTAGACAGTGTAGTGTAGAAGTTCTTTCAAACAGGGATATATTGGTGATCTTTAAAAAGGAACCTCTCCACTGTCGCCTAGTGATGCTCAGATGGGGTTGTTGGGTTTTCTGTATGATTCTGTATACAGTTATATTTTGTAAGGTCTTAAACCTTACACTGTACACACACCTTACATAAATAAAATTGAATTGAATTGAAATTATAATACATAAAGTGAAAGAACACATAATAACAAGAGAAGATTGAAGGATCATTTCCAATACAAAAATGAAGAAAGTGCCTTTAAATACTGAAATATCTGATCTATCAGTTTCCTACAAAGTACTGTGATAATACTGCTCTAATTATAGTGAAAATGCATTTACCTTTATTCTTCCCTAAACTTTTCATCTGTAGAGCACATCTACTGGATATATTGTATGATTAAATCAACTCATAAACATAAATTTAATGTTATTTATATAATCAGTTACCAAATATCAGCTCAAGGTGAGGTTTAGACTAGACTTTTATTTTACTGACCCTGATTCATCATCTTCAGCTGGTCATTCTTTTAGTATAGATTATATTCTGCACATGGAAATGTGAAAAAGTAAATTACACCATGTGTGCAGCGCAGCAATAAGGGAACACACTCAGATGTAACAACGGGCAGAAAGAAAATGAATGATAAACAAAAGAAAAGCAATCGCTACAGCCAACATTCAAAAAAATGCATTCTTACGGTACATACAAAAAACTGGCACAGTGACTGCAACAATAAATATACACAGTAAAGCAAAGCTGACAAGTTTGAATGGCAAATAGGCTGCTCACTGCTGTAACAGCTTTATTTCCACTATGTCAATTATATGCAGTGCAACACCCAACATCACCAAAGACAGCAACTACATATAATTATTGCTCAGGCCCAGCATCATGGGAAAACTTACAGTGCGTTTCACTATTACTGTTTGACAAACACTCATTCTGCCTTTACAGCTTCAAATGTAATGCACATTGATGAGCAGATACAAATGATCCACAGAAACACCCAGACTGGCGCTGTAATTTTGAAAGAATGAAACTCTGTTCATTTCCACTTCTCTCTTTTGTAATAGAGAAGCACGCAGACTGACTAATGTATGTTTGTACAGTATACAAAAATACATTAGTCAGCCTATGCGATGTGTCCATATCGTTACACCACACACACTCTGAGGCTTTTTCTTCTGCTAACTAGGCAATCACAGCCAGATTTTTTTTCCTACCCCAAAGTCTACTCTGCTTTAACTACTATCAAACACACAGAGACAAAAAACACACTTTGACAATCACATAACACATACACCATTAAAGACTAATTGAATCTAATTTATTTAGTTTTCTGGAAAGAATCATTTAAGGCAGAACTTCCCTAAGCCCCCTCAATAAATGACACTCTCATACCGTTTTACTCTCTTTTCAAACACAATTAAAAAATAATATATAAATATATACACACTGCAAATGACATGCATATAAGGAGTTCATTTTGGAGCTCGATCTCAGGTCATTAGTAACCCACCATGACGCTGTGGAGTTGGAGGGTCCGCTGGCGACACACAGGCCCCTGGCCATTTATTCTATATTAAGTCTCTAATGGGCCCTCTCTCTCTCACTGTGTGTGTGTGTCTCTCTCTCTCTCTCCTGACACACAGCATGTAGGCACAGCGCTGGTAAAATATGCACAGAAAGTCCGGTGCGCACACAGACAAAGCCATTCAAATGAATGGTTATTTATTCGCTAAACGAGGATCTGGGTGTTTAATGTTCCTTGGACGTTAGGTAGTTTTCTGGGGGAGGCAGAGCCATACCCCTACGGCTACAGACATCATTTATTTTACACATAGCCTAATACTGCACGCTAGGCAGCCACAGAGAAAAATGGGCTTTGCAAGTGAGAAGGAGATAAAAAAGAAATAATGAATGATTTTTTTTTTGGAGGGGGGGGGGTGAACACATTAGAAGTTGCAGCAGGGAGAAATGCAAGGAGTAAACTCAAAGGCTTAGAGCATCCTTTGTGTGTGTGTGTGTGTGTGTGTGTGTGTGTGTGTGTGTGTGTGTGTTTGCGAGAATGACAGAGATAGAAAAGTCCAACATTTCACAAATGTGTGCGGACATGCGCCTGTTTGAGTGTGTGCGCTGGATTTTAGGATACCGCTGGAGAGGATCTCAGGACCCCATCTACATCTCATCCAAATTCAGAAAACCAAAACATCAGGGGAGTTTCTCTGCTGGCACAACACCTCCCCAAAATAACACAGTTCAGGTGGGATACATCCAAAACACTAAAGCCAACACGAGCAACTTTTTAAAAACAGAAAGCTTTTTTTTTATTTAGTTTTTTCTCCTCTATTAGTTGTTTATGAGACCATTGAAGTTATCACAAGCTTCTTTGAAACCAACTTACAAAGGAAGGTGAGACGCATCATCAACAGGCTAATGTAATGTGGTTTAATTAGCCACAATTTCCATGTAGCGACACTTATCTTTGCATGTGTCATGTAAAATTAATATGAGCCATGCATTCTTATGGTCTAAGAATTTCAATTTAATTAGTGTGCTTATCAATGTCTCATAAAAGTATGACTTTTAGGATTTTATGTTGGTATCTCTTCAACAGTCAAACATTCAGAAAGAAAACTCTGAAAATGTCACTGGCAGATTCCTTCCTTTGTGTTTTACTGACTCAAACTAAACTAAATGGGATAAGGGATCACTTACATCCTTATTTGTGGTCACTGAAGACAGTGCTATGGTCATCTCTCCATCAGAGAACTCCTTCAGCTCCGCAGTCAGCAGCTGCTCCAAGTCTACACCCAGTCAGCACACAAACAGACTAACAGTTATGTAAAACACACACAAAAGGATACGAAACAATTTCACAACAGACAGAAAAAACACAAGCATGAATGCACGCTCTGAAAAGAAGAGCTGATTGAAAGGATGTTGCAATGTTGGGAAAATTCACAAATGACACTAGAGGAATTATTCTGACTGATGAACTATTAGAAATCAAGTGATGCTGACAGAGCGCACCTGCGGCTATTGGACTTACTATATGTCTGCTTTTTTAAAGCCCCTACACTCCAGCAGTCCACTCACACAGATATTTTCAATTATGTTGCCTCATCAGATCTTTCTTCAAGACTGAATAAGTATTTTTACCAGCTCTCCCACACACTGTGCGCTGTGTTTCACCTGTGAGGGTGATGTCATTTCCACTGTTTTTATTGTTGTCAGTTTACAGAGTTTGGTGACAGCTCCCAGCACAGCTCCACCCATCTTCAACTCAACCAGTAGCTTAATTAGCCACAAGGATTAGAAAGATCTGAGGGGGATCCTTTACCAACGCTCCACCTGTCAATGGATATATTCCTGCTGTGCCTTCACGGGTGTGGATGAAGATTTACACATCACACAATTAAAAGGGCAGTGACACTCAAAACCTAAATAGAGATCAGTTGTTACTGAATATTTACACCCGTAACTGCTACAGGTGTAACTCTAACTGGACTGGCTTATAAAACTAATGTTAACATGCTAATAAAAGTCTGTTTAGATTGAAAAGTAAACAGAACAGTTGACAATGTTAGTATGAGGCGATTTTGAATTTCCTTTCATAAAATAACACAAGGCACCATTACATGACAATATACATGTCAATAACAGAATGAATGGAGAACTGTGCAGTTATTGTCTTCAGTATTAACTTGCAAAAGGGAACGCAGTGGTTTTATATCATAGATAAAGACACACTGTGTAAACAGACATGGGTGGGACCTCATCCCATCATGTGAACTCTACAGAGTTCTCTTAAAGCTCAGCTGCACGACATGCATGTTCAAATACGTACACTGAAGCTTTGCCTCATCATGTTGACCTGCAGTGACGTCACTCCATTGCAGTAAGAGCTCCTCCAGTTGTGCAGAGTGACGTCCATGTTTGATCCACAAAGCTTCACTTTGCAGCCGCAAGGACTCTGTAGACACACAAACACAGAAACCCGTCATGAACTGTCCAGTGTTGACAGGCCCATTGATGAATTTGTGCCTTTAAGAAACTAATCCATGAACTTAAACATATGGTGTTCGACAAGAGCCCAGCACTGCAACACTGTTTGGTCTTAAGCCAAGAAAAGCCACTTAATCTGAGTAGTGTATGGCCTCATTATATATTATCTCATCATTAGATATGCTTCTTAAGCCTCGAGTACTTTTTTTTACTTTAAATGTGATCTCTTTCAGGCTGTTCCCCAGACTGATCAGATTCAATAAATATTGATGTCACTTGTCCTTTGCCACACTTTTCATTAGGCTATTGAACACAAAGTTGCAATCAGGGACAAGAAAACCTCCAAAAAATTTTGTGCCCTCTACTGTGGTTCTATCACACAGGCACCACAGTAATAAGTCAATCATTCACTCTCAATGAAAGGCAGCACTAACATTTGGGATTATGGACTTAAAGTTTAAAGTTTAAACATTTGGGCTATCCAGGTCAGGCTTTTTAAAAACTACTGTACATTTTAAATGTTCTGAGCAGCTGCAAAACGTGCTGTTAAACTATCCATAAATCATCCAGTTCACAGCATAAACCATAAAAGACCTTTGATAATACTTTTAACTGGACAGCACGTGGTAGGATTATGAAAACAGTTAAACAGCCAAACCTCTTCAGGAATCAGTGGACTAGAAAACACACTATCTAAAGGACTCCACACAGTACATCAATCCAACGCTCTAAAACTACATCTTTATTTGTCTCTGTCTGCACTCTAGGTTGCTTCTTTTGGCTCTTCTTATTCCAATTTTAATCTTAATTTTAATCTTAGATTTCATCTATCTGTCCACTCTCCATCTGAAAAAACAGCAAAGCATTACTGAACAGACAATACACACACACGCACATTATTGTATGGCAGTCAGTGTGCGGACACTCATCGACATAACTAATTTCCTAGCCCCCTACTGTCACATAGACCATGCTAATCTACTCTGTTTCAATTTTTAATTTATCACATGTACTGCCTCACCCTAAACCCTACACTAACCCTAACAAAACCCAATTCTAACCCTAAAACCCAGTCTTAACCCCAAACTGCTCCGGCTTAAATGTCCTCACTTTGTAAATAGGTCCTCAGTCCAAAGGTTAAAAATTCATGCTGGTCCTCACAATGATAGTTATACAAACACACACACAAAATGCTAATTTACCGCTCTCGCTCTGTTTTGCCTCTTAACTGCGATCGCACAAGGATTTGAAATGTGCCCCAAGTGAAGTTGAACTGTTGTAATTTGAATTAATATAAAGCAACAAACCATATAGTATACAATATTTATTGCTACATTATTTTATAAAGTACACAAACACATAGTTTATTTCTCTGCTCCTCCTACATTTGACTAAACTAACTTAAACAGAAGACAGTCACATTATCTGTGTGTCTTTCTGAGCTGCTCCTTGCTCACACTCACCACCCCTCATCTCTCTCTTTCTCCATCTCTCCTGGTGGGTGCTAAGCGAGTCATGTCAGGGGATTTGTGTGTGTCCTCCTTCATCGCCCCATTACTCCCCCTGGGGGGGCGCCTGCGCCTCCCTCACCTCCAAGAGTCTCCCCCAGCGATGCTCTGATGTGCTCTGCTGCCTCTTGAAGAATCTCCCTGGCGACTGTTGTCACCGCGGACGATGCCCCATCATCTTCTGCGTCCTGCTGCCTATTGAGATGGACCACTCGCAGGATGCTGGACTCCAGTGTGCGATAGTCAGAGCTGGGAGAGTGAGAAGAAATGGGGGTGAGGCAGATATGTATGGCTGCAGGGGAAGAAACGATGATTGTGAGGCATTAGCATAAATATAACTCCCCTTTGGGTCATGCGGGATGAACACATGCGGGCCTGAAATACCGACTCAAACATACTCATTTTCACATCAACAAATAAAGTCTTCTCAGTCAGAAGCCAGTGTTTCCCGATATGTTTGTGGTCTGCAGTGTGTTTGTGCTGCAGTGTCAGCTACATGTAAACATACATTAATCAGTGTTGGTCCAGTGAAACAAAAAGAATCCTGAATTCACTCAACCTGTTTTTTGGTAAGAGTTTAATAACTTTTCTGGTAACACTTTTAAAAAGCAGTTAAAGGTCAGTTGAAGGTATCTACAAATTAACTTGGAGTTTGTGCTTTAATTTGCATATGAGTGTATTTACCTGTCTAGCAGTCCATCTCTCAGCAGCGTCAGAGAGAGTTTTCCAGCATGATGAAGCTTCACCAGGTCTACGTCCTCCCTCCACAGCAGCAGGCTCTCACTAATTTTCACCCTCTGCAGATACTTCGCTGTCTCCCCAGGCAACACACCGTCATATGGTCGGCCGCACAAAACTGGTAGACACACTCGGCCTGATCTTTCCTTCTGGAGCACACAGACAAACGACATACATGAAGTTCAACATATTATAAAATAAAAACACACGAACAGGAGATTAAGTTAAGCAATTAGTAAATTTTACCTTAAAAATAAATGTATACTTCTAAAAATAAAAATATAAAAGCAACATGCTGTGCACTATGATATTGTACAACCCTGTACTTAAATCTGAGGAAACCTGTTTATTATTATTATGCCTTTGCAGTAAAATAATAACAGGACTTGGATAATCATATATTTTGTGATAAGAAGTATGTATGCATATAGTAAATGATGCAGGGAAATTATTTTTCCTCATTCACTGTTTAGCAGTTAAAACATTTGCCAAAGTAGTACTTTCACTAATAATGAACGCCAGGTGCTACTTATTTCTATTAAAAAAAAGTAGTAGTTCACTGGGCAAACAGCCAGATAAAGCCATAACAGTGTTCCCAGTTTTTTTAAATAATGACTACTCTGAATAATTAAGTTTTTGGAAAATATTCATTATTCTGAAGCAAAAAAAGAGATCTGCACAATGACTACCACCTTACACTGTACACGAAACATTCAAATGAAATAGCAATATGTGAGTATGCATTTTGCAAATATTATAGCTTGTAAATGAAGTGTAAATAAACTGTACGCATAAAAAATATGGTAGATTTTTGACTGACTACTGTTCTCCCACAATGTAATAGACAAAGAAAATTAGGTTACTTTATTGTACACTACAGTTTTCTTGTACAGTTTACAACCCTCTGAATACTTCAACTGGCTTCTCCATGGTTTAAGTAGAAAACACACAGACAGTCACACACACAAATAAACAAACAGGAAGAATTCATGTTACTTGGCTGAGGTGTAGTGCTAAGCACAGTGTTGCAGCTACAGTGTCAACATCTGGTTCTGGTCCGCCTAAAACAGCGTGGATGGGACTCTCCACTGCATCTGCCTGGAAACACACATAAACATGTAGTACAAGGTTAGTTCGCCTGTAGCTTCTTCAACTTTGAAATGTTCTGCCTAATCCATTTGTTTTTCAGCACACAACTATGGAAGCAGATGACAGCTCTATACATTACTGTTTAATCTGAAAACTAATGTAACTGTATCAGCTGAAACTCATTGAGCCAGCATGACTGTGTTAGATGACTGCAGCATTTTGAAAGCAACACTATGCATTAATAATGAAATCATGGTGCTACAAGGCTTGGCTCATTCTTGAAAGAGAATACTATTCAATATGTACTACACTAGAGGCATAATCAGCCGGAACAGTGAAGCAGCGGTCTAAATTAGGGAGAGAAAAGACTGCTAACTCAAAGTAACATGCTTTGTCAGAGAAGTGATGAGTTCCATTAATTGTACTAAACAATGCAGACAAACACTCCTCATTTAGGTTAAGTGGACATTAATGATAGTGCCATTACAGAGATTAAACATTCATCTCCGAGTGAAAAAGGCAGAAAATTAAGTTTCTTCCTTCATTTGTTTAGTGGGAATATAAAATATACATATAGATTTTAATATAATGTCATAGCCCAGATCAAGCACTAATGTTTAAATTTAGTAATTCACATAGAATTGCACTGTGTCACATTTCCACATGTCTCCGGACAATCAACTCTTATCTTTGTGAAAATCAAATAAAAGAAAATTCAACACATCATAATAAAATTAGCAAATGCTTCCTTTACAATATAACTCAAGATTAACAGCCTTTGCTAAAAGGCACGGGAAACTGTACAACAAAGTTTGGCAGCACATCCTCAACCTGTTCTGTGAGTCCTGATTTATTTGATCTAAAACAGATGAGCTGACTCACTACTGATACAAGCCCACCCAGCAGCAGTTCTGCTATCCATTTTTCAAAGAGGACTACATGTATTTATATTGAGTTCCTGTAATCACAGGGAACAATATGTTTCTAATACTGAAAGAACATAATTGTCGTTATTGTGAGAAAAATATAGTTGCACTAAAGAGGTGCCAGATTCAAAACTGTTTTTTTTTTTCTTGAATTTCAAGAGAGGCACAAAAAAACACTTGGTTCCTGCAGGTGGTGGAGCTGTTAGAACGGCAGCAGCTGCTACATTATTTATCTGTAGTATTTTACTAGTATAAAGTAACTGCTCTGGAGTAGGTGACACAGATTAGCATGTACAATTTCTTTCCCAGTGATTGAACGGCTGCTCCACAATCTGCAGCGGGCTAGATGGCCTGAACAACAACAAATTGTTGGTGAATTACAAACCAGTTGCATAAGATGCTTCTAAAAGGAGGACGAATGTTAGAAGTGATCGAAATGCTTTTAAAGCACATTCAAAGTCATTAAATTCAATTTTCACAACCATACAAGAAAATAATGGAGGTCAATGGCAGCAGTACAAAGTTTGCAAGTGTTTTGATCACACACAGCTTCTTTGCTTATTTTTAATTGGATATTACTGCTTTGAGCTAATTTGTTGACAAAATTATGAATTAATTTGTCTTATTTCTGTTCAAAGATCTTTACAATCAGGCCGGGAGGAGAAGGAATGAAGGACCAAATCATGGAGAGGGCGTGAGGGGGTTGATCAGACCGAGAATCAGAAAAGAGTGTAGTGAGGTTGGAGGAAATAAGCCAAGGAAGCAGAAGAGGCTTATGAAAATGTAGGTGTAAGGTGAAGTCAGACTTGTGGAAGAGGTGGGGAAAGGAAAGCAGGAAAAATGGGAGTAGACAGGTGAAAAAATGTGATAGGGAGAAGAGGGAGCACGGAGGAGTAAGAACTGAGATAAGAGGGAGCAGAGATGTGGAAAGGGAGAGAACATAAAGAGGGAGTGTATGGAGGAACAGAAAGAGGAGAAAGTGTGTGTGAGAGAGCGGGAGAGGGGGGAGGAGGCCGGCAGCCAGCTCCTTCAAAAGAGGGAGAGAGGGAGAATAAATCAATACTAGATAGCCAGAGAAAAGGAAACGATGCATTAGCAGGAGAAAAGGGCACTCAGTGTGTGTTCTGCTGCAGCGGAAGAACACTGCTGTGTGTGTACATGAGCATGTACCGGCCATCTGATATCCTTCAATCTGAGTGCTCTTCCTCTGAGCTCTATCTCCCCGTCTCACCACATCCAATCTCTCCAGTCTCCTCTCCTCTCCTCTCCTCCGCTCGTAGTAGCATTCTGAAACAGTACGTATAGAGTATCTGGAACCTGCCACCACGTTTAGCAGAAAATAACGAATCACGACAACTACTCACCAGTCAGTCACAGCAAATTAACAGATAGGTCTGATCATCTATCACTATCTTAATGAAGTGCAAGTGTGTATGGATTATGGAAGACGTGTAAAGCAACAAGAGGAATCCTTCTCAACATAGGCACAATATAAAAACTCCCACAAAGGTGCTGAAAATAAGCAGAGCAAGTAAGTACCTGTAAAAGCTGATGCCAATATTTATCTAACAAGTTGCTTTATTCTCCAACAAGTACATAATGTTGCAACTATTAACAGGAAAATGCCCTACAGGTAATGATTACGAACCCAAATCTAAAAATAAATTTGCATGCCTATGCGACAGGGAATGCATTATGTCAATGAGCGTCCTCACACTGACTGCCATACAAAAATGTGCGTATGTGTGTGTGCGTATGCACGAGTGCATCGGCTATAAGGACTTTCTCCTGGAAGTCCACTCAGCACATTGCTTGAGAGCTGTGCCAAACAATGTGAGAGAGAAGAGCGTGAGCTGTGGAGCTGTACAAAGAGAAAAACTGAGAGAGAAAGAGAGACTGGTTCAGCGAGCACTAAGAGCCAGGCCAATTAGAGGTATGGGTGTTCTGGATGGTGGCCATCTCGAAAGTAGAGAGAGAGACACAGACAGGGAGAGTGACAGGGAGTAGAGAGTGGTCAGCAAAAGATCGAATCATCAAAGTTTATATCAGACAGATGGTAGAGTGAGTGTCTGTGTGTGTGTGTGTGTGTGCGTGTGACAGAAACAGTCATGAATCATGACATGTGTTACACTTATCTGCAGCCTCCACGACACTCATCAGTTGCTCTTCTTATCGCTCAATTACCCTGCTGCGCTCTGATCTGCGGATTTGCTTCTTTGATCTTTTCTTTTCTTCAGCTTTCCCTACATTTATGTGAAGTACATCGCAGATAAAAGCTCTTAGCCTTTTTTAATTTTCATTCCACACAGACTGTTAGCATTCATGTGTTTAGTGCACTGACAGACACCTGTTTACTTGAACAAACTGAATATTTCGATTAGTGGAGAATGTCTAGAAATATAATGAATTCAAAGAACTATTACATGCGTTATAAAGCTCAGACAACTTACAGTAAGTACTGTACAAAACCCACTAAACTGACTTTAAGGTGAGATTGCAGCATCAAAAAAAGAAAATGAAGGCTCAGCCTTTACAGTGCTCAAAAAACATGACATCCAATGACAAGTGGCAAACTCCACAGATCACATGATGGAGAATTCAGAAGAGCTAACAAATGGCCTTTGAAGTAAAATAGTTTTCTCAGCGTAGATTACGTCTAGGTGTGGCTTTTCACTGTTAACTTTGAAAAAAAAAAATGATGGCAGAAGCACATGGACAAATATCAATAACTCATTCTGCTGTTTGTGTGGATGGACATTAAAGTAAGTGTTTGAAAGTGCATTCAAACAAATACTGAACAAACACTGCTCATGTCTGACACATGTATATGTGTATTTATGTTTGTCCACCCTTTAGACAGTGAGAAAAACTGCAAAGTCACTACTACTGGTCAGTGGGAGACGGGAGACCCAGCTATTTCTGATCAGTTCCTGACACTGGCAGGTGCATGGGCAAACTCCATAATCATCAGAGGAATAAATGAAAAACACAGGGTGCTGCCCATATGTCAATGCAGAGAAGGAGGTAAACATCAGGACACTGACTCATCACAAATACTCAATATATTTCAACGAGGGTGAGGATATGTATTCACAACTCAAAACTGAAGTGACATACTATGACCATGCCCCAACTGATATCATGGTCATGCCATTCAAGACAGCCTCACATCCTGTGAAGCATCCACAGGAGGGTCCATAATGTGACTGGGCTAAATGTATACAGGCCAAGACTGTACACAGTGGCAGGAATAGTATAACTGCATCTGCATAACCATTATCAAGTATGTGTGTCCAAGAACACAAAACAGTGCTCCCCAGCCTCTCAGTGTCTAGAAATGAGCTTGTTATTATTTGCATGAAGCGTTTTTTTTATGTGGGAACACATATCCATTCCTGGATCAAATGCAAATTATGAGTCAGTATCTGCAGAGCAACCAGATAGCAGGGAAGGACAGCCTCTGGCTAAACTTGTTGATGTCACGCCTCCCCCTCATTAGAAATCAGCACCTTATTTAAATTCACACACTGATGTTATTGTAAACACAACGAGCTCGTTGCGCGGGCCCACGATGCTTATTTCCCTTTTTCCCCCCCCTATGCCGTCATCCTGTCGATCTACAGGTGCTTCGGGGGGGGGGGGGACCGGAGGGACGTGAGAGGCTTTTTTACCGTGCGCCTTTTTCAGCAACAGGAACGCAGCCTGTAGCGCAGCAGTAGCAGCTTTCTCGTCATGGTCCCCTCCATCATTACAGCCACAACCCCCCGGTGTTAACGCCGCTGAAGGCTCTCAACTCACCCCGAGTCTGCTCTGGACCCTCCGCAAATACTCTTCCATGTCGGCCTGCGTCGCTACGGTGCCGCCGCAGATCTCTCCATAGACCAAGTTTCAGCGATGAGGCGGACAGACTGCTGATGTGTGTGTGTGTGTGTGTGTGTGTGTGTGCGTGCGTCCGTGTGTGTGTGTGTGTGTGTGTGTTTTCTCTCTCCGCTCCCGAGTCCCCCCGCTGCGCTCGCACTGCAGCACGCTCTGCCGCTGCGTGTGCCGTCGGTCCTCCCCTCATCCACGGGATAAACCCACAACACCGATCAGTGGGTGTGACAGCAGGAAGAGGAGATCCGACGGAGGCGCGCTCGGTGATTCAACCGCGCTCCCTGCAGTACAAGCCCCCCCACTGTACTCCTCACCCTCCCCCGCAAAGGCGCAAATACAGGCGCACACACACGCACACACGTACACAACGTCCACCAGTGGCACAATCAAGGCAATGAATGACAAATAGTGGCACTGACGCCCCCCCCCCCCCCCCGCGCCACGGACAGCACCCTTTCAGTGCCAGTGGACCTAGTGGTGATTTCTGCATCTTCACACGTCCTGTGTGCCGCAGTTTTCTATTTGCCGCAATATGATCAAACCCACAGCCAGAATCAAAGTGCACTGTCATATCTCTCTGGTAGCTACTCGACAGTGTGTGTGTGTGTGTGTGTGTGTGTGTGTGTGTGTGTGTGTGTGTGTGTGTGCAATTTAATTAATCTGAGAGATGACCGAGAGAGTAACAACCCGGAAAAAAAACACCTGAAGAGGCGCTCTCTCTCTGTGTCACACACACACACACACACACACACACACACACACACACACACACACACACACACACACACACACACACATAATGGAAAGTCAGCCACTGAATCTATCTATCTATCTATCTATCTATCTATCTATCTATCTATCATTTACTATAATCAAGCCATGATCACACCAAAATGAAATTATTCTGAATTGTATTATATCCTGAGTCCTTTTTAATGCAGCAGGCAGCATGAGAATCTGGTTCTGGTTTGTGGTGAAGGCTGTGATACTCTGGTCTTAATGGAAGCGGTGTTAGTTTGGAGAGCCAAAAGGTCTTTGTACTAACAAACAGTAGCAGAGTCGAGTCATTTAAGTAATGTGGAGTAGAAATACACTGATGGTAGCTGTATATGTTTTACAAAGGAATCATTGTAAACACTAAGTTTTCTGACTGCATTTATAGGAGCACAAACACACTTTTGGCTCTTTATTGCTGATATTATGTGACATGTCTGTATCTAATTGGCCAGTTATGGATGACATTAAGAAAAGTACAAACCCAAACAACTAACAGATGCACAATTGCTCCAATTCCTAAGAATGTAAAGGTTTGGTCACTAAAGTTTAATCTTTTGCTACTGTAAATTCTTCGTTTGATTATTATTGCTGTAAAAAGCTGATGGAAGTACATAGATTTTCATTAGGTTCGCTGTGTAATGTAGTTCTGGTCTTTGAGGGCTCTATCGGAGCTGGTTTGACCACACAGACTCCTATAGTGTGTATAGTTTAAGTGTGTGAGTGTGTGTTAATGAAGTAATATAGTAGTATTTAGGATTCTCTGCCTACAGCAGGTTTATAAAATCAGGCTTTGCTGCTCATGTCCTGCTTGCAGAATCCACATGTGGGACAGTGTATTTTATTCAAGAAATGCCAAAATGACTAAATGAATTCCATTAAAAAGAAACGTCTTCACCACCAACAAGACAGAATACGCCTATATATGCTTTTCATCATGCACATTTTAATCCCACATTTGTCTCTATAGATGTTTGACTTCTCACAGTTTGCTACTGCTAAAGCCTTAAAACCTAAATTTTACTTTTAAATTTTAAAAAGTAAATAAATAAAAAAAGTTATTATAGTTATTTAAGGGTTCTTTGAATCATTTTCCTCTGTGTGAACTAGTTAATGCAGAAAACCAAAAAGTGACACAAAGCAAAACGAAGAATAAAAATACTACAACTCTATTCATTTGGATTCCATTGTGATCTCAGATGTCTTCACATCTGTAACATTACTTTATACAATAGATGAGATCATGCAAACATTTATTTATTTATTACAATATGTAATGCAGACACTGGTGTGTGGATGTGAAAGTGAGGGAAAGAGGGAAGAATTATAAAGGTCATGGATACAAAATGTAACTTGATCATCTTCTTATTGTTGTTCTGGGAGGAAGACTGAAAGCTTTACATGCAACTAATTACTTTAGATAACTTTGTATAACTTTATTTATAGTTATAAAAACTCTGGACTGTGATGAAAACCCGAGTTGACTGAGGCAACAGGCAGCTTTGATCCATTGAAGCTACATTTTGCTCGCTGTTTTATGGTTAAAATCAGAGAGACCTGTCGTATTTTGCCTCTAAATTATTTCCCATATACACAAGTGAGGCTTGCAGCGTGTGCACCACAGTCCTACACTGGTTTCATTCTCCTTTGAAAACAATAGGCCCCGCTAATTGATTTTAATGGCTCTCTCCGCGACGATGCGCCCCTTATGACTTGGAGAGAGGTCTTTAAGATTATTATTATTAGTGTAATTGCCATTACCCCCACACTTTCCCTCAGCGAATGGGAGCCAGAAAAAGAATATCTTTGCCCTTAAGCTGAGCAAATAATTATTAGAGACAGGAAACAAACAGACGACCGCCTCACACACACACACACACACACACACACACACACACACACACACACACACACACGACCGCCCCACCTTAGAGCAGACCCCCTCCCAGCGACCCTCATTCCCTGAGCCGCCCTCTTCGTGCAGCGTGCCGCTTGTAATTTATGCAAAATTAATTGATACATCTTTTACAATTGATGTGCTGTAAACTTAATGAGTAATTTATGTAATTAGTCAATTAAGGATAATTCCAGCATATGCTCCGTATGCCCAGAAGGTGTGCTTTACAACTAGTTATTTGTCCAGGAGTTGGGTGCAGGCGAAGGCTGTTGTAGACTACCTAATTAATTTTGTTATGCAGATCAGCCACGGTGTCTATTTAACGGCCCCCTTTGTGAAAACAGATTTAATATTGATCTTTCCCGGGCGTTTAAGAGGATGCTTTTACCCGCGTTGGCCTCTGAGGGCCGCGGAGTTTCAAAACTCATTTTTCAGCCTCTAGGAAACCTTTCGCGCAAAGACAACAAGAAGCACAACAACGACCCTCTTTATCAATCGGTGAACGTGTAAACGCTCCTCTGGCTGAAAAGTGGTTTTCACTGCAGTTGCATGATGTCTTTAAAATATGCTCTCCGTCGACACATCTGACCTTTTGAGTGGGCTTGAAGGACTGAGACATAACGGAGATTCACTGGCTAATTAATTGACACAGTTTTGAATATTCATACTCAGTACAGCAAGCTTGCCCTTAATTACATTGTTGGACTTCTCTCATAGGAGGCTAAATCACGGAAGGCTTAATTATTGTAATGTATTCGGGGCCCATCGGGGCACCGGGGAAGACAGGAGTCGTCAAGGACCCAGTCATGACACCTGGCCAGATAAGAAAAGAAAAAAAAAAGGGGGAGCAGCTTTTGTTGTTCTGCGCTGAACAGAATTCAGAGCAGGGGATGAAGTTTGTTTACATCCTTGTAGGATTCACCGGAGAGTGTTTGAACAGACAGACAGCCGCCGGACTCCCCTCTCAGCAATTAATCAACAACAGCGTCTCTCTCCCGCTCGCTTTCCGCGTGTATGTTTCTGTGCGCGCACGCTCGGGTAATTGAGAGCAGAAGCGTGGTGCACTGATGATTGTGCGCAAAGGAAGACATGATTTATTGTTTGCAAAGTCTGAAAGTGCAGTCGGGCAAATTTAACAAAGGAGTTGTATTTGTATATTTTAGTCTTTACTATTTATTGCTTCAGGTAAAATGGGGCTAAAATGGCAAATCCTCGTTCTCTATCGTGGCTGCACTGAGACGTTAAACATTTCTCCATCTTGATTTTACAAATGTATGTTTTCAGGAATGTTTACGACAAATCAATCGTTATGTGCAAAGCAACAGAGACGCTGAACTCCAAAATGTAAAGTCTACCATTCTAAGGCGTTTTGAAGGCAGAGGTCAAAGGTCAGGGTTAACTGTACAGGGATGTAGTCTTGGAGTTACTGGGGGTTCTCTAAGAGGCATTTAAAGAGCTGTCCATTAAAACACCGTGTAGTGGTGTTCTCTTCTGTCACTGCGTACTTTACGCGGGACTCTTTGATTGGCAAACAGGAGATTAAAAGCTGAACGCCTCTGCCGATCGCACCACCCACCACTCATTTATGTTCTTTTCTTTACCTCATCTCTCTCTCTCTCTCTCTCTCTCACTCACACACACACACACACACACACACACACACGCACGCACACACTTTCTTGATCAGACACACGCGCGCACAGCCCTCTGCTCTCCCTTGACGTGTCTCTTAAGTGTCTGGATAATAGATAATAGAGTCGGCGACCTGCGGGGGTCTTACAAAAACCGTGCTCTCACCAGAGGAGAGGGACACACACCGCAGACAGAGAAGCAAAGTGACCCCCTCACATCTTTCAGCCGCCGCAGAAACAGGGAGAACTCGGAGGACCTCTCAACTTCTGCGCGCAGAGACCGACTTTTACGCACAGCGCTACGAGCATAATTTGGCAGAGACAGACCGAGTTCTTCAGAGGAAACTTTCTTCGGAGACAGGAGCCTCACAAGGGTCTTACCTGACAGCAGTGGGCCTTTTGGTTACACTGAATTCATCGATATAACACAGGTAACGCGCAACTGCAGGAAGATTAACCTGATGGCTCAGAACTTTGGGACAGACGCGTCAGATGGAGAGTGATGAAGATTGTCAACTTAGCACCGTAAACTATAACATCTAAACAACTTTAACGGGTTTATATAACATTTCAAACTTCAAGAAAACAGAAACCAGTCATGCCTCGTCCTGGGAAGAACTCTTACAGCGACCAGAAGCCCCCGTACTCCTACATATCACTGACGGCGATGGCTATCCAGAACTCAGCCGAGAAGATGCTGCCTCTGAGTGACATTTATAAGTTCATCATGGACCGGTTTCCGTATTATCGAGAGAACACCCAGAGGTGGCAGAATTCCCTGCGACACAACCTCTCGTTTAACGACTGCTTCATCAAGATTCCTCGGCGGCCTGACCAGCCAGGAAAAGGCAGCTTCTGGGCTTTGCATCCGGACTGCGGTGACATGTTTGAGAATGGCAGTTTCCTGAGGAGACGGAAGCGTTTCAAGGTGCTGCGCGCGGAGCACATGGCCTGCAAGAGCTCCCCGATGATGCATTACTTTCACCACCACCACCACCACCCGGGCAGCAAGCTGGGCACAGCATCTGGCCACCACGACCACTCTGCCGGCCCGGCAAGCACCGTAGGTCGACTCCCTCACTTCCAAGGCTACGGGGGCATTACTTGCGCACAGCCCGGCGGGTTTAAACACCCGTTCGCCATCGAGAACATTATAGGACGGGACTATAAGGGTGTGATGGCCAGCGGACTGCCCCTCACCTCTGTAATGCACCACCTGGGTTACCCGGTGCCCCCACAGCTCAGCAGCGTGGTCAACTCCATGTGGCCGCACGTCGGGATGCTGTCGGAGTCTATGGGTGGCGTGCCCATGCCCGCATCATCCGAGTACGCGCCCTTCAGCGTCTCGGCAAAGAGCCTGTACCACAGTGCTAACGGGCAAACCCTGCCTGCCGTTCCGGTGCCAATAAAACCCACTCCATCCTTGGCCCCGGTGCCCGGTTTGACGGGGCTGCAGACCGGCTCGACCCAGCTCTGCTCCCCGGCGTCAGTGATGGAGAAAAGTGATCTGTTAGAGGGGAAAGGCAACCCTCTACACCCGGCTCTCCTGCTGTCCTAACGGGGTAAACTGGGGCTGTTTTGGAGGGAAAGTACACATACAAGAAAGACGTTTTTATTGCATAACATTTGACTGAACAGGCCAATCAGAGACTTCATATATCTCATGTTAAGCGCATCTGTAGGATGTTGTAAAAAACAAGGTTAACATTGTGCTGTGTAATGAATTTTTCATTAGACTCATGTTGATTCAACTCATAATTTATTTGCACAATTTGTGAGGGCATTTACCACATATTGTAATGTGGCACTGACAAATACAATCAGACAAGTAGATACGCTAAATCCAAAGAAAGCTTTGATTTAGGAGACAAACGGTCCAAAATTCTTTCCAAATGCAAATCAACAACTCTGTTTTATATATATTTTTGGCTGTTATTCTGTTTATTTTTATTTTAATCTATGACAAACCTATCGGCTAAAGACAAATAGGCCTTCTTGGGTTTTAATTAGGCCTGATGCACTTGTGTTACAGTAGTCCATTGGACGTGTTATGCTTGTATTATAACACTATTTATCTTAAGATATTTATAAAGAACTTAAATCGAGTCTTTTCTGGTGTTGTAATTATTTACATGAGTGTTTCATCAAATCTCCAAGTTTTTTGGGGAATCACTGCCTATAGGCTACACGGCAATTGAAAGAAAAAATAATAATAAGATAAATCACATCCGACATTGTTTAATATCTATTAAATCAATGTGCGATTTTGTTTGTGTGAGGCAAAAATCAAACAAATCTAAATGTGTTCTTACATTTATGATGCCATGATGCTCATTTCAGCTGGTGCTATAATATGTTATCTACTCAAAGTTATTGCATTCTTTGAGAAGTGGTGTCCATGTCCTAGTCTACAGCAGAAAACAGTGACAGAGACACTGCAGCACAGGCTACTGTATATACTCACCACCTGTTGCTTAGTGAAATGCATCATTTATAATAAAGTTAATTTGTTTTATATCAGCAATTTTTGGAGGCAGCAGATCCACATTTAATTTAGACCTCCAGCTAATATATCTTTCAATTAAGACAATAATGTGGTAAGTGTACAGAAGAAATACAGTAATAATGGGAGTCAAACTTGTGATCAGGCAGAAATTAGACAGTCTTTACTTACTCTGTACTGACATGTAAATCATTTGAGCTTCTAGGGCTTTGTAATCACATTAACAAATTTTAAGAACCCCTCTAACATTTTCGTAATTCGTGTAATCACAAAACAAGCTTTCCTGAGATGACCTTTGCTTTTACAGTTTCAGTCTAGCATGTTGACGTAAATCACTTCTGGAACCGGTGTATATGCTGATGCAAGTTATGTCCAGGGGAGGTGTGTATGATCTTCACAAGATGGATAGAAGCAGTCGACACTCTGGGCTGTGCAGCTTCACAACTTCAAAAGCAGGCAGGGAGATCGGATCAAGTTTTGCTCCTTTGTTGGCTCTGTTTAAGTGCACCTTTGAAGATTGTCCTCTCCAGCAGCACAAAGCACCAGGTTCAGCCCACTGAAAGTGACTTATATTCAGCCTCCTGTCCCCTGTTTAGCATCCCAAAGGCTCCCACTGCCGACACTATTGTCACATCAGCCTCTGAACAAATAATTGAGATGCACCAGCAGAGGAGAGGCGTGGGAGTGAAGAATTAAAATCAATTTGGGTGTCACTGCTAATGAGCAGAATACATATATTTCCCTGTTGAATTTCACGTTTTTATTCAGTTTTCTATCTTCATCATCTCCTTTTTCAGCTGACTTGCTGCGGCTCTCTCTGTTTTTCTGTCTTGCAGTCGTCAGTAGATTTGGTTATCTCTCCTCACTCTCGGCCTCGTCTACACGTACACATTTTCACACACACTTTCTCTACAGGGTGTCTGTAATTCCTAGTTAAAGGGAACTGCGATTTCTATGGCACGATAAAAGTGTCTGTGTGAAAAGTGTGTGCCTGTGGCTGTAGGTGTCTGTGTGTGTGTGTGGTGCTTTAACTCCCTGATCAGCTGGTCTCAGTGTCTTTAATAGCTCTCACTGCATTAGTGTATAATTAAATGTCACTAATTAAGACACAATAAGAGGAGTAATAATGCAGCCATCATTACCCTCCATGATCCTCCGTCTTCACAGCACCGGGTGCGATGAGGTCTCCTAATGTGCACGTGTTTATGCGCAGGGTAAAAGGAGGAATATGTGCACTCTATTTTCTTAAGGGGAGACACTATAGTCGTGTCAAAACATTTCAGAGCATATGCTGGATGATTTTTCTTAGTCCCTGGAGCATTTCAGAAATAGCCATGTAATCGCTTATGTGGCTATTTGGAATTTTGGAGCCATTACTGTTTCTGATTATATCCTATATCTTTTCACCACCAGTGGTTGTGTGTTTCTGTGGTGTGTCAATATAATCATTTTGTTTGATATGGTGATAACAAATATATTCTGGGTGGCACAGCGTTTATATAAAATAGTTGTACTGAAGGCAAATTGTTAAAGAGGAGAGCCATCAGCACATTATACAGGACGTGACAGATTCTTTATAGATTTTTTAATAATCACATTTCTTTATATTACTCTAAAAGAAAAGACACAATAAATAACTTGGGTGCAGTGCAACAGAGTACATCTTTATGCAGATAACCGAATCAGGAACTGGGTGTCATCAAACTGCAAATCTGATACAAACTATATTGCAGTAATTAGAATAAAAGTAAAACACATACTCGATGATTTCTGTGTTTGATTGCGATAAAGTGATTACACTGTTGTCCGTGTATTTAAAATAGTGAAAATAGTGATTAGGTTTAATTTAAAATTTGTGGATTACTTAGAAAATATGAAGAAATAGAGTCTAGTTTCCTATTAGTTTAGAAACTGATAAATAAAAACTAATAGTGTAACAGCTTAGATACTAAGGTAGACAGATATTTAGCATTTGTTCTAAAATTATGTATATTTGATTATTTAGCCGTATTCAAAAACTACTAAATAATACAAAAAAAAAAAAAAAGACTAATGAAAAAGCACAAAGTGCATCATTTAGTTCTTTTTTGTTTTTCTAAGTTGGTTTTATTTTTCTTCACTATGACATCTACAGGTTTAGAAGTGCCGGTTTAGAAGTGACATGATGATATTTCATTTAGTATTATAGTATAATAGGTATTACACCATATGAAAACCACTGACAGACGCGTGCAGGACATTAACAAGAGAGAACTCTTTATTCATGGAAACACGGTTCATCATGTGAAATATGGATAAAAATTTAAAATGAATAATAGGACTCTTAAGAATGAATAAAACATTTAGGGCAGAGGTGTTTTACCATCAGCCCTCAGAAATGAAATGCTGGAGTCTTGAATAGACAATGATACATTAGTGGTAATTACCCACACTTCACAAGGGCGAGGGTGACAAATTCTACATGCTTTTTTTTAATGACCAGCAAGAACAAGACATCATAATGAACAGCTTAATTCATTGATCTGATCACCATTTACCCACGCATACACACACACACACACACACACGAACGGGAACAACCTTAAATATTATTCTTTGTTCCAGACAGTAGTCTTTTATTAGGTTTATTGGCAACATCAGATAACAGAAATTTGTTCAAATTTAGTTAAACCTACAATTACCATTCAAGGTTTTCTTGTTCAGCTAGAGCTTGAATAATAATTAAAAATATAAGTGAAGCAATTTAGGCATTAAACTTACATTCCAGCTACAATCAACTTTGTTAAATAAAATAAGATAGAATAGAAATCTGTCAGATGAACCTTATAAAGTCATCAATAGAAAAAGTCAAAATGAATCAAATCATTGCTTTGTTTCCAGGATCAGAGTACAAGGAGGGGAACACGTTCCTTCGTCGCTTTTCAAACTGCAACCGTGAGAAATAGAAAAAATGTGGGATGAAATGAAACAGAGAATTATTAGATAACAAAGAGAAGAAAAAACTATGCGATCAAGGCATAAAGAGGAAGAAACAAAGACAGTTGGCTAGTGGCACCAAGTCGAAATAGAAATTTGAATAGTTTTTTTTTTCTGTCCTGGATTTTTTTTTACAGATTGCAGGATGGGTACCGACTCAGACAAACATGACAAGCAAATAACATAAACTGAATTCCATACTGTGCTGGCTACATGCATACATACAGAAGGAATTTAGAGAAAAATAAGTTCATCTTCTTTATTTAAGTCCGTGTTCATTCATATGTATAGAGCCATGATATTTTACACATCATTTCCTTCTTTCAACTCCTGGTGCAACAGTCACTTTTATCTATCAGAATATTCAAGAATAATTAAATGAATACATGAATTAAAAGTCCTAACATATGTTCATCAAGTTATCAATCAGTTAACACACATTTAAAGTTTTACTTAATGTGTCTAGAGTTACGTTCCATCGCACAGTTAATTTGACATTAACATGACATTTCATACACAGTATAATTAAGAAATAGTTTATAGTATATTTAATTTAAAGACACTCAGTGTACCACTGTCAATTAAGACTTTACTTTGTTCTTAAATCCACTCTCTTACAAATAAACAACAAAGTAACATAGATACAGATACATTTAAATATCTTTTTCCTTTAAATCATGTAATTTATGTGAGTTTTCCTTATTTTTGTAACCAATTAAGGAAAAAAAAAGCAGCTTTGTAGCTCTATTTCTCACACATGGTGGCTGCCCAGTTCAAATTTGTCACTGAGCTGCTCCACTGGAGTATTTAGGGTTAAGCACTTTGCTCTAACCTGTCTTACCCTGCTGGTACAGGTAAGCCACGAACACAATGTAGTGGTACACTTGCCATAGTACAATGTGACAATTAACAGTATACGTGATTCACTGCAGGCAGGCAGCTGGCATACGGCTACATCTGCTCCTATCTCGGTAATGGTCGCCTTGCCATATTCACTGCTGTGTTCTTTAATAGCAATACGAGGGGACAGCCATCAGACGTGTGTCAGCAGGAGTCAGCATCTACCAATGAAAAGACCATCTGAGGGGAATTAGAACATTGGCATCAGGCCTGGAGACGGAGAGAAGCTGTCAGGGGACAAAATCCTAACGACAGGTCACTGCAGACCACTGCACATTACTATAACTCTTCCGCTCTATCTTTTCTCCATGTATCCCTTGCTCTTCCTCCGATTTCACTTTTTTCCATAGTCTTTCAATCCCCTCTGTGTAAATTTTCTTTTCAACCTGTTCTCCAAAACTCTTCCTTCCCCTTTCATTCCTTCATCCACGTCTCTCTCACCCAGTCTCCAACCCTCTCCCTCTCTCTCCATAAATAATTGAACAATGATTCACTGATCTTGGGTCAACTTTTATCTGGTCCCTAAAATGTATTGTTTCTGCTTCGTCCTCAAAGAAAGGTCTTCTGACGGAGCTCACACTATCTTCAATGTGTCATCTATCTTTATTGGCCCAAATTATTACACCTTATTATCCATTATTACTTTTTATTATCAATTCAAAGCAGGTCAATGGTTCACCCATTCTGGCCTCTGTCCCACTGTTTCTCCTCTCTGACTTCTCCACTTTCTCAATTTCTCCAAGGAGTTGAGACAAAGAGTTCTCTGGCCAAAAAACTTCAGCAATCTTGTAAGAGGTTAAGTGCTTTGTGAGAGAATAAGTGCCCACATTGACGCTTCAATAATAGAGATTAAAGTGAAATGGAAATTAACAAAGTGTATCATCAGCTCTCTCCCTGCTAAGAATTTGTACTTGAAATTTAAATCTTATCACCTACTGTCAAAACATAATAAGCGTTACGTAGGAAATGTTATAACAATGCTTTAGCTTAATAAAGCTGCTGGACACAGATACACGCATCACTGTTTCTGTAATTTAGGAATTTACAGCTTGTTTATTGTACCTTTATTCATGTATGTGCCCAAAAATTAGAAGCAAACAACGGTTCAACAGAAATCTCAAATCATAAATATAACAATGTACTTATTGTTTGTGCTTTACAAACAGGCATAATCTTAGTTTCCCTTTTCAGTTTTATTAGGTGAGTTTCTAAAGTAGCAGCAGAGCATGGAATTGGTTCACTCACTCAAAGTGGAACAAGAATAGCGAACAGATATTTATTTGATTGATCTTGGGTCATAAGGCACCATCTTTCCTGACACACTGAGCAACTGAACTGAATCAACGAGAAGACTGAAGAGTCATTCTTCTTACTGATTCAGTTTGAAAGAGTCAACTTCCATGAAAAGAAAGCTGAAGTTTCCATTGTACCTTCTGTCTGATGAGGGGAGGCTAAAAGGTCACTTCTTGCTCCAGGCAGGTGATTAGTGGCATGAAGTTACAGCTTTCAGTGGAGAGAGATGTAACACATTAATCATTATGTACAGTATCTACATGAAAAAGCAAATTGTGTTTTACTATACGGTTGATTTGCTCTGGGTACATCAAGATGATAACCAAAAGCTGCTGGTTCACCACTGCTACAAGTCAATCAAAGGAAATAAGGCTAGAGCCAGACTTTAAATGTGGGTTTTGACTACATGACTCTCAATTCTGTGGGGACAGTAGCTTTATAGTGAGCAACTGTTAAATTACTGAACAATTCACATGCATTCAGTCTACTACAGCTTATTTATACAGTCCCAAATCACAACCAAAGTCATCTCAGGACACTTCACAATGTATAGTTTAAGACCTTAAAGAATATAGCAATGCAATTATAGGGAAAACCCAACAAATCCCTTTATAAGTCTTCATTATACAAGTTAAAAAAGGGTACACAGGTGAGCATTTTGGTTTACAAATTAACATATATAAAAGAAAATGAATTAATGTAATGAAAAAATCCCCAGAACAATAAAGTTTTAACATTAATGCACTCAACAGCAATAGAGTATTTGGCAACAATACACTGTTCTCTCGTTAGCGCTAATTGCAGCTGTGACAGCGGTTAAAGGCAAGGTCCTCCTCTGACTCCCAATCATTTATCTCTCCATTACTGAGAGCACTCTGGGTTTTTATTGGCGTAATAAAGTTGATCTTCACTACCACAAAAAGCCTGCTGACCCCTGGGTGCTTCAGAAGCCCCTGACTCCCCCTGAATGTATTAATCTTCATATTCATTCTCTGTCACACACACACACACACACACACTGCAAGCACAGGGACAGGGATGTTGCATCTCACTTACTTAATGTTTAATTAGAACAATAAGAACGAATCATTTTAATGAAGAACACACGTCTTAACAGCGGGCGTGCTTTTCTGTGTGCGCTCGTCTGTATTGAATTTAAACAAATCTAACTAAGACTCAAATTTTCACTAGATTTGCTGTGCTCGTGGGTGTTAGAGATGTTATTTGTTGTACAAAAATATTAACTCCATAGTGGCAAAAAATGTATGTGAACCCTTTGAAAATGCTTGTTTTTTCTACAATAATTGTTATAACACATATAACTATTTTTTTAACATTTAATAAGCTGATGGAAAAACGAAACTATGTGAATCCTAGGATTTAATGAACTACCTTTGGCGGCAGTTCAAGCACTTCACAGAAGTCAAGAGGGAATTTAGACCATACTTCTCCACAGAGCGCACTCAGGACACATCATATTCTTACGTTGTCTGGTGTGACAGTCTCTGTTGAGGTCATTAGATCTTGAGTCTGACCAGATCCACTCCAAAAAGTGGATTTAGTTTGAAGTAGTAGATTTACTTTGCTATTTTTGGTCTTTATCCTGCTGCACCACCCACAACCCTCTAGTGAGTTTCAGCTGTTAGACAGCCTCCACCTATGTCATGCTTCACGTTCTTCTCCAACGTTTAAACCTTAGTTTCATCAGTCTGCAAAACATTTTCCCAGTAATAATTTCCCAGTAATGTTGGGGAGTGTGCAGAGGGTTTGAGACAAACAGAAACAAGAATTCAGTTCAGCAATGTTATAATAATAATAATAATTATTATTATTAATATTATTATAGTTGTTTATTTTTATTTAGCATAGATGCAGATGATTCTCAACCAAGACAAACGGAAATTTAGGATATCTCCTACAGTAAACATAATCCATGTACGCCCTCTTGTGGATGAAGACCTCATATCTTTTTAAGGGCCTGCCAGTTTGATGTGAGTACAGAGTACCAGTTGTTAGTGTTTAATAACAAAACGTGACACTAAGAAAAATCATACCAGCAACTTTGGATAACATGTGTCACATTATGTCAGACAGGTGAGGATACAACACAAACGTGTGTTAACTTAGATTATTACGGGTGAGACTTCCGATTCAGTTCCATCAGGGTCAATAAAAGGTCAGAAACAAACTGAAGGTGTCGGACATTAAATGTGATGAATTAAATACTGCAGGTACAGAATGTCCTCTATGTTCAGTAATTCATACTACATGTTGAGAATGTTCAAGTTTATTAATATAATAAAGCAAATACAGACTTAATAAAGTCAACAAAAACAAGTGATATGAAGTTATGTTTTTCCTTTAAGAGTCTAAGCAAAGTCACAAAGTTTCTCCTTGACTGCATCAAAATAAGTAAGTATAAAAATGTTTTAAATCATTTTTAAAAAGGGTTTTATTACCATCCAAGCCAGCAGTTTACCGAGTTTGACTGAGACAAAAACACTGACTCTGATCCTCCGGCTACACGTCAGTTGTCGGAACCACCAGCAGTTTAAAGGTCAGTGGATCTTTGAGGTGGTAGGTGCTGTCTGCTGGCCTGGGGAGCTGCTGTCTTTCAATTCCTTTGAACAAGAGGTCAGATCGCTCAAAAGCAGATTAAACTGCACTTACATCATCATGACCACAACGCACACACTGTGTTTTCATCTGATATTCATACTATTTATACTTTTTTTTATGACACTTTCTTTCAGCTATCTTAAATATTTTACCTTTGTTAAACTGGAATTTAGAGAATCACATTTAATACTGTTTTAGAGAAATCCACATTTCAGTGCTGATTTTTAATTGATCACTTGCTTCCCACTCAGTTCCCCACACGTAGCGAGTGACGTGACAGACTTTGTCTGTGACGTGTGCTCCTTATGTGCTTATGTAAGTGGTCAAGGTGTTTTTTCACAGAGGACAACAGGCAGAACACGTAAAGCTCGTTCCACTGGTCCCAGGAGATGATTGATGCTGAGCCTCGCACCCACCCTTAAAATCTGTTACTGGCTTATCCATCCCACACGCTGGTTTTGCTTCAGAGAAGAACGTGTCACAACCACACAGGTGAGAGGAAAACATTTTCATCATTTGTAAAGATATTTTTACTAGAAATATACAGAAAAATCTTATTCTCTGTGAAGCTTTTTTTGTTTAATTTGCCTAAACCATATTTTCATTCTTGCTTCCAAAGGAAATCCATCTACATACATACACAATAACTATGTGGTTCCTTGGAAAGATCAGGGAGAACATGGAGAGCATTCCTCTAGAGTTGAGTCGTTACATGGGAAAAAGTGAGGAGAATCTCTTTCTTTCCTCTAAAACCAGTCTTTCTCATAATCTCCACAACAACATCCTCACTCCAGACAAGATCCCAGAGTTCTCTCTGCCCCCACGGCTCTGCAAGAAAAGCCCTCAGCTTGAAGTTGAGACAACCCCACCTTACCTGCATGATCGGAAGCAGACACCCACGAGCAACACTTACACGGGCGCCACACATGTAAAGAAGGACGTGAAGACAAAGCATGGTGATGCATCAGCAGCTTGGCAGGATACAAAGAAACCCTTGCCATTCTCTGCAGAGGGGTATGGTCTGGCTGGGATATATGAGAGCCCCAACACTCGAAGGAAGGAGTCCTTGTTCCACTCAAATCGCCCTGTTTACATGTTTGATAGAAGCATGTCTACTGCAGCACCCAGTCAGGCAAAGGAGACTAAAATGGGCAAGAAAACTTTATCTGGTTTTCTTCCATTGTTTTCATGCAAGAATCTGTCAGAGGCAGGAAGCCCAGAGAATGAAACACCCTCTTCCAGGGATTCATCTCCTGTCTGTTCCCCATACAGTTCCAGATCCTCCCTCTGCATCCTTTCAGCCAAAGGCCGTCTTAAAGGAGCAACATCCTGTCCTTCATTAATTGACAGCAGGGTGGACACAGGGAGATGGACGAGGACAGGGTTAAGTTTAACAACCTCTTCCAGTAACCCCTTAAGCTTACGGGGAAACTCACTCACAGTATCCCCGCCTTCCCTTTTCCCGCTGGATGTTCTGCAGTGCCAGGAGAGACTTCAGCGCGAGCACGTCCTCCCTATGCAGGGCCGTGGTAAAATGCGTCTCTCTGCTGAGCGCACCACATTCCCCGCCAACACATGCTCATCCCTGTTCACAGTCAGAGTCCGTGTGGTGTCTGTAGAAGGCCTGCAGGATGATACTGACCAACAAACCCTGAACTGTGCAGTGACTCTGTGTCTGACGCCGGGGAAGCTGCAGCAACAGGTGAGCGCCACCATCAGAAACTGCCGCAGTCCTGTGTTCAATGAAGACTTCTTCTTCACAGCACTCAGTCAAAACGACCTGCTGCAACTGCAGCTAAAATTAAAAGTAGTGAATAAATCTGCAGCTGGATCACTGAGGAAGGGGGCAGTGATTGGAGTGATAATCAAACCACTATCACAATTACTCCCTCTGAACAAACAGCTAGAAGAATAGATATTTCTCTTCTATTTCCTTCCTGTCTTTTCCTTTCAACATCAGAAAGGAAAACCACTTTATTTATTGTTGAACATGGGAGACATTAGAAATACTGTGTGCAGACTATGTGTGCATTTTGCTTCTGCTACTGTATCTCACTGAGTTGGTTTACATCAATGGGTAGCCAAAAACCTATAGTCTGAAATAAATTCAAATGTTGCTCTGTGTCTTTTGTAAAGTGTTTGCTGATAAAGCCATAATGTCACCTGTTGTGTTTGTATGATGTAAATAAGTAAATAAATAAATAAAGATATTGACTTTTTTGAGAATCACTGCCCTGTTTACTTTAAAGTATCTGTTACTATGCTATTAATATTAATTGATATTATGTGTATGATGATGTCATGTCTCAACTAATGCCCTTTATTCTGCTCTTAACGGAGTCTCGTGTGCCTGCACTCATATTAATTTCCAGACAAATTTAAAACCTTGTTTCTAGTTTGCCTACTTCCTGTCAGTGGTCATGTACATATTATTTTCTCCCTCCCTTAACACCTGGATTTATATTAAACATATACACAAAGTAGGTGAAGTTTGATTTCAACGTACTTTTAATTACATTTTGACTAATTATTTGTCAAATGTAGACATTTAAAATATCTACATTTCAGTAGATACAGTACATTTCCTAGTGAAAACTACAATTAAACATATCACTACTGTGCTACAATGATTGAAGATATCAGTGGTAATGATATTTTTAATGTGGAACATTTGTACCAAATGTATTTTAGTCATGTTTTTGGATATTTGAAACTAAGATATTATTAGTCATCTAGAAAAGAGTTTATCCTTTAAAAGTTTTTTTCGACATTAAAAACTTAATCTTTTTAACTATATCTAAAATACATTTTGATGGACAAGTTAATACTCAAGTAAAAGTGGTGGAAAAAAAACTACTACAAGTAAAATGATCACAACAAAGTTAAAGATGTATGGGCTGGATGTTACTGTGCACTTGCTTCACTTCTGTCACTAAAGTAAATTTGAATAGTGTGGCACCTACGTGACGTGCCTCTGGCTACTTCCTCTTCACTCTCTGATGCTTATGTAATATGTGATTAAGATACCTGTTACAACAGAAACTCAGTGTGCAACAGCAGCTGGTTGAGCTGATCTTAAATCTAAATACTCACAAGTTAACTCGTCATTTATTGGATGATAATATTTTTTATTAGCAACTGACATCTGCAAAAAGTAACTAATCTGTCAAATGAATGTAATAGAGTAAAAAGTAATGAAGTATTTCCTCTTAATTGTACTTTCAATTGTCACCACTTTTAAAATTTTGCAGTTTAGTCTTCAGAAAGTTAAATGATCTTATTGAACTTCTTTGATTCAGTACCAAAATTTGATTTTATTAAAATTAAGAAAAATTATTGACAGTATGGCAGTACAAGCATTACAGATAACATACTTGCCTTTAGGACTCCTCTAAGTTGTTCAACCCACTAGATGTCACTGTTCTTTTTATGCAGATTTTGCACTCCTTTCTGCACATCACATTTCCTTTATATCACCAGTCTGATAAGCTCAAGGACTTTCTTTGCACTACTACATTTATCCAGCACCTTGAAGCTATTCAGCATCTCTGTAGCATGTTTGTATATTTGTAGTATTTTATTTGTGTCTCTTTTGTTTATAGCTCTTTTGTGTATACCAGGCGTATGAGAAGCTGCAATGTTCATCCTCTGTATGTAATCTACATGTGGTGGAATTTACAATAATGTAGATTTTGACTTTGGCTTTTCTTGTTTTGTTTGAAGACCCAAAGCTTTAATCTGTTTTGCTGCACAAACAAAAAGATAAAACCCAAACTGTTTCAGGTTTCATCTGCCTATCAGCAAAATCTTATTTCATCTTATTTCCATGAAAAACCTTTAACATTATGTACCCACAGTTTATAGAGGTGTTGGAAATACACAGACTTACGTGATTCAAAGTCAGGGTACCTTTCTAAAAAGGTACTCCACTACAAGTAGAAATGTAATTTCACATTCCTCCTTCTGCTGAAGTACTAATTTTTGAAGTATGCACGTGCTGAAAAATGTGCATCAAGTATAGAGTACTCCAATAAAAATACAACATATTTTAAACACTATTAAACTTCATGCTGTTGATGAACTGGATGTACAAGTCTAGTCCTGATTTGTTTTACATGTGCCACATAAACAAGGCTCCTGCAGAAACATCCTGTTCTTTCTCGAAAGAAGGAACATCTTCAAAAACGTTATTTTGGGGGAATTTCTGAGAATCATCCAAGATTAGTTTAATTTAATTACTTCTATTCAGAGATTATTACCCCTTCTAAAGATGAAAAATAATGTCAAGACACATTTCTCTGAATTAAAAAACCAGATCTCTGTTACCTATGGTAAAGACAGGACTGATTTCAAATATTTTATGTACCTTCAGATAGTTAATTCATTGCAATAGGATGAATTTGGCTTTAAAAAACCTAAAAAACCTTTAAAAAAAAACATGAATCTGTAAAGCAGCTATCAACTAAAGCTGCCAAATGAATGCAGTGTAGTATAACTAAGAATGAGAATGCAAAGCGAAGTATAAATTGTACAATCCAGTAGTAGATTACTTGCACTGTGACCTCTGGCAGTTCTTCTTGCACTGTGACCTCTGGCAGTTCTTCTTGCACTGTGACCTCTGGCAGTTCTTCTTGCACTGTGACCTCTGGCAGTTCTTCTTGCACTGTGACCTCAGGCAGTTCTTCTTGCACTGTGACCTCTGGTCTGCACTGTGTTGCAGCAGCGGCTGAAGTAACTGCAGGTAGAGGACTCGAAGCTCCGCCCACCGCAGAACGTCCTCAACTGACGTTAAACCGAGCGAGTCCTCCACAAAGTAAACATGGTGACAGACACATGAAACAAGACGCAAAATGGTCTTCGAGAGCGTGGTGGTGGATGTCCTCAACCGGTTTTTAGGGGACTACGTTGTCAACCTCGACAGCTCACAGCTGAAGCTCGGCATATGGGGAGGTAACTGAACTTGTGGTTTTATTTGACTAATCTAGCTCGCTAACCAACCTAGCTAGCAAATGCTAACGGTCGCTAGCCACCGAGCGTGTGTGGGTTAATTATCTGTCCCTGTATCTTGTGTAGCTCTTCAGTGTCAGCAGCACGGCGCAGTCAAATGCTAGTACGTGTATAAAGCAGCAAGCGTCGCTAACTTCTGACTGCTACACGTACCTTGTGTTAGCTAACATTGCGATATTTTACTGTTGCAAACCTGTTTGCTAAGTGCACTAATGCGAGTTTTGCAGGAACTGTGGGTTACACCCTCTCACACAACCAGCTTCTTACTTGTCATTGTGGTACTTATTGATTTCTTTTAAGAAGCCTTCCTTAAAATCTAACTCCACACTGTCAAGCAAATGCATTTAACTTGAAGTAAACCGTGAACTAACTTAGCTAAATCATGCAGTTAATTCCTCTTACTTAATCTGTATTAGCACAGCTTAGTATTTGTTGCTTTTATTTACAGGTGAGTTAAATACAGCTTTCAGATAGTGTGCTTTACACAGTCAGTCTTTCAGTGGTGAAATAAATACATGCTGCTTGGCAAGTTGTTCACTTTGTAATAACAGTGTGAGTGTCTTGCGTGTCTTGAATATCAAACGTGTTCCACTGTGTTGCATTAAGTAAATAGAAGAGGCAGAATAACTCCTTTTAAAATTGAACTGTGTTTTCATAAAACTCACAACGCCTTAATAATCTGTTTGTCTTATCAGAATGTACATAGTTAAATTAGTTAACAAGTTTTTCTCTCTTCACAGGTGATGCTGTTCTTAAGAATCTTGAAATTAAGGAAAATGCCTTAGTAAGTTGCATAAGTAAGCAAAACTAGTCTGACATTACTTGTTGGTATTTGTAATGGATATGTGCTACAGTAATCTGTTGTTGTTTTGTTGCAGAGTCAACTTGACATTCCTTTTAAAGTGAGAGCTGGTCATATAGGTGAGACTGTGGTTACTATTCCCATGTGCCACCTTTTCTTAGATAAAGAGCGACATTTTCTTACTTTGTATATCTGTGATAGGACGGCTGCAGCTAAAAATTCCATGGAAGAACCTCTACAACCAGTCAGTGGAGGCGACACTGGATGGTGTCTATCTGCTCATAGTCCCCACAGCAAGTAAGATATATGACCATATATGTCTAGTGAAATACAAAGAAAATTGTGATTGTGATGTAAGTACTTGTTATATCCAAATGCATCCTCTCAATGCCCACAATTTCAGTAGACACATATAGTGCTTGAATGATATTGACCTGCTACTCGCCAACACTTAAGATCCAAAATTTAAGGATGCATTAAAAAGATTTTTGCATTTTAATGACTTGTATTATAGACTTTATGATTAGCAGGCACAACACAGTGAAGCACAGTAGTCAGACAAAGGAAGTCTCTCACTTATTCATGATCCTAAAGTACTTGTAAAGACAAGACCGGACACTCAAACGTAACCTACTATATAGTTAAGTCTTTCCATGAATGCACACACAGATAATAATTTCTATTGATCTTCTTTCTAGGTATAAAGTATGATGCAGAAAAGGAGGAGAAACAACTACAGGAGGCTCGTCAAAGGGAGCTACAGCGGATAGAGGAGACAAAACTGAAGGCTGCTGAGCAAGGTCAGGGTTCAGATTTTTGAGGAGGTCGTGTGGGATCACGTTGTGTACAACTAGATACAATCATGCATTTTTGCTCTTCAGTACATTTTTAACTAAATTTAACTAAAAGAACAGGGAGTAGCTACTGCTGAGTTTGCTAGGCAGAAGTGTAGTAGCAGAGTCTAAAGCCTAGACGTGGTTGTGGGGTGGAGATGCAGAGAAATAGCAGGAGCAAAGATTCTATGGTGCATTCACACATATGGATATGTGTGGTTGTGGCTTATCTGGTTGTGAGTTCCTGTGTTGTTTGTGGAGCAGCCAAACTACAATTTTCACACGTATATTTTTTGTGGTTTATCACTGCTAAGCCAGTTTGTTTGCAGCTGTTTGCCAACACAGAGTCTTCTGACAACACATTTGTCATAGCACTGTGATTACCATCCACTTTACAGTGACTTTACATTTAGTCAGAAAATATTAATGTTACAAGTATTCATAATAATTATTAATGATTATATTTTTTAGCACTGATCAGTGCTGTGGCTAGTTAAAATGTCAAACAGCAGGTCATATGACCCGTCACTAACATTAATCCCATGAGACTTCAGTGACATAAGTAAAACTTGCTGTTGTCAGCTGTGTGTTGTCAGCTCTGCACTGTTAGGATCAGGATTGTCTGTCTGTTGTCTGTAAACAAAAGATTGTATAATCGGTAAGATGTATCACTCTTTTAAGCTGCTGAATAATCTGTGTGGAACTCTCTGGCAGTTTTCTAACTTAGCCTAAAATGTCCTAGCTGAGGGTCCCAGCCTAAGAGGGATTTAGGAAACCTCTCAGAGCAACTCTTGAGTTAGGAAAGGACAAAAACCTCTATCTTAATGAGGAGGTGTGTTTGACCCAGTTACTAGGAATGACTCATTGTTTCAAAGCTGTGATTAGTTATTGAAAACCATATATTGTAATAACTGGAGTTAAATAGATTAAGATTAAAGATGTTACATTCAAGCAAAATATATTTATTTCTGATGGTGTGATGATGTGGTTGTGTGTCTATGAATTATATCAAGAATGTTGGGGAAATCTGCTCTGCAGTCCAGTGGAAATGAGGAACATGTATTTCACAATATGAATCTATGGAAGTGCTGCAATAGTTTGTCTGATCACTCTACTGATGGAAAAGATACAAGTCATCGCTGCTGCCTTGTTTCATGTTGTTATAATATTTTGCTTTCTGATGTTACAGGGTTACTATGTTCCGCCATTTTGTCCCCTGCTTAAGAAACTCTTAAGCTTCTTAAAAGTCCTTCTCCCTCCTCTTAACAGTTTTTCACTCTAGGAGCTCTTTTAAGGCCTAAGATGCTTTGTGAATCATTTTTATCCTGGCTAGGATTTAGTCTAAACTTAAATTCTTAGGAAATGTCATAATTTTAAGAATTTCATCACTAGAAGAACTATTAAGCAGATGAAGCTTTTTCAATATAAACCCCGATTTTCTGATTATAAAGCACAGTATATTTTGCTGTTTAACATCTTTGGCACAAACATTTGATGAACCAAGATTAAATAAACAAAATCAATACTGGATTGAGGTGGAATAACTATTAAATGTGCACCTATTTTTTTCCTTCTATGGCATCAGTTTCCCTGAACATAAATGTATAATCCTGCCCTTGCTTTGATTATCTCATCCTTCAGTGGCCACTACTGGACATGGTATCTTGCTTTGTCTTAAGCTATAATGACTTGCAATATTTCTAAGAACCTGTGTGCTATCCACTGCTTTTTGTAATTTACAGATGAGAAAAAAGTCACCTTTGTGGATTCTCATCACTTTGCACATGTGCAATAGAATTCTATAGCCTAATATGTGTACATGGTGACTGACAAAGTCATTCTTTGACTCAACACGCAGTAACGGGAGCTTAGGCTGACAAATAAAAACACGCTAGCTTATATTTTGTAAGGTGTTTAACCCTATAGTATGAAGTGCCTTGAGACAACTTGTGTTGTGATAAATTGCTAATTGAACTGAACTGAATTACTATTAAATGTATTGTGTTTAAAACACACTTGCTCACATACAACACACAACACTCCCTTTGCTATCAAGAGTAAGAGCTCAAATCATTGTTCCTAAACCAAAGCTTCATGAAGACCGCAGGGCCAGATCACATCTCATATGTATGAAATTTGTTTGTATTTGACAGAGAACCCCAAGCTGGAAAAGCAGGACACCTTTGTAGAGAAACTTGTCACTCAGGTCATCAAAAACCTACAGGTTAAGATCTCCAATATCCACGTACGCTATGAAGATGATGTAAGTATTCAATTTGAGTTAACATAATGGCTAAATTTAAAATGTGTCAAATTTGTATTTGAAAAATGAATAACAAAAAGTTTAATTGGAATACAGTTTCTTCATATCCACTGCAATAATGACCAGGGAACACAAAGGGAACAGTGTTTAACAGCCCTGCCTCTTATCTCTGAAATATGTTTTCCACAGGTCACCAATCCAAACTGTCCTCTGTCATTTGGAGTGTCACTGCAAAACCTCAGCCTTCAGGTAATGTTTTGTAATTTCCCACCTGTCAGACTTGATACCATATTACACTCAGATATCATTACACATTTCTGTATGTAAATAAAGAATTATTTCATGAGGACTGTTTGTGTGACCTTACAGACAGCTGATAAGAACTGGAACCCCAGTCTTTTGGATGAGAACTCCAGGCTTTTCTTCAAGGTAACAAGTTAATCCTCTTTTGTAGCTTATTCATGTATATCTTATAGGAAATATTATATGTACTCTATCTTATGCAGCACTGCAGGTTTTTGATATTACATTTAATTACTTTGTCACTTCATATAAACTGAAAGTTAAACTAACTTTTTGACAGTTTATTTTTAATTTAATGTGTTTGTCAGGAGCTGTTCTAGGAACCTGACTTATTTCCTCATTGTACACTTTCTTTATTCTCAGCTGGTTCGACTAGACAGTTTGTTTGCGTACTGGAATGTCAACTCGGCACTCTTCTCCAATCACAGTCCGGATGAGGCCTTGGTGAGTCACCCTCTTATTAGTGTGTTGTACCTTTGTCTCCACCAGCCTGAATTTATTTTATTCTAACTATACTAAGACACATGCTCATTATTGTGGACACACAGCCAACCCATCTTCACTGCAGCAGAACACTTCCAAAGAAAGGAAGACACAACATAAGGGCCCTTTTTCTCAAATGCTTTTCAAGCCATTGCTATGATTCTGTTGGTGAATATTGGAAAAGTTTTTGCAAATGCTTCTGAGATCAATGCAGATTTTGTTAACTGTTCACTTTTTCCATGGGGGCTTTTTCTCAAATAGGAGTAATGGAGAGAATATTTACAGTGTAAATGTGGTCTTCTACTTTTATCCACTGCTTTGTTAAAGTAGTAAGGAGAACAGATATTTTGAGAAAATACTGAGTAAAAAAAAAACAGGTACAATGTAAATTAATCTTCTTTCCATTGTGTCTTTTATAGCGATGCCTGCAAAGCAGCATGGACATAAAAAACTCTATTCCTGTCAGCCATGACTTCAGTGAGTCGCTTTCTCTTCGTATATTTGCATTTTTATTTACCATGTTCACTTAAAAAATGCCCAGACCAGATAATGAAGCTACATAATACATGATGTGCATGAAGAAATATTTTCAGTATTCAATGTGAATTGATAGTTAGTAAACAATGTTGAACACATTTGAACAGATTTCCAACACATCTCAGGAGATTCAGTTTTCCATTTCAGTTGTAGGCAATAAAGAAGAACATATTCACACTGTTCATATAGTAGAAAAAAGTTATTCTCAACTCTGTTCATGCATAAAACCTTAAACAACCCAAGCAGTCATGGAAACATTCTGTCTGTTTCTTGTTTCTGGTTCACAGTTTTTCGGCCAATATCAGCGGATGCTAAACTGCGAATGAATCCCAGGTCAGATGTAGATTTCTCCTCTCCTAAAGTGGACCTGATGGTCAATCTCAGTGAGGTTGCCATTGAACTCAACAGACCCCAGGTTGGTGTGCTTGAATGTGTCAGTGTGTCTGTGCAAAAGCCTGGTTAACACTAACTATTTTTGGAAGAGGGGAGCAGAACATGGGGAGATGAATTGATATATTTTAAGAGGGCAAAGCCTTAGAGGAGGGGTTGCTCATAATAAGTGCACGTCTGCCAGTAATCTGTGGCATGTTACATAATTGCTGACTTCCTCTCTTTCCAGTACATTAGCATCTTGGAGCTGCTGGGCTCAGTGGATATGATGTCCAGGAACCTGCCATATAGAAAATACAGGCCTGTGGTCCGTGTTCACAAGAATGCTCGCATATGGTCAGAAAACACTTATAATACAAATTGACATTTGCTAAGACATATGACATTTTACTATCTCGATATCTTAGTTTGCAAAGCTAACCCTATGTTTGTATTTTTCTGGATTCCAGGTGGAAGTATGTGATCACAAGCATACTCGAGGTGGATGTGAAGCCACGTCTCCACATGTGGTCATGGCAACACATTCGACAGCACAGGCGGATGGTTAAATGCTACAGAGAGCTCTACAAGACAAAGATCACCAGCAAAAAGCCCACTGAGCAGCTGCTCAAACAACTAGAGGTGGGATAGGGCTGAACTGGACAGGGGTTAGGGAAGGAGAGAGGCAGGAGATAGGATGGACAAAGGAGCTGGAATATGTAAAGAAGCAGTTCAGAGAAGAGAGTGCAGCAATTCCTTCATATTCCTTTCATATATTTGATTTCCTTGTTTGCACATACTTTGACAGACTCTGTTTGTAGTTCAAATATAGACCATAATTTAACGTGAATTGTAAAATAAATCTAATATGCAAGTAAGTGATAAGAATGCTATTGCATTGTCAATATCTTTTCAGTGATGCATTTGCTTTAGCCGTAGTTACTCACTCATCCATCTGGTGCTCAGCCTTATAAAGGGATTGATTGAAGTGCATTGGGAGTGGATGTTGCATACTAGAGAAATACATCATTGCATCTCAAGCTGCTTCAAGCTACTTTTTTTTTTACTCTTGTGCTGATGTACTTTTCTGAAACTGCAGGAATCAGTTTATCTTTCATCTCTGTTCTCAGGAACCTGAGAAAACCTTGGATATTTTTAACATCACATTGTCCAGACAGCAAGCTGAAGTGGAGGTGAGCTCCTTGTCTAACATGCAGTGGGCATATACTCATTTTATACCAGTATCAGTTGTATCAAACTATATCTGCTGTGATGAATTTAACTCAATTATTATTGTCACATATCACATACTACCAAATTCATGTGACCAAACACTATACATAAAGCAGACAGTAGTAACACTTGATGTAACGGTCTCATTTTACTTGTGCCCTTTTGAAGAAATTGTTTTCTTTGGAGTAATTTCCGATGACAAACATAATGTGAGGAATGTTTCTATGATTGTCCAAAAGGCAAACTAGAAAAATGCTTACATGTAATTCTCAAATGAGTGTAGAATTTTGTAACTATCTGGGTATCAGATGCTGCTTTTGAATTTCCAAGTGATGACAAGATGTTTTTTTTTCCTCTCCAGGCAAGTAAGGCTGGTCTGCGTATTTACCGTCCGGGCTTGAAGATGGAGGAAGAGGAGTCTCAGGGTTGGCTCAGCTGGATGTGGAACTGGGGAGGAGAACCCTCACAGTCAAAAGATGTCAAGACTGGAGGTAGGATCTACAGAATAAATATCAGCATATAGAAAATCAGCAAGACATTGTACATAAAATACAATTTGTCCATAATATGCACAGGTGGAAGGATCAAAACAAAGTTCTCAACTAGGCATTTGTGACTATTTATGGTGTTAGGTAATGCTTATGTACTCCTCATACCTTTGTATTGTATTTAATTCCTCTTGCTCTCTCTCACTGTCTCAGGTTTTGATGAACTGTTAACGCCTGCTGAGAAAGCCAAACTCTACACTGCCATTGGATACAGTGACACTGCTGCTAATCCCAACCTGCCAAAGACTGTGAGTCACTTCCCTCCCAGACACCCACTTAATACTATTAATACACTTTAAATGGGCTCGCCATCCTATTCAGATAATACTACTTATTGCAAAATTCAAATGCTATGTCAGACACTCACTGTTTTTGTACTGTGTTGTCATTATTTTATAGTTTGAGGACATGAAGGTCAATTTCCACATGGAGAGGCTCTCTGTATCCATCAAAGACAAAAAGGACAAAAATGAGATCATCATGTTGACTGTGGGAGAGCTCAAGTCCACACTAACACAGAGATCTGGAGCACAAGCTCTCAAGTTAGTCACATTTGTTTTTTAATAATAATTGTAATTATTTGAATTATTTAATGTGAAAAGAATGTGGAAAAAAAACATAAAAATGTATGATTAAAATATAATTTAAAAACACTGTAAAATGATTAGTAGAACATTGGTCAGTTAAAAATATACTCCTCCAGGACCGAAAGTACCTGTTGAGGAGTTTTGTTTGCATGTCATTTCACATGTGTTTTCTCCTTAGGATAGTGGCCTTGGGGGGGAGGGTCACTGACATTTAATTATTTTTCTCTTTATGTTTTTTTCTATCAGACTCACAGCTCAGCTTAGTTTGTTTGAGGTCACTGGCCTGGCCAATAACAGGCCTTCACCAACCCTTCTTTCATCAAGAAAGGCAGCCACAGGGGCAGGGACCCCGCTGCTTTCCATCCTGTTTGAGACAAATCCACTGGATGGGGGTGCTAACCAGCGACTTCATGTGGAATCACAACCTCTGGAAATCATCTATGATGCTGTGAGTGTTGAGTGTCTGTGTGCTTGTTTGAGTGTAAATGGTAAACCTGAGAAGTCCACACATCGCATGCATTTTTTGTTTGTGTCTCTCTGCAGGTAACAGTGAACAGCATGTCTGCATTCTTCATGCCTCCTGACGACCTGCAGCTGGACGAGCTCACCAACGCAACCCTGATGAAACTGGAGCAGTTTAGAGATCGCACAGCCACAGGTCAGTGGCACGAACACACGCATAGATCTGCTGTACATCAGGGGTTGATTTCTCAAGTCTGTGATGGGCTAATGCTTACATTCCTCAGTTCTTGTTTTCAACGGGTCATTTTAATTTTTCCACATACATACACACAGCCTACACGTCTTAGCTACTGAGATACTTTGATTACTTTGTTCCTGTTTTATTTTTATTCTCAGATTGTTTCTTGAGATTGTTTCTGTTTATTTTGGTGCATTCAACAAGACTCTAATATATTCATAATATATCATACTGCAATTTAGAAATTTAGAAGACTTATCAACATGAAATGTTTATAAAGCAAATTACTTAATTGCACAGATTCCATCCAGGTTATCTTTGGAATTAAATAATGTTAGATGTAATTTTTATCATTATCATTAAAGAAGGAAAGGTGTGTTTATATGTCTAAAAAATGCTCTTCTTTCTGAAATACTACTTACTTAAATGATATGTATAACCTTACACTGTGCATTTACATATTACAATTTTATGAAAATGTGTTTTTTTTTTTTCCTGATTTTTGTAGCTTGTTATAGCAACAAGTGAAAAGTTAATGACATTTGTTTTGTTATTTTTAGGTCTAATGTATGTGATCGAAACACAGAAAGTTCTCGACCTGAAGGTGAACCTCATGGCCTCCTACGTCATCATTCCACAGACTGGCTTTTACAATGGAACCCAGAACATCCTACTGTTGGATCTTGGGCATTTCCAGGTCAGAGTATGCACCGGTTGACGCTGGACAATGGAAATCTAGTGCACACAAAATTGCATGAAGATGTTAAATTGGCTTTACATTTGACCACTGCGTTTAAATACATTGTTACTACTTCTGTTATTACTTATTATTTGATCACACTACTAATCATTCAGGAATAAAGGTAGTGGACACACTGAAAGAGAAACCGTAAAAACAAAGATCAGTTTGATTTGTTTTCAGTGCAGTTGTTTCCTTCACTTTAAGTCTTTAGAGTTAATACAGAAAAATAAATTATCTGAAAGAAAAAATAAAAAATATGTTCATTTTTTCAGATGTCCAGCCAAAGCAAGAAGCACCTGCCTCAGCTGTCAGCGTCCTCCAGCCACATTGAAGACATCATGTCCAGGGCATATGACAGATTTGACATTCAACTTAGTAGCCTGCAGTTCCTTTTTAGTAAACCAGGTACACACATTATAGCATCTTCCTATTATATGTTAAAGGGCTTTTGTGGTTGGGTGTGTGTGTGTTTGTGTGGGTGTGTGTAAAAATGTAAATTGTTTTTCTTGTGTGACAGATGGTGACTGGAAAATGGCCCGTAAGCAGAAACAATCACCGCTACACATCCTAGAACCAGTGGATCTAAAAGTGGTTTTCAGCAGAGCAATGGTCGTGACAGACTCTCGTATGGCAAAGTGAGGGTGTAGTTTTTTTTTACCATCAATTAGTAGATTCCCAGTGACAGCAAAATTAATTGTTAGCAAAGACATTTCTTTTCTTTGTAGTCTGCACAAAATTACAGATGTTAGACAGACTAAAGTTAAAGATCACAGCTTCCTTGTCTCTCTCGTGTCCCAGGTATAAGATGTCTGGAGAGCTTCCCCTGCTGTCTCTTCGCATTTCTGATGATAAACTTCGAAGTGTACTAGCGCTGGTGGAGAGTATCCCACTGCCTGAGAGCAGATCTGCCGCACGCACAGCTTCATCCTCCACCGCAAAGGTACAAGCAGGAACCAAAAAAATGTTCCAGACATAATCTTGTAAGAAAAGGAAAATTCTTCTGCAGCGTCCTTCACAGTTTACTGTGATCTTTAAGCCTTTACATGAATAAATTGCTGTGGCTCATGTTTTCATGTGTTATTTCCTCCTCAGCCAAAGTCGTTCACCCCCCAGCTCACACCCAGAAGACCTCTGAATTTAGCTGACCAACGCTCCTCCATCATTTTTGAGTCATGTGAGACCATCAGCATCACTTCTTTGGGTGAGAAACATACAGAACTTACACCTGCCCCACACACACATTTGCTGCACTAAATACCCTGTAACAGGCCTTGCATCTACCGTATGACAAATGGATCATAGTGGGTTTGTCGGTCTTTGTCATCTCAGGTTCAGAGGAAGATTTGTTCTACGATGCTCCCAGCTCCCCTATTGGTAATCAACCATTCTTCCCAGACAATCCCATGCCACTGCGCTACGCAGATCTTAAGAAAATAAAAAGTCTGGTCAAGGAGGACCCACAGAAGAACATGATTGACTTCCTGATGACGTTTGAAATCAGTGAGGTAAAGAGAGATCTTCTTGGACTTGTGACAAACATAACTTACTTTTTACTTCACATATCATGTTTTATCCTTATTTTAAGTTTTAGTGTTTGATGTAATTTATTTTTTGGCTTGGATTGCTTTTTTGAAAATCTAGTGGCACTTTTAGACTTTTTTTGTTTTCACACATTTACTTCCATTTGATTTAAATGTGAAACAGAGAAATTATCATGTTCTTGTCACATTATCATGTTCAATTGTAATATTGATCCAAACTCTTAAATTTATCATGTGCAGCAGGAGATCATTTATGTAGCACATCTCCAGTATTCTTTCTTTATTTTTATTCTTTCTGTGCCTAACACTTTTTTTTTTTTTTTTTAATTCTCTCATTTCTGTTGGCCTCATGTCATTTTCGTTGTGTTCTCATTCTTTGTGTCTTCTTTGTTGGTTTAGTTTTCTGTTCAGTTGTGTCGCCTGTCTGGAGAAAAGGAGGTCACAGTGCTCCATTTGGACATAGAGGGTCTGGGCACAGAGCTGAAGCTGTGCACGTTTGACATGACATCCAGCACATACCTTCGAGAGATCTGCCTGAAGTGTCCTGAGTACATGGGTCAGTAGATGCCAGCAGGAGTCTGTGTCACCTCACTTCGGAAGACTTCATAATTGAAATTTTGGCTAAAATTTGGTGATTACAAGCATTGGAATAAGCATTTGTGAGTTAATGTATGATCAGTATTGGCTATAGTTTTCATTTGTCATGTTTTATTTGTTTTCTGCTTGTGTAGATTCTGAAGACAAACAGGTTCAGCTGATCACCACTCTAGACAACTCTGAGGTTGACCTGCTCACCCTGGACTATGTCAAAGTGCGTGTGATACATTGTGATAGACCTGTTACACATTATCTTGTTTACAGTACCATTAAAAATTGTAACTATAAGCAAATTGTTGGTTTCCAAATCATGATGAATGACTTTGTCATGGAGAATTTCAAATTTTTTCTAGGCTGATAAGAATGGTCCTGAATTCAGGTCTCTGCACAAAAATACAGAGCAGCTCATCAAGGTAAAGGAGATGTTAATTAACCAGTTAATAAAATTCAGATGCTTCTTTAGTAATCTTTTAGCTTTGCATGAATATTTTCTTTCTTTTTTTTTTTTACAACACAGATATATTTTTAAAGTTGGAAGACAAAATATGTTGTTCTTTCTTTGTTGTGGTCTGCTTCATTTTTAATTTTAAAATTCTGTTTTCCATAAGGTGACCTTCTCATCCCTGGATGTGCATCTCCATACAGAGGCCCTCCTCAATGCCATGAACTTCATCAACAACCTCCTTCCTCCATCCACAAAGAAGGAAGGAGCACAGGGGGAACTTCCCACCATCCCTGAGGAAGATGAGGCAGAGAGGGAGGGAGAGAAGAAGGAGGAAGCTACTGTAACCAGGAAGAAACGTAACTGATCCCAATAAATCCTTTAATAAGAATTATTACTCTGTGGTTAACTCCAATGTTTGTCTTTAAGTACTCACTTTTTCTTTATTGTTACAATTTTATGACAGGTTCAAAGAAGTCAAAGTTTGCAGATGTGGTGAATCTGCACATCGAAGCGGACCTCCGCTGTCTGAAGGTTTTCATTAGAGGACAGAAAGCCAGAATCTCAGAGATTAGTATTGAAGGTATGGTGGTATCCTGATGTAGTGTCTCAGCTCCTTTTCAGTGCATTTTTGACCATTGAATGTGTTCTCACTGTTTCTCAGTGTGCTGGACATGTCACTACAGAGATGCATAAAATGATTTTCCACTATCTCACTTTCTCAACAAATAAGGTCTGGTTTCTAAGGTTCTGATGAGGAAGAAAGATATGGAGATTCTGGCCAAATTGAAAAACATTGTGATCTTAGATTGTGACAAAGATGCCCTCTACAAGAAGGTACAACAGTCTGCCATAATTAATTGTGTTGTTAAGTCTGTATATTTATGCAGAAATCATACTGGATACAAGTACAACTTGTAGCTCTGTTCATTTTAACTTTGCTCTGTTGTCTTTCATTCTTTTCTTAGGCCGTGTCTATAGCAGATAAGGAAGTGTTTGACTTCCGTATGATAAACTATACAGATGCAACAGAAGGAGACTCCTATCTGGACATGTCTGAAGTTGACACCTCTGTGTCACTGACAGTTGGATGCATTCAAGTCATCTTCCTCAACAAGTTTGTCTCCTCCATACTGGTAAGAATCATGGGAGCATGACACATCATTTTCACACATGGATTAGAGAGTTCAGACCTTAACCCCATTGAGAATATTTGGGATGTACTGGAGACTTTGCACTGCTACTCTCCACTCCTACTCTCCCATCATCAATACAAGATCTTCGAAAAAAATGAATGCAACATTGGACGGGAGTAAATGTTGTGACATTACAGAAACAATGCCACAGCAAATGTATGTTGAAATCAAAGCTAAAGGTGGCCCAACGAAATATTAGAGTGTGTGACTTTTTTTTTTGGGCAGGTAGTGTAAAGTTCAGTGTGAGGTACTCTACATATTAAGTCACTTACAATATTTATTTCACAATATTTTTTTATCATTTTGTTCGCAGTTTTCTTTTCATTTTGACTTGAACTCTTTTGAATTTCTCTCCTACACTCTTTCTTCCTACCAGGCATTCATAAATAACTTCCAGGAGGCCAAAGCAGCCCTGGCTGAGGTGACAGTCCAGGCTGCAGAAAAGGCAGCATCAGGTGTTAAGGAGTTGGCAGAGCGAAGCACTCGGATCTCTCTGGATGTCCACTTCAATGCACCTGTCATCTTCCTCCCCCAGTCCTCCACATCTTCAAATGTTATTGGGGCTGACCTTGGTCTGCTGTCTGTCAAGAACCGTTTTGCTAAGCAGCCCTTTAAAAGTGATGCTAAGATCCCACCTGTTGTGGATATAATGACTGTAAAGCTGACAGATCTCAAAATGTACAGGTCAGAGTAATTTTTAGCGTTTATGATTACAAAATGAACTGCAATTGAATGCTTACTTGGGTGATTGAACTACAGTAATCGTTTGTTGTTGTTTTTGTTGTTGTTGTTGCCGGTTCCAGAACCACATACACAAATGAAGGTTTTCAGGGAGAGATCCAGCTGCTGAAGCCAGTCAGCCTGGACTTGGAAATCCAGAGAAATCTGTCATCCAACTGGTACCACAACATACCTGACATAGAGATCACTGCTCACCTGAAGCCCATGAGTGTAAGTAGTGTCATTGTAGCATGGGAAGAAAATCTGTTGGTTTAATTAGCAATAATAATATTAATTTAAAACCAACATAATTTTCATCATTAATAGAAAATGTTCATCCTTTCCTGTTTCCTTTCCTGATGTGGTCCCAATATTAAATACAGAATCTAAATAAGAAATATTTATAATTTATAATATGCTGTGCTTGCTCCCAACAGCTGATTCTTAGTCAGGATGACATGATTGTGGTCCTGAGGACTCTCAGTGAGAACCTGTCAGAGAAGTCTGATGCTGTTCCACCTCCAGCTGCTCCATCTGTCACTGACCCCTCCTCTGACTCTGGATCCAACAAAGGATCCCAGGGCTCTGGAGCCACTGGACCAGCAAATAGTAAGGACTAGTGGCCGTGCTTGTTTTGTCTTGATGTGTGTATAGACAAAGTAGAGATATGGTTTTAGATCTTAATAGATTCTTTCATGGGTCAGGGCAGGTGAAGATCATGAAAAACCTAGAAAAGATTATGATAACTTTTAAAACCAAACTTTTAAATCTGTGCTGTGTGCTGTGATCACTTTGTTGTAGGTAACACAGTCGTGATAGCAGCTGTCGTGGAGACTCAGAAGAACAGCAAGCTGAAGAGCACACTCAAGTTAGACTTCAAGTTTGACTCCATGACAGTGGTCCTGTACAGCCCGAATGTAAACGAGTTAACACAAGTACGTACACTTCAACATGAACCGACACACACAGTAAGTCGAGCACAAGTGATAATTAAATGAGGCTTGTTTTTGTTATTGTGGATCTAACACAGGCTGCTTTTGTCATTGCATAGATACATCTAGACTCACACAATGAGCAGCTGAAGCTGGCAGAGTTTACTCTGGGCACCATCTCTACCTCCATCCACATGTTCTCGGACAGCTCAATGAAGGCTTCAGTCCGACTCTCAGCCTGCCTTCTAGATGATAAGAGACCCAAAATAAAAATGGTCACCCCAAGGTACAAGATATATACATCTCTTTAGTTAACAATGCTCCTGGTTCAAGTGTGGCAGCAGAGCCTTTCCCTTTATTTACCGACATCTGCTGTAGATAAATACATATATATATATATAAAATATAGATATATTCTTTGTTTCCTCAGATGATAAGGTAGCTTTTAGTGTTAGCTTGATCTTACTTGCTGAACAAGAGAAAACTAGTAGAAACACAATAATAGTGTCACACAAGTAATTATCGTGGAGCTCAAATAACTTGTAATTTTTTTAAATGGTGATGAGTGGATAAACTGGGTTGATATTTTTCCTTTGGTGAGTCACTAATTAGTACTGATAAGCTATTAAATTGTGTTCACCACTTATTTATCACTCACACCACTTTATACTCCCTCCATGTACTCTCCCAGGATGGTGGCGATGCGTCCTGGTGCAGAACAGAATATGATGGTAGAGGTGAACTACCGTCAGGGACGTGACGGCACCACATTGGACACAGTCGTGCAGGATGTGTATCTTTGTGCCAGCATGGAGTTCCTGCTCACAGTGGCAGACATCTTCCTTAAAGCCACACAGCAGGGTTTTGCTCAAGTGCCACAACCGAAGAGCAGCACTGGAGACAAAAAGAATATTAACTCCTCTGTTACATCTAAAGAGTCCAGTGAGTTAACTGTGTCATTTTACATTTAGCTAGCTGACAAACACTCATCAGCCAGAACATTAATACCACCAGGTGATTTGAATGTTGTGGTGGACATAGATCACCGTGGGCCCGGTCTGTGGTTATGCAGCTCGATACAAAGCAAGCTGCAGTGCACTGTGTTCTAACAGCTATTGATCGAGGCCAGCATTAATGTTAATCTCTTCTTGTCCTCCCCAAATGGATTTAATGCTGTGGCTGACTATTGTCGAGTTAGCAATAAAACTGCAAAGATGACTTTTATGAATATTAAAACAAAATTTGAACTTTGATCAGTATACAAACTATTCTTTCCGGTATTTATGTATAAATGCTGTTTGTAAGTGCGCTCTTCTTTTTTTAAAAAGAAGGGTGAGGAACAACTGAATTAAACTCGGATTAAGTGTATGTTGTTGTCTTACTGATATCTTTCTTTGATATTCCCTGCTGCTATCAGCTGCAGCTCCGGCCGTGGTGTCAAAAACAGAGATGCAGGTTGTGGTGCGTAACCCAGAGATTGTGTTTGTGGCTGACCTGACACGTGCTGATGCCCCAGCCCTAGTGATGACCACGCAGTGTGAACTCATAATGAAGAGTGGTGCAGAGGGATCACAGATGACCGCTGCTATCAAGGACCTCAAAGTCTGTATCATTATTGTAAAGAAATGAATTTTTTTTAGAAGAGTTAAAAATTGACTTTGCATTAAACAATAACCCATACAAATGTGTTTTGATCATGGTAATTATTGTAGGTAGTTGCTTGCCCTTTCTTGAGAGAGAAGAGAAAAAACAATGTGACCACGGTGCTGCAGCCATGTCAGGTGTTCTTCCGAAGTACACAGTCTGCAGGCTCCCCACAGGCCATGGAAGTCTCCATCAATGCTCTTAGACTAAAGGTAGTTTTTGTTTGTTTTTTTTTTTCTTAATGTAAATAGATGTTGTAAGACCAGCACAAAATTAATTGGAGGCATTTTTAGTGGGGTCAGCGTATTTTTTTTTTCCACTGGTTACCTGTATGCATCTTTAGAATTTAGAAAGTTGTTGTATTCATTTTGACAGACAGATACCACATATTATCTTAGCTTTTATGTGGTTGTATCAACTACCATTGAGTTGACAGTTGTTAAAGAAATTTAACTATTTGTATAAAGTTGTAAGAAAAAGTAATGGCTCTGTTTGCAATTTGTGATCTTCACCAAAGTCACAAATATCAACAAATACTTTTTTTGTAAGATGCTAAAACAGTCATGGCTTTTCATTTTCTTAAAATGTCTGGTGTGAACAGCTCTCTTGAAGTCATTCCTCTACTATATTGAGGTCTTCAAAAGGTGGATTTTGTGTTTCCGAAGCCTTTCTATAGTAAATTTACTTTGATATTTAGTATCACTGTCTTCAACACCAGCATTTTTTAAGGTGTTGAAAATAACCTTTGAACTATGACATTTGTATAAAAGTTATGTCTCTGGCATCCAACCCTCTGCCCAGGTATCTCCAATTATCATCAACACAGTTATTACCATCCAGTCAGCACTGACTCCCACAGCAGAAACCCCAGAGGAGATGGAGAGTCCCATTTCTGGGGACCTATGGGAGAAACGGGGCTGGAAAGAGCTCAAGTTCTGGTTCCTAGAGGAGGAGGAAGATGAAGACACAAAGTCACTGGTCCCACTGATACCACAGGGAGAGTCATTAGAGGTACTTATTGCTGCATTGTGATTCAATACTTTTTATATAATATATAATATATATAATAATGTATAATATATTTTTATATTACAAAGACTGTACAAAGGTGCTTGTCTGTGAAAGATGTTCTTCTGTAGTGGTATTTTATTTTATACACTGAATGAAAGCTCTTCCATTTTCATGGATAATCATTTCTTGCAGGTATCCATCAAATCAATCTGTCTAACTCTGGAAGCTGGTGTGGGACATCGCACTGTCCCCATGCTTGCGGCAAAGTCGTCATTCCATGGAGATGTCAAAAACTGGTCCACACTAATTAACTTACACAGCGAGCTCAACCTGGAGGTAACAGACAAGCCCAGAATTTGTTTCTAACTATGATCCTAAACATTTAACCAAAATCTTAATCTGGAAGTGAAATGGACCAAAAACAGTGCTTAAGTATAACAGGTTTCTGTTTTCTGTGTCTTAGGTTGCTTTCACACCTACAGGATTTAGTTCAATTCAATTATACTCAAGTTCATTTCCCCTTTTAGTGCGGTTCGTTTTTTCTGGTGTAAACACAGTAATTGCACTCGAGTGCGGACCTAAACAACCGCACCCAGACCCCCAAAAGAAAGAACCTGTGGATGTAAACATTACTGATGTTTTGTTGTTGGCTGCTGGGGTTCACGTTCACAAACGGATAAGTGATGGGAAGTGGTGGGAACCATACGGGGAAACCGTTTTGAGAAGATGGAGGGGCAAGGGGGAGGGGTGTCAGGGACCATGGGAGGACTGGAACTAAAAGGGGGCGGACAAACAAACACACACACACCACAACCACACCACACAAACACACAAAACACAAAACACAACCCACACACACAAACACAACACACAACCACACACACACACACACACACACACACTCTCAAACACGCACACACTCTCAAACATGCACACACACTCTTTAGTCATAGTCCCTTTTTACTATGTTGTAATCAGATGAAGAAGAAGCCAGTGAAGCCAGTGAAGTACACAGAGGCATCAGATGAAGTGGATTACAATATTCCAGACTACAAGACCGTTATCTCCATCAGTAGTGTAGACCAGCTCAACATCACTCTCTCAAAATGTGGCCTGGCCATGCTGAGTAACCTGGGCACGGTAAGAGATGGTCTGTTATCATTTTAACAGGAAGCCTGAGGACATTAAGTCAGCTATAATGCCAATGTTATTGTCTTTCCTCAGGCATTTGCAGAGGCTGCCAAACAGACATCTGAATGCTTCCAGAAGGATGAAGCTCCATTTGTGGTTAAAAACCGCTTAGGCCTGCCTGTGTCTGTCCTCTATAGTGAGATGTTTTGTCCAATCAGCCAGCAGAGCACTAACCGCACTGTGAAGCTTGAGGATGGGGAAACCCTCGAGATGGACTATTCCACCACACATTCTGACCAGTTCTCAGCCATGATCTCCTTGAGTGGGAAGGACTACTACATACAGCCTAGTAAGTTAGACTTAACACAAAACTATGACATATGTAGAGATAAAACATTCAATTATTAGTTTAGTTAGTTTATTAGTTAGCTAGTTAATTATTAGTTTGACTACAGATACTGGAAGAATGTATTTTATAGATAAATATAGACAGATGTTCCAACATTGCTGCTTGAAGCAAAAAAATGAGTGATGAGACATAGTAGTTCATTTATATCATTCCCTTGTATTTTTTCCTGTATTTCTGCCCCTCTGTACTCCACCTTTTAAAAGGTGTGTCTGGCACCAAAATACCGCACAGAAGGGCAAAGGGATTTTTAAGCTCAGGAAAAATCCGAACACGGGTTGTGCTGGTTGTTACACTGTCGCAGAAATAGGACTTTCAGTGTTAAACACCTGCATTTCCTTCCTTCTCATGTTTGTCGTTTTTCTTTTTTTTAATAATATAAAAAAAGGGTCACGTCATTTTTTTTTAATTGCCTGTACTCTTTTTAGCTCCAGTGGGTCACACCTCAGCCAGTGTTATCCCCTTGATCAAGGTGGGCAGGGGAATGTACAGTGTAATGCACAGAGACTCAGGAGTCACTCGTTTCCTGGTCTGTCAGATTTACTCGGTGGAGGGCAGCAAGTACATCAAGATTCGCTCTCCATTCCAGGTACATCACTGATCATTTAAACCAGGGGTCTCAAACTCGCAACGATATTTTAATAGCTCTTCTCCACTTTGTACTTCAATAAGTTTAAGTACAGGTCCAGACTGACTACTGATGATCATGTTTAATGTGTATACTGAGGGTCTCAACTGCTTCTTCTCTCAAGCCAAATGTGGCTCGACTATGGGAGAGGAAGAGCTGCCAGGTGTGTAGCAACAAGGAGTAGATAAGAGAAGCCATGTTGAGAAGAACAGTTTATGTTCTTCATTGTATAATTAATGTTCAGAAGAAGGTTAAAGGTTAAAGAACTGTTAATACATTAAAACATTTGAATCTGAATACAGCAGATATAGAAGACTGAAGAAACCCCATATAATCACAGACTAGGGAAATCAAATTATTATTATTATTGTTATTATTATTATCATCATCATAATAATCATCATCATCATCATCATTGTTAGTATTATTATTTTATTTATTTATTACTGATTTATTTTATTATTACTTTTTAATTTGTTTATTTATTTATTTGTTTATATTATTTTGTATTAAAAAAATAAATAGATTTAAGAAGATAGGATTTTTTTTTTTTTAACAAAACTTTACTTTTGGAAAACCTGATGTGGCCCAACCTTACCCAGACTCTGGTTCCCGCGGCCCCCAGGTAAATTGAGTTTGAGACCCCTGATTTAAACCATACTGTATTTTGTAATTTTATTTCTTCTGTTTATCATATCTTGTAAAACTATACATTGTTGTTAAAAAGACAGAATTTTAAAGTGACTTGCGTCATGTAAATCACTGCTTTTCTTCAAAGTACCTTGATCAGTCTTAATTATTCTTTATACCAAAAGTGTAGAAAATAATAATAAGGTTAAGTCTAAAGTGAATAGGATTATAAATTGAAATTATAAGGCATATTTTTTTCTGTTTCCTTTCATGCAGATCATCAATCATTTCTCAATACCATTTAAAGTTTTTGAAGGATCAACATGTCTGGGCACAGCTCTTCCTAATGAGGAGTTCTGTGTGCCTCTGGACTCTTATAGGTAAGGACAAACACATAAAGAAGCCAGCACACCTATGTACAAATCTTAATAAACTCCCTTTTCACCTAATGTACTTTCTGCTGGCCCCTCAGGTCTGAGCTGTGCCTTCGGCCAGTAACTGAGGGTGAGCAGTTTGAAGTTTCAGAGGGATTCAGTTATGAAGATGTAAGCAACCAGCAGCCTGAGACACACCTGCAGCAGACCTGTCATCGCTGTGGAAACCAGGATGGTGTGATGATGATCAACATTGTGCCAGTAAAGGATGCTGTGACATTCAAACACACCAGAGAAGCTGGGGAGAACTTTGATGTGCCCTTTGTGCTTCACCTGTGGCCTTCCTTCCTGCTACGCAACCTGCTGCCATACCCTATCACCTATAAACTAAAGGTAGTACCTGTTTGGTAATCACTATGGAAACAGAGGCGACCTGCCATAGTCAAGTTAATTTTCATCTAACAATAATTTTTTTTTTTTTTTAAATCATCATCACCAGTGTTTCAGTGTGACATGAAACACATCCCACTTTCACCTTGTACAAGCAGGGCACGTTGTTGCAGATGAGTCCCCTTTGTAAATATTATTACAAACACTACAAATAGATTCATTATTGTTCTCTGCCTGATGTATAACAGGACAGTGGAGTCTCTGCCGCTGAAGCCACTCTGGACCCGGGCCACTCTGCCCAGCTTCACACTGCAGTCATCAATCAGTCAAGTCTTGACCTCCGCCTGCTGAACTACTTGGCTCAGGACTGGTCTTCTGAGTACAGGTCTGACTTCAGTCTCATTTATTCTGGCTATTTTACTTTCCCATCATATTGTGTCCCTGTTATTGTGACTATATTTTTGGTCATTAGTCAGTTCTGTCGTTAGACTGTGATATTTCCGAGATAGTTTGTTTTTAAGCCTAGTAAGACTACACACTAGGAAATAAAACATTTTTGATCCATCTTATATAAAACCATTCTTCGTTATGCAATTATATTTCTCATCAAAATAAATAACTCATATCATGTCATAAAGTCTCCATAGTGACCAGGAAGAGATCACCTTCATCGTCTTCCAGTCACTACAACATAATGACGAAGACTACGGTGAAGGGACGACAAGGAAGAGGGCTGAGTTAGACATAGCAGTGCATGTTAAATATGACCTGGGCCAGACAGTGATTGCTATCCACTCACCGTATTGGATGGTGAACAAGACGGGCAGGTTGCTGCAGTACAAGGCTGATGATATCCACCGTAAGCACCCCTTGGACTATGACATGCCCCTGCTCTTCTCCTTCAAACCACGCCACTTCCTGCGGAACAATAAGGTAAGTTTAAGTCTTACTTAGAAGAGAATGGCAACACATGTAGTTTCCTGGTTCAGCTAAACACTGAATCACTGCTCACATCTCATATCTGTTCACTTATAAATCTTACTTATCATATATGTAAGTTCAATTCAGTGAAGTTGAAATCAGTGTTTGAGTTTCCATTCAAACTCTGATATTTGCATAAAGTAAAGAGTTATTAACTGACATTATCTCTAACTGATTTCTGACTTTCATACGTTTTATCTCTTAGGTACGCCTTATGATCTCAGACAGTGAACTGTCAGATGAATTCTCCATGGATACAGTCGGTAGCCATGGAGATGTGAAATGCAAAGGCAAATACAAAGATTATCTGGTAAGAATTTGCCACACATTCAGACACATACTCTTTAAGATTTACTTATTACTTCAGATTAACTGGTTTTAAGTTTCATTCACATGTTGAGGGTGAATTTTCTTAAATTACCTTTGGCGTGTATCTAAGGAAGATTTTGTTATTGAGGGAGTTTGATTGTGTTTTTTTTTCTGACTTCAGGTTGGTGTGAAGATTGACGCAAGCAGTTTCAGTCTGACCCGCATTGTGACCTTTGTGCCCTTCTACATGTTGGTCAACAGAACCAAACACACCGTCTTCATATGCGAGGAGGGGCAAAACAGCTGGACTGAAGCACAGCCAGAGCAGGTCAGAGCCAAACCAAATATTGTCTGTTTTTCTTTACACATTCTTTGGAATACTCCCTAGTAAATTATACTTAAGGACTTAAGCCTGTGTGCTTATTAATCATCTCACTAATCTGCATCAGCTGATGTCTGCATCCATGCTGGACAATGATAAAAAAATATAATAAATATGTAGGACGCATCTGCAGCTTTCACTAGGAGCACTTCACTTATATATGTGACTGAAAGTTACACTGTATGAATGTGAAAAATGTCTAGAGTGAGTGGTTAATCCAGGTGCAATTTTTAGCACTGGAAAATAACAGTGAGTGAGATCAGTGGACCTTAAAATACAGTTATTGTGGTTAGGCTGCAGTCTGTCCTGAGTGGTTGAGCTGAGGGTTGATCTCAGCTCCTCTACTCAGAGCAGACTGAAGACAGGAGAACAGAGGGAGGCCAGGTGAGCTGAGACTTTACTAGTTTATGACAGTATGTCATTAAATCTGACTAAAATTGAGTAAAAGCCAAAACAAAACTATATTTTCAATGAGCATAAACTCTCAGAATAAAAACATTTCACCTCACCTGGAACTACCAGGGGGCCTCTGTATTTTAAAATCTCCTGTATGTCAGATATTTGCTTTATTATCACCACTGCAAGCTGGCCAGGTCCTAATGCAGCAAAGCAGGCCCAAATCATGATGTTTCCTCCACCATACTTTACAATTAGGATGATGTTTTCACAATGATATGCAGTGCCCTTGATTGCTGTGTGTTCTTTCAAAATAGTTCAATCTAGTTTCATCCGTCCACAAAACGTTCTGGGAATACTGCTGTGGGTTGTCAAAGTGCTGTTTTGCAAACTTCAGCAATGTGCAGCAATGTTCTTTTTAGTAAGCAGCAGCGACCTTCATGGTGTCCTGTCACCCTGCTTGTTGTTTAATGTTTTATCTACTGTAGACTTATGAACACAGATGTTAGTCAGTTCCAATGATACCTGTTTGGCTGTCACTGTGGGTTGTTTCTTTACCTCACTAGTGTGTTTGTTGAGGTCTTGTGGTCATTTTGGTAGTGTAGCCACAGTCCCAAAGTTTCTTCATTTGTACATTATTTGTCTTACTGTAGACGGGTGAATTTCTAAAGTCTTTGACATCACTTTATAACCCTCTCCAGCTTTATGTAAATAAACAATTATTGCTTTTAGATAATCTGAAACAGAGCGTTTTCTGTCAGTCAAAATAGCTCTAGTCCACACCTGGTCCACATTTTTTTAACAAGATGCTAGGTATGCTGCTCCTGCTCTCTAAGAATTGGCATAGGCCTCAGCCACTGAAAAACCCTTATGTGTTGACCACCAGTGCTTTGTCAGAATAAATAAAAACCGTGAAAACTGGCAGTTGTATTTCAAATACTGAATGACTTGCTGGGTAATATTTTGAGAGTAAGCTTTAACCGTATAACTTTTTTTCTGCTTTTAGTCAGCTGTTCCTTTCTGGCCTGACAACGACACAAAGCGACTAAAGATTAAAGTAGGAGGTTGTTTATTACCGCCGCGGATTATTGACTTTACAAAACCAGAGAACTGCCTATTACTGCGTCTGGACAACTGCGTAAGTAAACACACAGACGGAGACACTGCTTGTGCCTGCATAGTTTGTTTTGACATGATAAATTGTATAAGTGTTTAATGCCAAACCATTATTTATATTCCAGTGCTATATATTGTTCTCTGTTCTGCAGATGGGCGGAATCATTGTAGATGTGAACCTATCAGAGCACTCTGCCACAATCCGATTCTCTGAGTACCACGACGGTGCGGCCCCCTTCTTTATCATCAACCATACCAAAAACCAGACTCTTCAGTTCGGTCAGAGGTGAGAGAACAGGAGTGGGGCTGATAGAAGGAAATAAAGAAAACACTAATATAAACATAAATAACAGTCAGTATTTAATGTATGGATGTAATTTGCAAATACATGAGATGTGATACAAGTTAGATATTTACCTCATGAGTGAATGAATTGATTGAGAAGCAGGGAAGAGGAAGGAGACAGTGGTAAGAAAGATGGTTTATTTTACAAAATTAGTGCTTCTTTAATGTAAGTGCTGTGTGGAAATATGGTGAATATGCGACATTCACTTTAAGATAAAGACGTCCACAGAGTTAAAACAAAAAATTTATTTTGATTTTCTGTTTTCTTTTTAGGTTTTCTGCTTATTTGTTGAGCAGCTTGAATTTGTCCTGAATGAATCCTTCCACTTTGTGAACTCATGCTCTTATTTTACCAAGACAAAATGATTTTTTTTCCCCGCAAAACATTTATATTTGCATTTCATTGATAAGGATTTTGCATATTTCTCGAATATAGTTTTCTCTTTTTGCAGAAACCCTTAAAAGCTGAGATAATAATGAATAACACCGTTTGTTTTTGCTGATAGCATTTTATGTTTGTGTGTGTTGGGTCATGCAGTGCCCGGACAGAAACCACGTGGGTGGCTGAAGAGCTGCTCAGCCTCTCCTTCTCAGTGGAGGAGGACAGGTAGAAAAAAGAAAGATGGGAACTCTTACACTCTGACACACTCTGAGCTCACAAGAGTAACATAAGAATTCAAGAAAGGAAATTGAACACAAATTAGAAATCTGAAAGTCTTACTTAAAGAAATGTATTGCTATCACACTCTTGAATGTTTTAACAGTTTACACACATGCATTACGGTGCATGGAGGTGCACAGCTAGCACCTGTGCTAAAGACACTTCAAAGTTTGAGGAAGTTGACAGTTGACATTGAGGGTTTTACAGAAAGGAATTGGGAAACAAGAGTATTGGACAACAAATTCAGTGACAATGATAGTGATTGATACAAATGAGATGGGCCCACACTGTAAGTTAAGAGTGTAAAAGTAAAAAGATTTAAATACCCAACAGTCATTTAAGTGTAATTCAGAAAGGTGTATGAGGAACATATTTCCCTCAGAAAGACAAAATAATGGAAGGAGCAAAGAAAAACACTAGATAAAAGAATAAATTGTAGTAAAAAATGCTTTGAGAATGTAGAAAGCTCTAAATGGCAGTTTTATAGTTTACAAAGCAACAAATAATGCAGCATTTATATATAACTTGGTGTAATAGCGAATGTCACTGTCCCATCACTGTGTTGACACTTGAGTGCAGAGTGTGATCAGATCAAGAGTGCAGGAGAAGTAGTGCTGAAGACTGCTCTGATTCTCATTTCTGTGTGTAATCTGCTCCTCAGTCCTGTCAGTGAAAAATAATGAATTGGCAAAATTATATTACTGTGTAGTAATCCTTGTACAAACTTGATACTCTTTACTTTACAATTCACTTCACACTGTTTCCAAACTTTATAAATAAACATTTATAAAGAATCTAATATTTCTATTTGCGTTGTACTGCTAAATATTCAGTGGTCATTGGATTAGATTAAAAGGAGCACATTAGACATCTAAACCAATTTTTTACTATCTCTCTTTGATCTTGCACAGTGTTATCGTCTTCACTTGTAGAAATGCTGATGGGATGAGATTCTGCCGAAGGAATCGCACCTCCTGCTTCTTTCAGTAGTTGTGATGCACCAACTAGTTTTGCTTATTTTTCATCTCTGTAAATTGTGGCTCCTTGCTTCTTTTTCTTCTTGATTTTATTTTCGTACATCTGCTTTGTCTTGTTCGAATCAGTATCATTGTAAACTTGCATATTTCAACCTTATGTCTGCAGGAGAGGTACTAGGGACTTCTGGGTGTTTGGCTGTCGTATATCTGTTTATGAGAAGTGTTTGTGTACTCTGTCAGACAGGGACTTTGGATTTGGTTCTTGAAGGCTGTTATATTGTCCTTATCGCACTGTCGCCTGCCATTACTTGGTTCCTGTCAACTTAAATCATTAGAATAATATTTTCTAATTTGTATAACTAATGTTCTAAATGTGCTGTGTGTGTTTTTCTGGGTGGTTTCATGTTCATGTTCAGCTCTCAGAAGGAAAGTGAGCAGGAGGAGCTGGAGGCTGGGAAAGCTGTTTACTACACCTGGGCTGAACCCACTGGGTCTCGAGAGCTTTGCTGGAAGTGCGGCACTTACAGTGGGAAGCTGAAGAGTGAGGAGGTACTAGACTCTACCTTGGTCTGAATCATGTTTGTGTCTGCAGATGCTGACTTCTAACCTTTGTAAGACATCTGTCTGCTTTTAGCATAAAACAATAAGCTATTTGTTATCTTACACACGGACCAAACAGCCAGACACAAAGCTGATGATGTTTGTTTAAACTGTATGTCTGCTTATGTCTTTAGGACCTGCGCAAGGATATGAATAATGATGGAAAACTGTTTGTCATCTCCTTTTATGAAGGTGAAGTACATGAAGCTGGAAATATAATACACAGACAAATTAAATGCATGCCTCCAGTTTTGCTTTAATATTTTATTCTCTCAAAATGAACTTGTCAGTGCATGCATGTTGCCGTGTCCTAAGAACGTAAGAACTGTCAAAACATATGGTTTATGAAAATAAATATTAAAATAAATGTAGCATAATGATCATAAGAAATCAAAGGGTTTAGGTTATTTGCATCCCTCAACAGCTTTATACAAACTAGAATTGTCATTTGGGCAAAGTGTTAAATTCCTCTTGTGGTTTAATGTTCATCCTAAGGTCTCCAGCGTGTCGTGCTGTTCACTGGCGACAAACATATCTACAAGATGCTCTGTGAGAGTGAGAAGGCGCAGCTGGCTGAACAGGAAATCATTCTATTGCTGAAGAACCTGGGCGTATCTCTGGTCAACAACAGCAGCGGTCAGGAGGTCTCCTATATCGGGATTACAAGGTAGATGACTAGCAGCTTGCATTTGTGTGTTCACGTAACACATATGCAAGTGAGGTTATTACATGGTGTTTTGTAAATAACAACATAGATTGATTGGTGATTAAAAGCTGTTTTAAAACTTTGTCACATTTGAATAAAATTTAATTGATGATCAGGTTTGAGTAAACAAGAATTTTGTGTTTTGCTACTCACATGCTTGTTAGATGAGACTAATTTTACACTCCCTAAATGCAGGTTTTGTGCTGCACTAATACACACCCTCCCTCAACTAGGCATCCACAAATGAGTGATAGTCATTTGTTTAGTTTGGAGGTTTAACAAAGATTGACAAGTAAAACGTTTCACTGAAGCTCAGATCATTTGAATCTACTTTTTTCAGAAACTGTGATAAATGTTTATTGTGGAATAACAAAGTAACAACAGTTGCAGTTTTTCAAACACAGAACTTCACAAGTGCAAGAGTTGACACCCTCTTGTTTCTCTTTTCTCCTGGTAGCTCTGATGTGGTGTGGGAATTAAAGAAGAAGAATCGGTGGAAGACTATGAGCACTAAAGACGCGGAGATTTTGGAGAACAGATACAAAGAGTACACCGAGTCTGCACCCATGGACAACTCCATTGTCGACCTTGAAAACGGTTTCCAGGTTATAGTCTAAATACTACATACTGAATGTACTGTAGAAGATTCAATCTAGTAACACACAGCTTACAGTTTTGCACGATGTGAACTTATAAGATTATAAGATTTTTGCAGCTGCAGGTGGTTAATTGATAATAAAAACAATTAGTAGCAGCCATCATTGTTAAATGTTGTGATTGTTGTAATTGTCTCCCAGGTGTCCTTCACTCCCAGTGGCACAGAAATGCAGATGATGCAGCCATGCGACGCTCCTCTCAGGAGGCACTTCCTACCTGGGCTGAAGGTTGAATACAGCGTCTCACCACGACAGAAAGCCTATCGTATCCAAATCCACCGCGTACAGGTGAAAAGACGTGCAGTTTAAAATATAAACTTTACTGCAAGTAATCCAAAGTGACCCTCTAGTACACTAGTTTTATATTTAAATTCTTTCCTGATACAGATCCAGAATCAGCTGTCAGGAGCCATCTTCCCTTATGTTTTTTATCCTGTAAAACTGCCAAAGTCTATCACCATGGACTCAGGTCTGTTAATCTGCTTTGCACTATGTTCTGTTTCGATTTGGTGCTACAGTCCAGTATAATTTTACTAATTTATTTGTTACAGAACCGAAACCTCTAACTGATATCAGCATTGTTACCAGAGCAGCAGGACACTCTGACATCTCTCGCATCAAGTATTTGTTTTTCCATTCATTCTTTAAAAATGCACTTGTCTAGTAGTAATAGTTAACTTTAATTTAAGATTTGTAATTATTTGATAACTCTGGGTCCGATCTCATAATTTCAGAATTACCTTTAGTCTCCTTTATTTTTCTAAGTTGATGGAAATGTCTGTTTTCTTCAGGTATTTCATGGTGTTGATTCAAGAGATGGATCTGAAGCTCGATCTGGGCTTCCTGTATGCCATCCTAGACCTGTTCACCCCTGAAAATGCCAGCATCGTGAGCTCAGAGCAGGAGGTCAGAAACACACACATACACACAGTTAACACACCTTGGCTTTTGACTCTCTGTCATTCATTCATGTTCCTGTGTATGTGTGTTACTCCTCTAGGTGGAACTGTTCGAGAAGGACATAGGATATATAAAGACTGAACTAAACCATGTCTCCTCTGCTGACACCTCTCCAGTCAGCCTCTATGAGTACTTCCACATTTCACCCATAAAGGTGTGTGGATTCAGTATAAATAGAAGGAAGTAAAACTAGTTAAACATATAACCATTTAATGAATTCACTGTCCATTAACATCGGGATGTTATTCATAAGACACAGGTTCAGAATGAAAAATATTTTTGTGTTTGCAGCTGCACCTGAGTTTCTCTCTGAGCTCAGGAGGAGAAGATGGCTTGAAGGAGAAGAGAGATAAAGAACTCATCCCTGTCCAGTCCCTCAACCTGCTGCTGAAGAGTATCGGCGCGACTCTCACTGATGTGCAGGATGTTGTCTTCAAGTAAGAATGCACAGGAAGGCCCAAATAGACAACACATGGATCACACGCAGTAGCAGCCAGTAGTTTTGTTGTGGGAGTACTGCTACTTATTCTGCTTCTTATTTCAGACTGGCCTTCTTTGAATTGACCTTCCAGTTTTGTACCACTCAGCAGCTACAATGGGAAGTTATCAGGCATTATTCTAAGCAGGTAATACACACACCTAATCCTGAAGTAACCATCAGAGTGGCTAGTTGTATATTTTTATGGGATTTATCTACAAGACATTGTACAATATGAACATACATAAAACCAGGCAAGGGGACTCAAGTTTCTCTGTATTTTAGGCTATTAAACAAATGTATGTGCTGGTGCTGGGTCTGGATGTGCTTGGAAATCCATTTGGGCTGATCAGAGGCCTGTCTGAAGGAGTGGAGGCCTTCTTCTACGAGCCCTATCAGGTAGGAATATAAAGCATGTGCTGTATAGAATAATGTAAAAAGAAATTAAAAATAATATGTCAACACGATAGAATTTCAAAATAAATTCACATTTTCCAATAAAAATATTTAAGATGCACATTCTAAAAGATATTAGCATTAGGTTTAGTTATAGTCTGGCTTCTCGTGGCCCCAGTAGTGTCCAAAGGTCTTCTTCATGTATAACTGTTATCTTGACTTTTCCAGGGAGCTATCCAGGGGCCGGAGGAGTTTGTCGAAGGAATGGCTCTTGGGGTTAAGGCTCTGGTGGGAGGAGCAGTAGGTAAGCACAAAAAAAAAAACAAAACAAAAAAACAATATATTATATACACTATAGGAACTTATAAAGATTCATATCTGCCTACAGGGGGTATAGCAGGTGCAGCCTCCAGGATAACAGGTGCCGTGGCAAAAGGCGTAGCTGCGATAACTATGGATGAGGAATACCAGCAGAAGAGGCGAGAGGCTATGAACAAACAACCCAGTGGCCTGAGAGACGGGCTGTCCAGGGGGGGGAAAGGACTCGTGTCTGTATGTGCAACAGTACAATATGTGGTTATCAGCAGAAAAAACAAAATGACCAGTGACCACTGGGAATTGTGCCATAATGTGTTATTTACCTTTTTTCTTTTCCTTTCAGGGATTTGTCAGTGGGATCACAGGGATTGTTACCAAACCTATTAAAGGTATGTAGAACAGGAATTTATTATTATGAACCGTCTGCACGACTACTGTGAAGTAGATGGGCCCTGTTTTTGTTTGTTGTTGTTTTTTTTTCTTTCTAAGAAATGCTTTGATGTTTGACAATGTGATGATTTTGCAGGAGCACAGAAGGAGGGTGCAGCAGGCTTCTTCAAGGGTGTGGGAAAAGGTCTGGTTGGTGCAGTAGCCAGACCTACAGGAGGCATTATCGACATGGCCAGCAGTACCTTCCAGGGGATCAAGAGGTGTGCTTATTTCTGTGTCTATGTATTCTCATGTCTTAAACAGGTCAAGGTGCACTCTAGCACTCATGTGGTTTGCTGGTTGTACAACATACAGTTGATGTGAGTTTGTGGAAGAAGTCGGTCTCTATCTTAAAACACACTTGTCTTGACTTGTAGAAGTCTTGTCTCTTTTTTTCAGGGCAACAGAGACGTCACAAGATATTGAATCTCTTCGTCCTCCTCGCTTCATCCACGAGGATGGTGTCATACGGCCGTACAAGGAGAGGGAGGGCATCGGCAGCCAGATGCTCCAGGTAGGACAAAGACTTCTGTATCATCAGCTCTCCATATTCAGAGCTGGGTGTATTGTCATTATTATAATTATGATTATTTTTAGCAATTACTTTGACTTTACATTGGTTGGTTTAAGTTAAAAGCTGGATCCACTATGAACTAAATTTGAATGTGCTCAGGTTTTTTGTGATCATGTGTGAGCAAATAGTAGCAAGCAGGCACTCACATACTCACATACTCACATACGTGACATTTTATGTCACCTTTCCTGCAGTTTGCTTTACATTAATTAATTATCTAAAAAAAACATGTCCTATGTGTTGAATGCAGCTGTGTAGTCCGGCTACCTCTCTACCTTCACACTCGTGTTCAGACTCTTTTGTTGTGCTTGACGTTTTACTAAAAATAATTCTAATAACTCTGTTTTCTTTAGAGTAGGGTAATGTGATCTTTCTACTGTTGATTAACCTCTGTGTGGTTCAGTGTGTCAGTAGCATGGGTTTATCATGTGTAGGTTTAATGTAGCTTCAGTTCAACTAATTTAAGGTCTGAGCATCAAACGGTCGCTCACTGTTTTGCACTGACATTATCCAACAGTCCTGCTGGAGGGAGTGGGTTGAAGTGTCCACTTACGAGTCTCAGGTCAGAACCAAATTATTTAGCCTATGGTTAAGATGTCATGTGTAGAACGTGCCTTTAAATTTACAGATAGACAACAAATGAAAAGGAAAAAAATCATAAAGTGCCTTAATAAGGTCAATAAAGAGCCACAGTGAACCTCGAAAGCAGCTGCAGTGTTTCTTTTTCATAGATCATTGTGTTTGTGTCCATATAAACAAGAACACCCTCCCTCATTGTGTGTGTGTTTTTTTTTTTTTTTTATGGTGGTGTCACAGCAGTACCTCCCCATAGGTCTTGTTGAGACCCGTGACAGCAAAATCATTGGTGTTTAATTCATTTTCGTGCTCATCAAACCATTTAGTGACATTTAGTTTTCTTCCCATGTGAAGAATCCTCTGCATACATTATGTTTCTACCCCCATTTTACATTTTCTCCTAATTTGTCATTCATCTATATCACCAGCTTCGGACCTTTGTGTTTATGTTAATAGTAACTAGATTGGGAGGAGCAACCCTGATCCTCAAGAGCTGCTGCCCTGTTTGTTTCCCAATAGATTATTCCCCTTATGCTAATTCACCTCTAATGGCAATAACGAAAACGCTTTGCATTTGACAGAGTGAAACTTACACCACAATAAAAATCATCTTATTGTTGAATGTCATTAGTTTTCAGCTCACAGAGATTAAAACCTAGTTGTGGTAACTTTGGGCTTTGGCTGATGGAGTCTGGTATGATTAAAACAAACATTAATTTTCTTTGCACATTTGACTATTACTCACCTTACGTCACGTCGCAGAGAGCCTGTGCCACTGGAGGTGATACGACAGTGCAGCAGCAGCTGTCTGTGTAGAGACAAGCTTTGGTTCTGTGTGCTCTGACCTTGACTCTTCTCTCTTGTCATGTCCACAGAGGAGACTGGCCTACAGTCAGTGGTGTAGAACTGGCTCAGAGGATAAGGGTGATGAGGAAACGAGCTAGAAGCGACAGCTGTAGTGTAGTGTTGGCCCTAGAAAGGCCTTTGAGTCATTTAAGAAATGTTTTCATGTGTTTTATGTTTTAGTTCTTTAGCAGCTTTGTGTGTTTTATTTGAGCGTCTTTATTCTTCATTATTTCCCTCCACCTCTTCTATTTTTACCATACTTCATATCTCATACTTTTATCACATGCAACAAAATAAACCTTTCTTGTCATTGTTTATATATAAAAGTCCTTCTTCATATACAGAGAGATATTTGAAGTGTCTGTGTTCGTCATCTCATTCTTAATAAACTGTTCATGAGAAACTTCCACCTGCCATTGTCTTTGTTTTATCCCGTCGTTTCTCATCACATCACATGTTCCACTTGATCAACGTAAAGGTTCGTTTACATATTTTGCAGAGGATCATAGCAGCTCACATACATTTACAGTAGAGAGTTCTAGGAATTTATATTTCAGCGTAGTTCAGACATTGATCGTGTGTTTCTGAGTGTGTAAATATTCACCTGGGTTTATGTTTTTCTATCTTCTTTTAGAAAATTGAGAATGGACGTTTTGCCAAGTACAGATATTTCGCTCATGCCAAGGTCAACGACTCTGACTTCCTTATGATCACCAAGAGGTGAGTGGGTGTTTGCATGCTTGGTTAAGTTGTATATGAGTTGATAATCACATTTTGTCCTGCTATCACTTTTTAAATCAGGACTGAAGTGAGAGTTAAATGCACACACCGTTCAGTTTAATTACAGACTGCTCATCTAACCACCTGTAATCTTTTCTGTACCTCCACTTTCATGTTTGTGGCTCATTTGAACCTTTTCTTTTGTGATTCCTGCTGCAGGGGCATATTTTTTGTGACTAAAGGCACATTTGGCCAGCTGACCTGCGAGTGGCAGTATCTGTTTGAAGAGTTCACCAAGGAGCCGATGATTGTAGAAGGCCGACGACTTCGCATTGAGGCCAAGGTACAACGCTTACAGCTGAAATCCTAATCTCGGTGGACTGACATTGACATTTTTGGAAAATATATTTAAGGTTTTACAGATTATTGCACTAAATCTTGTCTTGCGCTGTGCAGGAGAGAGTGAAGTCAGTCTTCCATGCGAAGGAATTTGGAAAGATCATAAACTTTAAAACTCCTGAGATAGCCAAGGTGAGTTGAGACTCTATGATGATCCTATTTATGTATTTTATATTTAACTCCATTTTTATTGACAGTTAGTTTAACAAACGCCCGACTGTCACTTACTACCTGCTGAATGTTTCACACTAAAAACTGATGGTTCTAACTCCGGGTGTTTCATTTTAGTGGGTTCTTACCAAATTGGAAGATGCAAGAGAGAGTTTACCCAAATACTGACTCATCAAGAAGAGTGAGAAATGATAAAAAAAAACACACACACACACACACAGAACGCCTGTGTGTCAGTGCCTTTGTTCTTTACTGCATGCTTTTTTTTTGTTTACCTCCATGTGTGAGAAGAGCTGAAAACAGCCCCATGATGCTCTGTGCTGACGTATGTTGTGTGTTGGGAGCGAACGACTGAGTGAGTAGTTTGTATGTATGCATGTTTACGGAAGTGCTATAAAACGAATGTCTGATTTAGATTCTTTTACCACAGACAGATTCGCATTGAACCCAAACCGTCTCACTCCATTTTCTCTGACTGCACATCCTTGAGCACACATAATGGATTTTTTTAATGATTTATTTTAATAAAACTAAGCCTGAGTGTTCAGTTTACACATCTTGTAATATCCGCTTGAGCTCTGCTCGCCATACTCAAACCTCCATTAAGTCATTAATTTAATTCAGTTTCAGCTTCACTGAACATACTTCAAGTTGTATTTGGCTGTAGAAACATCACCGTTACTGTACTCTGCAACAGCTAGTGATGGAAAACAGCCAGAATGATATTAAGGCCAAATCAACCACAACTGTTGTAGCACATTTAACACTAAACACTGTTTATTTCACTGGATTACATGAAAGGAAAACTAATTAAACTTTTGATGATGGCTTTATAATACACCTAATCCAAAATGTGCATCCTTAAAATAGCTTGTTTTTCTTTTTTTTTTATACATTTCTGCAAGATAAAGACTGTTCTGTGTGTAATTTAGAGACGCATGCTATTTTTATACTGTACTTATATGTATCACTCTGCTGTATATTGATCTCATACGTCATTCTACATGTATATATCCAGCCTCACAAAATAGTCTGTATTAGGGCGTTACAGATTGTAACTTTGTGATTTTTATGATTTTATACCACACATATGCAATGCCAACTATGTTGATGAATTATGCAGAGAAAGGTATATTTAAAAGAAACGAGTGCTAATTATACTCAGTTGGCGTTTACTTAAATATATTTTAAAGGTTTGCTTTTGTTTGCGGTGCATCACAGGTTAATATGACTTAATAATAAAGCTGCCATGTTTGTTATGTTTTTGGGGAAAAAAATGTTCACTGCAGTGACCTAATTCTTTCCCCGAATGTTTTCAAAAAATAAAATACGTTTCAAATGTCATCGGCCTTTATTTTCTTACTTGTAGTCAGAAGATTTCAAGCACACAATTTGCACTCTTTACTATTAAACTATAATTGTTACAAATTGCATTGCATAAATATCATTTTTAAGAAAAAACTATAGGTAGGATTATTTTTTTCAAAGCTTAACTCACATTATTTACATCTACAATTAGAAACGATGAGCTCAGTTAACTACTGTCTGTCGTGAGTAAAGGCACTTGCAGGAAAACGAAGAGACAAGTGGCTCAGTGATACAAAAAGTGAAAAACAATCTCTATCCACCATATTAAATGGAAAAATATGGCTTATGGGAACTCCTACCAACTAGTGCATTGTATATCAGTTTGCACTTCAATTACACAAAAATAGTATCAAGAAGTAATAAATATTTAGGGTCTATGATATAAGTTTACTTCACAGTCTCACCACTACTGGAAAAAAATCATTTACAGCACATCTCTATACAATTGAAAAAGGTTTAAACACAGCAACTTACAGAATCAGTAGTTTGTCTGTTTGAGCGTGTTCATATTCTCTTTGGTTGTTTTTGCACTGGCACCGAAGATCTTGATTGTTTGAAATGACCCTGAATTTCTTGTGTGTGATGTAATTCTACTCTGGCTATACTCGTCCCCTCTACCTTTCCGTCCTCCTCCTCTTTTTTTCACACCAGATTAAACTCCTTCAGGTTGTGTCTGAGGATGGTATCCTTGACGGCCACAAAGACAAAGCGGATGTTCTCTGTGTCTGTGGCGCAGGTGAAGTGAGGGTACAGCGTCTTCTCCTTGTCCGGGTTTTGTTCTTGGTACATTTTCAGGATGAACTCTTGAGCTGCTTCGGGATCCTGCTGAGGTCCTGCAAAAAAGTAAAGTGAGTGTAAAAATGATGCTATAGTTAAAAGATATAGATAAAACTACTGTTAAAAGAAACGATTTCTATATGTATCTTTCATTTTATCACAAGATCTGTGTCAAACACCTTTAGTCTCTGCTTCTCGTAGTGATTGTATACATAGAGTGGCCTTTTGGAGTTTCATAGTTTTCTGAATTAATTTGTCATAAAGTATGATCTGATCTTTATCTAAGTCATTATTAACAAATATAATCTGACTAAAATAATGACACAAAAACAAGAATTGATGATTTACAAAGTGATGTCAACGACTTCAGAAATCCACCAGAAAATCCATCAATAAAGCCATTAAAAAAAGATCTGAATTTGTTTTATTATTTTAGACACATCATATTTGTTAATAGTCTTGACTTAGATGAAGATCAGATCATATTTTATGACAAATTAATGCAGAAAACCATGAAATAATAAAAAAACTGTTTCCTGTTAACTTTTGGTTTAAGCTTGAGTGAATACAAATGACATTAGAAGTTGAAACACACATCTGGTTTCCACCATAAATGCTCTTCTGTCATTTTACACTCAAACACTAAACCAATCACACCGGTGTTTCAAACAAAGCTGAATGTACCGATCAGATTAAAAGAGCTAAGATTTCAAACTAACTCACCTGTGAATTCGGGGAAGTAGGTGGCTATGTGAGAGTACATGATCTTCTCTTTGAGAATGTCAGTCTTGTTGAGGAACAGTATGACAGAGGAGCGCTGGAACCAGGGGTAGGTGATGATGGTCTTGAACAGAGCTTTGCTCTCCTCCATACGGTTCTGAAATGAAACCACAGAATAGAAACCAGCAACAGTGGAAACACGATTAAAGGGCTTAAAGCGAGGAGCGTGATCTGCTGCCGGGCTGGATTCTCACCTCGTTGTCGCACTCGGCCAGGACCTGGTCGTACTCGCTGAGCGCCACCAGAAAGATGATGGAGGTGACATTCTCAAAGCAGTGGATCCACTTCCTCCGCTCTGACCTCTGACCCCCAACATCCACCATTCTGTTGTAACAGATTTACCATGAGACGCCGCCGTGCTGCCTATGACCTACACTAATGCACGATACTGGAGCCTGTCTCTCACCTGAAGATGACGTTCTCCATGTCAAACGGGTATTCGATGATACCTGTGGTCGGCACTCGGACTCTGAGGATGTCCTGAAGGTCAGGGAGATAAGAGGGCTGGGAAATTCGATCCAGGTCGGTGAGATAGCTGAGAATGGGCAGAAAATAAGAAGAGAAGTAAAAGAAAACAACAGATTTATGTGAATATTTAAAAAAGAAAATATCCAAAGTGACGGTGAATTCAAGAGAACATGAGAAACCTGATGATCAGTGATCAGTTCTTGGTGGATACAATACTAATAAAGAGGTTGTACGTGTAACGCTCACTATTTGGTGGAGTCGGACAGCTGGTACTCCCTGCGTCTGTCGTAGCACTCCTGGATCCCCCCGTCGCTCCACAAGCTTTTGATGAAGTTCGCGAGGCATTGATCTAACTCCTCCACCTTATCCACCTCCACCTCGAGAACTGCATTTGCGTTGCTCTGTCAACACACAGGCAATCAGACAATTAGCTAGTGGTCCTGTATGTCCTGTGTTTGTCCCAGCATCTTTATACTCTGTTACATTGACAAAAGAATCCAGACTGTGCTAAAAAACAGGATGAGCATGCAGGTGTGGTTTGTAGAAATAGACGCTTTACTGATCCAGAGGGAAATACAACTAAACTAAGTTTGTACCTGGTTCTGGGGATCAGAGAAAGCTATATTGAGCGCCTCCATGGCGCGGATCATTGCCTGCATGGACGTGTAGATGTTCTGGTAGACCAGTTTGGCGTAGCTCTTCTTGTCCTCGTCTGTGTATCCTCCTCCGTGTATAATCCTCATTTGCTTGATAAAGGTGCTCTTTCCACTCTCTCCAGTACCTGTGGGAAACACACAGCAGCAGTTAGATATGATATATATATATATAATAATGAAGGATGAAGGAAGGTAAATCCATGTGAAACGTGTGAAGCTGAATGATTTAAGGTAGTATCCCCCCCACTGCTCAACATATATACAGCATATGTGAGTTCAAAGTTCACCTGCTGCCTGTTGCTAAGAGTGCAGCTGAGGTAAATAGTAAACAAGCAAAGAAGCGCTGTTATCGCTCTTGATTACTGACTTGTCTGTGCCGGGACACACAAGGAAACGGAGCGATTTGAATGTATATTTGACTGACAAACAGACGTACATATGCGCCCACAGGAGGCGAATGAATGGCGCGAGCCCAGCTTCGCTTAGTTTGAACCTGAGCGTTGAATAAAGACAGAGATTAAACCATCGGAATCCTGAAGCTGAGAAATGTCGAAATAAATCCAATCAATCAATCGATCAATGAATAATGAGCACCTGTTTGTATATGAATTATTATTATTATTATTATTATTATTACCTTCTACTTTAGATGATTAATCAGATCAACATGTGTGTTTGATAGCATCACAGAGTGTGAGCAGTGTGTGTGTGTGTGTGTGTGTGTGTGTGCGCACAGTGTCCGGCCACTGACATTAAATGACAATAAGCTCTAAATTCACTTCCCGTCTTCCCTCATTGTCTTAATGAATTTGCTAATGTCCGACACACACACACACACACACACACTCTCTCTCTCTCTGTGTCCTGTTCCTCTTCAGTTCTTACAGCACAAGCTCCTAATTTTCTCAGTCGAACCACATGATGCTGAATTTGTTTAACAAATGTGTGTTTGTTAACAGACCTAAATATTGGAAGTTGCCATGTTCTCGCGTGCTTGTGTCATGAGTGTGAATATAAGAGAGAGCGAGTGTGTGTGTGTGTGTAAGAGCGTAATCTGACTATTCCCCCTGACTCTCAGTCAAGCATGTCAAAGCTCCGTGATGCTTCTGAGAGGAGCTAGCAGTTTTCTGGTTTCCTGGCTGTTTTGCATGACATCACGAGTTTGTTGAGTCTTTACATCTTGGCAAACAAGGCTTAGACAAATCGGCTGGATTTGAATGTACCTGGTTTACAAGTCAAGTTTCTTGGAGATGAGGTTAAAGGAAGGTAAACGCGGCGAAGGCGGCGAATCACGATTCTGCGTGTCAGCTGTGTTTTACATGTTCAGAGGGAGAGAGAGAGGGAGAGAGAGAGAGGGAGAGAGAGAGCTGGCCTTAAAGGACGGGTTCATACTTTTTCAAGTCTGTCTTAAAACAACAGTCACGTGTCCATAAACACAGTGAAACAGGTTTTTCTTAATCACTTCCCCTGTTACTACAGGATTTTAAGATGTCCCTCTGAAACATGACTAATATGGAAATGACTAAATGTCTTTATCCACTGATTTTGTGCCCTGTCTGTGCCGTGCGTGGGTCAGGTGTATGTTTCGGGTACGTAACTATAATCATGTCTTTGTGCACCTTTGCACACAATTCGTGGACATGAAACCTTCACACAGATACAGATTGGACCACAAACCTCGCAGCTACACACACTTCCTTGTTGGGGGTGGGACCCTAACCCTACTATCACATGCTAGACTCTGTCAGCCCCCACAGAGTAAGACGCTAGTGACACAAATTGATTTTTTTTTTTAAATAGGAAGTGAACTGAAGTTCTCACACAACACTGGATATGTACCAAATATACATACACAGGTTTTGTTAGTGTTGCCATTCAATATATCCCCGTCACAGCTTCACATATTCACACCTTTCCTAAATCTCATCCCAGTTTGTTCTTGCCGTGTTGCTCTACGTCGACCATCCTCCTCCTCCTTGTCTGTCCCCACATGAATTGTCAGTACCAGTGATGTAAAAGCTTGATTTCATTTGTGTTGCATCCGCACACATTTTCACTCGCTCACTCCAGGACTGATAGTGAAACAGCAGCTCATCAGTGCAGAGGCCTGTACTCGTGGGCAGGTTTACAGCCACTGAATCACAAAAACACGGCCTGTGTGTTGATGTTTCGTCGCGCTCGGCTCCCAGTCGCCTCTCTCCGGAGACCTGACTGTGACCATCTTAATGAAATCCACTGAGTGCTGTGAGTCAATCTGATCTGGTCAATTAATGTTGTTGTCAAAGTGCTTTCCGGACATGAATAATTACAGATTCCTCCATGTCTCTTTGGAATCACTTACATCATCTAATGGTTTACAGTAGTTGGGGTTCACCACAAATTCCTTTTTAAGATTCAGCCGTGACGTCATTTGGGCTAAATCATACAAACTATAACTGATCTAAAGGTGATGACCTCTCATTTTTCTGATACACCTGTTCCCGTTCAGTGTTTAACCATCTCACCAGGTCAAACTTGTTTCTGTAACAGTGACCTTTATTTTTTTTATTCCTGTATCAGCGTACAGCTGAATTCACATATTGCTCAATTTAAAAAAAGCCTATTTCAGCTCGTATCACATTCCAATATGTTGCGATCCTCTCTTCTGGTGCAATGAGCCCAGAAAAGACTTTTTAAAACAAATTAAGCCGCATTCATAATGAATGTTGGTTTAACCAAATGTTGGCAGCGAACTGATGCTCTCTTTTACGAGAAAGTCCCCTTTGAGAGAGCAGTGGAGGCAAACCTACAGTTCTTATCCTGCTCCAGGACGAATTTGCATGATTTTTGCATGAGGCGCGCCCGCAGCAGCTAGTTATGGCTTTCAAACACACCTCTGACCAAGGCCTCGACAGTGACTCGTGTCCCTGAGGCGCTCCCACACTCCTGCAATAAAACAGGTGTCAAAAACATTGATAGGTGATCGTTGGATGTCATGTGGCCACACCCTGTTGGCATCTTCACTGATCATCAGCTGTTTGTGAATCTAACACAGAACAAAGCGATGAAAGACACAAGCTGGGCTCGAGCTTCAGGCTTTTCCTCAGTCAGCATCAGACCTGCTACAGCAACAGTATGACCTCAGGGACGTGAGGCCCTCCCCCCACTGCAGACAGCACAAATGACAGGATTCATGTTCTCAACGTGTTCTCACAATAAGACACATCAGGGCAGCAGGAATATGTTGATACTGATACTAAACATCAGCTGTACATATAATGTGAACACTCTCATTTTTTAACCCCCCCCCCCTAACTGTTGTGCTCACATGAGGCTGGAATTTATCCCAGCAGAGGAGAAAACTCCCGTATTTCCTAGTTCAACACACCAAGTTCTAGCCGCTGTGAGAGTGGAATTAATTTGTTGTCAGCAGCGAGTTGACAAAGAAATACATCATCTAAAACCGTCAAACATCCACCTGCTTGAATCTATGTGAAGTATCTTTGTGCCAAGTGGAGACTGAATGAATCCAGCAGAAGAACTACTCAAGTGTTCACAGTGCGTAAAATCAATGGCACAGCTATGGCGCGCAGTTACGCGCACGTAGTGAATGCGCCACAAGCCACGTAAAGGGAGAAAGGAAATGTAGAACAGTTCACACATGAAACTGTTGCCCCCTTCTCCTTGATCACGACCTGGATCTTTGCTGCAGACTCTGTGGACCCGACGCGAGGAAGCAAAACGACTGTCGGTCCCTTCACTGTAAAATCTGTTCGGATGAGAGGTTGTTGGACAGATGGCCGAGTGCCCCGACATCAAGGTGATCCAGGTGTGGCCGGTCAGATAATGGCAGGTTCAAAGCCACCGTTGATAACCCACTTGCCCCCTTTCCAGTGCCACAGGGGGGTGAACACCCAACCCACCCGGCAGCACAATGAGCATGAATCATCCCATCAGAAGAACAAGTTTAAGAGTTTTGAATTATTATTTATGTGACACATTTGACACAGAAAAGATGTTTAGGGGCAGCATTCTCACACTCTACAGTCTACACACTGTCATGTACTTCTCTGGCTTATTTACTTCACTGGGACACTGTGTGAATGTGTTAAAAAAAAAAAAAAAAAAGTCCCCCTCGTCCACCTGCGTCTGACTCCAGATGTGAGTCCCGGTGAGTGATGCTCACCTAACAGCAGCAGCTTCAGCTCCCTGCGAGAGTCCTTCTTGTCCCTCCTCAGCTGCTTCTCGATCTCCTCGTTGATCCTCTGGTTCTCTCTCTCCTCTGCTGATATACAGCATCCAGCCATCATTTGGACCCGAAGTGCCTCGTTCCTCCCGGCTCCAAAAAACAAAAAGCGCTGAAGCCCGTGGAGCTGTCGGTGCCGCGTCTTCTCCACTCACAGCTCACAAACTCAGAAGGAAAAGGCGCAAAGCATCTTTAGAGGCGATGCCCTCTTTTCTTTTCCCCCTCTGAAGTCCGAATGGGAGAAATAAACGATAAAAGGGAGATAAAGAGCTGGTTTGACAGCTGGAAAGAAACGAGGAAGACGCATCCAAACGCGTTGGCCCCTGTTTGCTGAGGTGCTGCTGTTGGTCTAAAGCTGGAGGGCACTTGTTCAACTTTATTCAGCAGGCTCATGAGGGCGTGGCAGCAGCTGCAAATAGAAAGGGATAAAATGGGAAGTTGACCTGCACAGCGTCGTCTTTGCTCCACTCACATGCCGGAGACGTGATGGACCATGAGCGCACGAGCCAGGGACTCTCATATCTTTATCTAAGAACAGAAACCTGAAGAAGAAAAACAACAAACCCTGAAGGTTTTGTTTTATAACAGCAGAGGGTTCAGGGCTGCTGAGCAGCACTGCACAGGAGAGGGGAAGTCAAAGCTGCTCCAGTGGCTCCTCTCTGCTGTCATTGTCCCCGAGCGACCGCTAGGGGGCAGGAAGGCAAAATGTGAGTGAACCAGTGAAGAGTTGTGTTCCTTTCTGTTCTGAGCTCACTTCATCCTTAATGCAAAGACTTGTGAGGGTAGTGGAAGTGTTGTAGTCCCTGTTTTGGTTAATGATGAAACACTTAGGTGTCAAAGTGTGTTTAGGATTTTTGTACAAGTCACACAAAGAGAAAGAGGCTAAATTATATTTAGATAATATAAAGAAATGTTAACTGACAGACAGGAAAAGATGTTTTCATGTACAAACTGTTCAGTTATTACTAGTAAATAAAATTAAATAGTGAATTCACAGCTGTGGACCTGTAAAATGTTATTCACTGAGTGTGTGAAGTGTGTGTGTGTGTGTGTGCGCCCAAACAAACCAGTCTTTATCATTCCCACATTAAAAGTCGTACAGACGTCATATTATATATATATATATATATATATATATATATATATATATATATATATATATATATATAAAAGGTAGCAATGTTTTGTTTTGTGGATGTAAAGTATCCTCTCAGATAAAAAGAGCTACAATTAGCTGATAAGAAAAAACTTCACTCCAATATGAAAAAATTCAGTTTAACTTTACAGAGTTTCTGATTCACTCATCTGTGTTCAATGTATCTAAGTACTTGACAGTACTAGACGGACTTTCTAATACTAAGTGAACTGCAAATACAACTTCTGCTGTCTAGCAGAGCATGTTGCTCATGTCGTGACAGCAACAATAAATCAACATCATCATAAAAATGACGCTAAAAGAGCAGAAAATAAGAATCAGAGTCGACATTCTTTTGAAAAGAAACATGTTGCTTCATTCAGAAACATGTTGGAGGAGTGTGAGTTTATGGATACATGAAACATTTTACACATTTATGATTGGAGATCATCATAGTAACACCATTTCAAAATTAAACTTCATATCTTCAGGATCTGGAGGCAAAGAAATCCAAACAATAGGCTAGCTGAAAGCAATCAGATGACATGTCTGAGACTTGGCCCCACGTCTAGATACTGTATGTAACACTGCACTGCTCTCGAACATACTGCATGACATTTGAACAGCAGCAGAGGTTTCCAACAATGTGTGTCAGCAAGTCAACACCAGCTGGAGCCTGCGCTCTCTTAAAGGGGAAATCCAGCCTGAATATAACCCATATGTGCTCCCTCACACTAATGCTGTGAACATGGACAAAAAGCTCGGGAACAGCCCTTCTCAGGAAAAATCGAATTGTAATCAGCATTTTTCACTAAAATATTCTTTTAATCGTATGAGATACGGTCGGCAACCAACCTTCCTGTCACTCTTCAATCACATTAACTTTGTGGACATGTATGAACAGTCTCAGTGGTTGAATGCAGTAAATTAACAGTGTGAACCAGGATTTTCCCTTTAAGTAACGGGGACAGTGTAAATAGCCACTTCACAACAGCAGGGACACTAGTTACTAATTACTGAAAGTCTACAACAAGTAGATCATCAACACTGCAGAGCTGAAACTCCAGTCCAGCTTCAAAACACCTCCTCCGGCAACAAGCAGAATCGCATTAACACTGTTTTAACATTCAGTGAAATGTGTGATGAGTTGGCCCCAAGTTTTCCTACGAGGCCCTGCTGTTGATAAGCGGTTATTGCGAGATCTTCCTTTACTTCAAGTACGCTGTGAATTGGACTGGAAATGAACTTGAAGTGGTTTCTGCCTTCCAAACATCAACCATCCTTGTAAGCAATTTCACCAGCCAGCTGAAATATCTCAGAGTGAGGGCTGGTTACCTGCCAAAGAGGCTGCTAGATGCCAAACCAAAGCCAAATGCGGGGGGAAACCCCCCCCCAAAAACCATCCACAGGTGGCTGGTGGTGGTTTCAAGTCCAGATTGTGACACCTTGAATGCACATCCTACACATCCTGACGTGCAGGAGCACATCAGGTAGTTCTAAGCATTTTATAATGCACTACAGCGTGGACTCGAAGACATGAATCCGATGTGACAACATTATGAAGGATCAATGTAAGTGTGTTCAGGTCACAGTTCACCCACGATGTGCTAATATTAATGTCCTGTATTGATGTCGTATCAGCTACATGAGCTACACTTCAAGGCTGTTCCCACGGCTTGTCATAGCGCAGAATAACAAAGAGAGATCGCCAAGCTGAAACCAAACAATCCTCCAGCTGCACAATGGGACATTATTGGCTGCACTAGCTTCACTTCTCATAAAAACACAGGTGCCTTGCATGGGACTTCAGAGGCACAGCTTATTCAATAAGGCAATATGTACATGTGAACTGTTTTGTATTTTCATTTCATAAATAGTTCAAAATAATACTATACATTCTGATGACATGGTGGCAATCAAGATGGAAATGAAGTACAAAAATAAATAAATAAGCACCTGGAAATGTACCATCCCAATTAGGCCAAATAGGTTAGAAGTTTTTTTTTGTTGTTTTGTTTTTTGCTTTGCACATTTGTGTATACTGGCCAGTGACTGACTCAGACACACTCTATAAAACTGAGTTTCTATCAGGGTGTGGAGGCTCATTAGAGGGTGTAAAGGGTGATGGAGTTCCCATCTATTAGCACAAGCAATCACATAATTAAATCTCCTGGTGTGAGTCCTACACAAAATCTGAGCCAAAGCAACACGTTCTCTGCCACCTCCTTCCTGCACCATGTGTTCAATAAGACGTCTTGCCTACAAAAGGCGGTTGGCAGTGGGGTGGGGGGAGTGTTTGGGATCACGAGGTGTGCGGCAGACTAAGAAATCTCTAAATGAACCAATACTCATCGTGAAGCTGTGCAATGACATTAAATATAAAATAATACAAATCAGTAAGTGATGGGATTACAGTGCTCCGTTCCTGAAGCCAGTTATGAACTAAACTACGACAATTAGCCCTGTAGAGTGGATTCAGTCTGCAGTTTTTCATAGAAAAGTCAATTTAACAAAACGGCTACTTTAAGTACTGGCAGATCAATTGATCCGTTGTTGAATAATAAGAATAATAATTATAATAATATTCCTCGATATGCAGTTCTGAAGCTGAACAATGTTTCTTAGCTGAGAAATAAAACTGGCGAAACACTAATTTTACATTCTTAAAAATGGAAACAAACATGTAAATAACATATTTTTTTCTTCCAAAAATGAATTAGCCATTAGACATACAATACAATTACACAGATACATATTTTCAATACTGCACATTCAATCTGCCAAAAAAGTAAATGATTACAAAGCCAACAAAGATGCTGCCATATATATATATATATATAGAGAGAGATGTATGTACAATGATTATAGCATTCATAATTGCACTATGCCTCAATAAATGTAAATTATAGGCTTATGTTCTAGGGACTTGTGATGAAAAATGCTCTAAGTAATTTGGGGATGAAGAATTGCAAATCAGAGGTGCCAATCAGAAAGAAGAGGGGCATACTTTGGTTCAAACCGAACATCAACACTCTGCCGTTTCACATACCAAACTTCTTCTCTACTGCTATTACTCTACAACAGTCAAGACAGCCGGGCTGTGATGGACCATCATAAAGACAAAATACGACTGGGGGTGGGTGTGAATGGATAGTTCAGTCAGTCCAGGGCACCGAGCGGCTGTGTTCTCTTTAAAAGACTGGGGTGAAGTGGGGCGGAGGGGAGTCCGATGACTTAGTTTAATACTTCAAGAATCAGTTGGTCGTTCAATAAGTCAGTCAGTAAAGACGGTCAATCCACTCCTTCAGCGTTCATTAAACCTGCTGTTCCTGTCCTCAACACTTCTCGTTTAACTGAAGTAGTAAATGGCGCAAAGTGGAGTCTGGTGCTTCCGTTGCTTTTGGCATAGGCAATAAATATACATATCACCATAATAAAAAGCATTAATGTGGCACAGTCGAACAGAATCATTTAACAACATTGTCACATAAATTATTAACCTTCAAAGTGAGCGCCACCATCATGATTCTTCGTGACACGTCAGAGCAGAGGTCCCTGCGCCTCCTCGCCTTCATCACTCTAACCTCAGAAAGCGTTTTTACAGCCAATTCTGCTACTTCGTGGTTATGTTGATGGTGGAGAGTTGTCACGTGACCACCGCTCAACGCGTGACTTCGGCCATTTCCCCAAAATGCATCCATGTGCTTCTATGGTCACACATGCCCTACTCCTCAGATGGTACCAGAGTTCATGTAATAATATTAATAATAATAATAATTAAAGTCTATCGATAACAAATCAGAATGAAATAATTTAAAAATCACAGTTTATACCTACTCATCAAGAGACTTGCCAATCAGTCCTTTGAAGAAAAAGGTGTTAATTAGAGATCTGTTACATCATTTCCTGTTGGCCAGACAGGTAAATGAACAAACAGGTAAGGAGTGAGAGAAAACGTAAAGAAACAAAAACCTTTTTTTCCTTCTCGTTTATAAAAAAGCAGGAGGAAAGGGGGGCGTTTCGTTTGGTTCCAGGTCTGATGTATCAGACTGACAGACTAAACAAGCCCCCAAACCTCGAGTGCACAAAGTAGTTTCGTTCTTCCTTTCAGAAACAAAACAACCAAAAAAAAAAAAAAACTTCACAATGCTTGAAGCCTAGAAATGAGGATTGTTACTGTATATATTCAACAACAAACCTCTTCCCAACCCCTCCAAGTCTCCTTCCTTACTCCCCATGCTTCATCGACTCCTTAAATAGCAAGACTTACTTTGCTAATCTCCTGGGGAGGAGGAGATCAACAAATAGCAAATAAATTAGTAGTATGTAACCATTACATTTTTTTCCTCTCTGATTTTTTTCATGTGTGTTTATGATCCATCTTTTCACAGATTGCGTCAGTCAGTGTGTGTTGAGGGCCTCCAGCTGGCAGACCTGCTCCGCTCTACACCAGGTTGTACTCCTTTAGGTTGAGCTGCAGGATGGTGTCTTTGACGGCCGCGAAGACAAAACGGATGTTCTCTGTGTCAGTGGCACATGTGAAGTGAGAGTAGATGATCTTATCACTATCTGGATTCAGGTCCACAAACATCTTAAGGATAAACTCCCGCCCTGCTGGGGCATCCCTCTGCGGACCTGGAGCGGGGAAAAGCATCCTCCATCAATATCTCCACCACAGAACGTGCATTAACTTTTTCCTGAGTGCTGCAATCACCTTTATTTAGCACTGACAACTTAAACATCTTTAAAATGCCGCTGAAGTACCTGTGTTTACTGCATCCAGTCAATGAGATGAGCACAACTCATTCCAGCATCTTAAAAAAAGTCTTGGCTGAACTTTTATTTATTTTTTTATTTATTTAGTAATTCATCATGCACAGAGACTTAGGTGAGAATATAGTGATATCAGTGGTGTAAAAACCAAGATACCTGGAGGATTTGTTCCAGTGTGTGAACTGGCAGCTAAAAATAAATCGTATTATTTGATTCAATGATTGAATGATGATCGTTTGCATTAGTCACCACTCTGCTCATACTCACCATCATACTCTGGGAAGTAGTCAACCAGATGAGAGTACATAATCTTTTCTTCCAACAGGTCCTTCTTGTTGAGGAACAGAATGACTGAGGAGTTTTGGAACCAGGGGTACGTGATTATTGTCCTAAACAGTGCTTTACTCTCCTCCATCCGATTCTACAGAGAGGGTGTTTGTGTGTGTGAGGAGAGAAGGGAGACAGACATAGAAAGAGAGAGGGGGAAATGACAGAGAGAGACTTAATGACTTAATTAAACACAGTCCTTCGTACTCATTAAGTACAGATTTTAATAAACGTTTTGCCGCACCAGAGGGAGAGCAGTAAAGATGAGAGAGAAGGGCGGCTATGTCGCCTTTGAGGGTTTAATTTCTCCCTTGCGCTTGATTTCAGTGTTTAATTGAACACAACAACTGTTCTGAAAGCAAGCTTTAGATGTCACATCACCAGCGTGAAACAGAACATCTCCTGTGTTTTATAAAAAGAAAAAAGAAAAATCTCATGACAGAACAGAGGACGTGCAGCTGGTCAGTCGTCTCTTTCTGCTACGAGAAAACACATGGACACAACAGACACAAATATGAACACACACCTGCTCATTAATAGACTTTAACAAACTGACACACATGCTATATCCTCTTAAGGAGATGGCGCCCGAGGGGGTATTCAAAACAGCTGGCTGATCATTTACAAATGCTTTCCAAGGGAACAAGAGGTGGAGCACTGCCAGGCAGGAGAACAATCTGATTTTCATTGTTTTAAATAAGAAATAGCTTCTCGTCTTGTAAGCCAACTCTTCTTCCACGTCGTTTGAAGTAGTAAATAATTTTTAAAGTGAAATTGCCCTTGAAAATGTGAAACCTAACTTATCATTTGACAGTTTGATGCTAAATAAGCAGCTTGTTTAAAAGAAGTTTGTGTGCGAGTGTTTATCATTCACCTCGTTATCTGATTCCACTAAAACTTGGTCGTACTCGCTGAGCGCTACAAGGAACATGATAGATGTGACGTTCTCAAAGCAATGAATCCACTTCCTTCTCTCTGACCTCTGACCCCCGACATCCACCATCCTGACATGGAACAGAGAAAAGCATTTAGGATATTTTCAGACCCGCCTGAATCTCTTCATGACCCAATGACATCATTTCCAAGTTATTCCCATATTTATTTTAATAAAGCTGATTATTAACATTATGGCTGTGACATGGGTACTACTTCAGACAAGGGGAATTTCTGCACAACATACTGAAGAATCAAAAGTGAAACTGTGGGTACACTGTGGTGTTGTAACAATACTTCAGTTAAGCAAATAAAAGGGTAAATCAGTATTAGTATTAACTATTCTATTAAATATTAAGTCCTCTTACACATCCTGCACAGATACTGTTTGACAGTTTGAACCTTAAAGCATCATATTTATTTATATTTTCTATTAAGAGAATTGTACGTGGGCTTTATTTTCTGATCTGGAACACATCTCACCTGAATATGACGCTCTGCAGGTCAAATGGGTATTCGATGATGCCTGTGGTTGGGACTCGAACCCTTAACACGTCCTGCTGAGTAGGAAGGTAGGCTGGTTGGGCGATCCTATCCAAAGCGTTCAGGTAACTACACAGTGATAACAGTAGTCAGGTACGTGTATCATTATAGACACTAGTTGCACTTGTGTTAGTATCTGCTGAAAAATCCCATTGACACTTAAATATGAAACTAGTTCAGTTCACAGTTCTTTAAGAGTGTGATTTATGCATCTATATCCATTGTGCTCACTATTTAGTGGAATCCGAGAGTTGGTATTCCCTCCTTCGATCATAACACTCCTGGATGCCTGGGTCGTTCCATAAGCTCTTGATTGCATCTACGTAAGGATTCTCGAATGAGTTGACCTTTTCCACGTCCACCTCTCTCACAATGTTGGCGTTAACCTGGTGGACAAAATGAAGGTGGTTGAAGTTTACTCAGACTTGCATCTCAACAGCACCAAACATAAAGCAAAACTGATTTACCGAAATTCATCAAGCATTATCCATTATCTGAAAACAGGATCTATGGCAAGCAACATTCACGTTATGCAGTCCTAATTATCACTGGTTTATTTTTTCACTCACATTTTCTATATCCAGACATTTTCATTGAGCCCCCAGGCTCAGCGTGGACTTAATATCTGAATCTCAAATCCCACAGGGCCTATTAGAAGGGGAAAGTTTTGCTGCTCCAGATTCCTATTAAAACTCTCCTGTGCCCCAAGACAAGAGATCAACATGTGGCTGAGTATTGAAACGGTTTCATATTCTGCGCTCATATTACTAACCACGTGTACGTGCTGAACGGACACAATTTCATCTTAGAAGTTCTTTTTTTTCTCCCCATTTTCTTAACATCTCATATTTTCAACCTGCTAACTATGGTTCTAGTTTGGGGGACCAGTTCTATATGAATGGCCTTAAACTTCCATCTGCCTTTCCTATATTACAATATTTCTATTCTAGCTGAAAATCGCCTGGAGGAGTTTTTCACCCTATAAGATGATCATTTGGAGGATTTCTGGAGCAGCTTGACCAAAACTATAACCTCTGCACTATGAGCTACTGACTGGCAGCATCTGAACTGAAAACCTCCTCCAGATGATGACTCTCTTCTGCCAAAATTGGGCGAATGTGGTAACATTTATGGTAAATTAAATATTTCCAATCAATCAAATTACCTTCTAATGACAGATACTGAATCACAGCATGAACTTTTGTCAGGCTAGGAAACAGGCAACCATTACGATAATAATATACTAATGAAGGTCTCTAAAGACTTTTTTAGTATGGGCCATGTAGTTGAGTCAACATGATCTGCACTGGAATGAGAAGTCTGAAGACCCAACTACACAGTCTGGACAAGAGTAAGATTACTTATTCCAGTATCTAGACAGTGACCATTAAAACCACGTGGCTAATTGGTTAATTTAAATACATGCATGCATATCTTCATTAGTGAGTTATTTTTATAGCTGGCCTTGGATAACCTATTACTGACTATTGGCACAGTGACATTTACAATTATTGCAGAGACATACTGTATAAACATGAACAACTAGTTTCATTTTCACTTCCTTTGTGATGTTGGTGGACTCCTTTGTTAAAGTTAAATACTTCCCATTTTAGCCTTTTATGAATATGAGACCACAGGGATGTTGGCTACTAATTGTGGCAGGTATTCAGTCATTTTGCTGCGTGCTGTCATTGTACCCATCACGTAGATTTCATAATATAAATCATTGGTTTGTTTCTCTGTTCTTTAGTAGGACAGCACTAATCTTTGTACTTTACTACGGAAATGAAAATCTAAATAGAAAATGCAAAGACCATCTAGCAAACACACCACCCACTTTATTTTAATAGCTCAGATACTTGATTCACAGTTATTGTGAAAAGCTGTAATTATTGTAAAATGTAGGGAAAAGGGGAAAAATTTTTTCCAGTAACATTACTTGACATGTTTAAAGCACACACTTCGTAGTTGATGTGTTTAAAATGGGTAACAACAGTCAAAGTGCCTGGCTGAAACAGCACATTCAGTTTCATTCTTCATAAGCATGCACTTACGGAACAAGAAGCGAAAGCAAGCATGGAGTAGTGAGAACTGATCACCACAAAAGCAGAGATTCAGGCAGTGTCTGCTTAAGTTAAATGTCATTTTAAAGCAGTTCCAGCAATAAGTGTTACCTGATGCACACCTGGCAGACAGGTGTTTGATTGGCTGTTACAGTCTGTGTGTTTAGCATAAAGATGTGCTGTTGATTATTAATGTCCTGCATGATAAAGGTCCATGACCTAAATATTGTCTCTCTAATTAACTCAGTGCTGACAGTGTGGTGGAAATGACCCCAAAATTTAAAAGATCAAGTCAGATTCAGGCCTTATCTGCACATTCCCCCTCTAATTAAATGAATGCGGGCCACTGTTCAAGTACTCTACCAGCTGTTGTATGTTTACAGAAATGAAAATGCTGATGAAAGATGACGAACTAAAATGTTCTTAAAGTCACAACATCAGCAGTATTACAAGTTGTATATTCATATTACCTTGTATAGTACATTTAGTAATTCAATAAAATACTTAGTAGATTGTAATTATTCTGAGTTTAGTATATTACAATATTCCTCCTCCTTAAATCTGACTGTACCATAAACAGGTGGGGAGGGATGGAAGCAGCATTGTAAGCTTTCACCTAAAACAGTATGAGAAATAAAAAAAAAAAGGGTTGCAGGGGTGATGACTCCCACACTCGCACTGTAATGGCTCCCGAAGCTGTGTCTATGAGGGTAACTCATACGACTGAAAAGGGAGAGGTGAAGTTATATTCATGGAAAGTGAGGTCAATTTAAGTACAGGGAAGGTATCTCTTGTGTATTTGCATATTTGTACTAGTGTGTTCTATTTATATTATATATGCACGCATGGATTTGAGTGCATAGGACCACATAGGCAAACAAATACACACCGAGTGTGACGGAGTGTTTGAGTACTTTAAGGACACAGGAAGTGTCAAAAAGAACAGGAAACTATGGATGCCTGTTCCAAATAAGATAGACAGCACTCTAAAAATATACAAGCACACTAGGACTGCTGTGTAGCATCTTTCTTTTTCACTATGTCAAGCTTCATTGCAGTTGCCATTTCACTTGAGGAACCTGACATGGTTCAAGTGAAAAGGAGCTGCTTTACCTTGTTGTGCTCATATTTGTAAGGGATCTTGAGTGTCTCCATGGCTCTGATCATGGCCTGCATGGCTGTGAAGATGTTCTGATAAACGAGCTTGGTGAACCCCCGTTTGTCCTCGTCGGAGTAACCAGCACCATGGATAATCCTCATCTGTTTGATGAATGTGCTCTTTCCACTCTCTCCAGTACCTGAGGAAGTAGGAAGAAACAGAGGAGAATGAATAAGTTTACTTATTTTGTAGGTCCTGACATCGAGTCATTTGCATCTTTCTTAGCAGAATATTAGCACATTTGACTACATTTGGGAACAAAAGCCTTCTAAAAACATTGTAACTGCATATCAAGATTTTTTCCTTTTTCTTTTTGGAACATGACATCCTGTTTAAGAAGAAACAAACACACAAATACACATTTGTACAGTACACAACATCCACTATGCACTCACTCAGTCATTCACACAGACAATATTATGTGCTGGCTACTTTCTTCTCAGCCTGTTTGCTTGGTCTGGTGACAGACCAAGAACAACATCTCTCTCCTCTCAGTGGTGACAGGAACTACTTGGGTGTGAAGAGCTGGGGGTGTAGTTGCTCTTTGGTTCATTGAGAATCTTGGCAGACCAACTGAACAGTCTAACTTTACCTCATGCTAACTCTTGAATAACTTTGGCAGGAAGGACTATGTGTGTGTTTTGTATGTGTATGAAAACATTATCTGTTGAAGAGCATGAAGCAATAAGGAAATGCTACCATACACTGTACATAGAAGCATCAGAATATACATCTAGGCAGACTGCACTAAAAGACTATTTATTTCCATTTGGTTAGGCAGTTATATTAAATGGTGTTAGTCGTGTTTTGACATAAAATACATGACTAACTAGCTTATATACGTAGTTTTCTTAAGGACGGATGAACACACTTTAAATATGCAAACTCCTAATGGTTAGATGTTCTTCTTGTTATGAATTGAAATATTCACAATATTTCAATGTCCAACATGTCATCACCTGTTTTCCCACCTACGCACACACACACACACACACACACTCTGTCCACCTATAATTAACTATTACAATAACCTATATGACTAGTAGCAGCTTTGCAGGTTGCAAATATTGTTGCACAAGAGGTAATGCCTTTAGACATGCACCCTAAATTTAGACAATCTATTTTTTTAAACAAGCAAAGTGGAACGGTAAGTAATCCAATCCTAAAATTTAAATTAACTGTGTCAGTGGGTTTTGGCCTTGTACAGGCACAACAGTTCTGCACACAGAAAATAGGATGACTGACAATGATTCAAGACAACACATTTTCCAAAGCAATTCAGGATAGCTTGACCACATCGGAGTCCAACTTGATCTTCTTTGTTATGCCAGCAGGAGATACTAAAAAAGACTGAGATGATTGTGTGTGTCGACTTTTAGAAGCTGCTGAGTCACTTTTATTAACCAGTGTTTGAGGATCCAGACCCCAGGACAAACTTAGCTTAGCTGCTAAAAAAAACAAACAAACAAACAAACAAACAAAAAAATCACAATCTATGCAATCACAATCAAATATAAATTATGGTAATCAGAAAGTATTATCTGGCTTTAAAAGCCTTCGCTTTTAAAAAGCTCTTTGTTTATTGGTCACCAATAAGTATTGGAAGTTGTGCATTTCCACAGCCCCTGAATGTACCACAACATCAGTATCAGCTAATCACAGAGACGACCGCAGCAGACTTTTCAATCCAGATGGGATAAAGAATACAAGAACGCCAATATGGTGCTTGAACATCATTATAAAAAATGCATGAGTGAAGAAGAGGAAATGAATTCACTGCCAAGAGCTTAGCAGCACCTCAAGGAGTTTACACACAGAGCAAAGGAGGGGCCATAGTAAAATATTCACTTTTACAAATGCATTAGTGTAAACTACAGTGTGTTTCTCCATCTACGGGCTATAATGCCTAGCAGTGGTCGGATCTGAAAGACATAAGACCGTGCACTCTCACTGTCAAGTTGAATGCAAAGTGTAAATGCTGCAGTAAGCATTTTAATGAACTAAAAGTTTATAAGTTTGTTTAAATGACTAATATACAAATCCAGGCCTGTGGCCAAGCAGTTATGTTTGTGGAACTACATCTCCCTGCAGACTAAGAAGTAACCCATGATAAAATGTCAGCATTACAGGAAGTCCAACTGAATGAAACTGAATTTATGGAGCAGATGAAACTTTTGAGGACTCTGGCAGGACAGTTTTGGTTTTCACTTACTAAAGAAACTCACACCTGTGAGCACCAAAACTATGTATTATTAGTAACAGGTGGTCTATAGACACCAAATATCAAAACACAAAGCAGGGCTGTGAATTAAATAAGTAAATAGCAATACTGTTGTGTGCCTGCATACTCAACTAGGCAAGATTCTCAAGTTCTCGACCAGGTTAATATCTAAATATTAATGTGTTTTTTTAGTAAAATGTTCCCACAGTGACTGGGGAGATCAACACTGTTTTTGATAGATGTTTTGCAAAAATCATCTATAAAACAGAACAAAACCCAATTTTTTATCTATTTTCTTAATTTCATAAGCAAAGATGTCAATTTGTTCTGCCTATTAATCCTATTCCATCGTCTTCTCTGTGTATGTGTACAGTATCTGCATGTCAGTTTGTGTGTAAAGGGGGCCAGGCGTCATAAACTAGGTCCAATGGTCTCATGAGGATTGGAGCTGAGCTGTGCCACTTTTGTAATTGAGCAATTTGAAATTAATTTAGCAGATGGAGACAAGTCTGATAATTATTTTTGATGAACCCCTTTGATTGCCAACAGATATTTGAGACCTAAATGCTAATACATAAAAGGTAGATTTATGCAGAATGTGTAAAAAAACAACAAGAAGCAGCATTTACATCTAATATCTCTCACTGATTTCTACTGTATCCTACAAGGTTTTTCAACAACTGATTGTTTAGGTTTTTGATTATCCTAATCTATATATATATTTACTTAATCATTTGGACTAAAAATACAATTTGTTTTCCCCAAAATGCTTCTTTTTTTATTAGTTTATAGTACATAAAACATTTATATAAGAAAAGCATTATATAAGACACCTTTTACTAACTTAAACTATCAAATATTCAGGCATTTCTCTTGAAACATAACAAATTATTTATAGGATTATCAGAGTAGCTAGTTATTAGTTATTTCACAGTACAGGTAGTTTATACTGCTCATCTATCTAAACACATGCGCCGCAGGGGACTGACTCTGAAGTAAGAGTATCCTTTGACACCAACACATTTTCGAAATATCAATGACCACGACCATATCACCTTACTTCTAATTAAATAAATTAATAAATACATAAAATTGGCCTGTTGTGCTATGAGCTAATCAAAACAGGCACCAGTGTCTTCTGTTGAAACAGCAATAAAATTAACTCCCTATTCCCTTTCACCGTTTCCTTTCGGTCTCCAGACGCAATGTCACAATTTCTACAATAAGTTTCTGCTTTGGTTCAGAACAGAGTGGTTTTTAAGTCATGCACATTTTCAGAAAGAGAAGTGCTCTGCTTTATCTGGACAACTGGTCAAGTTCCCTATGAGCACAGTCTGCTGCTCCGAGCAGCTCAGTCAATGAACTGTGTACTGTGTGCCAACTTCCGTACTGAAGGACATGCTAACAATGCAGACTTACTCTTCATTTGTGCTGGGTTGTCAATGGGTTTCAGATTCATTCTCTGTCCCCAGTGTCTACTTTCTCTGTCAGAAATATGTCAAAGTCAAACACCTTTTCCAACTCTTCATGTTATTATAATGCTCTACTTCAATCTGGCATACATGGATGTATAGTGAGCCTTCTCCAGATAACGTCCATGTCCTGTACACATCCTTTTTCAGGAAGGCATCACAAAGAGTGAATAAAGGATTATATTTTTTTAACTTGAGTAGTTAGTATAGCTGTTTAGCCTGGCAGCATAATTAAAAAAAACAGTCTGTCTAGGATTTATGAGGTTGAAGTGTTTAAGGAAGTTGGTAGGAAGCTGTCAGCATCTAAGAATAATCATGATGAGACAATTATCTGTGCAATGCGATTTACATATTTGCCAAGTAATGTACATATTTTCACTTTCATTGACAGATGTGTCAGTGTGCTGTCTATGTTAGCTGTATGCTAACGAGACACAAAAACAGCCTACTATTGTCATTCTTTTAAGTAAGTAACGAATGAACTGTAGCTGCTCCTTTTTCTCATCGCAAGGAAAAGCGACAACTAATTTGTGATTTTAGATTCAATTTACATGCGACCACTTATCACTTCTGCATATTAAATGAAGAAGAATGAGTGTATGATGTGCTTTTCTTTAAAGGCTATTAAAAGATAAAGTTATATGATAAGCATATAGTAGCAGAAAGGATTAAGGCAAATAGACAGGACTGAACAGGCAAGGATAAACTGCTGCTTCCCCATACGTATGATCTGGGGACACAAACTTGCTGTGGTTAAATGAATTCAAGTACATCTCCTTTATTAGTTTACAAAGCCTTTATGGAGATTAGATGCACAAAGAGGATGGATTACAACACTGCCACGTTCTCTAAACTTGCTCATTTATTGTGTTTCCCTGTGGAAACAAAACAATTATTGGATTTGAACGATTATAAGTGAAATCTGGAGGCCACGATGATTTGTGAAAAAACACTCGATTGACATTTTGAACAATTGCAAATAAAAAAAAAACAAAACAAACATCTCTAAACTTGACAGGAGTTTTGTGCTCAAATCCCACAAGATATTTAGCAATTAGCGACTTTGAAATAACCACAATATACTAACAGCTTCTGGCTTAATGGAGCCATATAGAGCACACATACAACTTCCTTTGGTTAACTTAACAAGTAGTGGGAGCGGTGACATCAATGTGTAATCACACAAAACGCACAAAAGAACAAACACAATTTCACTGAGAACTCATATGTGTTTGCATAAGCTACAATGTTCAAGTCTCAGTCTCGTGGTTAATTTAGTGAAAACCGTGTAAGACGTGCGTTTCTTTCTTCACAAGGGTCAGTAAGGTCTACTGTCCTGGTTTAGCCTTGACCACTTCCATATCATATTTCCTGTTTATACTCCAGTTAGCATCTCTCTGTGCACCATTACATCATTCCTACAAAACACCTCAGGGCAACGCCACACGGCAGACAAACATCTACACCTCTGTCAAAAACCTATACTTATAAATGCTGGAGTACTATCTAGTCCCTGGAAATCACCCTTAAAATGCGATGGCTATGAAGTGTTCTGCATCACACAATAATTATAGTGACTAATAAGGTAATAAATGAGGATATAGGTTCGTACTTTAGCTATAGTAACATTCTCAGTGTTGCACATTATCACTTTTCAGCTGTTTATGTGTTTGCATAACGAACAAACTGTTGGGTATTAACAGGGATTAAGGAGCAACAACAACACAGTTATTTGTCCATACTTAGCAAAGGAGGTGGCAGTCACCTCCTTCAAGCCCTTATAAAGGGGGATTCATTTCATTGTTTTGTGCTATCAGGAGACCAAAGGGTCCAGCCTGCTTTACACCTTCTCCTTTATGCATTTTCTTGGGGACTGAGTGAAGGGAGCAGCGGATCAGGATAAGAGGTTTCTGGCACCACTCTCCACAACCACAGTCATCACATCTAATGGCTTTTCGTTGAAAATCTAATTAAAAATGAGATGGTGAGTAGATGACTTGTTTTCCTCAAATTTCTCCAGTATGACTAATACTTCTCGGCAAGACAAACCCCATTTCAGAACCCCACATAGGTACCGATATTATTACTAGGTCTTAAATATGATGGTACCCTAAAAAGCATGGTTAGGTCTCACATTGCTGCCTTCAAAATAAGTAGAGTACAAGAGAAATCAGATAAGCCCTGGGGGTGTTAGTTTGAGAATGATCCAAACATATGAATGCTGCATTTAATGACTGATGACAGAGCTCTCTACAAACTATAGGACACCATGCTCTCAACCTGGCTCTATAGACCAACACCTGTGACATAATCATTACCAGGGTTTAGGTGTTGAGCTGCAACAGTGTCCTGATTACTTCCAATAAAACGCTGGACTTTGGCCCAGCCAATATTTGGACGGGGCCCTGCAGGCCCGGCTGCACAGGCTGCCGTCGGGCGCTCAGTGAAAGCGTGTGGAGAGGTGAGGTTACTCGGAAGCATTTGTTTCCTGGACGCTGACCGGTCACAGTTATTCAAATCGAGTGGTTTTTGCACTGGGAGCCACACGCAGGCCTCCTCCCTCTGTGCACACATGGAAATCTGTGCAGCCGACTCATCAGAGCCCCTTTAAACTTCACCCAGGTGGGAACATCCCCACCTTTATCCACCCTCCTCCTCCTCCTCCCCGCTCTTTGCCCAACAAAAGGTACTCATGTTGAGAGGTATTTGGGCTTTCCACCCCCCCCCCCCACTCCTCTCCCTGTCCGTGTGTCTCCCAGACGAGCTTACCGAGAAGCAACAGTTTCAGTTCCCGGCGTGCGTCCCTCTTGTCCCGGCGCAGCTGCCTTTCGATCTCGTCGTTGATCCTCCGGGCTTCCTTCGCCTCCTCGCTGAGGCAACACGCCATTATGGATTCCAGGGTCATTCTCTCTCCCACTTTTTTGCCCCCCCTCCACTCCTAAAGGCGCACTTTTCCGCTTTTCTCCCTCCTCTTACTGAATCATCCAGATTTCAGATTCGTCAGAGCAGAAACACACACACACACACACACACACACACACACACACACACACACGGGCCTGCGGGCGGTGGATCGACGCGTGGACGCCCTCACAATGAGCCGGAGCAGCGCACAGATTGCGCCGGAGAGGAAAATGGGATATTTGAGAAATGACTGACCCCCTCTCTCCCTCCCTCCCTCCCCCTGTTTCGGTTCGCTCTCTGGGCCTCCGGACAGCTTCGAAACACCGCTCTGACTTGAATATGTGTGCAATCTTAATGGTAATCTGCTTTTCCTGCTCAGTGTGATCAACAGATCCCTCTAAGACACATCCTCCGTACGGCGCTGCGTGATCTCGTTAAGCGTTGCCATCCGTGCCCCGGCCACCCTCTCTCTCTCTCTCCCTCTCTCTCCCTCTTCAAAGTCGTCAATGTTGTTATTTTTTCAAATAGGCAAAACCTCCCGGTGTTCAAGTTATGGTCCGTGGGTGAGGGGAACCGGAGAAACACGTGAATAAAGCTGTCCGCTTCTTTTCCAATGGCTCCACTCCCGGGCGTGGTAAGGCAGAATATGGCGGACTTTCACTCCAATCCGCTAGGCTTGGATACAGTACAATTATCTCTCTGTTTGTCTACTCATAAAAAAAAAAAAAAAAAAGCCAAGAAAGCCACACATAACACAGCATTTCAGCCGGAGCTCTCGACACGGAGGCGAAAATATGTCCCGGTCTGTCCTAAAAAGCGTCCGCGTCCATGGCTCAGGAGCTGAGGAGGGGAGAAGAAAGGAAGAGACGCCGTGTTGTTGTTGCTGCTGCTGCTGCTGCTGCTGCTGCTGCTTTCCCTCAGCCGATCTTCTCCTTTTCCTCAATCAATCCTCTTCATGTATTTTTATTACAGAGGCCATCCACTCCTCCGCTGGCAGGGTGGGGGGGTGACGTCGGCCTCCCATCGACTAGGGGGGAGTGTCACGTCAAACAAACGCCACACGAGCAGCCCGTGTCACAGGCCAACCTGTGGAATAGGAAACGAGTATGAATGGACGAGCTGCACTCACATCTCTGTGGGCTGAGACGCGACAGAGGCCAACTTCTGTTTTCGTGCCGACTTTGTGGGAGAAAGTGCTTAAGAGGAATCACCACAGTACGGGATGTGTGTTGTTTCTTTTTTGTTTTTTTGTTTTTTTTAATCACAAAATGTGCCTCTTCTTTTTTTTTTTTTTTATACTTGATGAAGTCAAGCAAGTGTATGGTGAATGTGCAGTGGACACAATGACATGTGCAACCACTGTGCAATCACATATTGCTCTGCTGTGAAGGTCATTATGTTCTATTTTGGTGGAGACTGAGAGTTCATCTCCATGGAGGGTTATGAAGATTGATGTGTCCTGATCTCTTAAGGTTTGTAAGGTGGATTGAGTTTTATTGTGTTAAACTTACCAAGTGTTAGTCTCAACAAAAAGTTTTCACTTCCTCATAATTTTCGATCATGTGATTGTATAAATTGTTGTGGCATGTTGTTTACCTTTTAACTACATTTTCCATTTCTGGGTATTTTAGTGCTTGAATGATGACAACTACTGCAGGTCATGCTGGCACAGTCTCATGGAGCAGGAAGTGGACACAATAACATGTAAATATTCCCTTTGTCAAGGTCATATGTTTTATAATTGAGATGTGTGCAGATTGTGGTGTATACAGATAAGAATCTGTGTCCCAACAAAATCATTTTATGCATTTAAGAAATGTACAATTTATTGCAGGCCAGTTGAATAGCATCATAGCGTTCAGGTGTCCTTTAATTTATACAGTACAATTTATATTTCACACTGGTCCAAGAATAGCTCAACACACTTACAGATGAAATCATAAGTGGATGGATGGGTAGATGGATGTTAGGGAACATATTACATGTTCACTGTTGTTCCATTATGATCATCCCTGTTCTTGCCTGTGCCATTAGTGTTATCAGTGTATTTAGCTTTGTACTGCTGCCTCTTCCACATCCAAACATCATTATACCCTTCTTAATGAAAGTATAGTCAAGCATATTATTCGTCAACACAATGTTGTGTGAGCTGTTTTAGGCATGTAAACAGGTGTGGAGCCTGCAGTGGGTTACACAGACCTGAACCAATCACTGCAAGCTGGCCAGGCCCTGATGCAGCAAAGCAGGCCCAAATCATAATGTTACCTCCACCATACTTTCAGGTTGGGATGATGTTTTCATGATGATATGCAGTGCCTTTTTTACGTGTTCTTTCCAAATAGTTCAATCCTAATTATGTCAGTTCACAATTTTGCCAGTACGGCCTTGCTGTAGACACCCTGCTTGTTCAATGTTTTATCTACTGTAGACTTATGAACACAGGTGTTAGCCAGTTCCAACAGTGCCTTCCAATCTTTGGCTGTCACTCTTGGTTGTTTCTTTACCTCACTGATGTGAGTGTTTGTTGTGCTTTTGGGGTCATTTTGAGTGGCCGCCCACTTCTTGGTAGAGTAGCCACAGTCCCAAAGTGTCTCCATTTGTAGATTGTTTGTCTAACTGTAGACTGGTGAATTTCTGTAGTCTTTGAAATCACTTTGAAACCCTTTTCAGCTTTCTGTAAATCATTGATTCTTGATCGTAGATCCTCTGAAAGCTTTTTGACAAGGTATGGCTCACATAAGCTTGACTTATGAAGATCAGATCACAGTTCTCTCTCCTTGGCTGCACACCACTGGAAATGAAAACAGTATTAGTCAAATGAACTGTCAAGAATATCATTGTCATGTCATGTCATTATATCAGGGAATTTCAAATGTATGTTACTTTAGTATATAGGTCACATGTTACTACAGTATTTTTGTAACCTGAAATCTACGGTACACATACTGACATATATTTCCCCATGTGGATTAATAAAGTATATCATTATTATTATTAATCCATTCTACACAAGCTTGTACATTAGCTTCACAACTAAATTGGTTAAACATGAAAACAACCAGGTGGATTTAATGTACAGTATATTTACAATGAACCTTACCTTTGGTTACAGTAAAATTACAATAATTTGAGAGTTTATTTTAATTTCTGTAGTCATATTCACTTTACCAATTTGCTGCACAGAAAAAGTTAAAATCGAGGTCATCTCACATAGGTATTGAACTGTGTTGATTGTAACCTAACTAAATGGCCCATTTAGACAATTTAAATGAGGACGGCCCAGTGATTCAGTGCTTAATTGCATGTGTAATGCATTTGTTTAAGTCATCTCATGAAGTTCAAACTGGTTTATCTTTTCCGACCATATTTACTAAGCAGTCAAAATCTGAGCTAGAGTGAAGCATGAAATGGAAAGATAAACTGTTAAACGGTTGAAGAAGAATTAATGTTAGCTCTCCATGGACCTGTCTGACTTGTCCTAGATTTGCAGCTTGGGGAGCCATTCAACCCCTGCATGTAATGAAGGTCAACCAACCAGCTCTCTAGATGGAAAAACAGCCACAGGTCAGTAACATTTTAACCTGTCATGTGTTGTTCAGCATAATCTTGTTTAAAGTAAGAAATCACCTTTAAATGTTCTGTGCCTTAGGCTAATAACTATGTCGCTACAGTTTAATTTTCACCAACTAAACACATGCATATTTGAAACAATATGATATCTTGCTGGTTGGTTGGAAAGATATATGGTGTCCCAGTGATATACACATATCTATGTTTATATCAATGCATCTACTCATCCGTAAATATAGTTTTTCACCATTTGCCTAACTTGTTTTTTTGTGGTTTTTTTTTGGTGTTTTATATCTGTTTTTCATGTCTAATTCTAAACATTTAACCAGAATTTAGTTAGTAAACATCTACTGGCCTAAAAGATGATGTAGTGATAAGGTGATTTAATTATTTTTATGGGTCTGGATTTAATAGTTTTTGATCAGGCTGCAGAAAATGCTGAGGGGAAGAGAGAATTTGTATTCTAGCAGGTTACAGTCATGGGTGCACATGTGCAAAATGAATAATTGCACAAATAAAGTTTGAATATGAAAAAAAAAAAGATTTGAATTTGCAACACGAATATATGGAAACTATGCATATGTACTGAATTTAAGTGAACTGCAGATGGAGGGAAAAACACTGTGAATGAATCCTAAACGGTAAATAAGACCTTTATTTTGTAGCACACATTTTTTCCGAGGACTTCCGCCTCCGTGTCACGTGACCCCGTCCTTGCCTGGTTACGAGAAAGCGTCGCTCCGTGGTCGCTACGGACAGAGAGCTGGCTCTGCTGGAGTTAAAAGACGTATTTTGTGGACAGTTAGGACAGCATACTGTTATGGCAGTCTGCAGAAAACGTTTATCAGTCGTCCGGACAACGACTCTGTCAAGTTTTAACATTTGTCCATGTCCGTTTTAGTGCTACCAGTGTATTGATCTAGCTAACTTGGCATGACAGACAGAGATTGTTTAGCATCCTAGCGAGTTAGCCGGCCAGCCACAGCCTCATACAACGTCCACGCCTGCCAGTGACAGGTAAGAAACATCGCTCCACGTCTCTACAGGAGTGCAGGTCAACAACCATTTTCACCTTTACAATCTACGGTCAAAATGCCCGGGTGCTGTTACACAATGATTGCTAGCGCAGTTCATAGCAGGTGTTTTCGAGTGACTAATTCCCTGTGACAGTAATGATGCGGCTCTAATAGGATTTGAGCCCTCTCTCCTTCCTGTCGCTGGTCTGAGGAGTACGCCGGGATAGCGAAGGAGAAGCTTTGCTGTGCTGTTGTGCGGGAATGTGGTGTTTGCGTGGGGACATGTGGTTTAATCTCACTTTGTACTAGTTTGTCCGGTGCAACATTTCTTTTAGTAACTAACTACTTAAACTGGATCTGTGATACACGCTATGTATGTGAGCCTTAAACAGTATTACGTAGAATTCAATTGCTTGGAAATGAAGGCATATCACACAATTATAAGGCCTGATATTTCAATTTGTAGTATTTATAATTTAATTTGGTCTTTATGAACAATGATACATTCATGGTACTGCTGTTTCTTGTAGTTTATTTGTGCTACAGTTTCACATGCTACACTATTGAACTTAACTGAATTTGTAGGGTTGCAATCAGGTATGAGCCTTTGTCCCTCATCATCACATGTTGCTGCTGTCTTACTCTGATGCTGTTTGTCTCTGTTTGCCTCCACATCAGTGTGGCTGCATGCTCCTAGGCAGACATGGGCAAACTACAGAGCAAGTTTCGCAAGAGGTCCGAACTCTACAGGTGAAACATGTGCCACTAAAGCAGTTTCTGTGTTCTTGTTTGCACTACTTTCTAATTATAACTAGGATTTCAGCATTAAGGCTTTTCAAGAAATACATCTTGTAAAACAAACAGTGAAGTATTATGTCTTAAATTTTAAAATTAGCATATAAAGGCCTATGTAGTACCTACAAAACATCATTTAGATATCCGGCATGATATTAAATAACAAATAGGTCTGTGTTTTAGTTGTGTACTATTTCTTGCTATTGCTGTTTTCTGTGCACTTGTGCAGAGCATCTCAGGGGGAGAAGGCAGATACCACTTTTGACAGTCAAGTGGTGCAGTTTGAACCTTCTCATCAGGGATCTATCAACACTGTCACAAATCTCAGCCCAGACTTGTGTGTTTCTGGTGGCAGTGACCAGGTAAAATAGACCTTTGTTAAAAACACATTATTTAAACAACAATATATTTTTAATCACAGCATTTATTATTAATTAACATTTTTTAAATCTAACCTTAAGAAAGATGCCAGTAACAAATTAAACTATCCAGTAGTGTTAAAATCTTTTTAATCTTAGCAAACGGCCTAATCCAAGGAAAATACTGTGCAGTTTACAATTTAGTTTACTTTAAGAAACTATCGTGGGCCTGTTAGACAAGAAAACCCCAATTAATTGAATTAAGGATACTTTGATATGCAAACATGTAATGATTAGTGTGCAGATGTGTTTGGGTGTATGTTTATGTACTGTATGTGTGTCTTTACACTAAGGCTGTGGTGGTGTATGACTGGAAACAAGGCCGGATGTGTCAGTCCTTCCAGGGTCACAACCGAGAGGTTACCAAGGTAACATCAATATTGTATGTGCACTGATAAAGGTGTTACGCTGTACAGTACATTTCACATGTACATATCCTCTAGCCATCCTAGCCTCCTCTTAATTCTGCCTCTGTCTATCTGCCAGGTGCTGTGTTATCCAGGCAGCACGTGGATATTTAGCGCTTCGAGGGATAAGACTGTTTTGATGTGGGACTTAAACCAGGGAGATGAACCTATTCAGGAATTTTGTGGACATGAATTGGTGGTCAATGGAATAGCCATCAGCCCTGGTACACAAACACAGGCGTACACACACACACACACACACACACACAAAATATCATAAAAATCAGGTGTATTATTATGAACGTTGTTATTTTTATTATTTATGTATTTGTATCCAGACTGATATGTGTTACAGATTTTTCTTCACTGAATACATGAAACTGTTCTGATTGTGGTTTGTAGAGGGGAGGAAGCTCTGCACTGGTTCTCGTGACAACTGGATGTGCCTGTGGGATATAGAATCTGCAAAATGTGAACAGAGACACAATATCTCTAGAAACCTGGTGAGAATAATAGCATGTGCTTGTGCTTGGAATGTTATTGTGTTATGCTTTGAGAATTACAGTGGCAAGAAAAAGTATCTGTCATTTGTCATAAAATGTGATCTGATCTTCATCTAAGTCAAGATTATTAACAACATATGCCTTATGATCTTTCATGTCTTTATTGAGAACAACCATAAAACCTCATAGAGTCAGTGGAAAAAGACCTGCACATTGTTCAGTTGGGATTTTAGCTCATTCTTCCAGGCAGAACTGCTTTAGCTCTGTCATATTCTTTGGACATCTCATGTGTGTGACTCTTTTCAAGTAATTTTATAGCATTTCTATTGGTTTGAGGTCTGGGATCTGACTTGGCTACTCCAAAAGGTGGATTTTGTTGAAGCCATTCTGTTATGTGTTTTTAGTCATTGTCCTGTAGCATCACCCAACTTCTACAAAGTTTCAGCTGTACAGAATTCTCCATGCAGAATGATACACTTGGGAATTCATCATCCCCTCAATCACTGCAAGCAGGCCCAAATCATGATGTTTCCTCCCCCACCATACTTTACGAGTAAGATGTTTTCATGATGATATGCTGTGACCTTTTTATACCAGATGTAGTGCTGTGTGCTCTTTCCAAATAGTTCAATCCTAGTTTTGTCAGTTTGCCAATACTGCTGTGGAGCGTAAATGTGTTCTGGCAAACTTTAGGCGTGCAACCATGTTCTTTTTCTTTTTCAGCTTCCTTCATGGTGTCTTGCCAAAGACACCCTGCTTGTTTAATGTTTTACCTACTGTAGACTCATGAACACAGATGTTAGTCAATTCCAATGATGCCTTCACTGTTTCTTTACCTCACTGATGAGTGTTTGTTGTGCTCTTGGGGACTGGCTGCCCACTTCTTGGTTGTGTAGTGTGTCTCTATTTGTAGATTGCTTGTCTAACTGTAGACTGGTGAATTTCTAAAGTCTTTGACATCACTTTTTAACCCTTTCCAGCTTTTTGTATGAACAATTCTTGACTGAAGATCTTCTAAAAGCTCCTTTTGGTGAGGCATGGCTCATGTAAGTGTATTTTTATTGTGCGAAGCAGACTCAGAAAGTTTCAGTTACTTTTACCACTAGCACTGTGAGGTTTTTATGGTTGTTCTCAATAAAGACATGACTATCAGACTTTTTTTGTGTTATTACTTTAGGCAGATTATATTTGTTAATACTCTTGACTTAGATGAAGATCAGATCACATTTTATGACAAAATGCAGAAAACCATGAAATTCCAGAAGGTCCACCTACCTTTTCTTGCCACTGTATTTCAAGCACACTCACTTGCTTCAAGTGAAACCATATAAAAAATCGATAAGCCGTTCAATCTGACTTCTACTTCCTGAGTTCATGCCCTGCAGGGTTTAAACATTTCCACTTTCCTTTCTTCTCTGTCCAGGTGACTCATGTGTGTTGGGTGCCAGGCAGCTCCTCTATAGTCCAGACCTCTGAGGATAAGACTATAAGGTGCAAAAAGATTTTCTGCTACATATATATTAGGGTAGATGTGCATGTGTGCTATCTGCAGCATAGCGAGACAAGTGCACTTCAGCAGTTCGATTTAGCATATGTTAAATATGCTGATTTGTAGGCAATAAGGTAACATAATAGGTGAAATACACTGCCTGTCCAAAAAGAACGTCATCACCTGGATTTAAATAAATAAATAAGTAAATAATTCTCCCATTGGATAATTACAGCATGGATAATTATTTTTCAGCTGACAAGTTATTTAACCCTAACTGATGTAGTGAGTAGCTTCTCATTTCTTAAACAAACATGTCTGAATAAACATCCTGTGGTTGTGGAAAAGATTTTAATCTGTTTCAAAAGAGTTCAATTATTGGCATGAATCAAGCAAAGAAAACATCTAAGAAAAATGATGAAACTACTAAAACTGGGTTAAGAACTGTTCAATGGAAGAAGATCATGTGGTCTGATGAGTCCAGATTTACCCTGTTCCAGAGTGATGGGTGCATCAGGGTAAGAAGAGAGGGAGTGAAGTGATGCACCCATCATGTCAAGTGTCTAATGCACAAGTCTGTAGGGGCAGTGCTATGATCTGGGGTTGCTGCAAGTGGTCAGGTATAGGTTCAGCAATGTTATGTGACCAAAGAATGAGGTCAGCTGACTACCTGAATATACTGAATCACCAGGGTATTAATCAATGGATTTTTAATTCCCCGATGTCACGGGCATATTCCAAGATGACAATGTCAGGATTCATCAGGGTCAAATTGTGAAAAAGTGGTTTAGGGAGCATGACACATCATTTTGACACATGATTGTTCACCACAGAGTCCAGACCTTAACCCCACTGAGAATCTTTAGGATGTGCTGGAGAAGACTTTGTGCAGCAGCCCGACTCTCCCATCATCAATACAAGATCTTAAGAAAAATGAATGTATTAAATGTTGAGACATTGCAGAAGCTTATTGAAACGATGCTACTGTGAATGCGTGCCGTAATCAAAACTAAAGGTGGTCCAAAAATACTTTTTTTTGGAATGGCAGTATATGTAGAAGGTATGAAGGTATGAAGGTGGCCAATTCTGAGACCAATTTAGCTATGCTACCCATATAAGGGATGTTTCTTAACTGATAAAAAAAAAACTGAGTCAGAACTATGAGTCGTGTATTACAGCAACACAGACACTGACAGCTATAGTCAGTTTACTCTTACATTACAGATTGGTGTCATACTTATTAGCAGAGATGGAGTTTGTTCTGTCTTCTGTATTTCTTGTGTCTATGCACTCTGTGTCTAGAGCGGCACGTTGAACTGTTTGTGATGAGACAAAAGAATATTTTTAGAGTTTGGATGCTTTGTGTCTGTTAATGTGGTGATCATTATGGTAATGTTTTATGAGCACAGGTTGCATGTATTACTTGAACGATATTTAGATAATTCATTGTTATTTACAGTTAGGTTAGGAGTTTTTTGTTTGGTTTCTGATTGCAGCGATATCTTTTCTTGTTATTGTAGAAATGCCTTTAGCCTTACTGCAGAGTTTTACATTTTACACAAAATTCAAAAGTAGAAGACCTATACAACAAGTTATACCTTCCATAATCTGTTTGTTTGTTTGTTTGTTTGTTTGTTTGTACAGAGTGTGGGACAGTCGTACATGGCAGGTGACCAATACTTTTCCAGCAAAGCAATACATCCAGACCCACTGTGATGTCTCTCCAAATGGAAACTACTTGGTCTCCAGCAGCAACGGCTTTGGAGGGCAGGGCTGTGAAGCCACGGTGAGGCCAGTGCAGGAGTTCATGGCTTCTGGGTGACAGATATAGTTGAGTCTGTCAGTAGGTTACCTATTATCTTGGTTTGTGGTTTGTAAGTACTCTAATTGGATTTAACAAAAGGTTTTGTGGTGGGGTTGGTGTAGAATGATGCACTGATGAAGCACAATGGGTGATAGCTACTCAGTCAATACCAGTTCTTTTTCATTTTTTTTCAAATGAAAAAGTCATTAGACAATGTCTTGTGCAAATGATCTTGGAATGTTTCCCTCGTGGTATTAAGCATAAACTAGTTTTCAGTTTAATCTGTGTCTTCTGAATATGCAAGAGACAAGAAATATGGAGAAGTTAATCTGGTCCAAGATCATCTTTTGAATAAAAATAGCATTGGGCACAGAGCTTTCTTCAGATTCTGAACTTATGTAATGTAGAAAATGATGATGATGGTGAATTCTTCAATTTTTACACTGAGGAACATTATTCTGAAATTGACAATTTGTAGATACAACTTTCATAGATGGTGAATTTCTGCCTGTCTTCATCTTTGAGAGACTCTGACTCTAAGATGCTTTTTAAAACCCAATCATGTTATTGACTTGTTGCTAATTAACCTAAAAAATGAGATTAGCAAAATGTTCATCCAGCACTTCTGTGTTAGTACCACTTAATTTTTAGCCTTTTGTTGCATCTGTTCCAACTTTTTTGAGATGTGTTGCTGCCATAAATTTCAAAATTACCTAATTTATTTTATTAAAATGTTACATTATATCAGTTTAAACATTCAATGTGTGTTTCATGTTTTATTGTGAAGAAAATGTGAGATTTGCAAGTCATATTATTCAGTTTTTATGTAAACTTTACACATTTACAACATTATTGTGGTGCAGTCTTCTGTGTTCACTGTCTAATGTAGATATTTTTGAATCTTCTTACATTATCATTTGTTCTCAGTGGATTTGTGTCTGTGTTGTTAGCTGTGGGACCTGCGTCAGCCTGGCTGTAAGGTTGTAGAGTACAGAGGCCATCTCCAAACCACAGCCTGCTGTGTGTTTCTAGCTACGCCTCCTGGTGGCACAGCTCGGGTAGCAACATCGTCTCATGACAGCTCTGTCAAAATCTGGGACCAGAACACAGCAGGTAACAGCCCCATTCATAAAACATGTAGGCCTACTCACAGAAAGACAACACACACATACAGTAAAAGCACAGATACAGACACTTTTTGGGAGTTTGCTCTGTTTTCACAAACTCTCCTGCCCTCTTCTGTTCAGTTTGTTTAGGGACATTGTCTCTGGATGGTGCTGGTCCCCTAGTTTCTTTGGCTCCAAGTGACTCCACCAATTTTCTGTGTGCCAGCTTCAATTCCGGCCTCCACCATTTGCAGGTGGGCCCAGGATCAAACCAGGCTCAGGATTCTGGAGCAGGTTCGGGCGGAGCAGGTTCCCTGGACATTAGAGTTGTAGCACGTTTCTGACAACCCAGAAAAGCCTCTTGCCTGAGTTGTAACTCTGACCTGTGAACATCCAGTTACTTGATGAGCAGTATCACTGGATATATATATATATATATATATATATATATATCCAGTGATACTGCTCATATCTATAGATATTTTTTGCTTTATTAGACTGCCATACAGTGAGGAATGAAATAACACATCAGCAAGGAACGAACGGGGCGATGATGAACATATAGAGGATGTACCTTTTGTCCAACAGAGCCTTTTAGATGACCTGACTTATGACCAGTGTTAGAAACCTATGGTCTTTATGACAATGACAATAGTTTAATGTCATACTGTTATTTGTTTTGTTCTGGGTAGACTTTAGTAGGTACAGTCAGACTTGTCAGTCTCGTTTATCAAACTGTTTATGATGAATTGTTTTTAAAACCAAAGCAGCATACATTTATGCTGATAATAACCACTGATTGGTGTGTTCTGTAGCTTTAACCTGATGTTAGACCAAATGAATATCTAAGACACCGAACTGTATAAACATGCATTGTTTTCAGGTAGATGTGAATTGCTAGAGATTTTTGAAGATACAGTTTCTGATATTTTAACTGAAGCTGCTGACAGCTGATGTTATGTGCTGATATTCAGTATATTTCAAATTGAAAATTAATATGCAAAATGCCAGAATAATTCAACTTTTGATAAAATGTTGTTTGAATAAGTTCAATAAATAAAAAAGAGGTGCTGTGTGTGAGTTGTCAACATAGTACCAGGCAGACAGTTACTGAGGTTTTTATATATATATATATATATATATATATATATATATATATACTGTAGTTTACTCAAATACTCATGTTAATTTTGGCAGCCTGAAGTGACTGAATATGGCTGCACATTACTACATGGACTGATTATGGTCAGTATATTAATCTTATATATTATAAGTGTAAGATTAATACTGATCACATTTGTTTAGGTATATATTAATGCACTTAAATCTTAAAATAGATTCACTGGAACCTCATGAAACGGAAACAGTTCCAACTTCCCATGCACAGGGTTTTCCCAACTCTTATCTTTAATTCTCTGTACCAACAGTGTTCTTTCCTGCTGCATTGTTTAGAGCAGCACTTTCTCACATTGTGAGGAGAAGATAATATTAACAAGAGAGTGTACTTTGCCTAATTTATGTGTGCAGGAAGGGAGACAAGACTGGTGCCACAACCCCTTCATTTCCTTTTTACTGTGGAAGCAAAAATGTTTTTGCCACATTTCTGCCTACCTAGCGCAAGAAATTTGCCTGTAGAAAGTTACTGTTTACAAAATAAAATGTAGTGAAATTATTTCAGTTCTTAATAATCTAATATTAGTTTTAGTGGAATTCTCCTATCGTTGGTCTATATAGAGGTTATACCCATAGATGACAAATTCAGACTTTTTTCACATATACAGAACATGCACGTTTGCAAAGAAATCAAATCCGCATGAGTGGTAATTAATGAATCAGTTGAGATGATAAAAAAAGTCATTTTCAGTCATTAATTGTTTAATTTATTCAAACATGGACCTCATTTTCACTCAGACACAAAAAAAAAGAGAACCACTTATCCATCGACAGGTTTTCATAAAGACACACTCACACACAAAGTTGACATCAGCAGGCAGGCAACACTCTTGACAGTTGCCACATCACTGAAATACAGAAACATCCAGATAGAAAAGGTCTAAAAACAGTAATTGATGAAGTCAAAAACAATCTAGTAAAAATCGAACAGTTTCAAATAATGGCTTAGATCAACAAAAAAACACATTGTTGGCACAGCATTTTATAAAAGGCAGGCGACATGGAATAATAGGAACTAGTAGGATACAGTACATCAAATGAACATAATCATAAAAATTATCCAGAAGACATTTGCCAGAGAATACAATCTGGATGTAGCATTGAACACTCAGCTTAAAAAGATGCCAACAAAATAGATATGTTTCAACATCTCAGTGGTAGCAAGTGGTACATAAGTACGTCTACAGCTAGTGGCAACTTTAGGTATACAGTGTCTTTTAATATTTGAAAAGAAGGCCAATGCCTCCTCTTAGAGCCTTTGGAGTGTTTTCAAGCTGTTTTTTTTTTGTCTCAGAAACCAACAATTGTGTTGTACTAGGACAAATAAATAAAAAAGTGTGAGAGAACTTGTGCACAAACGGTCTCATCTCTGGTTCTTTTCCTAAAACACAGTCTCACAAACACCTCTCCAGATCAGGAATGGTTTGATTTTTTGAACCAGCTGAAGAATAGTGTCCAAGTTCCACTGGAAAACTGCATAAACCCATCCTTCAATAACATACATGATTCTAACTATTTACTTAACACCTACATAAAAATCACACATGCTGACATTAAACATAAAAGGCTCATTGGTTGTAGACTGTTAGAGTAACCACACTGTAAAAGATACCAGGATCTTTTAAACCAGCTTACAAATTTATCTACGAATTAATGAGAGGGAAAACATTTTTTAATGTTGTCCACATATCAGAGATTTTTAGATAGCCCTCCAACATGTGATAGCTTGGTATACCCAGTACAGTGATCAGTGCAAATGTTATAAAGGTACAGAAAAAACACTCATTATACAAATCTGTAATACTTTTTACTTTTGGATAAATAATCACGTCACATTTTGGATGGGTTTTCTACAGCAGTTATCAACATATATATGTATAAAATCATTGCATGCAAGAAAGCCCAGATTGTTATGGGGGCTGCCTGGGATGTTTTTACATCAGGGGACAAACTGGGACTGTTTCATAAGAAAAGGAAAATCTTTTAAAACTCAATAATTGATACATATTGACACAATCTATTCAAATCCCTATTTTTTTAATGCGAGCACTGAGGTTAATTCCAAGATAAAGATGAACTGCAAGTACTGCAGTATCAGAATATGCTGGGAAACAGGTAGAGTCCATGTGTTTGACCACTGATCTCTCACTTTTTCAGTGTCAAGAGCATACATTTTAGCTGTTCTTTTGACGAAGTGTCTCAGCCTTCTTATTTCTACCAACATTACTGACTTGTGTCTTCCTTAGCCCATCTTTGTCATGAAATTTAAAAAGCAACAACTTTTCCCCCTCAGTATTGGCACAGCATTAGGGTCATTTGTTTAAAAAGTTATTACAGTCCAAATTCTGTAAACTAATTTTTATGTTCAATATAAGGAGGAATATAAATAGGTGATAGATGAAGACATGCGATAAACAGAGGATCATGGCAGAAGAAACACTGGCAGTGGCCAGACTCTTTAGATAATACATGAGAAATATAAAAAGTAATCGCAGAAATTATTTTAAAAAATGGCTTCGGTGAAGCACACCAATCGTGTCTAAAGCACTGTTTTTAGGAGAGCGATATAATGTGCAGTGATGTTCGACCAGACTCGGAAATGTATCATTAAGTGACTGCTAAAAGACATTAGCACGTACTGACATGAATAAAGTTAGAACACATTCAAAGGTGAACATTAGAAATATTCTTTATCCAAAGCATTAAAATTGTAAGACCTTTAGTTTCTAGTTTAAATTATTTATACTTTTGTGGATAATTTCTACATGCTTTCACACATTATAATGTTAGATTGTTCAAATTTTATTTTTCATTTTAAAACTATAGAACCACTAGTTACAGTTCCAATAAACCCCTATAATCATTCCAAATCAAAATAGCGTAAGACATGTTGTAAGATACTGAGACAGATTTGAAAGTGACTCAAAGTCAACAACACATGATTGTAATAAACTTGATATCTCACTTCCAGTTTGTTATATTGGTGGTTAAATCCCTGAGATATTGCTGCCTGTCTGCTTTTTGTCCCAATCTGATGGTGACTTTTTACTACAGTGCTTTTCCGTTTCACAGGCCTGACACACACACACACACACACTCAAATAGGTTACCTAGGGGTCTCTCTCTCTTTCACACACACACCCCAACAAGAAAAAGAGGTCCTGATGTCAAACAATTGTCACTATGGAACTGTGATCTTGGAAGGAAATGGAATAAATAAACCTTAATATGGACTCCTATAAAACAACTTGTGATTTGTTACATACTAGAAATACAATGTTAGTATCTGTCCTCTGCATCACATGCCCTACCCTTTTCCTACACATTCAAACAAACAAACAAAAAAGGAAAATGTAGGGGAACGCGTGTAAGAATCATGACAGCCAAGTTATTCACAACGACAAAAGAAACAAATAAAATATGCATATTCATTCAGCAAAAGCATCGTCAACGCCTTATCAAATGCCGCTAATTAAAACCACAACATGTGGACTTCCTCAAAACTAGCTGAGGTATAGAGCTGGACCATCATTTAGAAACATTTGACATCTCTCTGACAACTTCCTCACAGACATAGCAAAAACCTTTCAAACAAAAACTGTTGATCTGCGTAAGCTCCACGTTACTGTCCACATTTTGAGGATTTTTAGGTATCTTGTAAATAAAATTGTTAAAATACTGTTTTCAAATCTAGTTGTGTCCCCAACTGACAACAGGCTGGACTGCTGCAGATGTGCACAGAAAATCAATTCTGACACCAAATGCAGCCATTTCTACGACAACCCCTCCCTCCCCCTCATGCTTGCTACCATTTAAGTCTACTGCTCTCCGCTACGTTCTAAGCTGTCTATAACGCGGCTCAGCCTGATGTTAAGCAGCCTGATCTGGGTGTCCAGGTGCTCAATTTTCTCTTCTAGCGAACCTGCCCCACCTCCGCGACGCCAGTAGGCTCCCACAGGCCCTGTCATGAAGTACACAGCCATGATGAAGCACAGCGGCAGCACGGCGCGCTCAGGGTCACCCTCAAATTTCTGCAGGATGTAGAGGCATGACAGGGCAAAGAGGGTGACCCGAGCTAGCCAGAAGAAGCGGCCAAACACAGCATGCAGCAGGTAGAAGAAACCACCAAGGAACATGGAGAGGAACCAGTAGGCCAAAAGTACGGCAGCAACCAGGAGCAGTGCACGGGCTGGAGAGTTGGTGAGAGACGTGGGGCTGAAGTAGTGGGTAAGGTTTGAGGCTGCAGAGAGAAGAAAACAGGAAGTTAAGACCATGTTCATTCTCCAAAAACTGGTTGTGTGCTTCACTGTCGGCGTTAACACTGGAGGACTTACAGTCGATGCCCATCACATCCAGCAGATCTGACCAGATCTTCCAGATAGTGTCCAGAAAAGAGTCCACTCCATGGACAAACCTCTCCGTGGTCTTTGAAAAAAACTAGAGCATGAAATGAATCGAGAAAGAAGGAGAAGAGTGGTTAATCATTACTTTGCTGGGCTACAGAAGAATCACTGACACCTTTGCAATGGAAACGTGAACCAACACTGAAGCTTGTACTTGTACAAGACTGTAAGAGTTTGAGTCAACATCACTTCAATGAACAAATAATGCTGCAATCTGTTCCTGGAGCTGTGCAGCCAGCACAGGTGCCTCATGTGTGACCCAGTGTGTCTGGAGACATGCACAAAACAACACTAGATGTCAGATAGCAGGAAGTGCAAATGTGCTTTCTAAGGAAGAGGAGCTTTCCAGTAATCTAGAAGTTAAATGGTCTGAAAGTAAAGGCTGTTTGTGGTACACATCTGAGCACAGTGACTGCAAACTGGTCACACGTCGACACAAACTAATAATGTTCATATAAAGACAGGACATGCGTTACATGTTTGCGTTTACGCTGAGGCCACATCACCTCTAATCTCCAATTAATCGATTAAAACATGGGATAATGGCTAATATCTTTCAAAATGGCACCCGTGAAACCGCCGGTCAGGGCCCGGGCGCGCTTGTTTCCTGTTCGCCATGCTCACACCGCACACCCGCCTCTAGCAGGCTGCTAGCTGCTAGCTGCTAGCCAGCCGGAACAAAGCGAGCTGTTCTTTGGACCATCAAAGCCCCGCACTGACCTTGTACAACCCCCTGATGTTGTCCTCTCCGAAAACGCTGCTCAGGGTCTGGTAGATGCCGTTAGCTGCCCGTCGGAAGCTGTTCTGGTTGCTGGTGCGGCTCCTGCCCGCTTCGGCTGTGCACAGCAGAGACGCGGAAAGCACCAAGAAAACCGCAACACGCCTGATTCCCTTCATGGCACAAAAGGACCCAGAGGTGTCAAACAGAGGTTTGTGTGAAATAGTTCAGTTAAAGGCAGATTGAAGGAGACGGTTAGCTGCCTTCAGTGACACCTTGGTGGGGGGGGGATGATACACACTGGCTGTGATGGTGGCGATAACCCGTGTTGCCTTCAGGGGAGCCTCGTAAATTGTAGAATGTAGTTCATAGATAAGAATTGAAATATAAAAGATTGTGCAAGTACCTGCTGTGTTTCTTCACCCATAACGCTTTAGCTACTTTATACCGCACTGAAATAATGGCGAGGATGCCATAAAGACGCCTAACTGTGTTTGTTAATCCGGGTTACTTACAAAGGTGACAGCCTGTATTTGTACCCTTCAAGTAACGCGAATTATTATCATTGGAGTCGAAACGCTGTGAATGCAGGCGACCCAATATCTCCACTCTAAGATTCTGTATTGTAAATAGTATTTTACATGCAGCTTGTTCCGTACACACTTGGCTGTCCTCACATTTTCCGATGATCTCTAAAGGCACCACCTGTCTTCCTGTGACTTTGAGGCGGACCAGGCTGATGGGAGCTCTGCTGCCCTCCACTGGTCGGGCGGCCTCACTGTGCCAGCAGAGCTCCATCAGTCCCAAAACTCAAAGCATCAATCGTCTGCTTCACTAGGCTGCATGGATCTCTACTGGTTTACTGCAAATCAAAATAAGCACTTATTTTCATCACATTTTTATGTGTCTTCACCTTTAAGAATGCTAATGTTTTTAATGTTTAATATTTTTGCAACCAAACAGATAAATAGCCAGTGTTTGTATTTGTGTTATACTGTTTTTTTTTTTGGGGGGGGGGGGGGGGGGGGGTTAGTGTGATTTTTATTTAACTTTTTTTAAAGCAGCTTTGACAAAAAATAAAAAAAATAAAAAATCAGCTATATGTTTGTATCACTTTCTTCATGTTAAACTATGCATATGTCCTAAGAACAAGTCCGTGTTTTTGTTCAGAATTTGTTCTCATCTAATCCAGAACTGTTTGCATATGTACATAATAATAAAATGCACTGATGATACATTAATGGCATTTTTTCCAACATGAGTTTATGTGCGTTTTTATTTTTTTTCCCGTCAGTGTAGAAATACTGATACAGTCTAGCTGGTGAGAAAGGAGGATAATGCAACACCACTTTGAACATGGATGTCACGATTCCTCCTTGGTCCTGGCCCAGTTTGTTCTCTCCCTCTCTCTCTCCTCTGTGCTAATTACTGATTAGTCCCACCTGTTTTTACCCTCTGTTTTATAAGCTCCTTTCGGCCCCTGCCAGATTCTGCTATTTCAAGCTTTGAGAAACCACTCTCCAGCATTTGTTCCTGAATTGTCTACATTATTGACCTGGACCTGACCTGACCTGACCTTGACCTTACCCCTGGATTTGTAAGTCTGCTTATCTCTGACTCTGAATCTGCCTTTGGATTTTGGACTATGGGTTCTGATCGCCGTGTACACTGGCCTTGACCCTGATTTCAGAGTTCGGACTCTGTACACTTCTTGGACTCTGCTTTTGATGGCGACCTGTTTTTGTACCTGACCTCTGTTGTGTTTTTGTGTTTTTAACACCGTCTGTAGTCGCTTTGTTTTTTCGGTTTCTGTCGCCTCTTTATTTAGCATTCCCTGCTCCCTGAATCCAGTTGTTGTTGTTTCCGGGCTTAGGTCTGTGATCTGTACTTTACACCCAAGCCTCTTAAATAAACCTGTATTCAACCAATTCTAGTGTTGTCGGGTCCTTCTTGTAATCTGTTCTCACATTTAAATATTGTAAATGTGAGAACATCTGTTTTTACTATAGAAACTATCAATTATGCTACTGACAGCTGTTTAACCACAAGACCAGGATGATGCACTATTTTAGCACTAAAAAGATACTGTCAGTGATTGGCGGTTTCACCCACTAGATGGTAGGATTGGACTATGGTTGCACATTGACAACATTAACCAAACTATACATAGCATAATAGGTTAGATTATTGCATTACAGCCGGAAGTAAAAAATATATTGCAGAAGGATTTCACAATAAAAGCAAAATCGGTAATAAAGTTATTCGGGTGATACCCAGTTGGTGTAAATGTTGTCAAACACTCTGCAGGCCTGTGTTTTGGTAACTTACTTTACCTTTCGTCGTGTTTGTCGTGTTTGTCGTGTGTTTGACTCCTGTCGCTGTGTAACCACGGTGTGTGATGATGTATGCGGTATCCAGGCAACGACGCACGCCAAGTAACGTCGAGTACAGCCGGCAGACAGCACGGAGACAGGTGAAGGAATGTTTCAACCTTACGAAATAACAAAAGCAATAATATGAGGACCGTACCACCACTTTGGAAAGACTCTACAGCGGGTGTCTGTACTGTACAAGTTAAATTTAGTTGAGCTATTTTAAGCGGTGAAGGATAACAATGTATGGACGAGCTCCAAGAGTGACCTTCCTGACAACAGGCCCCACGTCGCCTACAGTTGGCCCCGGATCGTACGATGTCACCCGGAGCAATGATAAGATATCAGGTAGGAAACGGCTACAGCCAATACTGTGCAAACACTGTACACTGCTTGTTTAATATACAGAAATCCTCCAGTTTTATTTTTTAAGTTTAACAAGATGTTCGTAATTAAAAGTAAGCAGTAGCTAGTAGCTAGCTTTGGTTAAAATGCTAGCTAACGCTGGCTGAAAAAAAAAACATTAAAACTTAATGTTCACAATTAATCCAAAAATACAGGTGAAGGACCAACTTCACTAAGTTTTGAACAATTTAATACATTTCATTTGATCATATTTTAGATGTTTTCTATGAACAACCTTCTTTATTGCAGATGGCTATGCTCCATTCTTATCCTTGACCAGAAGACGATCATTAGAGTCCACTGAGCGTACACCGGGACCTGGACAGTACGACTCCTCACCTGTCAAGGTAATGTTGGTTAGAGACAAACCAAATACACTGCCCATCAAAAAAAAAAAAAGTTATTTAACTCTAACTGATGCAGTGAGATGCTTCTCATTTCTTAAACTACCATGTCTCAAGACACATTCTGCGGTCATAGAAAAGATGTTAATCTGGGTCAAATTATTGGCATGCATCAGGCAAAGAGAACATCTAAGGAGATTGTTTAACTGTCCAACACATTATTAAAAACTGGAAGGATAGTGGGGAGCCATTATCTTTGAGGAAGAAATGTGTTTTGGGGGGAAAAAAAATATTAAGTGACTGTGATTCACGTTTGGTGAAACCAAATCGTAGAAGAACAGTAGAACTCACTCAACTCAATAGTGAAAGTAAGAGCATTTTCACTCGATGTGAAGGAGAGTAAACAGCTGGGACTAAACAGCTGTGTAGCCTTAAGAGAACTGCTTGTCAGTGAAGATAATCGTGGAAAGAAAGGCTTCAATTTGCTAGGGAGCATAAAGATTGGACTCTGGAGCAATGGAAGAAGGTCATGGGGTCTGATCAGTCCAGCTTTCCGTTCCAGAGTCATGAGCGCATCAGAGCAAGAAGAGAGAAGCGGGTGAAGTGATGCGCCCATCATGCCTAGTGTCTACCGTACGAACCTGTGGGGGCAGTGCTATGAGCTGGGGTTGCAGCAGTTGTTCAGATCCAGGTTCAGCAACGTTATGTGCATAAAGAATGAGGTCAGCTGACTTCCTGAATATACTGAATGAACAGGTTATCTCATCAATGGATTTTTAATTCCCTGATGTCTTCACCATATTCCAAGATGACAATGCCAGGATTCATCATCAGGCTCAAATTGTGAAAGAGGTCAGGGAGCATGACACATCATTTTCACACAAGGATTGCCCACCACAGAGACTAGACTTTAACACCATTGAGAATCTTTGGATGTGATGGAGAAGACTTTGTGCAGCGGTCCGACTCTCCCAACATCAATACAAGATCTTGGCGAAAAATTAAGCAACTCTGGGCAGGAATACATGTTGTGACATTGCAGAAGCCTATCGAAACAACAATGCCACGGTGAATGCATGCCGTAATCAAAGCTAAAGGCGGTCCAACAAAATATTGCAGTGTGTGACTTTCTTTACTTGGACCAGCAGTGTGTGTGAGGACCTGTGCATTGGAGAGCCATAGACTAACTTTTGGATAGAGGGCCATGAAAGCAAAAGCATGTGAAGTGAGAATGTACAATATATGACAAGAAATGTACACAGTGCTTTTAAGACGAATGAAAGTGATGCTGCAAATTATTTTAGTTTCATACTTACTGTATACCACATAATATACCAACTGAGGAGATGCAGGTAATTTGACCAGATGCCACTGAAAAGAAGTATAATTGACTGTTTCCTATTATAACAGATGGAATAATTAATTCACCATTCAAAGAATGTAGGTGAAGGGAGAAATGATAAGATTTCATATTGTCTGTTTAGAAAATTCCTTTCTAGTGTTGAACAAATAATTGTTGATTGCAGTCATATTCTCTCTTTGCTTGTATTTCTTTTGAACCTTCATGTCTTCAGCTAAACATCCATGGTGGCTGCAGTCTTCAGAACAGCTCCAAGCGTTTTCAGGACATGATGTCAGAGGTTCCTGGTCCTGGTGCCTACAATGTGCTGCCTGCCTCAGGAAATGTGTTGAGGGCAGTGACGGCTGATGCAGGACAGACTGAGAAGTGTGGCAGGAAAATGGTAGGCACATGGACGAGGATACAAAGGAGTAGTTAATGAATTGTTAGTAATTACTATAGATTTGCTGTTTTTAGCTTATTGCATTGGTCATCTACATGAGATGGCATTATATAGATTTACATGAAGAGGATTCACATGGAAATGGTATCAAAAACACAGACACAGGGTTTACATGTGCAAGGTTTGAACTTAATACATGTTTTGGTTTACTATACCTTTTAAATTTTATATTAAACCACATAGCTCTCTGTGCTTAAGGGGTTTGATGCTCTTCATTCTGGTCCAGGGTTTGCTCTTTCAGCCCAGTGAGCCCTAAACACACACGCCAACATCCAAAAAGTTAAATAAGAAACTTGCATTTTAACATTACAATTAAAAACACAATAACACAAACCTCTTGTCAGAGTTATTTGCTTTTTCTGTGCCATTTATCAATAGCAGTGCCTCCTCCAAATGTGGTGATGTGCCAATGGTAGTACCTTGCCAGTATCTTAGCTCTTATGTTTGGCAATTATACCATCTGCTGACCGCTCAATAGCAGCCTATGGAAATTATACTTTGCTATTTTAAAACCTTTTGATGGCAATACTTTCTACTCGCACAGTTATGTCCCTTGTCTTGTAACAAAAACACCATCTGGTGTATTTTCTGTTAAATATGTTGTTTGGCATGTCACATTCAATAATGCATACTTTCAACGGTGACAGGTGAAACAAAGGAAGGATGATACAATATGACATTAGTTGTCCTTAATAAAGAAAGCAGTCACAAATTCTGACACATTTTGTAATATAAAGTCTCTAATATGATTTTAAAAAGCAGAGGAGCCATTATTAAAATGGGCTCAGTAATTATGACCATCACAGAGATAATGAGTGAAACACCAGGCAGAAGGACAGTCTTTTACGAATTTAACTTGACTTAATTAATGTCATTAATATCTTCTTAAATAGAGAAATGTAAAGATCAGTTTTCTTTATGCTGCTGATATTATTTGTTCAATGTTATAGGTGACATAAGACTTATTATCACAATGTCAATGACAAATAGTGGCCAAGTCAGGCTTCATTCTGTCCAAGAACACCTAGATTCTTATATTCTGACGATAACTGTGTGTTAACTTTATCTCACTGGAAGCCACACAAACCTTTGTTTCCTTTCAGTTTTTTTTTTTTTTGTCCAATAGGTTTTAGTAATCCATATTACGTCTATGCATAAAATAAAACTAATATAAGAACTTTGTGACATTGAAAAACCAACTTTGGCACAGTGAACACTCCTGTTTGCTGTAAAAGGGTAAAGTTTTAGGTCATTTAGGAGTTTTGAACAAAGCACTTAAAATGCAAGAAAACTACTTTATTGTTGTATTCACCTAATACCTTGCACGGTCTATGAACTTTTTAGAAAAGGTATTGAATTGCAGATAATACACTCCATCCAACAGCCTTTAGCTTCATCAGCAATGATACTGTATTTGTAAAACATATTAAGTCTTCTAGTGAATTCAAAGATTATATTAAGTAGTTCTATTCTTCTATGTTAAATTTATATCCACTTGTGAATTAATTTGGAACTCGGGGCTTTTATTTGATTTAGACCAAAACCAATGATTAGTCCATTTGTTATGTAGAAACCTCAGGTTTTCCCTGTAGAGATTATGTACAGTGTTCTCCCTCTATGCTACACTTATAGGTTAGTGGGGTAGCTTTCCTGCATTTTGACTGAGGTGGCATCATGGCTATTATCTGAACAGGTATTGTTTCTATTCCTACACTTCCAATTCTGTCTTTCCTTCTTTTTTGTGCCTTTTACTTTTTATCTTTTGTTTATTCAATTCTGCCTCTCTTCCCTCTTCTCTCTCTGTCTCTGTTCCTCCTTTATTTTCACAGTCTATTGGCCCTAGGCAGTGCTCTGTTACTTTGTAAGCCAGAGCATTCTCTCCATCGCAAACCCTGACTTTCTTCTGCTTTTTCTCTCTGTGCACCGGCTGCAGGCTAGAAGTCTCCGACTGGTTCATCAGTCAGATATCCCATCCATTCCTTCCCCGGGCCAGGCCTATGGCTACGAGGAGGACGCCCTGGGTGTGCTCCGCAAGCAGCAGCCCCCTCCTAGAGACTCAACCCTGGGGCCAGCCTACTACAACCCACCGCTGGTAAGGATGACAACACACGTACATGCACAGTCCTGTTGAAGTTTGAATGTACATCCATCAGACAATGTGAAGTGCTCATTTGTGCACGCATGTGTGCTTTCATTAGTCTGCGAGTGTGTGTCTGAGTGTACTTACTCTGCCTGCGAGGCGAGGTCCATTAGTGTTAGGCAGATCTAATGCACCACTGAACCCCACCCCGCCTCATTCAGTTGGCCCAAAACCCATTTCCATAGCTAATGAATGCAGCACCACTTTAAAAAAGCCACAGCGCACCAATGCTCATCCATTTTACATGCCAACAAAGAGAGCCATTAGTAATTATTCTTCAAGCTATATTACAATATTCACTTAAAATAATGCACACGCCTGCTGGTCTCGCTCTCAATTAAGTCATTTTTCATCTGTTAATGACCAGAGGAAGTCAACAGCGTCCTTGAGTCTTGGCCGAGGTTGTGTCAACACACCGGCACAGGCACAGTGGCATGCTGTGATTTAGGGCTATCAACAGTGCATCCATCCACAGCTCTTTCTTTCCGTCTCAGCTTCTATTGCTCTCCCTTTGAAAGTTCAGTCACTCTTTCTGTCCGTCTCCTTCCCTCTGTCTCTCCATCTGACATGCTAATTTCTTTAAACTCACACTTCACCCACCTCGTGCTGAGCCTGAGTTCAAAAGCACAGAGAAGCGGAATTAAGTCGTTGTCTGAGAACTTCAAAGTGGCAGGGGCAACCATGAATGATAAGACATCAGACAGAAATCATAACAGCGTGACTTGTTTTTGTCTTAATGCTATTGAGAAAACCTTTATGACCTCAAACTTATTGTTCATGTCTGTACTGGTTGTATTAACAAATAGTTTACAGCATGAAGAGATTCTTATAATTTAGTACACAGAATCAGAGACAAGCTAATAACTAACTGCTAAACTGGGCTAGTGTATAGTCATTGGCCATATTGGTATAGGCACATGTGATTAATGGAATGAAAAATGACAATGTGCATACATAATAAAAGCACTTGGACTTAATTAGAAATAGTATCACCATGACATATTTTGTTAGTTCAGACAGTAGTATTAGATTTTATCATAACACAGCTGGCCAGATGGTGAAGTGGAACAGATACTGTGTTAGCACAGAAGAAGAAGCCGCTGCTGGAGACTTGTTACAGACATTGGAAAGCTGAAAAGCAAACATTTTACCTACTGGACAGTCAGTTAACTAGAGACCTTGTTGTGGAGTCTGTATGAACAACAATGTCATTGTTCACACAGAAATCAAGTATTGGTCACTCTGCATAGATTCGATATTTTGTGTGAAGATGTCGGGATTAGAGATGTGTTAACCACACCTGTGTCGTGTACATACTTGTGGAAATCAAACCCCCAGTTTTACTCTGTAGAATCTTGCCCACACACTATCCAACAGACAAACTTTAATTCCTGATTGCTGTTTTTGTTGTCATTTTAATAATATACGTATATATAGCCTGTCATGTTGTGACATAGATGTTATCAAATCTGAATAGATATGTTAATACCCAGTAGCTGTGGTTTTGTTTTGCTTTTAAAAAGCTCTCCTTGACATTAATGGACAATTTGTGCCTCTGAACACAATGCCAGCTGTGGTATCATCACCATGCTTCTGTGTGTCTGGATTCAATGCAGAACAGTTAAGTCTTTCTTTTTAACTTTAAGTGAACAATCTTGTTTACCATCACCCCGACTTCAAAACTGGATTGAAAAATGACAGGGGTGACTACCTCAGATCTTGTCCTCTAGTCGCTGTTGACGTTGAGAAGTAGACAGACACCATATGGAGTTAGAAACATTTTGAGACTCCCTGCTAGGATTTTAGGTGCTTTGATTTTGTGTTTTCAAAATTGAGGGACAAGAAATAAAATGTATAGAAAAAATGGAACAACACTTTATTTTGGGTGTATTTACTGTATTTCTCTCCTTGGCCAAAAACTGACAGCAAATAGTTAAGCCTGGTCTGAAATAAATTCCAAACCTCCCACAGTTAAATCTCAAGTGACAGGTTTGCCAATTCATTCATGATACCCTGAAGCTGAAGTCTGACTTGTTGGCATTGTAAAAGAGCCCAGGCCTACCAGAGGTCTATGAAACATAAATACAATAATGTTATAAGCCTAATTAGTTTTTGGGAAGACACTCTAAGCCATCAAAGTAATAATTAAGCAATTTAGAAATCTATCTACATAGTAGGTGTAACACCCTAAGCTAATATACAGTATAATAATAGTAATGCCCCAAATAAAACATGCCCAACAAAATCATTTATCAAAAACAATCTTTTGTATGCATCTTGTTACTTCTCTTTTTGTTGCAGCCTCTGTGTGTGTGTGTGTGTGTGTGTGTGTGTGTGTGAAATGCACCATCTTCCATTGTCATCTATGACATAGCAACATTTAACAAAACAAAACAAAAACATGTCAGAGCACACTGTTACAGACTCCAGCTAGCTAAATCCAAAGTCTAGTCCAATATTTTATATTCAGCAGAAACAATGAAGGGCATCTTGATAGAAGAACAAAATGGGGTGCAATGCAGCACCAGCATCAAGTACACAGAGAGTAATGAATGAGGAAGACAGTGGTGAAGACATTAATTGATTTATTCATTTGTGCAAAACATCATCATCACATCATGTTTGTTTGAACATGTTAGCATGCTGATTTAAGCATTTAGCTCAGAGCACCACTGTGTATCAAGTATACAGTAGCTTCACAGAGTCATTAGGATGTCTGTAGTATCAATCTTGTTGATTAATGAATTACCTGATTAAAGGCCAGATTGTACAAGAATTCAAGATCCGGGTATTAGTAAGTGGTATTTATTTTCCAAATGTCTTTTTTTCAGCAATCTGCAATATATTTTTGAGAAGGTCCCCCACAGAGTATCTCCAATGTGTGCTTGGTGACAGCTGGCCAGCTCATTTCCCGACGTAGCCTGTCTTAGTTGTTAAGCAGCAGCTAGAGGCAGAGGAAGCAGCCTGTAAAACTCAGAGAGATAAGAAAGGACGGAGGGTCCCCCCTAGATCTCTGACATATGCTGGCATTTGGCTGAACTTCACATTTAATTCAGCCCCAACTTCATGAGCCATGACTGGAAGAGAAACCAGATAAGCCTGAATGAGTCAATTCTCTTTCCTACTTCTTTGTTCATCATTTATCATCTTATCTCATTCTCCACCCTCTCCTCCCATCTCCTCCCTCTCTGTCTTACTTTTTGGCCATTCCTTTGTTCACCTCCACTCTTTTGTTGTCTTTCTCTTCTTTTTATGATTTCCCTCTCTCCAGTCTGAGATGAGTTCTGCACAGAAGTATAAAGGGGTCCACTTTGGCAATAAGACAGGCAAAAGAAGTGAGCTGATGGTGGAGGGGGGACCAGGACCAGGACAATATTACCCTGAGATGTGAGTATTATGGAGGAGAATTAATTTTTAGGACCAGTGACATGTGAACATAATTGATAATGTCATGAAAATAACCATGATAGAGTGTAAAAAGCAGTAGTTTGACATACGGTAAATATATAGAAGCCATGCTTTAAGTGACTTTAGTAACTCAGCAAGTACATAACATCATCTATGATTTGGTAAAATTCTTATTTAATAGAATTTGATGGATAACCATTGATGCATGTAATTGCAATAATATGCTTTTGAATCTCAAATAAAGAGCCAAAGGTTTGGTAAGATTTGATGCTCTAGGACATAAAATCTCTGAGGTTCGCTGCTCTTGAACACTGACAAGATGTGTGCTGAACAGAAAAGCTCTTCCACCAAAGTGAAATATGTGTTTCATACTACAGGCACTGTGTTATGTTTGACATTTCTCCCATAGCATTTCTGTTGATGGACACAGAGGATGGGACTTAGTAAGCACTTCTGAAGTGGTGAAGATACATGCCATACTAACTGTTTATAGAGGAATTGACTGAGCACCAGAAGGGAACATACTGTACATGTAAACAGTCATGTTGAATTGACATACATGTATGTCTTCACTCCCCATATGGTTACTTCCAAAGCTGATGTTTTAGTATTCTTCTTCCCTTCACTTCTACTCTCTCCTGTCCTCTCCTCCCATCTGTCTTTGTTTTGTGCATCTCTTACTATTTGTTTTTCCTTTACATATCCCTCTTCTCTTCTCAATCATTATTTTGTATCACTCTGTTCTCCCTCCTTCCTTTCTCTTTTGCTTTGTATGTTTTATACAACACTGCTCTCTTACTCTTTTTTTAAATTTTATTCTGCTGTTTGTTTTTCTGTGTTTTCTGTTGTCAAAGACATTGTCACAATTGTCATTGTCTCTTTTTGCCACAGAGTTCCTGAAACACACTATGAGAATGTGAACCTTCAAAAGGAACAGAAAGGCAGAACTGAGCTTATTATCCCTCGCTACCATGAACTGGTGCCCAAGCAAGAGGAAAAGAAGGTGAATATGTGTTTGTGTTGGTGGGTGTCTGTGTACTGCTGCATGTTAGGTATGGATAATAACTGAGAGAGAAAAGCATAACAGGATTGTTATGCTCCTTTACAGTGAGCTTATGTAACTTAAACCTGCATTAATTGATTTTGGGCACTTGGGGGCAGCACAATTAGCTGTAAAGGCAACATTGACACTTTATCGGCTTGCACAATTGATAGGATAGCATTTGTTAGCATAGAGTTATGTTTCTGTCTACATGATTAATGTAAGTGAAATACTCATGTTCTTAGCTATGTTTTCGTTCTGTATTCAGTCTTTAGTGAAAATCTGACTCTATAGATGCTAAGTGCTCAATTGTGTTGTAGTGTAGGCATAAAAAACTGTAAAATAATAACTATAATACATAAGCCTAGGTAATTAGTTTTTTTTCCAAAGCCTATTCTTTCCATGAGCATCTTACTATAGCAAATCTACTAAGGTTTCAGCAAAAACAGCATATTTCTTTTGTTTGATTGATTTATCTTTGATTGATTTATTAATATTACTAGCAGACTGTGAACAGACTATAACTCATAACTGGGATAAGCCCTCAGAGTAAAAAATGACAGCTGACCTAAATAAGAAAGCTAAAGGAAAACAAACCAGACTAAAAAAACTCATACCATCAAGCAGCTCCCAATTGTGTTTCCTAATATAAGCAGAAAATTAATTTAACCTTCTAATTACAAGCTAAATGCAAAGCTAACCATTTGTGTAAACAAATTAGTTTCATTAACACACAATGACAAACAAATAAAACAATTATAATACAGCAGTGTACCTTCAGTGAACACATCATTTTCATTATTAACAAGCACAACATTCACTGCCATTCAGGCATAAACGTAGCTGGTTAGCTTACTGTGTATGCTTTGTGAGGCTGAAATTGTTTACATCAGGTGACATTGCTTTGAATTCAGTATAATCCAATGAATGTGACAGCTCATGCTCTAGTGACAGGAAAATTAAGTTGTTAAGTGCTGGTCCTTAAAGACTGGGGTTAATCGTGTTTTAATCCTGTTATAGTTTTATAGAAAACACCAGGGAGGTTTGAAACCCCTGATTTTAGTTTGTAGTTGTGTACATCTATCAGCTTTAATATTAACCTTTGGGAAACAGTAGATCGGAAGAATGATGCCTAGAGTACGGGTATGCAGTAGTTTCGTTAAAAAGTGCTTCAGAGCATGCGTTGGCGTGTGTGTTTTATTTCAAATACATGCAAAGCCGTCATGAATGCATTATGAATAAATAACAGATTGCTTCCACTACTTCTGCCCCACAGTTACTGAAACCTGTAACTTTCAGGTTTTGACACATACTGCTTCTATTTAGTATATTATATATGTTGATGATTAAAATTTGACTTCTCAACATGTTTTACTATCTTTAAGCCATGCTTAAAGAAGCAGGTAAACAGCTTGTTCACATTCTCAAGTTCTCTCTCTCTCTATGCCTTTGAGTAATTGTTTTTTCTGTTTGCCCATAGAGGGCAGTAGAACACAAGCTGTGCAATCACACCACACACTCCCCCCCCCCCACACACACTCACACACTCAAGCACACACTGATATGTTGGAGCCGGTTGAGTAGAGGGGAGTTACTCACCTGCATATGAACTTGAGTCTGCTGGCAGAGTAATGCTTTGTGATGCTTTATTTCTTCTGTCGGCCGGGTAGAGTGGGTGAGGCAGAGAAAAATGTGGGCCTGGATTTGTGGAGAGAGAAGTGAACGTATTCCTGCTGTCAAGGACTTGTACCTATGCCTTTCTCTCGTCTCCTCCTCCCCCTCCTTGAACATTTTGCTCTGCTGTCTCTTCTCTATTCTATCATACACCTATCAGCCACTACTGACATGTCAAGTGAATACCATTGATTATCTTGTTACAGTGGCACTCAACAACTTTGACAAGGGCCAAATTGTGATGGCTAGACCGCTGGTCAGAGCATCTCCAAAACAGCAGGTCTTTGGTGTTTCTGATATGTAGTGGTCAATGGTACCTACTAAATGTGTTTCAAGGAAGGACAACCTGTGAACTGGCGACAGGGTCATGGACGCTCAAGGCTCATTGAGGCTTGTGAGGAGCAAATGGTAGCCAGCTCTGATCCCACTAAAGAGCTACTGTATTCTGAGTGTCTGATCTGAACTATGGAGCAATGTGGTCAATTGCTTTCTTTAACAAATATGAGGATAGGTGTGTGTGCATCATTTGCGTGGGGAATAGATGGTACCATGCTGCAGTAAGGGAGTCCATTCCATGGAGGCCTCATCTCACAACTTACAGGACTTGGTGCCAGATACCAGAGGACACCATCAGAGGTCTTGTGGCGTCCATCCCTATTCAGGTCAGAACTGCATTTGCGGTGGAGAGAGACCTACATTGTAAAAGGCATTGTTCCATTATTTCTGTGGCTGATCAGTGTACATGACATATTTTTGCACATGTTCCACCGCTATTTATAAAATGTGAAAAAAATCACAATTTCATTTAATTGTATAATCTCTATTATAATTTAGACTTTAACAACTTTGCCTTCTATGTGTGCTTCTGCACCATGTAAAATTTTGGCCCACCTACCGCGATGGTCGCTCATCCATCCTTCATCATTAGTATCTGACACTTTAGTCACATGTACTCCCAAACACCCATACACTGATCAAGTGGGTCATTACCCACAGTGGGGACATTCAGGACAAACACCTTTATTTCTCACAGATCAGTGGCCAGTCTGCCTCTAATGGTTTGGGTTGGATGGTATCCCATAGAGTGTCCTCAGTCTGTTTGTAGGATTTTACTTTTAAATAGGCATTGTGACATGGCAAGGCCAACAACTGAGCAAACCACTTAAACAAACCATTGATAAAAGCCCAAAAATTTAGTTATACTAATTAAGTGCCTAATATTACCCTGTAAATAAGACGTTCAGTCAGTTAATCTCCATCAATCAATAAATTACCATCTTCCATGTTAATAATATCATGGATGTTTGTGGTGCTTAATATTTTTAGAAATGTGGAAGCAGCACTTGCAGTTTCCATAGTAAACGGTTATCTGCCTTAAAATGGCAGATAAGAGACATATTGGCTGTACATTATGTTCAGCACATATAGATATAATAATCCCACTGAAATGGTAAAGACTTAAGTAAGGGTCAGTATGTTTTTGAGCTTTTATTAACTGTGTATAACATTTGTGTATATATATAATACACTGCCTTTCAAAAAAAAAAGTCACACACTCTAACCACCTTTAGCTTTGATTACAGCAAACATTCACCGTTGTTACGATAAGCTTCTGCAATGTCACAACATTTATTCCTGTACAGAGTTGCACTAATTCTTTTTACCAAGATCTTGTATTGATGATGGGAGACTCGGCTGCTCAAAGTGTGTCAAGATGTGCCATGCTCCCTGAACCACTCTGTCACAATTTGAGCCCAATGAATCCTGGTATTGTCATATATCAGCATTTTGCATTTATGTATGTGATGTATCAGGTTTTGAAGACAAACGTCTTTTCTGGCAAGAAGAACTGTATTCGATGTTTATGAATAAACTTTGAACTGTTCTAAGGCAGGGGAAAGACATTGTACTGAAATTCACTGATGCTCATCCTCAAGATTCAGGTATGACTGCTGACAATCCCCATGCTGCTTTACCACAGACCTAGTTAAACCACCTCTGGTCCAGCAATCTACAAAACCATCCTGGCTCTGCACTAGGGATTGTAGAAGTGTGTGTGTGTGTGTGTGTGTGTGTGTGAGAGAATGTGTGTTTCCTTACATCTCACTCTCAGGATCTAGTATGAGGTCAGATTGTTAGCTGGTTTGCAGGTTACAATAATTACTGCACTGAAATGATGCAGTAGTGTTGAATTGTCACATGACATCACCCTTATGACTATCAAAAGAGCACCTGTGCACATGTGTTTGGTTTTACTTCCAGTCTTTTTCAGTTTCTTTTTAACATGGATGAATTCATTGCAATGTAGAGAATGAAAATAGCTTTTTCGTACTACACTGTTTTATGCGCTCTCACACATTGCTCACTTATCTGGCATTGTTTCATTTTCAATTCTCTTTCATTTACTTGATCTTCATAATAGCCTGTACCTCCTCCTCTCATCTTTCCATTCCCTTTATGTGTTTCAAAACCAGAGAGAGAAAATCAAAGCAGCTCTCTGTGATTTTCTCCGCTTTCCTTTCAGTGTCTCTTTATTTATTTTTACCAAACATGCTACTACATCCCTATAATGTTACACTTGGTTTACTCTATTTCTCTCTCTCTTTGCTTCACATCAGAGAGTTCCTGGTCCAGGCCAGTACTACATCAGAAGTCAGTTTGACAAGCCTGTGAAATCCAGTGGCAGCTCACAGAAGTTCACTTGCCCCTTCCTCTCTCAGACTGAGGTACAGTGCAAACAAAATTAAGCCAAGTACTGTAGTGTAACTCTGTGGATTCATTTACAGATTAATTGTTCTCAAGCGCGTACAGCCGCCAGGTCTGTTTTAGATTTTTGTGGTTTTGTTTGTCTTGCTATTGCACTGATTTAGCATCTGTGTGCTTTAAGTTTTGTTGGTATAGGTCATATGTTGCACATACACACATATTATGAACCCCAGATCTGTTTATGTGGCCTAGCTCTTTGTCTAAACCTGCTTCAACAGATTCAGGACTTCAGGGCAGAGAAACAGGATGTAGACTTGTAACTTTAAGTAGCTACTGTACCTACGTAAGACAGCTGCAGTAGTTATCTGTCTCTTAGCAACTGCAGGTACTGTGTAGTTAATTTGAGTACAGAGACTGAATAAAGGTGTTCATGACACATCTGTCTTTTGTCTTTATCGTGCTTGTACGTTTGATCTCTCCATTTTGATCACTGAAGTCTTCATATAATCCCCATAACAATATTTTACTGGTTACAGGGTACTATAGCACTACAGTAACTGCCAAACCAGTGCACTGGGCATATCATGCTTAATGTAGACCGGTTACAGGTCAGCTGACTCTGCCGTTCAGTATAAAACTAATTCAACTTCTTTAGCTCATACATGACTCTATATAATGCCCTCTAAACAGAGACTATCAAACCATACTGAAAAGATTTCCCAAAACATGATCTACAGGAGACGACTATATTCAAATTACAATATCTCAAAGGAGACTGGATTTTAATATGGAATATTTAAGATTAAGTTACACGTCTAAAACGCTGAGCCGTGCTTTGCTTGTTTAATTGACGTGCTGGGACTGGAGGGTTTCTTCAGATGAGGGTGAAGAGGAGTTTATTAAAAGGCTCAGAGGAGTGGAGATGAAGGATGTGAATTTGTGTCTCAGGAATAGCTGAAGTCCTCTGTGGCACTGCCCCTTAGATTCACTCCTGTGAAACTCTCTGACTGATGTTTTAATTATCACTTTGACGCACACAATGTGATGGTGTATGCTCTCACACACACGCACAGACACACATTGAAAGTTCAGACACGTGTGCGAATTTCATCTTCAGACAGATATAGATATAAGACAGACAGGTTAACAAGTTTTGCTGGCATGCATGCAAATTAAGACACCCACATTTTTATATGTAACACGCACACACTTACACACATAGACACACAGGTTCCCCAAAATTACCTTAATAAGAAAATCCTGAAACGTAAAACATTTCTCCAAAATTCCTGATTCCTGAACAACTGATGCAAGATTCTTGAGTTTAGTTGATGTGTGTGTGTGTGTGTGTACATACAGTATGTGCATGTGTGTCATAGTATGCTCTGACCTAATTTCCCTGGCCACATGCTGTGTTAGTGCGTCGACCCTCTGATGTCGTCAGTGACACCCACTGAGGAACGTCTGTGAGTGTGTATGTGTCTGTATGCACATGTCACAAATCATCTCCATTGCAGAACTGAGAGCGACAGTTTTCTTAGATCTTTGTCTCCCTGTGAGTCCAGTTCCATCTGACACTGTTACCCTGCAGAGGGACGGAAGGGAAACGAGGGAAGGAGGGAGTGAATGAAGGAGGGAGGAGAAGATAAAAAGAACAGCTGGGATCTTCCAGTTTTTGCTTCTCCTCCTTTTCACCTCCCAATATCAATCTGGCACTTTGTGAAAACATGGCTTTTCCTTGATTCTTCATTGCTGCTCCACCCGCTCCCCTTTTTCCTGTTTGTTTTTCCTACCTTCTCTTTCCCCATATTTGCTCCCATATTTTGAATTTTTTTCCTGATATTTTAAGCTTACAAACCTCTCCTGTATTTTTTGACTATTGTATTTTATCTTCCCTCTACATTTGTTTCCACTTCTTTCTTCTTTCTCCTCACGTATGATTTTCTTTTCTGTATTCCCTTAATCTTTTCATTTTTTAATCCCATCTTCTCTCCAGGGGCTTCAAAACATTTTACATGAAACTGTACTTTCAAAATAATAGTACTTTATACTTTGGGAGCAACAGCACTGAATAAAATTAAATTGATGGGACTTTTTGTGATTTATTAACTGGTATTACCACATCATGGTTGTCTTCCGCATTGCGTCAAGTTGTAGTTTACCATCATGTCCGTATAGACTCATTACCCAGTCAAGTCATCCATGAAGCCAGGTGGACATGTAATGGATGTTTATTTGTATGTCATGAAATGCCTTTGTTTGTGTCATTTGATGAGAAATGGACAGATCTGAGGTCACAGTGACTTGACTGTGGAACATCAAAATCTCCCGTTCATCTTAGTTCATCTTAAAGTGGAAACTTGTACCACCTTTACGAAATGTCCTTAAGGTGTTCCTGTGATATTAAAAATAGGTCACACATGAGGTAATGGTGACCTTGACTTTTGACCTCCACCACAAGATAATCCTTGAGTTCAAGTGAATGTTTCTGACAATTTTGAAGAAATTTCCTCAAGTTATTCCTTGGTATTGCAAATCAGTTTATTCTTCAGTCCGAATGGACCTTTGTGCCAATTTTGAAGAAATTCTCTCTAAGCCGTGTCTTAGATATAAAGTTTACAAGAATGGGACAGACAGAAAACCTGAAAATCTAACGCCTCAAACCATGGCTATCACTCCATGGAGGAATACTAATTCATAAGCAGGTCGACTAAAACATGTATTCACAAAAGTAAAATACACTTTGCTCTCTGACCTCCTGAGAATGCAAAATAGTAATACACATTTTTAGACATTAAGAACATTATCATTTAAGTTCCATGATTTTTCTTTGGCTTTGGTGTTGAATACAGGAGGTAATGTGTCGACTGTAATGTGAAGTGTGATGATGTTGGGTGACAGTATTCAGCAAATTAGCTTTTCGTGATTGAGAGTAGTCCCAGTGTAACATGACATTTTATGATTCGTCAGCTGTCAAACATCAGACAAAACTGTTCACAGCTAATTCCAACAATGACAATCCTCACCTATCATACACATAAAGCATGAAACCAATGGCTTGAGTGTAGTGTTAGGGAAATATTATTATGTAATATATTGTATTATAAATAAGATTTTGCCAAAGGGATGCAACTGAAACAAAAGCTCTTTGTTGTAAATTTAACAAAATTTGTAGACCTACAGGGGTTTTCAGACTGAACACAAACCAATTTTTCACCCTGCTTTATTGGCACAAATGGGTCTTTTTGGGCATTGTATGGTTGTTGGACACAGTATGATGGTGGCAAGATACAAACATCTCCTATAAAACGTATTTTGTTTTCAATCTACACACAGCTTTGCAGGCAGTGGTGGGGTGGGTTTGCTTGGTGCCAGAAGAGCATGAGGGCACTTCTATTGCTTCTTCTTTTCCGTCACTCTGTGGACTCATTAATCCACATTAACAGACGTTAAGACGTTCTGTCACTGCAGTGCCCATAGAGGTACCTTGCTTTGAGATCATTTTGGCTGTGGGCAGGATTTTTCAAAAGTATTCCTTTGGCATTTATTATCACGAAATGTAACAGCAGGAAGCCAAAACAGCCTACAAAATAGATTCAGCATCCATGTGAAGTGCCAACAAAGCTCAGTCAGTCAATTTGAGAGGGAAAAAATACGCCCATGAATAAGACTTTACCAAAGCCAGTAGGGCAGATTTGGATTGCCAGATGGTCACAAACCCTAGCTCCCAACCGACTTTGAATGAATACAGTTTGTTTTGGCCTTGAAACAGCATGTCTCATAGTTCATGGTCCTCTCCTTTCTTCTCTTCAAGCACTCACTCCATTTCTAACCCAAGCATTTCCTCGCTCAGTCATTTTCCTCTCCTCCCTCCATTTCCTCCTGCAGCTAATACTCTTCTCTCGTTCTCTTCCACTCATTTCTCCTTTTTGCCTAAAAGCTCAATAATTCAACTGTGCATTACTAACACAATTTTCATTATCCCACCACTAATTTTCCATAGGCTGCATCTTGTTTAAATAGGAAGTGCAAATCAATGATTAGACTGTTTCTAATAAATGGGGTATTTTAAAGATAATTCTTATAGTTGTGGGGAAATGACTCAGAGTATGTGTGTGCGTGAACATGGCAAATGCTAATGTGATCATACTGATATTTCAAGAAATAAAGTTCTTTTTATTCCTCTTTTACATTTGCATTCAAGAACAACCGGAAGAATGACTCAGTAGTGAAAGACTAAACAGAAATTTAGCTTTACAGTGAAACACGGTTCACCTTCAGTGATTTTGACAGAAAAGGCAACTTCTCTACTTTAGTCCCTTGATTGCCTGTGGTGTTATAATAGGCAATCAGATAAACATGTTTATACCCAAGAAGTGAAGCTGCCCAGCAGTTGTAGTGCTGAATCAGCTCTGATATCAGCAAAACAGTCAAAGAACATTAAATACCTGATTGTGTGCGTCATTATCTTTGAGTTGAAGATGCTGTTTACCTTGTCTCATTTTCTCTCTCCTCAGTGCCACCACTTTGTTCTGTCTGTGTGCATTTTACAGATTTTAGCCTTTACTCTTTCTCTCACATTTGCTATTTTTTTACTTGGCAGTTAGGATTTATGATAAGGACTGAAACAGTATAGGCAAAAGTGACAGGCTGGCGGTATGGTATGGTGACTGAAGCACAGGTACAGCTGAGGCTTGAGAAGTAAAGCCGTGATTGATCAAAGATGAGCCGAGTCTGACAATGTCAGGCTGAATCTGAGATGTTCTAAAATGGTCACAAAGGATAAACATTTTGATTAGGGGTAAAACATGACCTCTTGCCAAGTTAAAATGACATTGTGGCTCAAGTTTTCATCCATCTAACAGTTCTGTTTTCTGCTGTGTAATGAGCAGTCCATGGTGCTGATGGCTTGTTGTCTCCATGTGGGCTGTTAGTATGTGTTTGGTTAAGTTCTGTCTCTGCTTGGTGTCTCTGACACTGAGGAGATACAGTGCCCTGTCATTTTTTTGTCCCTATAGAGAGAGCAAATATTAACAGCTGGATTTGTTTTTTGTATTCCAGATGGATACTCGGTGAAGAAAATAAATGGTCACTTTAAAACAGTGCTGATCTCACTTTGTATTAATAGGAAGTGTGATTAATCATTACATTGTACAGTTTCAGTACATCTAAAGGCATGGACTGTTTCTTCTCTCACTCTAATATTTATCTGTTTCATTCACTTTCATCTCCCTCCATTAGAGGTTTAGCTCTGTGAAAGAAGTGTCGCCCCCTGTTGGTCTTTATAATGAACCACGCTGTGCCCTGGAGCTGCTGAAGAGGACAACAGGAGTAAAGAAAAGTCCATTTGGCATCACTGCAGTGCGCTTCACTCCTAACCACAAAAACTGCTCCACACCAGGTCAGTATTTGTGTAGTTTAGCGCGAATTCCAATCTCTTCTGCGTGGAGGCTTTTCTGTGATATTCCTTTTATTATGTACACACCCCTCAAAAAGTACTGGAAAAGTGAGGCCGGTTCCTTTATTTTGCATTAGACTGAAAACATTTGAGTTTGACATCAAAATATGTATATGAGAAACAATGACAAAAGATCATCAGCTTTTACTTCCAGGTGTTTAGGTCTGGATCCGATATACAACTTAAAAAATACAACCTTTGTTTCAACCCACTCATTTTTCATGTTAGCAAAAGTATAGAATCAGATAGATTAAAGTGAGTAAGACTTAATATTCAGTTGCAAATCGTTTGCTTGCAATAACTGCATCAAGCCTGTGACTCACTGACATAAGTAAACTTGTGTATTCCTGTTTTGTAGTGCTTTTCACTGCAGCCTCTTTCAGTTATTGTTTTGGGTGGTTATTCCCTTCAGTCTCTTCTTCAGCAAGTAAAATTCATACTAGTCTGGAGACTGACTTAGCCAGTCTAAAACCTTCCACTTCTCGCCCCTGATGAAATCCTTTGTTGTTTTGACTGTATGTTTTGCGTCATTATCTTGCTGCATGATGAAGGATCTCCCATATGCAGATTCCTTCTTTCTCCAAACTTTAGCCTTTCCATCACTTTAGTAAATGTTCATAGTCATACCCCGTTAAACATCATTGGCACCTAATTATCACCTTACAGTGTCTGACAGCAGTATTTGATAGCATTTTAGTTGCAGTTTAGAAGTGTGAAACCCTCTTCTTTTTCATTTTAAACAGCTCATATTCTTGCACAGTGCTGATTTTAACTTGGCAATTCAATCCAACTAGTAATAATTAAGATAATAAGCACTACTTTGTGGTTTGTAATAACATTTTAAAATTAACTTAAGGGTGTGTGTGTGTGTGTGTGTTGCATTGTATGTCCAACCTTGTAGAGTTGTAGAGTAAGTTGTCAGTGTCCAGTTTTACATTTATTTTACAATAATTTGAATAATGAGATTTTGTCATTATTATCAGAATATGTAAAGACTAGTAAATAAAAAAAATATTTCTGACAAAAACACAACAGACTTTAGCACCACCTGTTTTAACATCCATCCATCCATCCATCCATCCACTATCCTAACCACTTTTCCTTTTAAGGGTCATGGGGGAGCTGAAGCCAGTCCCAGCTGTCATTAGGTGAGAGGTTTAGTACACTCTGGATAGGTCGCCAGTCTATGACAGGGCTAACATATCAAGACTGGGATTGTGGGAAGCAGGAGTACCCAGAGAAAACCCATGCAGACTGTTCTGTAAAAAATAGCAGCATTTCAGGGCATTCTTTAGAAAGATTAAATGTTAGTATGGTGCCTATTTAAATATGCAGAAGTGGCAGATGAAATGTATACAGATACAGTGGCATGGTTTTCTTCATTCATTTTCTATAAAATGTGATATGCTCTTCATCTAAGTTTTAAGTTAATACTGATATAATGTGCCTTTTGATCTTTCATGTCTTTTTTGAGAACAACCATAAAACCCTCATAGTACTAGTGGAAAACGTATGTAAACCCTTAGAATAATAACGCCCAAAAAGCTAATTGGAGTCAGGTGTTACCTGACAAAGACCACTGAAATGTTTTATGTTTGCTCCATACAGGAAGAATACACTTATTTGGGCCATGCCTCACCAAAAGGAGCCTTTAGAGCATCTACAATTAATAATTGTTACATAAAGCTGGAAAGCATTACAAAGTGATTTCAATATACAAATGGAGACACTATGGGACTGTGACTACTCTACCAAGAAGTGGACGGCCAGTCAAAATGACCCCAAGAGCTCAACAAACACATCAGTTAGGTAAAGAAACAACCCAGAGTGACAGCCAAAGATTTATAGGCATCATTGGAACTGGCTAACATCTGTGTTCATGAGTTTACAGTAGGTAAAACATTAAACAAGCAGCGTGTCTATGGCAGGAAACCATGAAGGAAGCTGCTGCTTATTAAAAAGAACATTGCTGCACGCATGATGTTTGTCTGTAGAATCTCGGTGATGCAACAGGTCAATAAACTAAAATACCGAAGCAAATCCACTACAGAATGGCTTTAGAAAAACAAAATCCGCTCTTTGGAATGGCAGTGTATTCTTCTTGTACGGAGTAAACGTTTTAGTGGTTTTTGTCAGTCAGTAGTAGTAAGTAGCTCTAGTCCACACCCTCAAAATAATTTTCTTCCAGGTATGCTAATACCTGACTCCAATGAGCTTTTAGGAGGTTATTATTACAAGGGTTTGCAAATCTTTTTACACTAGCTATTTATGGTTGTTCTCAATAAAGACATGAAACACATTATATTTATTAATACTCCTGACTTAGATGAAGATCAGGTCACATTTTATAATAAATGAATGCAGAAAACCACACATACTTTTTCTTGTCACTGTGTAATATCATTGTTGTGCCATATTTTGTCATCTATCATATCATTAGATGTTGTACATAAAGTGTGTTGCATTCTGTCGCTTCATTGATTTTTTTTTTTTAAATGTTTTTAATTAGAAAATTATATAATTTTGTGATGTTGACTTGTCTTTTCTTTCCTACTTTCCTTCCTTTCCTCACCGGTATGTTAGAAATGTGTTATGTCAAATGTTTTCTTTCTTTTCTTATGAATTTTTTCTAGAGTTGCAGTGTGATAGGCTACCAAGGTCACAACACAGTGCCTGGCCAAAAAAAATTTCATTACTTTGATCATTTTGATAAGCTTACACCATGTCACCACATTTATATATGTCCAGAGTTGCATTCATTTCTCACCAAGATCTCGTATTGTTGATTGGATCAGACTATTGCATAAAGTTTTCTGCATCACATCCCAAAGATTCTCATTGGGGCTAGAATCTGGATTTTTTTGTGGCCAATTCATGTGTTATGATTTCTGAGGCTCCCTGAACTACTTTTTCACAATTTGAGCGCTATGTATCCTGTCGTCTTGGAACATGCATGTTCTATCTGGGACGAAAGAAAATCATTTTATTAGAAAACTTGGTCATACAGTACATTCAGGTTGTCAACTGACTTCATTGTGTTGCCAAATGATAGGTATCAATCACTGCAGTAATTATCTGATGGAAGGCTCCTACCTATTCGTTATAATACAGGTGGTGAAATGTTTTGGCCATGCAGTCTCGGTCAGAGATTTATTTCTCTATATTTTGTAGCCCTTTGTACTCAAGCTGTTTTTAAAGGATTCAATAACACATGCAGACATGACACTGTTGCTGAGAAGACGAATAATAAAATAGCAGTAACACATTAGTGTCTCCATATGAAATTAAGTGTAGTGCAGGTGTAGTGCAGGCGTGATTTTCAGTCTAAGCCAACGCAACGTGAATGTTACTCACACTGCCAAAACTAGACACTAAGCCAAAGTTACACCTACACTACATGTGTCCAGTGTCATGTCTTCACAAAAATTCAGTGAGGATTAGACGGAACTAACAGATATTTCAAAATCAGGACTAGCGGTACCACAGTACGACAGTACCACTGGTACAGATTTTTTAGGATGTTTTCATACAATATTTTGTGTGTGTGTGTGTTCTTTGTCCAGGTCCAGGGTCCTATAATGTGTTTGAGCATGGTTTAGCCCAGGAGAGTTTTAAAAAGGCATTTTTTGAGAGAACCAGAAAAGGAGGCTTTGGCTCCACTGCTGATCGCAAATTGTTTCACAACAAGGAATCAATAGAGGCTCCAAGTCCAGGACAGTATCAGGTAGGAAGATCCATCAGTACACAGTCATACATTTAACACATAGGACTTTCTTTTGTGTTTTACTCAACTTGAAGGGCTACTGAATACAGTATGTATGTTATGATATTAATTATGCTCCACTGTTACTTGAGCCCTCTATAAAACTTCAGTTTTATATATGTATGAAAAGTTTCATTTTCATACAGGGCTGAAACAACAATGTAGTCGATTACATAGATTATGTAATTATGCTGATCTATGTGTAATAAATCGGTGTGTCACAATGTTTATATTCATCTCCAGTTATGGCAGCTCCCACTCCCCAGCTTGCTGAAAATTTGTATTTATCCAAAATAACCCGAGCAATATCATCAAAAGTGTGGGATTCTTCAAAAAGAGAACTAATAAAATGGTGCTTTGTAAAATTGAAATGGCCTAACGTTACCTCAACAGCACACCTGCTATTCACAAGTATTTCATAACAAACCCTCCTGGGGCTGTCTGACCTCAAAATAATGAGACAGCTGTGTAAGTATTTATTACAGTATGTTTTCTTTGATTATGGGTTTGCTATCAGTGCCTGCCTACCTAGCTGCATAAATCTCAACTTTTCTGATGAATGTAAGAGGAAATTCAACATTGAAATGGTTTCTTTATTCATACATTTCATGTTAAAAGAAGAGGTACATGCACTAGTTTAACTGACAAAAGTAAAAAAAAAAACCATTAGATTCAATCCAAAGAATTAAACATTTACTGATTAAAAATGACTAGATTAATATATAATAATTTTTTTAATATATATTTGTGTTCAGACAGAAAAGAAGACAGAGGAACACTACAAAAAGCAGCACACAGCAGTTTTCAAATCAACCACAGAACGTCTGCCATTATCACTGCTGGCAAAAGTAAGTCTCCTCTTTCACTCCTCCTGTCTCTTTGTCTCCTAGTTTTCCCACCAGCTTTCTTGGTCTTAGTCCTTCATATCCACACACCAGGATTCTGTTGTAAAGCTGTTCAAGCTTAATATAAGAGTCTAAGATGAAGTAAAACAGCAGTACATGCCAGGTTTATACTTTCATAAATGGGCCATCACAGCAGTAGCATCTGACCCACTATGCCAAGGGTCCTATTTTTCAGCAGTTCATTTTTTTTACAGCTTCCTTTTCTTTTCCTCCCAGTGCTCATTTGTGCTGAAGAAACAGGCCACAGTTCATTATAATTGGTTTCTTGTTCCTCTTCCTTGTTCATTTTCTTTCCTGTGATCTGCCTTGTTCCTCTCCCTCATGTACTTTTCTAACTCCTGTTCTCGAACAAACTTCATATGTGTATAGTCAGTAGTTCCCGTAACTCTGTAAATAAGCAACCATATGAAAGCCGTGCTTGGTTTTATTCAGGGCACCTTTACTACATGTAAACCTACTTTGGGAGACTGCAGCAGCAACAGCTACAGTGTGCTGGAATGACAAAGAGGCAAGAAAATACAGAGAATGCAGAGAAGGCTAACGTGCTAAATCCACAGCCTGTGCTATGTTGCTCATTTGGAAGACGCACACCCTTAGTAAATAGACTTGCTCTATTTTTTGCAGGTCATATCTAGTTTGCACACATTATAGTATATGCCAACCTTTTATATATCAAGCCCAGAGCTATTCTGTAGTAGATTCACTTTGCTTGCAGGCTGCCACCGTAAGATTATCCTAATACTTTGATAACTAAGCCCCAAATCATGTGACTGTTTTTAGATATTTGTATCTGACTTTCCACATATTCTATATTATATAAGCTATTATTTGTATTTATTTAAGTAAAAATCTAATCTAAGTAAAGAGGATTGCTTTAGACACAGTGGTTTAGTGAGTGATACACTAAAGTGCTTCAAAGGGAGTCGTCCAAACAAAGAAATCTGATAGAATGATTAAAATTAAGGCCACTATGTGCAAGCTAAGCTAGCAGTAGCATAAGACTCAAAATAAATCCACTGTGCTCTCCCTTTGCCTGCTTTGCTCTGATCTTCTACCATTTGCTACACTTGCAACGCTCTGCACAGCCCTTCAGATATGATTATGATTGCATCCATTTCTCAGCTGGAATTTAATGAAAACATTGCTAAAACCTTTGTCCTTACTGTCTGGCATTAATGTCAACAAATGAATAACTACAACAGTGCTATGTGGAAAAAGTGACCATGCTGGATTGTGAAATCTGGATTTCTTTGCCCTGTATGACACAGGATGGTGTTTACTTGCATATAAATAATGTGCTAATGAAGTAACAGAGAAGAACAGCTGGATGTGAGCTTTAGCAATTCAATCTTACTGACTCTGGTACAGAAAAAAAAAATCTAAATTTCTTAGAAAATTATGTAAATTTATGGCTAAAGTGTAGGCTATGCCGTTTTAATATTCAAGATACACAATTTGTATTCTCAAGTACCCTTCTGGGTACCAGCTGGTGTTTACTCTGATTAACTCCAAAGGTTAGAAGTGTTATCTAAATCTTGAGGCAAAGGTCTTCAGAATTGATCTTAACACTGTAAACTATTCTGCTCTCTAGAAAGAGTTTAAATGGTAATTCAGCACTTATCACAGAGGGCAGGGAAGTGTAGGTGTGCTTCTCCACATCACTGTGTTTACGTTTGTCTTTTATACATGTTTCAGTTATACACTGCTGATATACTGTAACTATCTTCCTCTCTTTCATACAAAGCAGTAGTATCTGGGACTTGTTCCCTCCTTTGTCATGATTTGCATTTTGTAGTCACTCAAATCTTTGTGATATTTTCCTTCAGCACTATGTTACATACACTCAGGTATGTAAAGGTAGGGGATCATGTAATTTGAGGATGTTTTCACATGTGCTGTTTTAACCTGGCTAATATGATACAGTTTCCTCCCTATCCTTGACCTTAATTTAGAAGCATGACTTGCTTGTTTAAATTATATTTAAACTGTAATAGTTTTAGTAGTTTATATTTTTGTGTGTGTAAGCATGCTGGAGCCAGCTCACAGTGCAATGAGATGGCAGAAAGACTGACTGACTGAGAACAGCTTTTCCTCACAGCGGGAAAAGCTACTTTGTGTTAGTTACAGTTTAAGTCAAACTTTGGTAGAAATGATTTCAAATATTAGAACGTGTGTCTGTGGGTTATTATCTCTCCTTTTATTAGAGTACATTAGTGTCACAGTTTCTTATGTTTGTTGTCTTTGTCCAACACATCTGAAAGTACAGTAGTGTAAGAAACCTATCTAGGGTAACCAGGTTTCTTTAACCATATACTATGAAGACAAGTGGTTTTCTCATATGTTATCCTTTAAAAATAAGATTAATTCAGCAGGCTTTTTCTATCCTCTGTTATGAATTAAATGACACAGAATAAAGTTTTAGATAAGAGAAATGCAGAAAGTAATTTGAAAGTCTCAGGAATAGCTAAGTTTACCTATGTTTCATAGGTTAGAAACCAGCTGTGCTTAAGTTTCCTCCAGGCAAAGCGGTTTTCAGTCTTTAAAGTTTGGACACAGAGCCCTGCTGGTTTTCATTCCTGCTGTCTAATAGTGAAGTGATTTACACCTCGGACACCAAGGGAATGCAGTTAGCTTCTTGGTAGAGCATAAAAGCAGCAGGACTCTGGGAACAAAGGAGTGCGAATGAGAACTGTTACAGGTGACACACAGGGAAATATCACCACATACACTCGCATCTATAATAAACATAATAAGGTTATGTTGTACATCAGCAATCTCCACTGGGAAATGAACTTCCTTTGAATGTGATCGGAGTGATCAACTCTATATGGGTGAAAAGCAGTGACTTTATACCCTGTTGCTGTGCCCATCACAGTGAAAGAATATTATCATAAAACTGGATAGTGATGAATATAATTTTAATGCCCACAGTTTTAGCATTTTCTATGGAAGTTTGCATAAACATTGTCATCAGGTTGTGTGTATTCATTATGACATTATTATTGTTGTTACAAGAATTAAGTATTCAGATAATGTGTATCAGTCACATTTTATTGCATATCGCAAATGAATTTTAAGCAAATGTGATGAGACTCATTAGAAAACTGAGAATCATCTATTTAGCATTCCGGTGCTGATTGCCTCTATAATAGTCTCACCCTCATATATCTGTCTGCACTGTTTTCCGTTTATCATGACAATAGCTCTGTGTAGTTCTCTGTCAGGCTGCAGTATATCGTGCTGATAGATGCTGTGGCTCACAACCTTTGTGTGCGATATCCTAATTCAGACAGTAGAAAACTTGACTTGCCATACACCCCAACAACAACACAGATAATGCGTGTGTTTTACATAGTTTACATGCACTTATAGTTGTATCTCTAAATAATGCGGGTCTGCAGGTTCAAATGATCAGTGTCAGACCTTTATTACAGGCAGGACACACAGGGTGATTACATTTTAAACAATGGATTTAACTTGGTGCAGTTCCCAGTAACAGTACCTCCAGCTTGGCTGTGTTTTCCCACAAACATAATTGGCTGTGTTTGCAAGTGGGGAGCTGTCGAGGTCGAGGTGAAGACGGCTAGAGGCACCACATGTCACAGAGGTAACGCATGCCTGTCTGCCACCCTCCCTGGCCACAGCAGGGTTAGCATTGGCACAGGTTGCACTGTGTAAGGTTCTAGATTTTGTAAATGGAGAGAAAAAAACTACAAAAACACACAAATTGGCAATTGCTTATTGGACTCTGCTTTAAAGGCATAAGATAATGCCCATACCTGCTTGTTTATTTTTATCTTTCTGCTCTTTTTCTTTCCCTGAGTGCTCTGTGGTGAAGATCTGAGGCCACGTCTAATGGCTCCACACAGAGCCTCCTTTATGACCAGTTAATGAAAAATCACCCAGGGACGTCATGGCCACATGCCATGCTTTAGCCTAGGCTGTATCCCTGGTAACAGCCCCCCATTGGGACAGATATTAAAAGAGTCTAATCAGGAAACAATTACGATCATCAGAAGGGAATAAGACAAGAAAGAAAAGAAGAAAAAATAATAAAGGTAGAAACTATGTCTTTAAAATATTGGTTTTATGTTTGAGAGATAATATCTTCTATACTTTACAGCTGCTTGATGCTTTTCTGTTAGTTTCATGTCTTTTTGGAGACATTATTCACATTTTGCATGACCTTTGAGATCAGAAAAATAAAAGACAACTCATGTCATTGAATGATAAAAGCTGTCTTTAAACGCAACAGGTGTGTTGTTATTGCTATCTGACTTCCAAAAGATATTTATTACATTCTTTCCTCTGCTCTAGTTCCTCTGCTTTTCCACATCTTTTGTTTCTCATTGTTTGTTTTGAGTTAAAGGCAAAGTCCAATTAATTCAGTATTTTATTGACAATGAATTTCAAATCAGTCTATTCCCAAATCCACTCTAAAATAATTCAAACAGTGGTTAAATAGATATTGAATAACAGGCATGATTTATTTTTGTGGATTTTTCTTATCTTGCCGCATGCCCTCGTTCAAAGGATGCTAAAATGTCTTGACAGTGTAAATCGAACGTACCTCAGCTAGTTCAAATATTTGAAGCCATGTCAGATCTGTACTTCAGCTAGAGGTCTGGATCTGATAAGAGTTGATTACCTGTCTATGAAGAAGAAAGAATCACACATGTTGTTGAGAAATGACAGATTCGAAAGGAGAGATGATTATGAGTAGAGCAAAGACAGTTTGCTTTTCTATCACTTCTAATCCAATGCCTTTTTCCATAGTATTTCTCTTGATCTCCATTCAGTGTTTTTTAGCTTTCTATTATTCTGCTCTCTCCTTCCTCATCTTTTTCTTCCCCCTTTTTCCTTTTCCTTCCTTACCCACTTTCCACCCCCCATCCTCCATCCTTCACTCCTTTCTCCATAATAATGACCTCTCTGTTGCAGAGGTCGTGGGATACCCTCAGGCAATGTTGAGAAAGAAAAAGTGTGATCCTTTATTTGGACCTATGTTTTATCTGAAGGCAGAGGAGTTCCTTACTCTCCTATAGATCAATGGAGTGCTGGCTTGGAATTGACAGGAGGTGTTGTCTGTCAGTTTTTACTAATACATTCCTGTCTTTTGTCATGTCTGTCCATTTTGTTTTGTTGCCAATGTTTGTTGATTAACAGAGATCCTGATGGATGTTAATATTTCATTTAGAGAGTGTGAGGTGTTCTATCTAATAATGAGCAGAGAGCAATAACTTTTGTAAGGTTATCTTTTGGGGTGGCTGTGGATCAATAGTTTAGAGCAATTGTCTGCCAATCGATAGGATTGGTGGTTCGATTCCTGGCTGCCATGTCACATGCCAAAGTGTCCTTGGGCAAGCTACTGAACCCCAAGTTGCCCCCGGTGAGTCAGGTCAGCTGCATAGCAGTGTGTGAATGGGTGAATGAGACGCAGTGTAAAGCACTTTGAGTACCAGCTAGGTAGAAAAGCGCTATATAAGTGCAGACCATTTACCATTTAAGGGATGCACTTAAGAACTTATTATTACTTACTTATGCATGTTAGATATGTCTGGGGACAGTCCTAAAGGTCATGTTTTATGTTTTGTCCACCTTAACCTGAAAGTGTTGTGCTGCATGTGGTAATGAATGTGCAAAATTGTTTGGTTAAATTAATAACTGATTTTTGATTGCTGATAGTGACTTGCATGCATGCTTGCACTGAATGCGTGGAGTAGCCGAGCTCCACTGCTAATTGTTATTCCAGTGGCTTTTTCCAGTTCTCACAACTTCCACAGGGAAGTACAGTATGTCTTCTTTCTATCATACTGTATCACTTATATATCCAATAAAATCCAAATTAAACTCTCTACATTACCCACATTTGAATCAAGTACCTTGTGCAGAAAAAGACATGTAAGATAAAGTAGGGGACAACTGTGTCAATGTGTCTGATATATATTTATTTTTTGTAAATAAACAGATCAGGCTTAGTAATGGCAGAGGCCAAAATTAAGTTTAAGAACAGGCTACTTTAAATTCCTGTAGTTTGAACTGTAATTATGAGTAGCTAAATCAGAAAAATGTTAAAGAGATACAGTATCAGTTTCGGACTCTAAATTACCCATAGGTGTGAATGTGAGTGTGAATGGTTGTCTGTCCTCTGTATGTCAACCCTGCGACATACACACACTGGCAACCTGTCCAGGGTGTAACGTTCCTCTCTCCCAGTGACAGCTGGGATAGGCTCTAGCATTCCTGCGAACCTTCAGAAGACAAGCGGTTGAGATGATGGATTTATGAATAGATGGACAGTTTCCTACAGCGATGATAAACAGAAAACAGATGTCAACAAAGTGTTGGCAGAATGAGTGCAAATGCACATAAAATCCAGAATAATTACTAATGCAATCTATTCAACTGTGGCTTGTAGTCAGTAGTGAAATTGCAGGTCAATCTGTTGATGTAATCCAGTGAAATACAATGATTTCCACTTAATCTTGGACATGTATGCAGTTCAGTATGCAACTTTGGCAGAACAGACTGTTGATGGTTGATGATGTAAACTGTATCTGTAAAAAATGTTGCAGGAATCCATTCAGTTTTGTTGGTGTGGTGAATTACTGTACTTGACAGACCAACTTTTCTATCCACAGAACCATGCAGCTAGCATGGCTATGAAAAACTCAGAACATTAAGTACAGAATATAGATACATTTACTGTAACTGATGACTCATACCCAAAGTGCATTTACTCTGTTACGGGATTGTGACAGAAATGCACACAAACAAATCCTTTAAAAAGAAGCAGAGACAAATGTTTCTACAACATTATCAGTGCATTATGATGTTAGTCAGCGCACTGTAAATTAGACAGAGAAGGCGGTGATGTCTTTATTTTTAGCAGTGAGAATACAGTAGAAGCTGTGTAGGTAACAGTGGCAAAGAGAACACACTACTTGTCACCGCAGTCTAATTTGATGGTGACTGTACTCGTACCTTGCTGCCACTCCTCATCACTTGACCAAGACAACCACAGACACCATACAGTGGCTTCTACTGGCACCTGCGTTCACGAAATTACATGTGAAAAAACACAAGACTTCATTATATGGCTATGTGATTAGGTTAAGATGGTGGATAACTGCAACCTGTGGCAATAGGCACAATAGGCTAATGACAGCGCATTAGAGGTGGACAAGTGGTTGGCCTAAAATAATCCTACATCACAATATAGAATGTATAAGAAAAGCCAAAGGTAACCAAAGCAATCTATTTATATCTACACGATTGCCTTGACCATTTTTTGTACAGTTTAAAATTAAATTCAAACCTTTTTTTTTCCCGAGTCCAAATATTGGAAAAATACCTTGAATATGAATACCTCAAATAACCTTCAATGTCATGAGTGAATAAAACAATATTTTCAGTTTCATTCTGATACAATAGCTAAATCTTTGAAAATATGAAGTTCTTGTTTAAGCCGCAATGCAAGTCCTTTGAAACTTGATTTAACCAAGCAATAATGTTTCTGCCAGTCAAACAAATTTGAGTTTATCTGCATTAATATCTGTTACTCACAATGAACAACACTCCATAATTCTCCTTTCTCTGTGTAACTGGCTTGATGGAATCAGACAGACAATATTAAAACGTGGCTTTCATTACATGTACCAGTGAGACTGATTGGAAGTAGACTTCATAACACTGCAATGGTGTGAAAATAATATTGCAAACAAATAGAAAAAGAAGAGGCTTCACATGTGGAGACAATACTGTCATTCATTCTCACTGTTGCAGTAATACACTGACTTTTTAATGTCAGAGCAACAATATATACTGTATATATTTCTGAGTTTCCCATTGTATACTTCAATACAATCACAATAAGAAAAACGTATTAAACTGTGAAGACTGAATTATGCAGCTGTTTAAGTTTCCTGTAGATTGTAAGGTAGCTCTGGAGGTTCGTATTGTAAAAGACCTCTCTTTGGGAGGAGCTATGATGGCTATGTGGACACTAGACTGCTGTGTTTCCTTTCAACACGTTTCTGTTCCCAGTTGCGATGATAAAAGTAATACATTGCAGAAAAATCACATTCAGTAGTTACTGTATAGTATTTCTCGTCCTGTAGCACAGACAGACATAATTTACAAGACCTGACACAGTCAAGGAAAACCTCATTAATGTCAATGACAAGTGGAGAAACACTGCAATGCTGTCAGAAAAACCTCCCGTACACAATGATGTTGAAAAGGAAAGAAGAGATGAAACTGAATGAAAGAAGCAGCGGGAGGAAATGAAGTAAAGATGAAAAGAATGAGGAAAAAGAGTGAGAGGCTCTGTGTATAATGTGTAATTATCTCTTCTATTAGCTCCGGTTCAGTCTGAATGTTTGCTAAACATACATTTGTGAAATTGAAAGAAACCACCCCCCTCACCCCCGCTCTATAGAGACAACCAGTTGTGAAAAATCCAGGAGGTAAAAATATATGGAGAATGACAGAGACATTGACAGAGATGGAGGAATGTGTGAGAAAGATAGACAGACAGAGGGAAAGAAAAGTTATAGTACCGATAGGACAGAACGATGGAGGGACAGAAGTGATTAGAAGAAGTGAGACACTGCTGTCTGTGGCTCTAGAGAAAGAAAGATGATAAATAAATAAATGCCATGTGAGTCAGACAAAGAGCATGACAGAGCGTGCATGGAAGGTAATGCCATGGGCAAGATATTGTTGAAGTATGTGGAATAGGAAAATATGCAGAGGCCCAGAGTTTGTCACTTATTGACTTTTTGTCTGTGTTTCATTGCATTTTTATGATATATCCATCGACAGCTAATGGCTTGTCATGGTGCAGCCTCTATTTATGGGAGACAAGGGAGTTGGGTGATGAAAGAAAGGAACAAAAACAGGAAAATGGAGTTAGAGATTTGATATGGATTTTACTGTCAGCTGTCAGGGTAACGATGATGATGTGAATCCCTGTGAGAATTCAAGCTTGGTCTCTCTCTGTCACACACACACACACACACACACACACACACGCACACACCGTTGTGTACACAGACAGAAAGTGGTTCTCTCAAAATGTCCCCATAAACACACAGATACACATAATTATGCAATCATTTCCATATATTATAGATAGATGCATCTGTCCACTTGCGTATAAATGCATACACATATATTGGAGGTCCACGCGCGGTGGATACATACATGCACAATTAAATGACCAAGTGAGAAGAAGTGGTTATTGACACTTCCACCCTCAGGCTGCAGACAGTAACGCTCCCATCATGCTCCGCTCCATAGTCTGCTGAACAATTCATAAATGTGATAGAAAGAAGGCAGAGTGAGGAAGATAGAGAGGGAGTGGAGGGGGTTTTGCTGTTGCATTGACTAGACAAGAGCGTTTGACTCCTTTTTTCTTTGTCTATTTCTCCTTTACCCTGCCCGCTTACTTTCATTTGCTCTCAGCTGTAAACAAAATAAAAGAGGAAATGACACGCTGGGATGCTGATTTCTGTGTTACAAGGGAGTCAAATTGCCAAAGTATAGCTGTGGCTGTGTGTCATCAGCTGATTTACCCATCTACCTGCCTGTCTCTGACTGCCCACTTACTTCTCAACTGTCAACTCACAAGTTTCAGGTTGCATTCTTTAACTCAGCCTTTCGGCATATTCAAGACAACTTGACTCCCCACAATTAAGCATCAAAAACAACACAGCTCCTCATTCAATTTGGGTTTTCTGGATGAAATCAACACTGTGTTAAAGACAAACCCACAAGGGCCTGTGTTGGTGTAGATTTGTGTGCTTGGGGAACTGGTAAGACTGTAATGTAGAATGCATTAATAAGTAATAAATCCATGAGTCTGAACGCTTAACTGCACAGACAGTTACAATACAGTGAAAGAATCTCACAGTCCTGGAGATTCATCATTGTATCATTCTCCACCTCAACAACTGCAAGGTAAATGGAGCAGTATGTTTCCAGTGTGCAGTTTCTGGCCCTACCAACCTGCTGCTATTCTTCTTTTCTCTCTCCTCTTTCCACTCCCTCTAACCGCTTGAGGCAGATGGCTGCTGAGCCTGGTTCTGCTGGACATTTCTTCTGTTAAACTGAGTTTTTCCTCTCTACTGTCATCTAGTGCTTACTCAGGGGGGAATTGTTGGGTTTTCTATTTAATTCTATATAGTTGTGTGTTTGTGTAATTGTGTAACCTTACAATTTAAAGCACCTTGAGTTGATTTAGCTGTGATTTGGCACTATATAAATAATGTATATAAAATGTTAAATAAAATGAAACATTTTATTAGTGCTTGCACATAATTGGTGTCAGCATTGCATGTTGCATCATGTTGCAGTAAATGGAGGCAGGGTCAGCATTATTGTTAGTTTTTTTATTTAACAAAACCTTCTGCATCTGTGCCTCAGCCGGTACAATGGGTACTACCAGTACCATTGTTGCACTGTTCTGATGCCTGAATGTGGACTAAAGCTCTGTGCATCTTGCATCATTCGCAATATGACTGCTGGACCATTTGTTTTTATTCATCTCCAGCAGCCAAGTTGTCCAATAGCTGTAAGCTAGCCAACAACTGGCCATGTCTGTGGGAATGTGTTTTTGTCTTCAGCTCAGCCTCTGACCTCTGAACTGTTCTTGCTGCTGTTGCTTCAGACACTTTTCCTCTGGTGTCTATTCTAGATTCATAAAGCCATAGCGAATTTGGGTATAGAAAGGAATCTTTCGAATAAAATGAATTCCCTGAAATCACACTAACAACCTGACCTGGACAGAAATACCTGCTCTTCTTCTTCACACCATGTGAAACAGTGGGTACACAAAATTAAACAAAATGCTCTTAGAGTTAAACACATTTGGTCACTGAGTGCTTGCCTGACTTGTTGTAGGTCCCAGGAGTCCCCTGCATATTAAGAACTCCTAACCCAACTGTTTCCCTCCATATGTCCAGTTTTTAGACTTTAAATATGATTCAGAAAAGTCCAGCAGATAAAAAAAGATGTATTCTGTAACTGTATTCTGCTCTATGTACCGTATCTTCTCTTGATGTCTCAGAATAGATTTACCATTTGCAGTATAGTAAATAGGGGAGTCTGGACTAAAAGCAGCAGGTTCACTGCACACAGCCTGATCTAATTAATATCTCTTAGACATATTATTTGTGGATGATTCTAGCTCATTATGTGTCTCTCCTAAGCTGGACTTTTATTCCCTTTTCCTACTTTACTTTTCACCTAAATTGGTGTTAAATCACTGTCCATTTAAAGATGTGCGAATGTCTGACTGGCCAAAAAAAAGCTGTGGTTCAAACGGTTTGCTGGATCTAACCAAAGTCTGATCCTCCGTTTGGATAATGACCTGATGAGCTAAGAGAGCTAGAGGAAAAGACTGTGTGATGGATGATCAACAGAGATATAAAAGTACAAGACCTAAAGCCTGATGTTTTGCCAGTGGCTTTTACAGGCTGCAGTTTCCAGAATTCCTCGCAATATTAAAGAACTGCACTCAATGAATTAAACAATACCACTACTTCTACTACTGCCATTGCTGCTCCGTCCCGCCCTTTCCTCCTCTTCTTACTAATAATAATCTACAATAATACAAATTATCTTTTTAATCTTACCTACTCTTTGTCCCGTGGGTGAGTCAGAAGGAACAGCCAGTGAGTCATTAAAATCCAAGCGACAATTATCCCCTCAGGAGCATGAATTTGCTCAACAAATTATACCGCAGATTAGAGATATGTACACATGAATAGGTTATCATACTGTTGGACTCCTGCTTCCTACTGTATTAAAAGTCTTGAGCTGCTTTTTTTTTTTTTTTTTTTACTATTACCACAATTGTTCTCTAACCTTAAGAAGTGGTTAATACTGTAACCATGACAGCAAAACATTAACCTCTCATGCCTAAAAGCTTTTTTAACACAAACCACAAACTTTTCTGACCAAGACAAGCACTTTACCAGATCAAACCTTAATGTTACTATTAACACATTGTAAGTTGGTTAATTTTTTAACATAGATTTGTAATGATGTTGAAAGCCACAACAATGTAAGTTGGAAGTGGACAAAGAATAAAAGAAATACTTGCTAATAGGACCCATGTTCATTCCTAAAATCACCTGCCCTGGAAGCTAGATTTGAGTGGGATTGAAACATATTAAGTGATTATCTTCTGAGAATATAATTGACATCCAGTATTAGCGCTGGTACATTGTTTCAGTCTGTCTTGATTTTCAAACACACTGTGGGAAGGGTGTGGGACCGTATAGTGAACGTTAAATGAAAGTGGAGATAATGTAGGCAGTAAAAGGGGAGAGTGTCAAAGTGGGGATACATGCATGGAGAACAGAGGAAAACACGGCGAACAGAGGCAGAAGAGCAAGTGTGTCTTAAAATGTGTGATAGGGCACAGATGGAGAACTTGTCTGTGTAGCACTTTCAGATTTTATGATGTGTGGATGCTCTCTAAGTTATTGCTTGGAGGAAAAGATCACAAAAAGCTCAGTGAAATTCTTTTTTCTCTCTTCCCTTTCTTGCTGTGGAGTCCTGGTTATTGTTATCCCCCTGCTGTCTTGCTGTTATAAAAGAAGTGAACTGAAAAACAGCCCTCCCTCAAAAACAGCCCGCGACACAAAATAAGACATTTTACAAGTGATGTCGGATAAACGCTCCTTGATTTCTCACACATTCTTACAGCTTTGTTTATACCCACTGCTTTTATAAGCATAATGTATACAGTGTTGCCATTTAGACATCACTCATCACACACCTATTTTATTCTACGTACTGTACACAGTTGTATTCACGTTTGTGTTACCTTTTCATGCCAAAATAGAAGCAGATGCTTTATGATTGAAGTGCTTCTTGTAGTCATAGTCAAAACGACCTGACACAAAATACTGTATTTTGTCTTTGCCTTCAAAAATGACTCATATTTTACCTTTGATTTGCAAGCAGGTGAAACACATTCACAATCACTTGTGCTTCCCAAATGGACAGATGTCTAACCTTGAAGTTTAACTGACTATGTGTTATTCTGTGGTGATTAAATATTGCCTTGATTTTGTTGAGCAGATATGTAGTTAAGCATTGGAAAAGACTTCAAGTCATGTTACCACAAAACGGTTGCAGCTGTAATACAATACCTGATGTAAAATAATAAATGAAACCTTTCAGATGCACCTTTGCTGTGTAGTGTCAGAATGATCCACATGCTCCCTCTGTCATATTTAATTTAGATTGACCTGATTTCATGAATCTTTACTAGTATATGAGATATTTGATCCCATTTCTATTTATTTATCTGAGAATAATAGGATCGTCTGAGATACTTGTGGACCTGTGACACTGCCCAGTGAGATTAGTATTTAAACTGTTTAAAAATGTATTTTTCACTAATGGATTGGAATAGAGAAGGTGACATGCGACCAGGCTTGCTTTCTTAATTTCATCATGTCTTTGTCTATTATGAGGGAGCTATGTTTAACTTATGCTGCCAGTTGTGCTTTTATAAAATCTTCACTTCTTCTTTTCCAATCACACCTCTGGCTTGTATACCTCGCTTGTCCAGAGGTGTGATTTCTCCCTTTTCTGTCTCTCTTGCTCTGCGTCTTGAATTTTGTTGTCTCTGTGAGTTAATCGGGCTCCCTCCGCACATCTTTTTCTTTCTCCTCACTCCACTTCTGGTGGAGAAAGTAGACATGTGGTAAACAGCTGTGTCCAGTGTGTGCATGTACATTTCTCTGTCCAAAGTATGGGCTCCAGCTGTGGCCAGCAGCTGTGTACAGCATATTGTGTGTGTGTGTGTGTGTGTGTGTGTGTGTACCCTTATGCAGGTGTGGGCAGGTACCCATTTTATGTGGCAGCTGTGTGTTTTGTGTGTGTTTAGTTATGGGCAGCTGTTTAGTAGCAGGTGATGATTTTAGGAGCCAAGCAGTCAGTAAGCCAGGCAAGCAGCCAGGGGGACAACGGTGAAAGCTAAACCTAGTAGTTGCAAGAAGGCCTAGATTGTGTGTTTACTCAACCTGGCCTTCTGGATCTCTGCTGGATAGCTGGTGGTTCAGGGGCCCTGTCTGTGGGTGTCAGACTCTCTACCTGCCAGACACTATGCACAGCCTACTGATTACTACATGAATCAGTCAAAGGGAGACAGTTAAGTCTCAGTTTGGTTCCACATTGATGTTGCCCGGAATCGGATTAACTGTGTCCCTGTGATGCCGCATGAGATGTTGTGAAATGTGGAAAGTTTTTACACCAAACTTGACAAATGAGATAGACAAATGCACTTATATATAAAAAAAGGTGTGAGGACAGTTTTTTTTGACTGTTGGAAGAAGCGTGAGATAGAACAAAAGAGAGAACAGAGGAGGAGCAAGAGAGACAACAGGAAAATGACAAGAGGATAATAAGTAAATGAGGCGGGGATAAAATTAAATAAAGGAGAAAGCAAGATATACAAGTCTACAAAACACAGCAAAACTGTAGCTGTCAGCAAATTGTTAGAGTAACTGCTACCCATAAAGTGTGAATACGTAGTGAATGGGACCCATATGGTTTCCCTCTGTCATTCCAACTATATTGACGACCTGTCTAAAACCTCATTAAGGCCTTATGACACCAGCCATACCTCCACTACTAAAATCAGACAGATGGTTATCAGGCTCTATGATGAGACACCAGCTGTGCTTATGACACAGAGTGACAGAGTCTATTCTGGGATGAAAACAAGCAAACAAATGCGGTTTTCACTTCCTTTAAATACCAGCACTTTATTGTGGTACATAAACTCAGGCAGCACACATTTTTTCAAAGCGAGGCCAAGCATACTGTAGCCTAGTAAAGCTGTAAGGTGTAAGTACAGGCTGGAAATGTTAGAACTTTATCAGAGTAATTAATACTGTCACTCACTACAGATACATTATGATTATTTTATGCTCTAGGAAAACAAAATTCTTGCTTCTGTCAGTCAAATACTGTGTAGAGCCTGCACATTCTCGGTATTTCTATGAAATGAATATGCTTAAACATGTTATATAGTAGCAAGAAAAAGTTTGTACATTTTTGTATTTTTATGGTTTTCTGCAATAATTTGTCATTTAGTAGTTTAGTTTAGTAATTTACTCAGCACAAGAAGGATGGATCAGAGGATGTATGATTAAGAATGGTTAATTCACAAAAAACTGGAAAGGGTTCCAAAATGATGTCAAAGACTTTAGAAATTAACCAGTCAGACAAACAATCTACAAATGGAGACACTTTGGAACTGTGGCTGCATTACTTAGAGGTGGATGACCAGTCAAAATTACAAAATTATTATTAAAAGAGCATAACAAACACTGATGAGGTAAAGAAACAACTCAAAGTGACAGCCAAAGATTTGAAAGCATCATTAACATCCGTGTTCCTAAGTCTAAACATTTGAAAAGCAGGGTGTGTGTGTGTGTGTGTGTATATATATATGTATGTATGTATGTATGTATATATATATATATATATATATATATATATATATATATATATATATATATATATATATATATATATATATATATATATATATATATATATATAAATAGTTATTTGTGATTATAAATCGCCTAAAATTTAATAATTAAATAATACAGGAAGGACACCTGTGTTTTCATCCATACATGATGTGCTCAGTTTGGCTTTCCTAGACATTCTTGACATTCTGCAGCTGCTCAGTTTTGTGTCTAAAAAGGTTTTGTCTTTATTGTCAATCTTAGAAAAGACCTTCAGCGATCTGTCAGGTCTGGCTTACAAAAACTCAACATGACATGTCCATTCATCCAGTTCTGTGTTTGTAAACCTTCATAGAGAGGGCGGTTTTACTCATCTCTTCTTGCTGTTCTGACATGTGACTTAATATGGATTTTTGATCTGGACTCAACTATGCTAATGAACTCATCCTGACAGTATCTTACTGTAGCATCTAGGGATGTCCCAATGCACAGATCTGGTAGTCTGTGCCAATACTACTTAACTTGAAAGAAATTCTACTCGATGCCAATTTTGATGCCAAGGAAATAAATAAACCAACTATTTTATGGTGGAAATATGAAACAAAACTAAACAAAATGGTGCAGTATAGATGCAACAGTTGCAGCTGCGCTGTCGTTGTAGTCTGGGGTATTTCTTTTGTTCCAAAAGCTCTAAGACATCACTTGTATACCAGCTTTTGGTAACCTTGTCCATAACTTGTCTCTAATTACTTGACTCAAAGTCCAACTCCTACAAGTCCAACAACATGATGTTGTTAGCATTATTGTTCTTCTCTGAGCATTTAATATTACACTACACTCATAAGGTTATTTACTGAACTCATCAGTGCCGGAGAAATCTCATTCTTTGACAGCTACTGGGGTTGTTTTGGTACCATAGGAAAAAAAGTACTGTCACCTTTTCAGAGAAGAGAAAGTGACCTGGTTGGTCGTCCCGCTGATTATTGTTTATTAGGTTACATTGCCTGCAGAGTCATCAGACCTGGTGTCTGTAAGTAACTTCAATTAACCAGACAGCAGGTTTTTGGTGGAGCAATGAAAGAAATTAAAATCAAACACTACCCCAAAGCACCGTTGCTTAATTGTTTGTATTTACCTGTTACTTATTTAGTGTTTACCCTGACGAACCAGAACTGTGACTCAAATATATAATGTTCATTTTGCCTTTTGATTTCATTAGGTCAGGTCCGACAGTCTGTCCTGGTGTTAATATCACATCAATATTCAATTTGAATTTTTTCTGTGTCACTGACCACCTGCCTGCCACAAACGTGCATCTGGCATCTACAGTGTATATGCAGACAGTGAAGGGCAATGTGACACAATCGTTAGGAAAAAGTGTGTTAGTGTGTATCTATGTGTGTATGTAGGAAGATAAGTATTGAGCTGTCTAAATGTCGAGGGTGTGTAATTAAAGTCAATCTGACTGCTGTCAATAGGTTATGACTGCTACTGGGAACAGTGGTTTGCTCTATATTCAGGTATAATTAGGGACCATAAGGCTCTTCGACAGGTGTGTGTGTGTGTGTGTGCACATTATGTTGCAGAGGTTGGAAGATAATTGCTCTGCACTGTTAGATCTGTGACAATCGCATGCCTACAGGTGTGTGTTAAGTGTGTGCAAATTAGCTCCACCATGAGACAAATGATAGCAGGTGATTCAGGTTTTCCTTACCATCATTCATTTAATATTATTTTTAGCCAAGCTACAGTTGTTTTCAGCATCACACAGAATCAGTTTGAGTCTACAGTATTTGCCTGTGCTGTAAATTGACTACAGTGCCTGTGTGTGTGAGGTTGTATTGCTGTGCACATGTTGTGTTTGCCTCCTTTTCCTCCCACTGTGTCTATAATGAAAAGCTAAATGTCCTGGGTCGAAATGATTAAAGATGGATGGACGGCTACCTAGGAGGAGAGGGAGAAAACAGTGGTAAATGACAGCTCTGCTATGTTTAGGATAAATGGATCGTGTAGTTATATTCAGCCTTCGCCATCAATTATTCAAAGACCCACCGACAAGACAAATCCAGTGCAACTCAGATTCTTCTGCAGCAGTGGTAGTGCATGTTCCTAACCAGGTGACACGACATCACCCGTTTCCCTTTTTATATCCTATTGTCTACAACTGGGATACATTACATCAGCAAGGGGTCCTCTGTGAATTAGCTCATAATTGTCAGCATTTCAATGATGACTGAGAGTTTAATGGCTTCCATAACAAGGGCGTTATTAATCAGATTTTACCTGTGATATGGTGCCCATGTTTCCATGATTGTTCCTCCCTCTGTGGAGAAGCAGCTTAATGACAGCTGCGAGCCAAGTACCTTCATTTGCACCATGGAGGAGGTATCAGTGACTGAGAGAGGCAATGCGTGTGTGTGTCTGAATTTGCATGTAGATGATGTGACACGTACTGTATGTCCTTTCGTCTGTACACTGATATTCATGCATGAATGCATCTACATGGGTGATATTGTAACAAGTCTGTCAGTGTGTTCTGATAACAGATGGGTGAATGGGTCATTTGTTATTTATAATGAGTGTGTGTCTGTTATACTGTGGACTGGGTGTCAGTTGTGTAATGTAATAAAGGGACCCCAGAAATGCCAGATTTTGTGTGTGTAATTGTGTGTTACATTGTCAGACATTGTTAGAAACTGTGCAAGGTGACATTGTTTCCTTTGCTGTTGTTCAGTTCTGTGCAATATTTAGAAACCATACTGCAAAGTATGTTTGTTTTGTCACCTTCACATCTTACCTCTAGTGCAACTGTGATGTTATAATTTTTGGTTGTTACTGAAATTTTACAATTACTAAATGGATTAGTGTGAATTTTTGTAAAGATATCCAGAGGATGAATTCTAATGACTTTGATAATCTCTTGATCATCTAGTACTGTACAAGTAATGAAATCCTTATCAGTTTTAAATATAGTTTGTATTTAGTGTTAATTAGCAAATGTAAGCATGCTAGGACGCTAAACTTAGATAAAGAAGTGAAACAGAGGTAGATGTGGTAAAGATTCTATCTATTAAACATCAGCACGTTATCATTGTCATTTTCAGCACATTAGGATGTTGATGTTAGCATGGAGCAGATAAACAAACAGCTATACAGTATTCTACATTTGGAACAACTATCAGGTGTCTATGTCTTGTTGATCAAATAGACAAATTGTTTCTCAGTTCACCGTTCTAGCATTCCAAAAGATTTAGGAGGTATTTCACCGCTCACATGATTACATCCACGTCGGTTCATGCAAATGTCAAATGTGTCACACTGTTTATGAATTCCACATGCATAGCTACAGTTGCTTCAGAAAGTACAAAAGTTTACAAACCTTCACTCTATGCAAGTTTTTCTGCTTTGTGAAAATGTCTGTTTTTTTTCCACTCATCAAGCTCCAACCACCATACTCTTCATTTTTGAACCCAATGCTCTCCTCTCCTCTCCCTGTAGGATTCACCTCCACCCAACAGTTACAACGTGAGTCGGACATTTGAAAAGGCTAATGGCCACAGCTCGACAGAACCCAGAAGTGAAGTAGCCAAGAAAAGACAGAGCTGTTTCCTCTCTGTTGCACCACGGAATAATTTCTACTTGCAATGTGACCCCAACATGCCAGGTATCACAACTACAAAGACCCATACTAAGAAGTAGTGTCTTGTCTTGTCTACTCTAGTCTAGTCTGTCTATATATCTAGTCTGTATCATCTGTCTGTCTGTCTAAATGCTAAACATCTGGAAACTGTACAGATTCACTTCTTTGCCATCATGCAGTCCAATTATCTCAATCTCTGTGGGCCTCTAACCTAATATTTACCTCAATTACACTCCCATTGAAAAATGTTGTTTCAAAATTGATAGATTCATTACTTACTTGGATAATTTATGACTAGCCCCATTTCACCAAGGGACACAACCCATGAGGCACCCCAAACCGTTTAACCAAAATCCAATTTGCATATAAATAGATTTGGACTGTTTGCAGTAGTATTTCTTCTTCGTACACTCTCACACTAAATCAGATAAGGAGACACAAGCATATGGACAGTCATTGACACATACAGGCTCACACTGAGATGCACACGTTGACCATACTGTATACTGTACAAGCATTTTGTCCATTATTAAATTTACATGAACTTGAGGAAACATTATATCCCTCATCATGCTGGGTCTCTGTAATTGTGTTTTTAATATGTGAGTCTTTTATTTTTGTGGTATATGTTGGTGTGTGAATTTGAAAGTCACCTTCAGTGTAGTCAGGAGTTGAATGAATTCAGCTTTTAGGTCAGACAAGCCAATCCTGCCTTACTCTAATTTTCTTACTCTATTTTTCTCATCATATTTATAAACACACTGAATACAATCCGTAGTCCTGAGCTCCATTAAACAATTCCAATGTCAAAGGTGTTTCTGTAATTTCAGAAAAATAGTTTTTTTTAATGAAAAGTCTGGGGAAACAATGTTGTATAACAGTTAAAGCCCTGAGGTTTAGCTTCTTTTTTTTGACAACAGTTTTCCTTTCCTTTTTTCATAAATCATTTTCTTCTTTAAATACAAAAAATGGCTGTGTGAGTGGTTACTTGCAATACCATGAGGACATGTGGTGTTTTTATTTGTATTTTATTTGAGCTTTTCCTGCTTGTGTGTAGTCATATAAACGTGTATTTAAATATTTACCTTAGAAGCACATAGATCTCTGGAAACCTGCTTGTGTGTTTGTCTCAGTATATTCATAACATGGGAACTTTTTGGTGGACCTATACAGGATGGTGTGTACAGCATGTCTGGGTTCTGGACAGCAGGGTGGTTTATCTACCTGGCAGCTTGAGCTTTTATCATAATACAGACTGTTGAAGATAAATTACAGTTGAAACTTCAAATTTTTGTTGAAACATTACTTTACATTTGCTGTAATACACACTGCTGTGTGTAATGGTCTGTTACACAAGTACACAAGTACTCAACTAAAGACAAAAAAATAGAAAGAAGGTTCAGGATACGTTCCATTCAGAAATGATCAAAGAATTTGCACAACCAAATCCACTAGAATTTTCTTCCATTTGTCTCAGCGAACCTTAAAGATTTCATTTTGACTGGATTGACTTATTCATTGACATAAGGATTTTCTTTGAAAGCATGAGCTGAAGGTTTAGGTGGAGGAACATCCTTTTGCTGATAAAAACAGTGTTGTGCTATGTGTATGAACTGTTTTGACAAATGCACGTGATGATTTGAGAAGGATGTGTGCTGTTTGAAGAAATGAGCCAAAGCTATTGAGAAAAACAAAGCCTTACTGGTGTGACTTGACTCATTCAAATGTACAAAAAGGAGAAAAACAAGTGGAGGGGAAAACATGATTAAAACTTTATGTTAACGTTGAGAACATAGATTTAGCTTAATGATGATGCAGTGACTGGTTTATAGAAACAGCACATATACATTACTTTTCTTTAGACTTGACAAAGACAATGCTGTGCAGAAAGAAACAGATTTTTCAGCTTGCCTTACCAGCCTACCTAAGGCAGCTGTATATGAAATGGTGTATTTGAAGCTTAGATGTGGATTATGGTGATGAAGTGTGTGTTTTTTCATCAGGCCCTGGCCAGTACAACCCCAGTGTGAAATCCTTACCTCAAATGGCTCTGATCTGCTCCAGAGAAGATCGATTCAGAGTCTCCACGAACACCAACCCAGGACCAGGCACTTATAAGGTAAAGATGCTCTTAAAGTTACGTTTTGCTTGTTGAAAACATTCTCACTTCCAACGACCTCTTTCTTATTAAATCGGCCTGCAACATTCTGTAACAGCAAGTGCATTGACAGAAGTGCGTTTGTGAATGTGCATTCTTCGATTTTTCAAGACTAAGAATAAAAGTGCTCTCTGCATAAGAAGCTTTGCATAAGGATCCACAAATATACTGTATGTCTGACGTTATCTCATGTTGTAATCGCATGAGAGCGTATTGCATTTCTATTTCTGACCTTGAGAAGTCCAGAAAAAATTGATTACTCTGAAAAAAAGTTTAATCCTCTCGGAGACTCGGTTTCTCCACCAGTGCAACATGAGGCTAAATGATACGATTTACTGTCCAAGACAGCTTTTCACTTTATGGACAAATTTGTTCTTAATTGACCTGCCTGATTAACTTAGACACCTCAAAGGGAGTGCAGTTTTATTAAGTTTAATGTTGTTTAATGCAGCCACCTTAGACTACTGACAGAGATAAATGCACTTTATGGGAGAAGCATAATAGAGTTGTAATAAAACCTAACCACAATCTAATCTCTCTTTGCTTCATTTCACTGTGTTTTGATAAGAATTACTGTTTTGGGTTACAACCAGTGGTGAATGTGTGTAAGAGATGATTGAAACAGCTAATGTTGCTTCAGTCTTTGCTGAATTTGACTGGTGAACATCAAAGATAAAACTGCAGAGTTTGGCTACACAGTCCTTCGTTATGATCATGTTCATGTCCTTGGTTGTAATGTTATCACAGAGTTCTTCCTTCTCTTTTTCTCTGTCTGCTGTCTCTGTGTGCACTCTCTCCTCTTCTGCTGTTCACTGTCTCTGGTCTCTCTTCTCTCTTCTCACTGCTTTATCTGTTTCTACCCCTGTGCTCCTTGCCTCTAATTCGGCCCAATTCTTCTTGGTTATTTATCAAAAATCGGAGCAATTTTGATTAAAGAAAGTAATGTCTGGTTCACTTGCATGACGACACACACTGTCCTCTATTCAACTATCATATACTGTCAGTGCAGAACACAGCAAAACACTGGCAAAGACAAGGAAAAAGTAGACTTATCACTTGTAAACAAACTTAAGACAGAACTTGATTACACACAGGATGGACACAAAATACCCTTTGGTGAGTAGTAATAAATGCAAACAGACAGTGGCAAGAAAAACTATGTAAACCTTTGGTGGTTTCCTACATTTCTCTGAATTAATTTGGCGTAAAATGTGATCTGACCTTCTTCTAAGTCAAGAGTACATAAATAAATAGAAATATAATGTGCGACTAGAGCTACTTTGACTGACAGAAACCACTGAAGCATTTTGAGTTTGCTCAGCACCAGAAGAAAACATTTATGTGAGTCATGCCTCACCAAAAGGAGGATCTACGATCAAGAATTGATGTTTTACATAAAGATGGAAAGGGTTACAAAGTGATGTCAACGACTTCAGAAATTCACCAGTCTACAGTTAGACAAACAATCTACAAATAGAGACACTTTGGGACTGTGGCTACTCTAACAAGAAGTGGGCGGCCAGTCAAAATGACCCCAAAAGCACAAGAAACACTCATCAGTGAGGTAAAGAAACAACCCAGAGTGACAGCCAAAGATTTGAAGGCATCATTGGAACTGGCTAACATCTGTCTTCATGAGTTTACAGTAGGTAAAACATTGAACTAGCAGGGTGTCTATGGCAGGACACCACGAAGGACGCTGCTGCTTATTAAAAAGAACATTGCTGAACGCCTGAAGTTTGCAGAGCACATGGACACTCCACACCAAAGTGTTTTGTTGATGACGAATCGTAAAGTATGGTTGAGTAAACATCAGCTGCATCAGGGCCTGGCCAGCTTGCAGTGATTGAGGGGAAGATAAATTCCCAAGTGTATCAAAAAATCCTTGAGGATAATGTAAGAATCAGTCGAAACTCTGTAGAACATGGGTGTATTCCCGTACATAGCAAATGTAAGACAGCCAGTCAAAATAGCTCTAGTCTACAGCCATAAAATAAATACATTTTCTTCCAGGTATGCTAGCACCTGACTCCAATTAGCTTTTTTCCACTTGCACTATGAGGTTTTATGGTTGTTCTCAATAAATACAATTTACATACAGGTCAGAAGTTTTTTTGTGTTATTACACAAAAAAATTAGGCACAATATATTTAATACTCTTGACTTAGATAAAGACCAGATCACATTTTATGACAAATTAATGTAGAAAACCATGAAATTCCAAAAGGTTCACATACATTTTCTTGCCACTGTAACTTTTATTTGTTTACACGAAAAGTCCGCTGTGAACCTTTAAGTGTCACCTAAGCTAACACTGTGCTTCATTCCACTTAGTAGATGTAGTGCTTTTGAATTGCACCTTGTTAGACTGAGGGGTGTTTCTATTATTTTCTTCAAACCATGTATATCAATGAGGCTAGACTAAATAACAGAGACACTTCCTTGTGTAATACAGGGCAGCTCAAGAGCAGCACAAATTACAACCTCCAAAATCACCACATGCAACACCTCTCTAAAAGGGAAAACAAAAAGTGAACATTATCTGCAACAGCATTAAGGAGGATTTATTGCAGAATAGTTGTTTTAAACTGAATTAGCTAGAAAGAAATATGTTAAACTGCCAATTGAATGTATGCCACTGGAAGCTTACGTTGCAGGCTCGGTGTGTAAGTGCGTATCGTTTTGTAAAATCTCAGTGATGTAGGTAGAATGTAGTTCATATTTTTTCCACATAATCTCTGTCTTCTTGCGTAGATGTGTGCTTGTAATCACCATATGCTCAGTTTTGTCTGTCTTTATCAGCTCTCCATACCCCCCTGCTTCTCAGCCTGTCTCCCTGCTCTATTTCTCTGTGTCAGAAGGGGAAACTGTAGTTGCAGATATTTTTCCTCTGAGTGTACCTAGTAAAAGTGTTGAAGTATCTCAAATTCCTCTCGTCTCCTGTCCTCTAAAAAATGTATTCATGTAAGCCACTAAATTAACAGCAAATGCAAAATCCTGCTGTGACTCACCAAATGTTTGTGTCTGCAGCGACTTTACACAAACAAGAGAGAAGAGTTAACATGGAATTTTTAATTGACTCGAATGAAAAATGGATTATCTAAGCTACTCTTTGTACCTGTGTTCTGGATTGGACGTGTATATGTTTATAATTTAAAAGCAGGCTAGGCTGTCTAATGGCTATAAGCTAATAATGAGGCTACCTACCAACTGAATTTTTGGCTGAGCAGTATGCTCTGGGTCCTGGGTACGACTCCTTAGAAAGAGGTAAGCCAGTGGAGTTTGTCCTTGCATGGGCTTCGTCTTCATCTGGGTGCTCCAGTTTACTCCAAAGACAAGCAAGTTGTGTAAACTACATGACAGTACAATCTTTGCCAAATCACTAAATAAGAGACACTCATCATATTACAGTATTTTATCGCACTTCCACACAGTTGTGAGGCTTGTGAAACAGATTTATTCCCTGTAGTTCTAGGAGGGAGTCACGCCCCGAAATGCCTGGATCACAGTGCAAGTTTTCATCATCAACGCCCCTTGCCTGATAAACACTCACAGCTTTCAAACTTCACACCTCCTGTAAACAGCTTTTAATTCAGTCCCAAGTTGAAACAGAGATTACCCTATGAGTTATTTACTGAAACTTTATAAAGCTCCCTCCAGAGCCACTTGAGACATTATTAAGCAGTTTCGGAGGCTGAGTACTACTCCTCATGACAATTAAACAGAACCTAATGCACCTCCTAAAACAAACCCACATGCGTCATGTGCTCTGGATTAGTATTACAACTTTTAATAAAGTACTACTGTACATTCATTCAAGTATAGTGCACCAGAAGCACTACAGGCAATTTTTCTTTTAAATCTTAAAGCCTTTTTCAGCCTGTTTTTGACTAAAGCCCAGATGTTCATGTGGAGTTCATACATATGTATAAAGACCTTATACACTAACAAAGAAACATTATAGAGACAGATGCCTTTCATTATGAGGGAGACAACTCATGGCTTAATTTAGCTGTAGGAGGTTCAGATCTCTCTTTTTCTCTGTACAACGCATGTCTAAGCTCTCGTCTCAGTAATTAGCTGTTTGATTGTGAATCTATACGACACCACAGGCCATACAGTGTTAAAGATGATGTGAAGTCGTGCAGCGAGGGGTAGAGATAAGCGAGCGTGGAAGAGGAGCGGGCTGAGAGAGCAGAGTGATGGTGATGTGAGAGTGAGTGTGAGAGAACGGAGAGACAGGGACAGAGGTTAGACAGCAGCGGAAAGCATAGAGGACGAGAAGCAGAGAGCGCGAGAGCAGCAAATCGAGCAGCTGAAGAGGGTAGTTAAATTCAACAGCTGAAAATGTGCTCTGAGGCTCTGCAGTCTGAAGCAGACGGCCACATAATGGAACGGTAGCTATTTCAGCAGCAGTGTGCACGTGTGCATCCATCCATATGTGTGTGTAATGTCACAAAGCTATCTACTTGAGTGGCATTAGGCCACGACAAGGGCTCATTTAGTGTTTCCATTAAATGCACCGTGTAAGGTACCCACTTCAGGAAAGTAGGCTTGATTACCTTCCTCACGCATGACTCTGTTCTTATTGGTTGAGCTTAATTTAACAGAGAGATGAGTGTGGATGGAACAAAGTAATATAAAAAGACACGGGGAGAAGAAACAAATATTAATTAAACACTGTGATCTTTGCTGATATGTACAATAAATCCGCCAAGTGCAGAGCACATACAGACCAGAAAAAGGGAGAAGCTCAACTTTATTTGATATTCATTATGAGTCAGAACAGAAGGTGTCCTTAACACAACTGACATTTCGTCAAACCTTCCTCAGGGTGTGCTGTGTATGTCTCTACATGTGCTTCCTGTATGTGAGAATTTTTGTACCTCTACCTTCTATGCTTCCAAGTGTGAAACCCTTCTACTTGGTTTCTTCCTGATGGGAGCAATGAGGTAATACTTCTTCCTTCACTTCATTACATGCACTGTTTCTATGTGTTTTTTTTTTGCTGCTATTTTAAATGTGAAGTTTGCATGTAAATTTTGTTGGAAACTCTTGTGTGTTTCCTTGCCCACTGTGTATTTGGACCACATGAGGATTAATGTGGGTGGGAAAATAAGTAAAAGACAAATTGTCTGGTGATGTTGTGTTGCTGGTATCAGTTTAAGTTTTATTTCGAAGTTAAATAATTGTAATTTTATATTTCTATTTTCTAACACATGGCTGTTATACTGTCAGAGGAGAATGAGACTTTTTAAAATTGAATTTATATGTTTGTACATGTTAGCCATCATGTTTACATGATAGTACCTGAGTTTATCTATCATTATAACTATCAACACCAACTACTTGCAGGAAAATGTCACTAGTGACATATAATATAATGCAAGCAGAATTTGATGTCCGTTAGTAAATGTTTCTTTTTATTTTGGGAATTATTTCCTAAGTTTCATACAGTTAGATTTTACTGATACTGCCTTACATGCAAAAATATCTGCTCACAATTTAAGGAACAGGACAGCTTCCATCTTCGTATTGTAATATAAATGTTAATGAGCCAAAAATAAATTGGGATTCACATAACAACAGTGTTTTGTTTCTGGGAACACCACCGCAGAATGTACAGACATGGAAAACAGTTTACATGGTGAGCGACCTCATTATTGTTGCAATTCTGCAAACCTCTGAGGAGGTTTGATGGTTGGAAGATGTGATTTACATCCCATCTCCCACCGGCAATCAACAAAGTGCTACACCTGAAAACAGTTCCATATGTTCGACATGTGTTGTTGACAATTAGTCAAGACATTTCCCTTAGCTTGAAATTCTTAGCATATGCAATGGATGGCTATAAGCTCAACACAGATTTTTCCTCACCAAGTAGCTTTTTTTGCCTTTATTAAACCAAACCATATCAGTACATCTGGCAGTGTGCATGCAAAGTGAAATAAAGGCGTTATGTTGTGTGTGGTCAATGTACGAACATCTGTGTGCTCCCACAGAGAATTAGCATTTTTTATTTGGCTTTGTATATGTATAGATGAGATGAAACATATTGTTTTGCTGTATGTGTCATGCACTGTGGGAAAGACTTTCCATACACCGGCCTTATGCACAAAATCATCACCAACTCCCTGCATATATCCCCTTTTCTCTTTCCCCTCTTTGACCTAGTGAAACATCCCATAAATCCCTCATCATTGCAATGCCGAGGGTGTCGTCACTTCCAAGGGCTCTTCCCCATCTCCCCGACCTCCTGGGCAACCCTGAGGGTGACCTGGAGTTGAACCCACAACCCTTTTTTTTCCATTAGGATCAATATGAAGATCTGAGCAGCCGCGCCTATGTACCTAAATCCCGCTGTGGTACCTCTGGCATACTGATGGGTGTATGTGCACTCGGAGGTTGGGGTGTTGGTGGTGGCAAAAAAAGAAAGCGAGAGCGAACTTTGATAACATGTAAGAGGTGGATTCCTCAGGCGGTACCTGAGTGGAGGGGGTGGTTGATTAATTGTGTGTATATCCAGCATATATTTGCATGCATGTACTGTGTGTCTGCATCTTTTCCTGTTTGAGTGGGTGCATAGATGTGAGAGCACGAGACTCAAGCACACAGAATTTCTTTTGTTTTCTTTTGTTTTTGACATTTTTTGTGAGGTGAGTTTAAGGTCAGGCTTTGAAGTGCACACACTGTAGGATTTCTTCTTGTACTCTTGTATTTTTTCCCATGTTCCTTGTAAGGAACAGACACATTCATCATTTGTGTTTGTTGCTGTGTTAATTCCGTGTTTGTGAATTCCAGCTCCGTCTTCCTTTCTCTAGATGCACATCATAACCTTCATTGATTGCTGTACTTCATTGATTGCTCTAGTTTAAACCCTCTACATGTGTGTGCTGCACTTTGGGTGGGGTTAGCTTTCAATCAAGAAATAGTAGTGATAGTAATTTTACTTCAGAAAAAACCCAGTGCTGGTTACATGTGCTTTAATGGCTCCCTGAACTTCAGACAAACTGTATTCTTCAAAAGGTTCTGTGTTTTCGTGGCTTGTGCATTTCGTGGGAGACACTGTGAAGCAGTTGGCTTTGGTGAGCAGGATCATACTTTGTCTAGAGGATACAGTTTATGTGACATTTTATTAGACTGTGAAATGCAGTAAAAACAGAGTGATTGGTTAAAAACCCCAAGAAATGTTGATTGCTCCTGTTTTAAATTCAAAGGACGACCACCGTTAACTTTTCACTTCATCCTACTACTTTGGCCGCCATTATTTCCTTCAGGTTTTTTTCCATGTTTATTAATAATTTGAACCCTTAGCAGAATAATTCTCTTCTGCTGTATCTGAAATGTGGGCATATTTTATATTCCGTCTTATCCCTCATTCCTGCGTGCGTGTGTGTCTCCAGCTGAGTCCTGGTATCATGAACACAGTACTGAAAGGCACCTTCAACGTGACACTCAACAACCCTCTGGGTCACAGCTCTTCCTCCCGTGTGGCCCCTGGTCCTCTCGCAGCCTACAAGGCCATTAACGCTGTCACACCCAACACCCTCATTGCCACCACCACTTCTTAGGGTCAGAGTTCAGAGGTGAAAGGTGAGTGAGCTAAAAGGTCAATTTTAAGGTCATCACATTTCAATTCCACTTCTTTTTCATGATTTTATGACTTATTACGTACATTTTTGTTGAATCTATAATATAATATTTGTCTTTATCTTTTGTCTGTGTGTGTGAACCCAAATTACAAAACACACACTAGAGCTGTTGTTTTGGTAATAGGCTTCAGTTTGTAAGTGTTAGAAATTGCTCTTACAGATCATTTCACAGTTAATTTACTAATTATAGAAGCTAATAACTTGTGACGTTTAAACTAATAATTGATTGGAGAAAATTGGTGAATAATTTTTCTTTTTTGTTGTTTCAGGTAGCAGTTTAGAGGAGGCTCTTGGTTCTGTGTCGCAAAGTAAAATCCTCACAGTGGATCGACATCTCCAGTTGATGGGTTCCTCATTCTGTAGTTTTTCTAATGACAGGCTTGGCACACGGATTCAGTGGTTGTTGTGGATATGTTCCCTCTGTCTAATAACAATTAAAAAGCTCTTCATATGAATATTTCAAAAACATCTTACGGTGCACTTTCTTTTCTGAAGAAAATATAAAAAAGCATATATGAGGGCAAAATGATCAACGATGGGTGCGTTTTGTGTGATAGACAATAGATAACATAGTGGCCATATTGGTTAATGACACACTGGCTAAGTGATAGCAAGGTTGATTTGAACACACACACAATCTGTTTTAACTACCTGATTCCTTGATTGTCAGAAATAATGTTTTATTTAATGACAATGAACCAACGCATTAGATAATTAGAAGAAATGCTATTAGGGCTCCCACAGATCCAGGCCATACATTATTGCTTAGCATGCATAAATCATGAAGCCATTAATTATGTACAGTAGGTATATTTATGCTGACTAGCAGAGAAACACGTGTGAAAGTCGTATATAAGACACATAACTTATGTTTTGTGATACCACCATAAGAACATTTGGCTCGTGTTTTATGTTTGATAGCTCGTATTTAGTTGCATGTTAGTTTCTTTTGGCTGGTGGTGTTAACTCAACATGCAGAGAAAAGGTCTAGTGTGTGACCACAGCATAAAATATCATGTGTACGATGCTCTGATGCTTTGAAACTCCTGTACGAGACTGAAGAGCAAGAAGACTGATATTGTCTCATTTAACTCTCAGCATGAAATGTATCGCTTTACTGTAACATGTGATATGTATTTTTAATTAGACTCGACTGAGTGGGCTCATATAAAGTAAAGCACAAGAGCACGTCTAGTTTTTCCAGTGATTCAAAGCCCACTGCACTCTCTATGTCTACCATTGTACTAGCAAAAAATAAATAAATAAATAACCTGAAAAATCACATGCAGGTGAAGTTGTGATAAGAAGGTATATGTGAAAATAGCTGAAATGTGAATCGAAACAAGTGTGTGACCTTGCACATGTGGTTTCAAAAGAGGCAGAGACGGTTGGCTGCGATAAGGTGATGCAAGCAGTTCAAAGTGTCAGATAAACCACTTTTACTGGCTGTTACCACTGGAGTGTGGTGGATTTATGCTCCTTTTCTCTGCTGATCACTTGCCATAAATCAACTATTCGTGGCTGTGTGTTCTCAAGCCGTAAGCATCAACAGACGATGCACATATGACGCTGTTAAAGCAGGTTGTTACTAGTTTGGTTACATCTGATCAGAAATAACCTTTCTAATGAATCACTGCCGCTGTCCTCTCGCTACTTGTCCTGATATGTTCAAAGTGTCGGTCTGAATGTTGAGGGTAACAGTTCGACAGAGCACCGTGTCTCTGATTGTTCCTGTGGGCCTTTTAGCCTAATGAGGTGTTTACCCCCTATCATTATTCAGTTGGGAGCAGAGCAGAAGGAGACAGAACGGGAGAGATGGACGGGTAGAGGGAGGACATGGTAAAGAGCAAAATGTAGACACAAGAAAGCAGGGGTTAAAGGAAAAAGATGTTAGTGGAAGATGGAGAAAAAATGGATTATATATGGGAAGAGGAAAGATCAGAGAGTTGAATGAAAACGAGACGCAGAGGAGGAAGGAAAGGCACAGAGGAAGGGGAGCCTGGTGTTATTTATGCCTCCCTCGGCACTCGTCTTTACCTTTTTTTTTTTCCTGCGAGCTGTTTTACATCAGCGATCTAATTAAATCAAATAAATCACACACACACTCGCACATAGACACACACACACACACAGCCACAACAGCTCTTCCTGCTTCTGGGATTGTGAGTATCTCCTCCCTCAGCTCCCTCCACCCCAGATTGAATAAATCTCGATTATGGTGCATTACACGGCACATCATTCATGTTGTTTATAGGCCTAAAATATGCAAACAGACCAGCGGCATAAAAGTGATCAATGCTCAAATGGACCCTTTTTCTGGTCTGTTGTCATCACTCACACAGCGCCGAGCACCGTCACATGCACGTCTCGCGTGGAACGGAGACATACTGTACACTGTCCTTACATTGTCCCCTCACGTTGACTATTCATATTGTCTTTGAGTCCAAGCATCCCAGAGGCATTTTTATTACGTCATTTACTAAAGCGCTCGTGTCTGCTGCGGAGCCATTATTAAATCTAATTAGCTCTGCCAAACCTTGAAGCTGTCCCTGAAAGATCTCTTGATAATTGTAAAACAGAGGTACGTTTTTATTTGTTACAGTGGGACTCTAACAAATGAAACACATGCAAACAAACTAGCAGCTGCTAAAGCTGCAGTTTGTTTCCAGGAAATGGGTGCTTCAGGGAGATAATTGTTTTGGCATATGTTGTATTAGTATTATTAGGAAATGTATAAATTTGTGGCCGAACCAAGCATGAAACTAAGATTCAAATTCCATAATAATAATAATAATAGTTTTGTAAACGACAATACTGTATACGTCCACGATTTTAATGGCTTATTTGTAACAAAGCAAAGATATTTTAGTCACTCTTCCTCCCACAGACTAAAGACATGCAGTTAGGTTACTGGTGATTCTACAGTGCCCATAGGTGTGAATGTTTGTCTGTCAGCCCTGTGATAGACTGGCGACCTGTCCGGGGTGTGCCCTGCCTCTCGCCCAATGACAGCTGGGATTGACTCCAGCATCCCCTTAAACCGGAAACAGGAAAAGTGGTTAACATAATAGATGGATGGATGGATGGATGGATGGATGGATGGATGGATGGAGCAGCACTGGTGCAGCCTCATGATAAATAATGTGATGCAGTGAATATTCAAATATTTTAAACCATTATTTTGCACTTTGTTCCAACCTTACTGGGTTTCCTTTGGGTTTTCAACAGATTTCTGATTATAGTTTTTGACGGGACTGAGCACAGGCCACTGTACACTAACGCATTTCTCTTAGTAAAAGTTGGTGAAACTAGAGATCAAACTAGTTTCATCAATCCTCTTTTGACCTTTTAACTCATCTAGTCAATACATGTAAATGTAAAGCGCTAAATTTAGCCGCAGTCATCTTAAGATGACAGCTACATGCCTTCAGATACAGCTTGGATTGAAGGCCAGATTAGTCGGTGCCTTTAATTAAAGGAGATGTACAGTAGTGCAGAAGAATCAATGTGAAGGTTAACAAGTGCTGACAAGGGCAGAGGAGGCAGGCAAGACTTAATTTAGATACAGAACAAGGCCTAGTTATAGTTCACCTGCACCTGTGCTGCTGAGGACAGTTCTTTCCCTAATGTAGTGCACAAACATATGCTGCATAGCTGTTTGAGACTTCAGAAAATTGTCATTATTGATAGTTTCTTTACTGAAAGCATCTTGGTAGACACAGACCAAGTGTCTGGTTTGATTTAGGCCACTGGCATTAATGTTGTCGCTTGTAGAAATCTTCTGTCATTGTCACTTTGATTGGCTAACATCTGTCAATTGGCAACTATTACTAATCCTCTTATCTGCGTTTTCCTCTATTTTCCAGTCCGTTAGCACTTTCCAAGACAAACTGCACCACACTTATACAGTTTATTGTACAAGACACTGAAATCTCAAACTTGTACGTATTTCAAACGATGATTCTCAAACTGAAGACTTTTACAGTAATAATGATCATAAAAGTAATTCATTTTCAAATCATGCTCCTAGAAATGTTCTTCCTGACCATTTAAGTTCTGTTGTTCTCAGTCTGAAACTCGATTTGATGTCTGGTCAAAGTGATCATTTTATTTACATCTGAATATTTTCTTCCGCAGTTTTTATTTTTCCTAAACTGAGCGAAACAGCGCCCCTCTGGGTTCTAACGCTGGGTCAATGTCAATCAGTGTGTGTGGCCAAACCCGGCATTGCACCTTTATCGACGCCGAGGCCACAGGTGAAGTTGCTTAACTTTTAAAATGTCTGTGCACACTTAACAGAAGGTTATATCCTGTGGTGAACATGCTGTTGAGCAGTTGCTGCTGCTCCACTTTTGCCTTTTGATTTTACACTCACCTGTTGATTTTAGCAGAAAACAGACCTGCCAGGTTTTCTTTTGTACAAAGATAAGACTGTATAAGTCCTGCGTTCATTCGTACTTGTACTTGCCTGTAGATCTGTGTATTTTTAGGTAGTATTTGGTACTGATTCACACCTGCATTTGCAGTACAGTATATATGTTTGTATGCTGATGCTGCACACCATACATTTCGTGTGTCTGCTTTTCAATGTTATGTAATTTGTCATAGCCACAGTCAAACTTCAATTCTCTTCATGAGCCGTCTTATTTAATATATCTTCTGTTTACAATGTGTTTATGATACTTTTTAGTTCAAATCAGTGAAAGCCTTTTGAGTTTCCTAAATCGTGGCTGCCGTGTGTGAGAGAGAAGATGACAAAGGACGACAAAGTCAGCAGACACTTTGAGCTCGTGTTTTCAATCACACACGCACCAGGCTTTTCCCCTGTGTGTGGGAGCGTCGCAGCGTGTGTGTGTGTGTGTGTGTGTGTGTGTGTGTGTGTGTGTGTGTTATTGTGACATATGGAATCTATCCCTAAGCTCTGTTCGCTCCAGTGCAGCGGGGGCCTCCAGGCCACTCATCTATCTTCCTGGTGTTCGCTGTTGGGCGTAGCTACGGTGATCCTGATTGGCAGTCGTTACCAAACCCCGGTGGGAGGACATGCCTCATTGGTTCAGAGCAGATTTGAGGGCGGGCTAAAGTGAAGGATAAAGAAGTGTGTGAGTGTGTGTGTGTGCGTGTGTGTGTGCATTTTATTGATGAGATGAACGTGTACTCTGGATACTGTGTCACTTTGGTGTGATTCATGAAGAAATGACGCGTTCTCACGAACACACACACACACACACACACACACACACACACACACACACACACAGTCTGCAAATTTGCTTACGTGTTTACATTGCTGCGTGTTCCTGCACATTGTATGTATGAACTTGTGTGTGTGGGTGTGTGTGTGTGTGTGTGTGTGTGTGTGTGGTCTGGGTGTACCTCTCTTCATGCCTTTTTAAGAAGCAAGGCACTTTAAATGGAAATGTACTTGACATTTAGGAGGAGATGTAATCAGCTTCCATTAGAAGGCAGCTGATTTCCTCTTCAGAGCTCCCTTACTGCCTCATCTCTCTCTCTCCCTCTGACTCCCCCTTCTTACTTTTCCCCCCCATCTTACCACAGTATATCATTTCTTTTTTACACTTTTGATTTATTTCTATTTCCTCCGCATTCAGCTGAATGGCCTTCTCTCTCCCTATCAATCTAATTTACCTGTGGACTCTCTTCCTCACTCTCTCTCTCTCCTTCTCCTCCTCCAATGTCTTTCCCGATCAGGCCATTGTAGTTCAAGAATAGACGTCTGATTTCATTTCCACATTTTGCTGCGCTCATCTCTGTGTCATTATGAAGCCCGCGCTCTGCGACAGATAGCAAAAGCGGTGTATCATGGCAAATCATGCAAAGCAGTGAATCACTGGAGACATGTTCTGTCTGTAGGTGTGAGGTTGAGACAGCAATACAGCAACACACAAACAAATCTACACCATTATGAAAACTGCTGCTCCCTCTCATTTTTTAAGAGTCAGGACATTACTGTAAAATCTATTGAAAGGTGCTGGTAACCAGATTAGTACCCATCATCATGATACAATATTTATTTAAAGATAAGATATAAAAATCTGTTTTAGTATTTCATTTCCTTTAAACACCTTGGGCATTAGAATTATGGATTGATTTCATATATCACAGAGAATTATACTTTACCTTCTCAGATGCATCTTCTAGGTGCACAGTCTCCCTTCAGACAGGAACACATGATAGCCTGATGATAATAGTTAAGTTAAGTTAAAAATATCAGAATATAGAGAAAAGGATCCATCACAGTTGAGTTTCATGTTGCCCGTTTTGCACAACTAATAATAACATCAGATGTTGATGTGTTTGCATATGTGCTATAATGATGGATGGTGTGAGAGTGGAACATGACGCCGACTGACAAGGCAAATGATGAGCCACACATACTGTCCTGCCGTGAAGGAAATATTACATTCATATTTTCTTTTATAGTCTTTTAATTGGATGAATTTGTTGTGTTTTATTGGTATTTGATGATCCAGACTTACTGTGTTTGCTTGGCTTTAAACTCTGTATTCTGATGTAATTTGGGGCCAAAAAGATCCTGTTGAATTGTGCTATTATCATATTGTCATATATCATTACTGAAAAAAATATTGCGAGACAGTTTTGAGTGCACATCACCCCTAGTTGCCAAATATTATTGTTGACTACGACGTCAAATTGTTTTCATGAATCAGTTGATTAGTTTTTTCAAACAATCCATACATTTTTCATTCTTTGAACTGTCAGAAATGTATTGAAAATCTCTCCTTCTCTTCCGCCGTAGCCGAAGGCAACATACTTATGCTGCTTTGTTTTTTTTTTTTTCAGGCAGTCAGTCCAACCGTCAAATTTACAATTAAAAACCTAAGAAAAGCAGCAAGTTATGACATTTGAGGAGATAAAAGCGGCAGCTGCAAATTGTGTTTGGTTTAATTTCTCTCAATTGACTTCGCTTAACCATTTCATCACTAGTTCAGCTCCTCCTCAACCTGCATGTTTCCTACTCTGTTCCTCTCCCTCTCGGTGACCATATGCCGAGCTTCGCGAGCTGCGCTCTGTTTGTTTACTTCACTTCCCCGTCTCTCTCTCTCTGTCTGTCTTTCTTCATCAGGAGATTCTAGTTAAAGAATAGAGGTCTGATTTCATTTGCACAGTCTTCTGTGTTCATCTCAATGTCATTATCAAAGCGACTTCGCAGACAAATTGTGCCTGGGCTGTGTTGCGACAAAGAATAACAAAAACAGTGTCCTTATTAGCATATCCTGATTACGGTTTGCTTTTAAATATCCTGAAAACTTTTACCTGACACACCAGAGAAACAAGCCCATTTACTTTATCTTGAGTTTACTGTGATGCAGACATGTCCCTTATTTTAGGAAGGGCTGCCAAAAGTCAAACGTCTCATTTTTTGAACACAGACTGTGCGCATATGTGTTTTGAAGTTTAGTATATGTGGGTTGCCTTGTCAACACAACTTTTATCTGCCATTCAGTTAAAAAGCTCTTTTTAAACGCTTTCAAGTCGGATTGGTGACAGATGGAACTTATCAGCGAGAACTCAAGTTCATTTTAGTTCACATTTAGAGTCAAAACAACAAACAACAGTCGTGCTATACGCTGAGGGACGCTCAGAAGAGCGTTTGAATAATAGAAATGATGAAAACAGGTGGGAGAACAAATCGTATTAATTAATCATAAACACTGGAGAGGTGAGCGCGTGTCAGCGTCGCGCGGCTGCCTCTGCGAGAGCGCGGGAGCACTGTTTGATTTCAGATCACAGGGTGAAAGAGTTTAATAGAAAGGAATGTGAGTGGGAGTAGGCGAGCAGCAAGGGCAGGTGCACAAGGGTAACGGACATTAAAAGACATCAAATACAGTATCTGCAAAGCTGGGTCAGCTGAATCTGGAGCTGGAGAGCAGGAAAAGAACCTCTCTTAGCTTTTGTAATAATGACACCGAGCCGGTGGATAACAGTGGTCTTTGTAGGCGTGAACACATTTCTGTTTTTATTTGCCATGTGTGGTGTTGAAAGGCTGACCAGCTTCTAATTCATTGTCCATATCACAGTGAAATAGGGTCAAAAAGTGAAGCATGTGGCAGACAGACTCTTGATGATGTTTCTGTGGAAACACAGAGCAACGTGCTCAAAAACAAATATGAAGTGAATCCATTTCCCTGCGTCTCCGCGTGAGATTGATGGACAGAGACGGCATGAAGGGCTCAAAGGCAACAAACAGACTGAAGGTCAAGTAGATTTAATGATTTCACAACGTGTAAGATGTGGTTTTCTCTTCCCCCGCTCTGATTATTTAATCCATCAATGAGATTTTTTTTAAATTTTCCAGCTGCACTTGGATTTCATCTGTGAATGTGTTTGTCTGTGTATGAGCCTATGCAATCACGTGTGACGTTGATTTCAGGATTAAGACTAAATAAACACTGCCTTTGTGACCGTAATTATGAAGCCAGAAGTTCTGACATGAGCTGCTACATAATTTACATCAGTGTCACAACAATGCACTTCGTAAACCTTGATTTTTGGCACATGGTGTTTCTGTTTGAAATGTTTTTCATCTCACTCAGCCTGAATCCAGAGCTGATGTGCCACCCAGTGATTTTTGGCTGCTGTTATGACGCAGAAGAGATGAATGCTGATGGAGTTTTGACTTTCATCTTAAAAATAAATAAATAAATGCCATTTAACAAAATAATGAAAACATTCAATTGCAACAACTACGACAAACCGTCATACAGATTTTGTGATGTTACGTTGCAGTCAATGCCGGAATTTCTTTGCATGTATGATTTGTTGGTGTTGGTAGAAATGTTCTTATTTTTGATCATATTTAAAATGAATGACCATAAAATAGGATTCACTTTGGCTTTGTGTGTGTGTGAGGTATGAGGAACTGGATTTTTCCAAGTGGCACTAGTACACACAAGGTCTGATTTACAAAGATCCCAAATATTGAGTGTTAAATTGCATGTGCAGTGTTGAAAATTGCACATTTTGTTTGTGGGCATTTTGCACATGATCTACAAAGAAAAATAATGTGTGATTATCTACATTGAGATCATATTTCTACAACAAAACAGGAACAGTTACATACTATTCAGTTGAATATGAGCACGAACATGCTTGACAATTAGACAGATTCTAAGATTTTCTGTGCTGGGACCATATAAAAGTATATTAAAGCAGGTGTAAAGGACTTGCTTAAACAGCATCAATCAATATATTTAATAACATGAAATGCTAATACTATGTTAAAAGCCTAATAGGAAGCTAAAAGATGCAGCTTAATGATGATATCTCAACTAAAGCTAAACTAGAAAAAGTTTGTTTCTGGAACAAATGTTACCACTTGTGTTGTAATTAGTTCATCCAGCAGAATAACAACAGCTGAAAATTTGAGACAGAATCAACGAAAATGATGAATAAAAAAATAGAAAAGAGTTGAAAGAGAAACAAACAACAGATGTCAATTAAAATTTTGGCATGACTTCCTCTAGTACGTGTCTGCCGAGGCAAACAGAAGCAATGTTTTTTGAATAACGACATACATTTTAATTAAAAGACAACTTTGTTTTAGACTTAATGGATGTGAAAATATCAACTTTTATTACAACTGCAGTCGTTAGTTGGCCGACTACAAGATTTATATAGCTAACAAGACAAGGTATTGTCAGAGTAGGTGTGTGTGTTTGTGTGTGTGTGTGTACATGTGTGGCAATACACTGTAAGGACTAATTCGAATTTTAAACTATGGGAATCGGGACATTTTGTGAAAGGGATGATATTTTGATCCATTCTCACTTTCCCGCGCACGTTCACAGGGTTGTTTGAGTGCTGATCTGAGCATAAGACGTGTGTGTGTGTGTGTGTGTGTGAGATTAAAAATTGACAGCAGTGAGTGTCTGCTGCTCTATATGGTGCATGAACACATACTATAGCTCATATGCTCAAGTCTACAGATAAGAGCTATGAACGTATATGCTGTATTTTTTGTCACATACTTATTTCAAATTTGCACAAAGGTTCTGAATAATAGGAAAAATTTACTTTACGACTCATAATATGATGTAAGATTTTGGTCAGGTTGCCGTACAATCATTTGTAGCAACTACTATTTTACTTTAAGTTTATTGTTTGTGAACTGAGAAATGGAAAAAGTTTACCACTTGTTCACCAGCGACGAGGGGAGCTCTGTATTCAGTTTCTCCACATTTGGACTAAATATGGATATTTGGAAGAGTCTGAGCACAGGGATGCAGCAGAGAAGTGGGTTATGCTGAAGTAGTAGTTTTAAATATTCTCATGGACATTTTGTTACTTTTTCACATGGAGAATCTGGGTCACTGAAGCCATTATAAGTGTTCTGAATCCAAGCCAACTACAGCTGCTTTTTAGAGACTCCTCATACTTATGATTTTTGGTGTGATGTAGTGAAAATGTGTTGTATACGAGTAGTTCAGAACATGTCTGTGCAGTAGTTGTAAATCCAGCCATGCAAACAACAGATCCGGTGTAATGTACAAATGAACTGAACAGTCTTCAAAACAATCAAAGGTGGTGTAGTGAGACTCTTTTCCAAATGATGGGATCAGCCTTGCAAGAAACACACAAGACCCAGATGTGCTCCATTCCAACTAATGAACGATTGCGTGTCCACTGATGCAGAAAGGAAAAGTGAAAAAGCAGCAAACTGGACAGGGCAGATATAATCTCACTAAAACACTGCATTAGGGGCCAAGGTGGAGAAGGAAAAGCATTTATTCAGGGAATAGATACTTAGGGTATATTGCTAATGAATTGTGGCAAATGCATAATGTATAAAATAGTGGCCGACCACTGTGTGACAGCGTGGAGAGAGATAGATGTGTGTTTTATGGTTGTGTCAGAGCATGCAGTGCTTATTGGAGTAACAGCCCTGTAGCTCCGCTCGCTTGAAAGATTTACATTTTGAATGGATGTTGGATTAAATCAAGTACAATACATTGCAAAAGGCGACCGTTGGATACTCCCACATGCTGAACCAGGTCCTTGAGGGACTTCTTTCAGTCTTTCAGGAAGAGAAGAAACATCTCATCAGATATTGACACTCTCTTATTTGTGCTCTTGACTTCTCGGTCTTCCTTTATGGAGGTCGCACAAAATATTTGTCACATTGTTACTGCAAAAGCTAATATTTTTGTCTTTTTAATACAGTGTACAGATTTTCTATAGTGTCTAGTTGTTTTCTAATATAGAGACTAATACATACATACAGTATATGGTTATAATAGCATTACAAAAACAACAACTCTAATTTTGCACAGGACTGTACTATATGCACGGACTATTCTACATCTGTTTTGACATATTATCATGTCGCTTTGAATGTTTTAAAAATGACTTCCACTGAGATTTGGAGAGGTTTCATTTCCCAAATGCATTTAGACACGTTTCTGTTTTTTTTTTTAAGCTGCTAAAAGCATTTATATAACATCCAGCATGTGTACCAAAGGTGTGACTATGATTCCCTAAACCTGTCAGTAAACATGGTTTACTGAATGATGCAGTTTCACCATATATGACCAACTGTGTATGTTTTTCTTTTTATATCTTTATATGTAAGACAGGACGTGCTGTACTGTAGGAATTTGTCTTGGCACTGGTTTATGAACCAACCACGTTTTCTCTAACATCCCAATGACTGATACCTGGCACAAAATGACACGAATGTTTGTCACCTGCAGTTCTGACCATGTCCTTTAACTTGTACCTGTGTTTTTTTTTAATGCATTATTTATGTTGGTGTACCATATTTTGAATCACAAAATAGTGATGTTAATATCTTAATATCTGTAGCTGAATTTAAACCCACACGTTTCACCTTACCATGACAACACAGCTGTGCCGTGCATTAAGCATATAGATATCAATGCTCAGCAGTCAAACTATCACAAGTCACAAATCAGGTTTTTCCTAAAATGTGTTTATTTATTTATTTTTGACTGACTTGACAGTTGTAAACAATTTTCTTCTACTGCGACACAAATGAATTCAGTGTTATTAGAACAAGTGATTTGGTGGCTGTTTCTCTAGAAAGTGCTTTGTAATTACTGCATTATTCAGAGCACAGTAGCTTTCCCTTAAATTCAGGCAGCATGTTAGTAGCATTCACTGATAGAAAGTCTGTGATTAGAGAAAAGAAGAATGAGTTTTTCTCCACTAGAATGGACAGTTGTGTTTCCTAAAAGCCTTTGCATCAGATGATGGAGAGGAAGATAAGGACGTAGAAGGGAGTGGTGGTGGAAAGAGCTTTTACCAGAAAGCTGAGACACAGAGCGTAAGAACAATCAAAAATAAGAGCCGAGTGGAAAACGAAAAGAAAACATGAAGCGGAAGAACTGCTCTCATTTGTCCAGAGACCAAAGAAAGAGACAGAAAAACATGTCCTCCGTGTTCTGCTTGTTGTTTTATTCCAGCTAGCGGAAGCGATTAATCAAGATAATGCATTTAACCAATTATGCTAGATTTGATCTGGCTGCAGAGCTAATTCAATAGAGATTCGTGGTGATTTAGGAGGACCAGTTTATTGTTGTGCCGGGATGGGGAGTCCCAGTGGCAGATGACTAAAGGGCTTTAAGGAGCCTCAAGAAATGTCTAAGCTAACGGAGCACAACATTAAAAATATCTGACAGCCTTCTAAGCTTTTAAACAATCTTTTCAACTCGAATTAAACTTTTACATTTAGAATTTACTGCTTTCTTTTATTGGTCTCTTAACCCAGAGACCTATCGATCATATCCAGAGCACGTTCTATTAAAAATTGAAAAGAATTACAGCCAAGAAAAACATGGCTAAAATAAAATGATGGCGTCTCTAGAAAATGTTGAAGAATGCTATAAAGAGTGAGTGAAGATGAAGTTAATTATGTGACCCATATAATGTGGTCATGAGATTTTTTAAGTTTTGATGGAACAACTATGTTATATAAATCACTAATTAAAAATGTAGTAAGACAACTGAAACCCTGTCTCAACCCAACACAAATTAGTGAGAGCGTTTGCAAATGATGCTGAGAAGAACGTAGTGAAGTCGGCTCAAAATGCTCGTCTGCACTGTGCTGAGCACGTATCTCATGTATTATGAGAAGTGAATAGCAGCTACTCGCTTGAGTGGAAACTGCTCGTCTGGCGCATGAGTTCATAAAGTTCATGCCTCTGGATTGAAACGTCCGTGCCACCGTACCTTCACCGCCTCTCTCAGCTGTGAGATCTGTTTCTGCGCAGACATCCCTGATGCAGCACGAGGCTCAACAAGAGGACAGACTGTGAATTGAATGTGCGTTCATACTGATCGTGACTCTTTGTGGGGACAATTAATAGTCGTGAATGGTTGATGAAGTTAGTGCTGCTGTGCCACCTGCAGAAAAGAGCACAGGAACTCTCACTTTGGACCTGTTCATATGGATCCTATTACTGACCGATGGCTGCAGTACAGTAGTTAAAAGTTTAGCAGTCGATAAACTCTCAGGTAATAATTCTCTGGCAGGCAATAAACAAAACGTTATACCGTGGGCTCTGTTTAATCTCTGTTTGTAAAAATGTAGAACTACCACTCTACTATATCTATGTGCAGATATAGCTGGATTATATTTGCATTTTTCATGAAGAAGTGGCTTCGAGGCGGCCTCTTATTTTGGGTGACATGCCACACATGGGATCTTCATAATAATGCCGCTCAAGCATATAAATAGAAAGCAGATGTTCTCCTTTGCTCAATATCAACTTGCCGCTCATCTGTAGAGTGGAAATATTACACAAACCAAGGAGTGAAATAAACCAGCGCAGCTCCTGGTGTGTGTTGTGGGCGTCACATGACACGTGTCAAATAATGATCTGCGTTGGGGCCGCTGTGTGTTTTGCCTTTAAGCTTTTGTATCGTAGGGAAAAACCTTCAATCTGTCTTTGTGTTTAGTGTTTAAGTCGTGTTTTGTTCTTCTCCTGTCTTATTTTCTATTATCACCATTAGCAGCCTCCTCACCACCTGACAGATAAATAGAAACTAGGTGCTTAGATTACAGCTTCTAATGTTGGATGTTAAATAGTTTTTAATCTCTAATCTTTGTGTTGCTCGTGTCTTTTCGGCCTGTCATTATGAATAAGGCCAGTCAGAGGACATGGCCGCCACATTTTTCCAAGCCTCATTACCAGGATGAGAGTGAAAGTGACATTGAGTACATTTTGGTACACTTATCCTATGTTGCATAATTAGAATTATTTGTATTTCTTTAGAGATTAAAGCGACGGGATGTGCTTGTTAATTAAGGACATATGGGATAAATTATTTAATATGTTTGCTCGTTGCTTTAAGCCTTATCATTTTTCTAGTAGAATTAAGTCAATTGCACAGTTAATTATCAACAGTGTTTTTCCAGCACTGCTATTACTGTACAGTAGGACAGTGACATCAACACAGAGACAGATATGTGTGATTTTATTTAATATGTATGTTTAATTCCTCCCTCCCCCTCTTCTCCATTCTTTCCTTCAACTCTTTGGACATTTCTCCATCATTTACGCTCTCTGTCGATTTCATTTTCATCTCCCTCCCTTTCATAGGCACACCTCACTTGCCTGTTTTTCTTTCTCCCCACCCTCCACTCTCCATTATCTCTGTTTTTACTCATCCTTTGCTTGGCTAATGTGCCGCCTCCACTCCGGCACACACACACACACACACACACCCTAACACACACGGACCATTCAGTTCCGCCAGCTTGTCGGAGTGTGACTGATTGATTACTACCCAGAAGGCTTGGCTTTGTTGATGTCAGAAACAGGACAGGTACCCCAGACCACAGGGGGCATGCAGAAGATTGATGCCTCTCTCTCTCTCTCTCTTTCCATCTGTATCACGAGTCTCTCACTCATACACTCATTGACCCCCAGTGATCCCCAGTAATTACCATACACACTCCTCTTAGCATACATAGCTAAAACATACTGTATAGATTTTTGTAATTACAGCTGTCACTTGTAAATTGCAGTCACTCATAGACTCATTTACTAGTTGGATGTAAGTGCTTCTCCACTGTGTCCCACTGACAGACATGCATGTACAGTAGCTGGAGGCGCTAATTTTCCAGTTGGGTGCCACTAAAACACTGCCGAAACAGAGGGCATGGCAACATTATGCAATCAAATGAGCACCAGCCAAACCTAAAAATGCAAATGTAGAAAACATGAGTGAAGTATGATGTTTTTAGGAACTTACATTCTTTTTGCTGCACCACATAGACACGTTCAGGTCGGTCACTATTTTTCACCTCTTCAGGTGAAACATAAGTCGTGTTCAGCATGCGCTGTATGTCATAATTCATTTGCTAAGTTTGTTTCCATTGAGAATTTCCAGTGTTCCTCGGTTATGTTTACTTATGTGCAACTTGAAAATGCACATGCACGCGGTCAACCACCTATTGTGCCACTCTGGCTCACTAGCCTCTCCTCCTCATCCTCACTTCCCTCCTCCCCTCTCCGCTCTGCAGGTGGCATTAATGATCTGATGTGGGATCTGCCCTTTACTACCCCAACCAGCTGTTAACACAGCATTTGCAATAATAATAGCTGACGTGGGACCACCCATTGTTCATTCTCAGCCAGGTGTTCCTGGGCACGTGGAAATTTAATGATGTGACCAGGGAAGCGAACCTTTGACATCTTGACCACTTATCGGTTTCAGCTCCACCTCTCAGTCCACCTTCTGTATACGAGCCACATTCCAGGAGTCAGAGACACACGCACATGTGGAAACTGCTGAAAAAGGCGGTGCAACCTTTAGCAGAGGTTTGGTAATCGTGATAAATTAAATATTGATTCATACAGTAACAGTAACTGGCCCTGTAACTGCAGAGGATAATATTAGTTTGATTGTTGCTGCTATTATGGTTGCTATACTATTTAATACTTAATTAATACTATTTAAAAATAATATCGCTGCAGTATCACCTGTCTGTCTTCCTCCCTTTATGTACCCTAGCAATAACTTTCTTTTTCCTCTATTGATACAAAACATCATTAGAGATACAGATTTTAATCAATTTCCTTAGCTTACGGCCATGACATAAACAACCTTTAATCGTGAACAGTGTATGACTGATTGTGATTGATTGATCATTTCCTGATTATTTTCCAGAATAAAAATGTTTATAATGTGCAAGTTGACCTGAATGTCATCTGTGGTGCTGTGTGCTCCCTGACATTCAGCTTCAAGCCTGTGTTAACCGAGCAGCTGCTTTCAGCTCCTGTTAAAGATGTATTTCGTTCCCCAGAATCACTATTTAGTTCCTCAGTATTCAACAGTAGCTTGCACAAAAAGCATTGGGAAATCTTAATCTTAATCTTAAACAAGAAAGTTGTACCATATAAAATGTAGAAGTGTGTGAGGTGAACAGGATGTTATATTTATTTCTTTAAAACAGTCTTTCCCCACCCCGCATCTGTTTATGTATATTTGGACAAATACAGCTATATATATATATATTTATATAAATAATAAATTAGACTGGAACTTCAAATTGCCTCCTTCATCATGGCCGGTGATTCTTCAGGGAGCGTCTCTGTGCGCCCCTCAAACCCCCTGCAGTGCTAAGCTCTGTGTGGAGTAAATCCTCAGACCTGTCTCTCTCAGATAGATTCTCTCTCTCTGTCTCTCTCTCTCGCACACACACACACACACACACACACACACACACACACAGGTTCACTTCTTCCCATGGATTTGGGCGGCATGCTGTGCTCTGTTCCATATTCCTCTATTAACCTTGAAGCTTTCTGTCATATAGTTTGATAAAATAATTTACACTTAATGCAGCTGTTTTTGCCTTTGCATCCATCACGCAGGCGTCCGAACACGTCTGCGTCTCCGATGTACTGGTTCATGCTCAAAAATGCACATTTTCTTTTTAAAAGCCATGTTAGAGCAATCAGATGTGAAATGAAATCTTACTGATGTGCAACAGTTATGGGTCCCATTTTTGCAGTGATGTATGATCTCATGCCACTAATCGCATATTTTATTTCAGAACAACAATAGTGAAATGTTCATTTGTAACAACATTAAGAAATTGCCACCAGACGATATTTATTAGCTACAAATGAAGCATTTGCTGAAATGATGTCCCAGAGTTCAGTAGTTCAGAAGTTCAGCATGAAAATCATTCACTGTGATCCATGTTTAATAGAACACACACTTCGCTTTTTACATTTAGATGGAACATATTGTTTCAAATGATACAATAAATGAAAATGGCATGATTAGCATCGATACCGGGAGCCTTAGCACAACAACAGTGTTTTGTACCACACCCTTTTGAAGCAGTCCCTGCTCTCTTTGTAGCTCTTAATGAGACTTCTACACTTTTCCGTTGGAAGTTTGACCCACTTTCCTTCTTTCTCGAGCAAACTGCTCCAGTTCTCTCAGGTTTGATGGGAGCCGTCTGCCACTGTGAGTGTCAGTTCTTTCCATAGATGTTCAACTATATTGAGAACAGGACTAATGGGCCACTTTGGTCCAGAGTTTTCATCCATTGTTAGAGTTGTTATGTATGATTTGTGTTGGTTTCCTGTTTTACGAGCGATGACCTGTGACTGAGGCAGAGCTCTCTGACACTGGGGAGTGTATTTCTCTGAAGAACACCTTGATCATTTTATTTCATTGTGTCCCTGCACAGACTCAGGGCAAACTGTGTCCGGCACAGAAGAATAACCCCATAACATAACTGCAGCCTCCTCCATGTTTCCCAGTGGGGAGGTGCTCTCTTCTATGGCGTAAGATTAATTTTGTCTTCTGTGAACATACAGTGTTAACAAGCACTGATTTGGTTTAATATTCCAAATGACATTAAGCTTTGTGGTTTCTCAACATTAAGAGAATTTCCCTTTATTATGTTTCTCTTTTATAATTGGGCTTTTTATGAATATTCTTCCATGGAGCATTTGTTAATTCAGATAAAGACCTAATGTACTTGATCTCGGAGCTTCTTCCAGTTTTAAACCTTTCTGTCGTTCCTTTTCCCACCATTTAAACTTTCCTTATGTTCAGTCTATGGTACTTTTTTTTTTGTCTTGCCATGTTGGCTACATTCCCATGAACCTTTAACTTCTAAATATTATTAGGAACTATGGTTCTTGCAGACTCTATCCTGATCTTCTTTCTGCCACCATGGGAACTTTTCTCTATTTAAATAGGCGGCATGACAGCTGCGATGCTAATGCAGGTGCAGGTGTGATTGACATATATTAGAGTTCCAATCAGGTACCAACCACTTATGCACTTTCATTTTTTATGCCTTTCAATCATATGCAATATTAAGAATTCACATTTCTTCATCATTGCTTGATGAGTTCATACCCGTGTAAGGATGTTCAGGATCTTTCCAGTAAATTAAGCGGATACTTTTTTGTTAGTTTTCTGTTACTTTCCAAATATATGAAAATTAATTCTCAAGTCTCGAAGAAGCAAACACAGTCAACAGACGGGTAGAATGGAAAATGTTTTGTCTCTGGATGGACAATTTAAATGCCATTTCAACGCATATTGTGAATATGTAATCTCCACACCTGCAAACATATTGTCAGAGAGTTGCCAAATTTAACCGACCATATGTGAAACAACTGAGGGATCAGCAGAGGGAGAGGCCTGTCAGTGTCCCAGAGGACAAATGAACATATACTGTAGGCATTTTCAATCAATGTCATACCATAGTGTCTGTGATTCTTACATAGTTAAATGGTATTATATTATAAATATATAATATAAAATAATACATGTGATGATCCTCGGGAGGATGAAAAAGCATGAAGTCTCAGAAAAGTTCAAATAAAAGAAATGAAATAGAAGTGTGTCTCTATAGTAGTTATCACACTTGAAAATGATTTTAAAAGTCAACATCTTTCCTTAGTAACCGAAAAAAAAAAGGAGCCTCAAACAACCATATGTGAATGACCGGAGGGATAAGACGCAGAAATAGACTCAAGGTGTCATCCCCGAGGGCTGATGAAGGAGTATGGAAAAACTCTTACTAGGAAAACAACATATTGCTTCATGTTTTAATTGGAGCAACTTAATGGTCCGTGAAGACTTGTGTATTAGTCATTAAGACAAGCTGTTCTGATCAAAAATGTGTGTGTGTGTTTGTGTGTGTGTGTGTGTGTGTGTGTCACATAAAAAGTTTCTGTCTCTCTTTGGCCAAGTGCCTGTTTTGCATCGAGCCTTTAGGGGGGAACTATTAGGCTGTTCTCTTCTACCTCCAAACTTTTTCTTAGTTCAGCTTCTTAGAAAGTTGCTTAGAAAATGCACATAATTGTTGATAAAAGTTACTGTTTTAGAGAAAAAGTGGGGGCCGCGAATAAGTTATGTGTGTGTGTGTGTGTGTGTGTGTGTGTGTGTGTGAGAGAGAGAAATTGCTGACCTAATCGAATGATGTTGTCTGTGTTTATTTAAGGGAGAAAGAGAAAGCTGGTGTGATATGAATACAGTGCCTATCATCTTTATCACCCGTCACCAGAGTTAATGAGGGTGCAGCTTTCGAAACGCACACAACCATGAGTGGGGAATGAGGCAGTTTGATTAGGGTGACACCCTGTATATCCTGTCTTTATGGAGAAGCTCATTTTACACCTCAGTCAGTATGTCAGTGTTGCTGTTTTGTCCATATTAATTGGCATTTTGTAATTGTAACAGGAAACGCTATCATAATGTGTTTTTATTATTTTTTAAATAAAATAAACGTTTTAATAGGTAGGACATACATGTTAGGTACAATGAATTATGTAATTTCAAGGAAGGACTACAGTCATGCTTGTGGAGTGATTGAAGATGATGATGATGATAATATGCCAATGTTTAGAAAGCATAGTGTTCACTGTAGTGTTGGTTGCTAACATTTGCTAATTATATATCTATATATATATATATATATATATATTCATATGTTGAAGGTCTTCATCTTACAATGAGTGTGTATCACATGTATAAGGAGGCAGTGGGAGCATGTAGAACACGGCCAAGTACATCACAACTTGAATGAGACGGGGACAAGAAGCATCTTAGCTGTTTGTATTTTGAAAGGGGGCTTTTGAAAACAGCGCGAGAGTCAATCGAGCGTAAAAGAAAGAGAAGAGCCACAAAGCGATAAAAGCAATGACAGAGGACGGAGAGAGCAGAAGAAAGGTTTACAGTTTCTATTTAATCCTCCTGCTGTTTGTGTCGGCAGCTCTCCCAGGAGCGCTAAAGCTTCCCAGGCAAGACGTCTTTATTACGGTGAAACCCCACACCACATTTAACCTGCCCAGTGTCTCCTCTTCCTTCATTCTCCTCTCTCCTCTCGTTCTTTGTGGATTTTTTTTCTTTTTGTTTCCTCTTCTCTTCTCTTGCAGCTTTTCCTTAACATGTGTTCACAGGTCTTTTCATTGTAACAATAGATCAGAATAGGTAGTGTTACAAGCCCACTTACTTTGATCTATTCTATTCAAGCAAGGCATTTATGCTACTTACACCCCCACTGCAGTCATCCCTCTCTTTCTCCATAACGTTGGTGTGAGACAAGCCTGGCAGGAGTCCATATTCTGTTATCCCTTTGTGTGTATGTCTTATGTCTGTCTGTCTCTTTACCTTGCTCGGCTTCATATTGTCGGTGTACTTCCTGTGCGCTCGTGTCAACGTGTTCTTATATATTTACATGCTTCTGTGTGAGCTGCTGTACACTGCTGAACGTTATTGGGTTGTTAAAGTCCGAGTGGTTGTGTAGGTCGTGTGGTGTTTATGTGGTGCTCAGAGATTTGTCTGTGCCCGTGTTAAGGCTCATGTTAAACTAAAGTGTGTGCAGCAGAGAGAGCTCTTTATTTGAAGGTGAATAAAGCTGGTAAAATGGTTCTATTTGTCCTCAGTGGTCAATGTCAGCCAAAAGGCTTTTTAAATTCAGATCGGCAGTTTTTAACAGGTGGAATGAGGATTACTAATATAATACGGAGTGGGCTTTAGTGCGCTGCGAAAAAGGGCAAACAAAGGCTCGTGCTCAGCCTAAGTGATCCTAGTTCTGTGCACGTCTGCCCTTTTCAGAGTGTGCCGTTGTATTTGGTGAATCATGATGTGTGATCATCAAATACTTTGATCGTCACTGGTCCAACAAACGAGTAGCCTTCATGTCATTTGTAATTTTTGCTTCTCTGTAATTCATTGTGTTGCCAGAAATATTTGCTGCATTCCCTGAATGCTTTATATCAGTCATGTGGTTTGCTCTTTTTCTCCATAGTTATTTTTTCATTTTGAAGTTATTTTTGTTAAAATTGCACACACTGATGTGCTGACAGACGGATTGATTTAACCGACGGCTCAAACATATGTAGAAAGAAGGCCTTGTCAGCTGCAAGTTAAGTTCTTAACCAGCAAAACCACAATATTAGTTTCTTAGAGTAAAGCTCATGCACAAAGTCAAGTGATTTGTCCTCTTATAACAAGACATATTGGTATTTGGGAGTGTTAAGCAGACTCCCAACAGGGTGTGGCAGGTCTAAAGACGGACAGAAACACAAGACCGTGGAGGTGTATCATGGTTTCTGGTCGTTACACTGCTTTGAAAAGATTAAGATCAAACAATTTACCTGAGCAAACACTAAATACAAGTTTTAAAATGAAAACTATTATTTTAAAGAAAAAGGTGATTTAATACCAACTACTAGTGTAAAAAAAAGTTGTCCCTCCTTAGTTACTACATCCACAACGTGAATTGACCGACCTAGGAATGATTACAGATCTCTCCCTCCATGCGGGACATTTCGCTTCCTGACTTGAAGATGAGACCTGCTACACCTGGATAACCAACCAAACACAGAATATCACACCTCTGGTCAAGCATGGAGGCGACTGGACACGGATCCTGCTCTCTACGTGATCCTTAGGGTGTGTATCAGGTCATCAGTCAGGTTGCTAAAGCATTTTGTATTTGCTCTTTAAGAGAGTTAAATATTCTCGTACATGTAATAACAGTTAGTAGCATGACAGTGTGAGATAACAGTTTGCTTTGTGCTCACTGTAATCTAGCTATCTGTTGAAGAAGGTGACCAAAAAATGTTTATCATTTCAGACATTCAAGTGGCGGCTCCTGCAGTTAAAGTTTATCACTCAGCCATCACATTTTGTGTCCCAGAGAAAACACTGAGTGATCAGTACGACGGCAGCAGCAGCAGCAGCAGCAGCAGCTCTGTTGGAGGAATGATTGACACTGATTTTAGATCATGTAGACACACACATTTCACTAACAAATACATATGTAAACACATGATACAAATGGTAAAAATGCACTCACAGACTCAGGAATGAGCATACACACACTGTCACCCACTCTCTCTCTCACACACACACACACACACATGCACATGCACACACACATTTATGCAACCCTTAGGTAGTGTCCTTGGCCTCAGCTGCCACTGGCTAATGTGTCACCCTCGGAGGTGGTGAAATCTGGTCATAGATGCTGGCACTTGCCTCGGGTCACATATAAACAGACACGTAGAGACACATGCACACATACGCACAAATGTGCTAACTTGTCCCTGAAGGTGTGACAAAAGGACAGTGAATCAAAGGACGCTGAGAAACAGTCATCTTTGACACAGATTGACTCAGACAGTCCTGTTCTTCTGTCTCTTTATTACAAGTCGATCAGCAACACAGTAACTGCTGTATTTTATAAATTGTTATGTCCCTGATCGTATGCGTATACATGTAAATGACAGTAATGCTGTGGCACGACTTTGTATTTCTATTTTTTTATTTTTTTATTTAGGCCCCTTCTGGCTGGGCTAGATGTGAAAATGTTATGTTTAATTGCCATCCATACCTCCACCACATTCATATCCAGTGACCTTCATGTAACAGCAGAGAATGATACAGCTTAGCTGTGGGTGTGTGGGTTGATAGAAATTGTCCCACTTTGTCCTGGAAACCAATTATTTGCTTCCAAGGCCCCTTTGAATAATTGTACAGTGTTAGTTGTAGTTAGACAACTTCAATCCATCATGACTTTGTTTTGCTTTGACTCTATAGCCACAGCATTATCATTATAAATAGCTGAAGGTAAACAAGCATATAACTCTCTATAGCTGTCCTCTGAAGTCCTTCAGGATCCACACAGATGAACTTGATGGAAGCAAAACCACGTTGTGTGCACACATACAGAAACGGAAAACCTATTTTAAAGATATACATATATTTTTCCATCTGTTTATTGTGAAATAATCAATTGTGCTGCGCTATAAAACGCTCCAGGGAGTCCAGCTTACCGGTCATGCGTCCTATCTGTGTGAATTAAGAGCTGAAAGTGCTAGTGTAGCTATTGCCCGCCCCCTCCCTCCCCCACCCCTTTATCCAAATGTGTAGAAAGAGGCAAGGTGGTGCAGACATCAGCAGTTTAGTAAATCTCTGCATGCACTGAGAAATAGGAGGACCTGAGGGAAAAGGTCAAAGCAATATAAATTTGACATGTAGATAGGAAGGGCTTTCTCACCTTCTGGGGGTGTGGGTGTACCTTCCCACAGTTTTGCACATTATGCAGGGCTGTGTGCCCCGTGCTGTGTGAAATGCTCCTTCTTCCTCTATTTGGATTTTGTGACATGTGCATATCCACAAATTGTGACTCTGTTTTTCATTGTTGTTCTTCTGCTTAATGAGTTGAACATCTTAACCTAACATGCATTAGTTACAAACCTAGTGTGGATCAGGAGGTCGAGCAGGTTGTCCACTGATCACGAGGTCGGGGGTTCCAGGTTCCTGGTTCCTCCAGGTCACTTTGGATGCATGTGACTAAACGTAAACATACAATTTAAGTTGAACTGTTCTTCGATTGGTGCATATTAAATATAAAAAAATGATAGTTTAAGTCTTAAATACAGAACAAACTGATGTTATTATGTGTTTGGAATTCACAGGTTTTTATTATCAATTCAATTCAACTTGCTGCACACAGTTAAATTAGCAATTAGCTCTTTATATGAATGACGAAAATTATAACGTGCATTGATTGAATTTATAGACAAAGGTTAAAGAGGAGCGATGAATTCAGTGTCCAAACTATGATAAAGAGCGTTCAGGGGACAAGAACAAATATAATAAATGAGGTAATGTTATTATTTCAGGAGATCCAGTCATAATATGAAAGCAGGGCCATAATAAAATGCATCTGCACAGCAACACTTTGTGAACAGATTATTTATACATGAATACAAGCCATTTATTAATACCTAGCAGTCTCCAAATAATTCGGGGCGCCAAAGGTGTAATAAATTTATGATTGCGAGAGTTTGCTAAAAATCCTTTTAGTGCTTGGCAGATTTTTGTTTATGAATAACACTGCTGAGAGGCAACACATTTGAAGGCAAGCCAAAAGTGTACTTTAGTGGATGATAATTTATCAACGCATGATTGTGATTTTGAGACTCAAAGTTCATTCTTGACCTTGGAAGCAGAAGTTGTCAAAACCTCTTCCCCACAAAGTCAATTTAGTTGCTTTTCTGTGAAGTTTAGTCATTTACAGTACTATTTCCAAGGTCACATATTTACTCTGGAACTTTCAATCTTAACTTTTAAACCAACATAGAAAACCTTTTAAAGGGTTCAGAAAAACAGGAATTCCATGACCACTGAAAAGACCATGTGGTCCCACTAAAAGCTCCTGTACGACGTCTGAATGGATCTGGTGGTGAGGTTGTGTTGCTTATCATTGTTAACTCCACGGGAGCAAGAAAAACTGAGAACACAGACACACACACACTCTCCTGGTGGCAAAATATTAATTCACACATTCCCACAGACAGGGAGATGTTAATGGGAAGGGACAACCTCCCTCAGGCTCCAATCAATCAGTGTGTCCTCATCCTCTCAGACAGCCTTCATGTGGGACCGGCTTGGTGTTTGATTGCTTGTGAAGTCCAGTTTTATGACTGATGGTTTTGTGTGGGTCTCTGAGTTCGGGCTTTGTGTGGTAATTGTTTTGATCCAACCGTCGCAAACCAGAGGGAACAAGATAAAAGGCGAACTCGTGCTGAACACGGAATGGGATTTCTCCCTGCCAGTCGGTCTCTAACCTTTGAACTCCACGACACGGCCGGCAGACGCGTACTGCTGACTTCTGAGAGCTGTGCTGAAAAGATCATGTGTGCAACCCGACCTTAGTGGAGAGAGTTGCAAGTGTGCGAGTGTGCATGTGCACTTTTTTTTCAATGTAAACAAGTGTATTTCAGGAAATTTGAATTATTCATATAGGACAAGCAAAAGAATGATAGCTCTGTCAGGTCTGTGCTGTCCAGCAGCAGCAGCAGCAGCAGCAGGGGGAAACAGCTAGCTAGTAGCTCGAAAGCTCACTAGTACACATTGGTACAAATGAAAAGTTGTGGTCCTGGAGTCTTGCTGGTGCTTGTTTTTGTGTCACGTTTCCCTTTTCCTGTCTGTCCTTCTTTCTTCTCAGCTCCACCATCACTGATCTGTCTACATCTGAGTGATTCGGCTCTTCCTCTCTCTACCTTCCCCGTCCTTCTGAGTGACCACGTTTCCCTTTCATCAACACGCCCGTCTTTTTATCTCCCAATTCCTCCATCTTTGCCGTGTCTGATCTGTTTGCCCTCCAACACCTGCAGTACTTGTATCTCTTTTATCCTCTACCAAGCACTTCCCTCTTCATCCACCCTTCCTTCCTCCTCGGGAGCAAACCTCCTCTCTCCCGCTGACTCGTGCCTTCATCTCTTTCGCTGGCTCACCTCAACTTTTAACCTCCTCTCCATACCTCCATCCGTCCCTTTACAGTAGCCGGTTCCGTTCTCTCCGTCCTCTCTTCCGATCCCATCCTCCTTCACTGCCAGCCTTCTTCCTCTTTTTTTAAACTTACTCCTCCCATGTTCTGTAGCTCTCCCTCAACCTTCTGTTCTTGTTCGGTCCCTCCCACTATTCACCTATCTCTCCTGTTCTGCCTCTTTCCCTCTGTGCAACAGATCTTTCTCCGCAGGTCTTTGTACACCTGAGAGCACGCTACCATCTGCTCAATGCATCCCTTCCTCTGCCTTACATCCTTCAGTAACATATCTTTTCTCCTCTTGTCTCTCTGCTCTTCTCTTACCTTCCCTCCAGAGGAGAAGAGAAGATGTGAACGATAAGGTACTCACTACTCTGAGAATCCGTGTGACTGTCTGTATCTGTGATTGTATATGAGGAGCTGTTTGCTTTGTTAGCAGAGACTTGTGTGGGGAACCAGTATGTGCTCTATGGTTGCAATGAGATGCTGTCGCTTCAAATGATGTAAAGGAGCTTGAATTAAAGGTCGTCACTTGTTGGTTTGTGTATGTGGGTTTGAGAGCTAAGGGGGCACTCGTGCCTGCTGCAAGATCACCACAGCATGTCAAGTTGGACAAGGACAGCACAGGTTAATGCTTCTGTGTGGGGGTGTCTGTCTTTGTGAAGACAAATTTGGGTTTTAAACCCGAGACATCACAACTGTCTCTCCAGTGCTCACTCCCTTAATGTGCTGTTTAAGTGTTAGTGCTTAGGACTTAATGTTGGAGCTTGGGGGCACGTTATGTCAACGAGGTCCCAAGAAGAACAGAAACTCAAACGTCCACTGCTGGTGTTAATGTGTAGTACAATGTGGATGGCAACAAAATGTTTTAGTTGTTACTACAATCGAAAACACACAGGTTGAGAGACCTGCATGTCAAATTGACTGATGATAAGTCAAACTGACATTAACCTTATAGCAGAAATAAAAGACGTCATGTCAAAAACCTTCAAACTGTGAGTTTTCAATGTTGCATGTGATATTAATGAACACATTCATTGGACCATAATTAAACGTGCAATCCATTTTAGTTCAGTACTAAACACTGAAAGTGTTTCATTTTCAAAGATTGGATGAGCTGCTTTCAGAATAAGTGTATACAGTATGTATAGAATAATGAGAACCGACCAAACAGGATAATGAGGAGAATAATCAAACAGAATAAGACGCAGCGATTCAAGGGGAAAAAAGTTAGAATTGTAAAAGAGATATTGACAGAGGGAATAAGTTTACTTTGCCAGCTTCACTGTCTAATTGTCGACAGAGGGAAGAGAGCGTGATACCAGTAAGATGTGTGTAAATCCACTCAGTCTGATCAAACACACTTAAATACAACTGACTTCTATGTCTGTTGAGTTGCAACATCACACTAGCACAGCCATACTGAGCCATTCCTAATTATTCTCCCTACATAAATATTTGTTCTAATTTGATTTCATAAGCAAAACATGCATCTTTATTATACAGAACACAAAAGCTCTGCTCAGGAAGAAACGTACTCAGCCCTTCACCCTCTGGACCACTTTGCTTACAGCACGGTGTTAATGAAACGGGATCTTCCTCTTTACGGGGTGCTCTCTGAAATGTTCCTCTCTTGATACTCAGGGCAAAGGATGTGCTCTGAGTGAGCGTGCACACATCCATAGACTCTGATTAACTAACACACGTACACACGGAAAACTGGGATTAATGTCATACTTCTTGGCAAGTGCTGCTTTTTACGATGATCTTTTTTTTTTCCCGTGGTACAGAAGGAAAACATCACACAGCTCCACACTTCTCATTCATGAAACTGCCAATCCTGTCTCCTAAAAATAAACATTTCTACACAACTAAACTGTAATCACAAATTTGTTTTTTTGTGGGGAACGTCCTGGTAACCCGATTTCTATTAGCATAGTGTTTACAAAAAAAGGAGATGACATGCTGCAAATATGTTGATACATCACTTATTAAATGTGCACAGACAACATAGTTGTAGCCAAAATATCTAATTTACAACATCTAGTTTTTACACAGTCGTTCTTTTTTCTTTCACACTAAAGTACTTTTCTTTCCAAAACCCAACTTCACGAGACTCTCGACCCAGATTCAGGTCTGCAGTTTAGTTACACAGGACCATGATTCTCATTGAATTTGTGTTTGTTGTGGTTATGAGACATATTATAAAGTGAAAGAAATCCTGTATTGTGTCTTTGAAAAGAAAGACTCCTGCTACTACTGGTTAGTTGCAGCCCTAGACAAATAACATGGTTATTTCTGTTATAACACTGTATCTCATTGATCACAGAGAGGATACAATCCCTACATTGTGTCAGTTTGAACATGTCACTTTTCAGTGTGCTGCATGATGAACAACCATCTTTTTGAACTGCACTAAACTTTAACGTTTGATGTCATCTGTACTGTGTAATTACTAGTTGTAACTTGGTTGTTCGTGAGCGTATATAAACTACTATATAAGCTTAGTCCAGCTATATCACAATAAAATAAACATAATCACCTAAAGGGCCTCAGATATCGTCAGACATATAAAGAAAGCAGAACTACTTTAATATACTGGTTCTTCATAATGTCTTCAAAGCTTTGGGGAGGGTGGTTCTGACATTAAAGAGGCCGTTGTCACCCACCTCTGTGCTCCTCTGTGTGTTGCTCTCTCATTTTTTTCTCTCTGTCTTGTACTCGGCCTCCCTTCTGTCCTCTCTTCATTTTTTTCTAGTGGTCAAGTTAATGGGTCTTTAACCTTGTGTCAATGAGCTGGGGCCTTTGGTGTGATCACCCACACCGCAACGATTCCCTTCCCAATTAGGCAGAGGCCTGAAGACAGCTTCAGCGTGTGTGTGTGTGTGTGTGTGTGTGTGTGTGTGTGTGTGAAGAGATCCTCAAAACATAGCCTGAGGTGTCCACATTGAGTGCCATTATTGTCGTAATGACAAAGCTAATGGGATACAGGAACAAGTGTACACACACACACACACACACACACACACACACACACACTCTCTCTCTCTCTCTCTCTCTCTCTCTCTCTCTCTCTCTCTCTCTCTATTCCTCTTTAAAAATCATCTCACCCTTCACCCTCCCAACCACAGATATAAACATAATAATGACTGTTATTATACACACAGACTCCCACTGGGGGCCTGTGAGGATAATACAATCAGGAGATTATTAGCATCACCAGACTTGCCAGAGAAGCGATTAATTTTATCAAGCGATAGCCTGATTTGGTGCCGTACAGTTTCTATTGTGTGGGGTTGATGTCTGAGTGATTGCATTAATCTTGATCTCAGGCTGATACGTTATTAAGAGTCGTTATCTTTTTTGTACGCATAATTGTGACCTCACATGCACTAAAAGCCGATCTGTAGTTCAGTATGTCTTTTGGACCAGACAGGCACAGGAAATAAATTCAAGAAATGAATCGCAATCAGTTCATTTTCTGGTCACATTCTTATTTTTTGCTTGAGATCTTAAGAGATGTGAACACGAGCCAAATTAGAGCAATGAAGGATTTAATAGAGATGAGTATGAGGCGTAAATCCTTCACACAAGCTAGTCTGTGCAGTGTCTATATATATATGTATATATATATATATATATATATATATATATAGAGTACATCTAAAAACGTTTTTTTATCTAGTCACAAGTCACTTCAACAATATTCAGGTATAGGCCTATGACTTTGTTAAAAGCTAAGGTATAGAGCAGTGAGGTGAAGTAGTGTCAGTGCTCATAGATCTGACTGGTACACACATGCACATGTACGCATTATGAAGGCTTTTGCTCGGCCAATTACTGCAAATACAAATTTTACACCAAATTGAGTCCCCTGCTTAAACTGAGCATTAGAAATGAGCTGCAGGCGGTTCTGCCACAGTGTAGACTTGCATTTGTTTGTTTTATTGTGCAGATTGGCTAAAAGTAAGTGTTTGTTTGTTTGTGTGAGTTATGGGCTTGGCATCTCGCAAAGTGGGTACCCCGCTCTCTCCCTGCACCACCACCAAATCCAACTTAAAGCGTTTCCCCCCCGCTGAGAGTGTGCTGGAAGGAGAAGGGAGAGAGTGTGTGTGTGTGTGTGCATGTCTGTGTGCTGAGGAGTCAGAGGAGGAGGGTTGGAGGGAGAAAAAGGAGGTGGGGGAGATAAGAGGGCATTATCTGCCCTGCTCATTCTCTATTTCACCAGCGGGGGGTGTGGCGCCTTATCCCTGTTTCCTGCTCTGTGGGCCGCCTTCACAGTCTTGAGAGAAACTGAATGTCACACAAACATACACACACACACTCACCAAGCTCATTGCCACTGTCACTCTCCTCCGCATCCACACACAACAACACGCACTTTCACACGATTGTCTTCCTCTCACGTACACACACACAAACACTAGAAGTGGCTCTCGGGGACCGGTGCATGCCTAGAAACGCAGCCTATTACCGCACTGTAAAGCACACATTTCAAAAGCAAAACAATATGAAGTGGACGAAAAAAAAAAAAGGTAGGAGTGGAGATGAAGGGAAGGAAGAATGCAGAAAAACAGAAAAGACCACAAACGTACTGCTGAGGGCAAAAACAGAACAGAGAGACGAGCAAAGAGGGGAGACTGCCGAATAGGAGACGGGGAGGCTGCAAGGACCTAAGGAAACAATCAAGGAAGCAAACAACTCTTTTGTGCCCCTCTGCACCAGTCCTCGGCTTTAATTTCTCTCACAGCAGGGTCAAAGTTATCAGCCGCCGTCTGAGAAAGAGCTTTTTTAATTGAGCACAGTGCCGTTGTCGGTCACATGTTCTTTAAAAGCAACAGACTGATGATGGTCTTTGGCGAGCAGGAGGCTTTACACGACGATAAGGGAAGAATGGAGCCGTAATGAAAAACAAGTCAAATTGTGGCAATCAGTGTAACATTTACAAGGGAGGTGTGTAGGAGACAAAGTATTCATGCGAAAATGTCATCTATTTATTGTAAGACACAGCTCTTTTGTTTTGCTTCGAACAATCATCAAAGTTTAATTAGTTATTGGAATGATTTGGGCTTTTGTTTGAAAAACATCTGAAATTAGAGGCTGCTGCTGTCTGATGAATCACATCTTCTTTCATAGAACTGCACAGTGTATTTAGTGGTTTTCACAGTAAAAACACAGTCTAGATTTTCCCTTACAGTCCAGACCTCTTTTTTTTGACAGCCCTTTATTTAAAAGTATTTCCCATTTCACCAAAGTGAAAGTTGATTTTTTTCAAGTACATAAAGATGCTTTCTGTTTCCAGACACGCGAGATGGAACAAAGCATTTTGTACGTCAACTATTTAACACTGTTGTGTTGTTTTTTTTTTTCATTCACTGGTTATGTCCAGTCATGAGCCCACTGCTGTTTTAATTAACTGAGAAAATGTCATTACATGATATGAATGTGATATTACACCCCCGCATGCGCTTCTGCTTCCCGATGAATGTCTTGATCTGTCCTTGAGGTGACACCGTCCCCACTTGTCTTTGTGAGTGTTTTCCAGCCTTGCTTATTAAAGCGTGTCCCTGCCACTCTGCGCGGCAGATCAACAAGCTTTTCATCTCCAGTAAATACGCTGGGTTGATTGAGGCTGCAGATGATTTTCACCCCTCTACGGGGACTACTGATGATGATGATGATGATGCTCATCAGTATCTGTTGTATTTGTGAGTGAACAGAGGGGCATATGTGCATCAGAGGCGACACAAGGTTGGACATTGATTGACTGATATGTTTTATAAAACTAATGGAGCAATATATAATACTGAGGGTGAAAAAAAATAATTTAAAGTAGCCAGCAGGGGACAAACTGGTATCCTTACCTTAAACAATAATAAAAATTATTGGATGATGAGTATCCAAATCATCCAAATCGCACTTGGAATGAGATATGATTTGCACTTTGCCAGTTTGTAAACGGAGAACAGACAATGAGCGAGAGGTAGGAAGGCTGGGCATCTGGAGTCAGCATATGGATATGGTTGTTAATGGTGAGCAGACAGACCATCATTCTGCAGCCTTTCGACAACATCTTAGCAACAGCTGGAAACCAATAAACACCAATTGTTTTGAACTGCAACTGTTGCTTAATGGAGTAAGAGAGGATAAAGTGACTCAATGATTAAAGTTCAAATGGTTTATTGAGTCTTTTTCATTATGCCAGTGATCACAATGTCGCTGCACCACGTTCTACATTACATGTCTGCGCAAAAGAAACTCTTAAGGCAAGTGGGTGTAGTACAGCCATACTTAAGCTAATTCAGCTGACCTGCACATGTGCTTGTAAGTGTTTGCATGAAGTTCTACAGCAGCGTTATTATAATCAGAAGATTTTACATGCGACCAACTTGACATGGAGCCGGAAATAATCCCAGGATCCTTTATTTTATTGTGAGGGAGCTTTTTCTAGCAACTGCACCGCCAGGTCAGGTCTTGTCTTGTGAAAAGCTGTCTCTAAAGAAGTCTGTAGCATGTAATTATGATTCAGAAGCGCTTTGTTCAGATACATTCCAAACATCTTTAGACATAAGTTCGGAAATGTTAGAGCGAGACCATAAATCTTCATAATAGCAAGTGCAATTTGCAGGATACTAATGAATAAAATGCTCACAGAATAGCCTGTAATTGTACCTTGCACCCCCTCTTATTATGATTTAAACCATATTCAGAGAGTCTGAGTTGATTTAAACTGTATATGACGATAAGTGTACATTTTTATAGAAGCTGTATCTGTGCAGCGTCAAACACAAACGTGTCTGTGGAACAATCAAAGGTCGATTCGGGCAATCAAACTCGGGCCTTCTTTATTGTATTTCATGCATTTATTCAGCCTAGAAATACACAGTTCCACCACTGATTTGATGTTTGATTTGGGCAGAGTTTTGCGTCTCAAGCGTGTGGCGTCTCAACGTGTGTGATGTTCATGCTGGAGTGTCTTGTTTCCGCAGCGCCGAGTGAAAAAGCAGTGTTTTATACGGTCTCCACAAGTTGCAGTCAGTAAACGAACATTATGAACGTGAATCCATTTTATCCACAAAGCAGCATCTGTTACTAAGTCCGTGAAGGAGAATTAAATTCAAATTAACAGTAGGTTATGTGGAGGGATATCAGTGGACTAATACGTTGGCGTAGGCGGCAGATGCAGCACATGAGCACAACGCAAAAAGTTTCTTTTAATGAGACTCGGCAGCCCACTTCCACTAGCTTTTGTAAATTCTAAAACAAGAAACACAGACAGACAGGCTGACAGGTTTGACCTTCAACACATTCCTGGGTTTAATTCGAAACAAAATCATTATTATTCCACTTGATGTTCGAATCTACATATTAGCTATTACAGGGAACTTCAATCAAGACTTCAATCAGAAATGTGCTGCTCCGTGCACCGGTTGATTCAGACTTTTTTATCAAAGCCTACAATCTGTAGTGTTCCAGTTTTACGCTGCAAAAGGAGGTCATTACCCACGCTGGCATGACACTTTGTGCTACAGTCCCACCAACATATGTTACTGTCAAAGCAGCCACGCTGAAGGAGCTGGTGCAGTTTATGACTGAGTCATATCGGTAGACAGCTTTATGACCTCTGTCATGTCTGCTGCACTCTTATAACTTATGTCATGGCTACGACAGCTTAACAGGGTGTGCTGATGTATGGACTTCATATTGTGCTGCAAGTCGTGATGCCTTAAGTGATATTATTGGTGTGAAGAGTATTGTTTCATGACTTGAATGCACAGGACACTTCTTATTCATTGATAAAGAACCTTTGGCGTTGCTCATATAGACGTGACCTATTGTATTTAGTGGCACCTTGTGCTGGAGACACATTTATATCTGCCCTTCGCTAAGTGTGTACCTGCACGTGTTTGGCTGCAGATGCCTGCGTGGATCTGTCCTGAAGTGAAGCTATCTGTCTTCCCTCAACTCCTTTCCTTTTCATTAAATCTGGGGGTTAAATTTGCATGTACTCACCTTCAGAAAGAAGGTTATTCACATCCTGAGGTTTTTCCTTTTCTAAGCGTGTGCGTGTGTCTGTGTGTGTGAGAGAGAGATGGTGAATAACACTTAAAAGGGTTTAAGCTTGTAGTCAAATGACACCCAGACCGACCAGTTAGACAAATGTGTCAAGAGTGAGGGACTTACTTTACCAATGTGTCATCTATAGGAGCTATAGAGCCTCTCTGACACTGCAGACATCAGTGTACCGATGAGAGCAACAACAAGTCTGAGTTAATGTAATATTAAGTGACCCACTATCCACTCTGTGCATGTACGGATCATTAGTGAGACTAACTACGTGTGTTTATCTGCATACTTGTGTGTACGCGTCGTCCTCTTGGAATTGATTTGATCATTTGTGAAAGTGGGACATTCACAGACGTAATTACCTTTCAGCTTCTCTGTGCTATTCGTTATGGACATTTCACAGCGAGGCGTTTCACCACAGATCCGCACTATACATATGTTCTAAATGTAGAAATACATACTGTCATTATTGTTGCACAATATGTTTGTCTCGTTGCTGCCACTCCGTGAAAGCTGTTTTTGTCTCAATCTTGCTTCTTCTGTTCTTACTGTGAATGTTTCTCGTGGGCATCTGTGGTACAGTTCCCAGAATATCTCATCTCTTGTATTATGTGGTATCATTAAATTCCTGAATGCACTTTTTCTGACTCACTCTTATCTCTCTGTCGCTCAGTGTTTCTCCGTCTTCCTCGTTCTCTCTCTCTCTTTCTCTGTTTCTCTCCCTGTCTTCTTTTCCTCCTCTGTCTGCCCACTAAGCCACAATATGTCTGCTTTTTTTCAAGCTCCATCGACCAGTAAGAGGAAACAAAATCATTAAAGGCCACGGTTTAAGCAAAATGCAGCAAGTACATAATCAGTGAGTGCCTTCTGAGTCTAATGCCTTAAATGTCAAGAGTGTGGAAAAAGTGCAGTGAGAAAAAATGAGAACACAGGACAACAGTAAAACCAATAGAAGAAGGTATTAAATGTGTGTAAATAACGTTAAGAATATAGCAGGAAACTCCAGTGCAATGTAATAAGCCATAAACTCAAGAGGGAAAAGCACTGAGCACATAAATAGAAACAGATTAAACTAGTTATCCTGGCATCCACAATATTTTCATTTTTCAAAAACAAATATTTCCACCTACAACCGCTGGTCTTAGAATGAAATCACAATAAAATACACCACTGTCCATAATCTTCAAGGGACAAAGGAAGTTACCGAACAATCCTAAGGGGAAAGAAATACATCAAAGTGGAATATATTGCCATTCTACCATGTCATGTTTCATCACTGTGTTTCCCAATCCTTCAGCTTTAGGACTTGTTGTGTTTTTCTAAGCATTGCCTATCTGTCTTTGCAATATCTGAGGTCTTGGTGCCAAGTGTCTGAAACCAAATTTGAAAAAAAAATAAAAGTCTGTGCAATTGGACAGCTCCTGGACAATCAAAGTGATATATGACCACTCAGACCAGCTTTTTTTAACCACTATTAGCAGTGAGATTCTCACACACCATGAGCCGTAAGGTGATCCAGTCTAACTAAGTGTTTACAGGAGGGCGAGGGGTGTCAGCTTCGGTTGCTGTACATGTCTTGAAAGACGGGTGCTGGTGTATTTGCAGTACTGGTTGTAGCCTTTGCGTCTTTGTTCTCCTTTTCTCTGTATTCAGGCCACTAGCTGCGCTCCAGGACTATAGGTGTGTGTGTGTGTGCGACTGTCAGTTGTTGGTCTTCCACCAACAGCTGGGAGCTGCTGGCGCTGTCCACGGTGCTGAACCTCAGGTGGTGTACAGCCCCAGGAAATGTCCTGTCCTGTGTTCTGCCAGCAGAAATCCTTCTCGCCGTTCACTCAAATCACTCTAGAGGGATTTACATTAATTCCATCAGCAAATCAAAAGGCATGGTCACATTTTTATGTAAATGTAATTATGTTAGCAATCGTGCAATATTATTTTGGCGATGTATTTCTCTTTTTATCAGTAGATTTTTGATGCCGCGATAGTAAACAGTCTTCAGTGCACTTCACCTCTCTTCACACTCCCACCTTTATCTAGGTCAGGTGTCGCTTAGTGAGTCACTTCATGACTGTGATTGCTAGAGGAGAAAGGTTAGCTGATCACCACCCTCGTTTTCCTCGGCTCATCACATGGAAATATCAGAGCCGATGGGACCAAGTCCTGCTCAAGTGCAGGCAAATATTAATGCCATCGAAAAAGTCAGGAGCCAGCTCGCTTTTTTTTTCGCTTCGAGTGTTGTGTGCAGAGTTTAATGTATGTGTTTATATAGTATTTGAAGCATATTAGCCAGGTGCCTTTATTTATTATAATTTAATGTGAGAGTTCAGTTCAGTTCTAATGGACTTCCCTCAGTGGGAATGTTATACTATGTGATATGCAATTTTCGTAAACCTTTTCTGGAGCTTCTATAACACATTTGCTTATGTAAAAGCAAAGCATTGTAATATAAAGCTAATGCAAACAAGCACTGGATTACACTTTACACTTTACAATTCAGTGAAGTGATATTTTGCTTTTCTAATAGAAACTAATCGTATTACAACGAGGAAGCATTTAAAACTACAAATGTGGTCTTTTACATGGATATGAGAGAAGGCACACTCAGCTAGCTGGCATTAGCATAAAAAAATCATATCCGTGCTGAAATAACCTGGGGGAACCTGCAAGTTCAGGTGATTTTAAGTGTATTCAGTTATGCAATATTCAAGAACCAGAAGCATGACTGGCACTAAAATAATTCAGAATACTCTGGCGACAAATGGTTCACTGCCTCTTTTATTTATTCCTCTTTTTTTTTTTTTTTTTTTTGCAAAATTCAACTCATAAACACACCCTAGAACATTAAAGCCACAAATAATTTATTGAAATAAAAATAATTTAAAAAATGTCTTGTTTCCATGCTCCACTGAAACCAATATGTATCTGTAATCAGGAGCAGAAGAAAGTCAAGTCAGCCTAATTACAGGCCGTGTAATGAACCACCTGCTGTGAGACTGTGTCGCCGAATGTTTATGAAGTGGGCCAGAAATGCTGTGCACTCATATTGTGTGTGTACCGACACACAAACACGTTCTCTTTCATGCACAAACACACACACACACATCCTGTTTCCTACAAATTGCACACGTACTCAGTGAGAAAGCCACACTGCAGAAAACATGAGCCTGCATCCACACACACACACACACACACACACACACACACATAACACACACACACACACACACACACAATAATCAAACAAACAAAATAAACTTTGAGGTGACTGATAACTGAAGAGCAAACCCATGTCAGTATCTCCGCTGTGGCCGGCAGTAACACAAGACGATTTGTGGACGATTCAGATCAACACATCCATGCTTTTCGCTCGTGCACAAATGCACATGAACGCACGGTGATCCCTCGGCATACAGATTACCTGGAAATAAACTGAAGTGATTAATAATTAAAGAGCAAATATCCTTCAGTGGCCACTGTGACTGTGCCTCACACAGAAATGCATAATACGCGCACGCAGACACGCAGAGACACACACAGACACACGCTCATGAGCTATAGCCACCCATCTAACCTTTTATCTCCAGATGATGAATGGATGGTGTGAAGAATTCTACCTTAGACAATCTTGCCAATTTTCTCCTTCCATGGCTTTCAAATTCTAACAGATATTTTTCTGAACTTTCAATTCATCATCCTGGACACTGTCCACTCAAGCGGGAGAGCCGAGCACAAAGGCCACATCTATTCTCACACATGTCCTGACACACACACACACACACACACACACACACACACACACACACGAAATGACAGATAGACACACGCCCACACACACGTCCTATGTGCACACAATAGACACATGGGCCGGACTGCCTAATTTTCCACAGTGCATAAGATGGAACAACTGATTCTTTTTACTGATTTAAAGTTGTCTGACGGGGGAGAACTATTTTAGTGTGTGTGCATTTGATTAAAACATTCTCGCAGCAGCTGGTGGCCCAGTAGAGTTTGAAGTATCATTGTAATGTATGAGTGATACATCAGTCATTCTTTGTAGGCTCTATAGCCTAACATAGTTTTCATAACTGCTCAGTGTTAAAGGTGCAGTTCCCTTAACAGATCAGTTTGAAATCAGATGTTCACATGTTCTACAATGAATTAAATCTTTGAATAAAATCCACATCAATTTGTCAAATGTAGCATCATATTCAAATTACTCAATATAAAACCCTGTAAATTGAAAGATTATCACGAATTCAGACAGAAATCCGATTTTAACATAGATACATTCAACACAGGATGTATTTTGTCTGTACTCAATAACCTTTTATGATGTTGCTTAAAAGCCTATATTCAGTACAACATCCAGTTTGTTGCCCAGATATTCAGACTAGTTTTAAACCACCAAAGAGCTTTTGTTGTTTGAACCTACAGATGATGATGAGTGGTGTGACAGGTTTCTCATTTGTACACTTGTACATTTCATTTAAACATAAATGTACAAATGTAGTGTATCATTTATTTTAAAAACATGTTATGTCTGAACACAGTGCATTCAGTCTATATGTTTGCTTTTGTAGTTTAGTTTTTTAGTTTTTGGTAGACCGGCTTGTTAATTTTGTTACTTCAAGACAAGTCTCTGATTGTCTTTAGTAGACTTAGAGTTAAACCCGATTGTGAGCAGTGACAGTTTACATGCACTACCCATTCAACCTGACAGAGCGTGAGAGGACGTGCCGGGAAGAATGGGACACATTGTCCAAATCCATGTGTCTAGAAAACCCTAATGTGTAATTGCTGCTAATTTATTAGAATACTATATTTAGTTATTGAGTGTAAATTGATAAAAACATCTTTTATATTAATTTAAAGTGAGGAAATGTGAATATTTTCAAACGCAATTATTATGTCATGTATATGGAAACACATGGACGTGTACCCGTAAACTCATATACAAACACACATTCAGTAGGGACCTCTTGCCCACCTCCATTTGCTAGCGCTGTGTTTATACGTCCTTGCCTAGAGCCATATCAGTTTTACCAGCTGAGCTTCACAGAGATGACAGTCCTATAGAAATGTGCATTTGTGTGTTTGAGTGGGTATTGTGTCTGTCTGTTTTGTAGAAAGAGGCAGAAGCTGAGAAATAGTCAAGTAAACAAGACCTTATTTTTCAAGGCTCTCAAACCTCCGGTGAGGAACGTTGCCCTGACTCTGCCAGAGCTCTGTCAAAGCTTCGCAGTACTTTTGGATAAAGACTGACCATCCGGTACTGAAGCAGCAGCACAAAAATAACTTCTTGGAAATTTCAAGCTGCTTCTGTTCCTGACTCACGGTGTGATCTCAGTCAACGGAAACACACTTTACGCACAGGAAAAGTTTCTGTTTTCAGTTTCATTTGTGGGTTTCTTTAACAATGCATAAGAACTTTCTCACTACAGCAAAGGTTGAGATAAATACTGGTAGAAAAATCTCTACAAGCCTGTTTGTTTCCTCTGAAGGAGCAGTCTGCACTGGTCTTTCCTCAAAGGAGTCGAGGTTTTGTTTGACCACTCCAGTTGTTTGCTGATTTGCCTGTACGAGTCCACCATCTCTACTTCCTCAACCTTGAAGCTGCACTGATTTATTCAGTGCATCAAATCATGTTAGCAACCAATTGTTTAATTGAACAGTTATCAGCAGCAAACCATCATGATCTTCCCACTGCAGTTGCATTTGCTTGCCTAGAGTTAAAAAAGAGAAATGAATTTATAATGAAAGTAACCATGAGGTCAGGTGTGAACAAGTAAAATCTGATGAACAATCTCACTGTTAAATATGGAATAAATACACAGCAGGAACTGTAATGGAAACAAAAAAGAAAAAAGAAAAGCAGCCCAAAAGACTGTCCATGCATGACTGGCTAAAGAGCAACTTGGTTTTCTGAAGCTGCGTTATATGACTACCGTCTGACCTCTGCTCTCAGTCTAACCAGTCACTAAAAGCCAAGAGCACTGCAGTTGTGTCACTACTAAATTAAATCACTGTTCAAACAGTTTAAATTATAAAAGGGACACGGATCCGTCTTGCGTTGCCTGATTTGAATGAGACTGCAAGGTCTCACACAAATCACGCTGTCCAGCAGCAGTCAGACAGTCAGACAGTCCCAGCCGACGAGCAGGCCTCAGCATCACAGCACACAGTTCAGTGTCTCTGAAAGACAGACCACACTGCTGAGTAAATTACCCAGTCAAGCCAAATCTCATTTCTTATCTTTGGGCATAATGTGTTGTTCATGTATGCTGAAATATCACAAATCAGGTTGGATCTGAAAAAAACAAAACAAACAAAACTGAATTGCTCACAGGCCTGCAATGAGAACAAACCCCTAGTACACACAGTAAAAGACTGGACTGTTTTAAAGTGTTCACAGGCTGTGAGATTTATGGCACGGCCCACTGTGTGTCATGGATCTAATAAACACGGGTACGACCAGCAGCAGCAGCCACACAGTGACATGGTCTTCCTAAATTTGTGACACTGTCAGAATTTTTCCGGACTATCTTTGGTTGCAGTTTTTTGACAATGGCCGTCTTTCAACCTCTGTCACAGTCTGATGTCGGATCGCTGTTTCTGATCCACGACAACGTTTGGTGATCTTTCATGTGGGACAGTGTACTCTACTTTAATCAGTGACAAAGGTTTTGAATGAAAGGAGAAACAGGCTGACAGACGTTAATGCAGAGAAGCTTCTTTATACTGTCTCTAGGATTTATTAAATGGCCTTACTTAAATTCTTCTCTTAATTTGCTTTGTCTCCATCTATCCATGGCTCTTTTAACAGTTACAGAAGAAGCATAATATGTGTTGAGGAAGGAAATTGCACATAACAGCATCACATTAAATGAGGTGGTGATAAGAATGAGGAGCCAGAGTGAAGATGAAAAATAGATGAAATGGGACGCCGCCGAGTTAATAGAGAGCTACTGTACATGACACGAGTCATTTCTGTCCATTAAAGTAAAGCAGTCATCAGTTTAGTTCATTTGCCTCCGCTCATATCACGGTTTACTTCCAGCTGGCTCAGGTGGTTTACACAAACACGCGACGCTCAACGCTCAAATGCATGTGAAAATACAATACACCTACGCGCAATTGTACAGATAAGCTCACGTGCATGGGAACACGCACAAACACATGCACGCGGACGCACATAGCACCGGCTCAAGCTGAATAAAGCGCAATGACAGCTGGGTAAAATTGCACCTATAAATCATTTGTCATTCTGGTCTAAATTCTATCTGCCAGCCATTCATGCAGTCATATCTGTCTCCATAGCCACACACAACATCTACTCACATCACACCTACGCACCTACACACACACACACACACACACATTCATATTCCTGAATGGATGTGTCTGCGATATGTGGCCTGCTACACTGACAAATTCACTCTCATAAGCACATAAACCTACAGCTCCATTTTCAAGCTGCAGTGTAGTGGTGTTTTCCTGCGGAGGAGATGTTTTTCCTCACCTGCGCCTGTTCAGCAATTTGGCAATTTGACTTGCCGCGCCGAGCAGGAGCAGAACGTGCACAGCAGGGAGTCCATCAACAACTACTGTGTTTTGCACCATGGCGCATTTGACACATCTGCTTAGACCAGGTCAGAAGCATGCTGTACATGCACGGCTGTGCACAATGCTACACGGTACTGGACAGCACTAATGCGAGCAACTGGCTGTAACTGCTGCAACTGTAAAATCCCACGGTTGGATAGCAGTTTTAGCATCTCTCAGCCACAGCGGCAGCTTTATGTAAAAAGCAGCTTACATGTAAGAAACCCTTTCTATTTGTTTGTTGTTCTTTTACACAAACATCTGAAGTAGAGATTTAGGATTTATAATTTGATTGATGTGCACGACCATTGCTGGATTCATGCATAACAAAAAAAAAAAGAGCGTTGAATTTCCATATTCCATCTGCTGGGCTTTATTTTGGTATTCTGCTGCTGCTCTCCTGTTAATGGAGTCAAAATCATCATGAGTTTTGAAGACACAGGCATCCTCAGGACACAATATTGGACAAACGGGTCACTTAGTTCCACCAATGTAATTAAAACTTCTCTCTCCTCTTAAAAACCCTCAGGGTCACTTATTCTGTCTTTTCTGTGTCGAAAAGCAACACATGTCGGGAAAGATAAGAAAAAAACAAAAAACAAAAACGATGAGTAGAAATAGTCACTGTTTATTGTGTGGATCATTGTTTTTCTAATTTCAGTTATTATTATTAGAATTGGATTGAATTGGAAGCGTAAAGAGACATGATGGCACATTGGGACTGTAGTTTATTAGTACTGCGTTTATTGACGCATTATTGTATTTGCACATGACATGATGTTTTGGACTTTCCAGAGATTAAGTTATTTTGTTGCAGTAGCATATTCTTATGTAAGATCATCATCATTGAACTGTGACAATTACAGTACAGACATTACTCAGCAAGGGAAATATATTTAAGCACAGAGCAAAAATCCGGAGAAAGACTCGACACCATCCCTTCATTTTGTTGGAAATTCTGTGCATTTTAAAACCCCATGTATTTTTTTTTTGCCTCACTTTTTCTATAACAAACACATTCTCATTTAAAACTGTAGGAAATCGGAAGGTGTCGTATGTCTTTCTGCTGACATTTGTCACTGAGAAAAGCGAAGCGATCAGGCCTGGGTGCTTTGGCTGGGGGCCCTGCCATCCATCATGGAGACTGGGTGGTAAATGGCTTATGTAATTCTGTTACAGATGAATGACCATGGAAGGGAGTGTCACCACTAACATTATTGTGATCTATACAGTAGCAATGACAGAGGGAAGGAGGAAGTGAGAAAGAGAGTGGGAGGGCTTTTATTAGTTATAGTTTTATTAAACAGTGACTGAAGTAACATCCTAACATCAGCACCTGTTATTAATACTGCTAAATTCAAAATAATCTTGTTCTCTGAGGTCTTATCGTTTAACTAGCTCTTCAGTTAGTCATGGCTTCTCCTTCCTGACCTGCGCTGAGTGTCTTATATGTATGTATACTTATTGTCTTGGTTTTTGTTTAGTTTTTTTAGTTTCTATAGTTTAAACTCCTATGTAAGGATAAATGTAACTATAGTAAGATAATAATTCAGATAAAGATAAAGTCATTATAGTGACTTTAACATCTATGTAGATGTTGATTTAATTGATGATTTAATCAATTCATTTAATGATTTAATTTACTAATAGACTCCATTGATTTTACCCAAATTTTAAATAAACCTACTCACTGTTTTAATCACACCAGTGATCTTGTTTTAACATAATTGATCATTTAGTTTTTCTCTCTTTTATCTGACCATTTTTTTTTTATAACATTTCAATTTACAGTACCAAACTTTACTTCACCTCAGAAAACATTCCACCACAGTAGATGTTTATCTGAAAACGCTGTTGACAAAAGGAACTGGTTCCATCTTTTATTTCAGAGCCAGGAGGGCAGAACATAACTTTACTCCAGTACAAGTTGATTATCTTGTTGATAATACTGCAGCCTCAGTCTGAACAGTACTTGATACTGTTGCCCCTCTGAAAAAGAAGGTAGTGGATCAGAGGACATTAGCTCCATGGTACAATTCACAGATCTACAACTTAAAGAAGACATCATGTCAGCCGGAAAGGAGGTGGCGTTCCACTAATTTAGATGAATCTTGTCTGGCCTGGAAAGGCAGTTTAATAATATATAAAAAAGCCCTCCATAAAGCTAGAACCACATATTATTCCTTATTGGTAGAGGCAAATAAGAACAACCCCAGGCTTCTTTTAAGCACTGTAGCCAGGCTGACAAAGAGTCATACCTTTTTCGATCCTAGTATCCACTTAACTCTCTGTAATAATGACTCAATGAATTTCTTTACTAATAAAATCATAAGTATTAGAGAGAGAAAAAAAAGATCACATCCTCCCTGCAAACGGCATGGAAGGTCTGACAAGTACAGCAGCTCTAGATTCATTAGTAGTTTCAAAGCAATTACTTGACCACCTATAACCCGTATGAAGCTTTCCAGTCAGTACATGAGTATATGAGTACATCATAGTATAGAAACAGCACTGGTAAAAGTCACTAACGATCTTAGCGTCAGACAACAACAGACAACAGACACTATAAATCACAACATTTTCTTACACAGACTGGAACATGTCATTGGGGTTAGAAGGAACAGCACTATGCCGGTTTAAATCGTATCTATCAGATAGATTCCAGTTTCCGTTAATGATGAGTCCTCCATGCACACAAAGGTTATTACGTTACACTGGCTTCTGTGTTTGGGGCGATTCTTTTCACTCTATGTATGTCCCCCTTGGGCAATATTATTAGTAAACACTCAATTTCTGTTGCTATGCAGATGATACCCAGCTATATTTATGTATAAAACCAGAAGAAACTAATCAATTAATCAAACTTCAAGCATGCTTAAAAGACGTAAAGGCCTGGATGTCTTCTAATGTTTTACTCCTAAATTCGGACAAGACAGAGGTTATTAGTTTTGGTCATAAAAGCGTCAGAGACTTGATGTCTGATCATTTTCTTATCCTAGATCCTAGTATTGGCCTCAAGTAACACTGTGAGGAATCTCAAAAAATTAGGAGCATCCTGTCTCCAGACTGGACTATTTTATTATTTTAATTCACTATTAATAGGATGTCCCAGTAACTCCTTAAAAGTCTCCAGTTAATGCAAAATGCTGCAGACAGAGTTCTCATTGGAATTAACAAGAGAGATCCTGTTTCTCCATCATTAGCGTCTCTCCATTGGCTCCCTGTGAAATCCAGAGTTTAAAACACTTCTCCTCACATATAAAGCACTTAACAATCAAGCTCCGTCTTATTTTAAAAACCTCATAGTTCCATATTTTCCCAGCAGAACACTTTCATGTATTCAGAGTGCGAGTCTACTTGTGGTTCCTAGAGTTTCCAAATGTAGAATGGGAGGCAGAGCCTTTAGCTACCAAGTTCTGTATACAGTTATATATATTTTTTTTACACTGTTGTGATTTGGCGAACAGAACAGAAAGCTTCTAAAAGCAGTTTCAACAACTAATCTGTAAGAAAACTGTTCAGAAAAGAAAGGCCCTTTGTTAAACTCAAGCACATCGTATTCTCATACAGCTTTGCATTTGTTAGTGCTTTACCTTGAAATTAATCTGCAGCGCGAGGGTACTTGAACACTGGGTTACTTGGAGAAGGAGCTGCACCGTCTGTTTCAGTCTGCACCTTCAGTAATGGATACTCATGAACAGCAAATCATCATGATGGCTTCATAATCGGTGCTCTGTAGCACATCAAAAATGAGTACACCCCTGTGCAATATCACTAAAATCTTAAACCGCTCCAATAATTATAGAATTTGATCTATTCTGAAATTAAAACAAACAGGTTAGACTGCATTTAAAAGTGGAGTTCTAAAGAACAACTTGAGTGCATTAAGCTTTACATCTGCTTTTTTTGGTCATCATGTGGCCCAATTCATTGAAATTAATGTTTCACAGTCAGACAGTGTGATGGACACAGTATGAAGCCAACCTCTAGGGACAGTTTGTTCACAAAACTGCACAAAAAAGATTAAACTTGAAAACAGGCTTGATTCATTTTGGCAGCAGCATCTTTGTCAGATGAAACCAAAATAAACATATTAGTTTGGTTCAGATGGTGTCGTGCATGTTTAGCATGGATGTAGCCAACGACGTAGTTATGACTTGAAAAACAGGGAGGTGGGAGTGTGCTAATCAATTTCTTATGCCCCTTGCCCTTCAAAAGACATTAATATGTTTTTCTTAATGGAAGTTGCATTGACAAAGTACTGCTGATGTCCGCCCATCACCAGTGCCAGTTGTGTACATTTGATGTCGGACTGTTTTTTACACCGTGTCAGATTTTCATCGTGTTTAAAAGTGAACAAGAACTGCAGAACTGAAAAGGCGAAGATGAAAGAGAAATAGAAAATGATGTTGACCTTTCTGTTCCCTTTCTTTTTAAGTGCTGTTATCAACAAAATGGCGCCATTTACAGCTCAGAGACAGAGTGATAGAGACTTGAGTGATTGACACGATTGCTCTGCTAATTATCCAGTGGTTTTAATGATTGGTGTAATCTGTGGCCAAGCAATATTCTTACAGAGTCAATAGGTGATTGATTGACAGTGCTTCAGTCAGCCTGAGGTTTTGTTCTTTGATGTCGTGCTTTGCGCTACATGCTGTTCCATTTCTTGAATGGCTTTCATGAGGGAATAAAAAAAAAGTAGTTTACATGTGCTTCATTGTGGAGTAATACACGAGCCAACTGTCACCATTATAACGTAATTCAGGAGCCATATAATAAAATAACTGAAACAAAGCTACTTGTCAAGTATATATTTTAACTTACTGAAGCACCCATCTTTACAAAAGTATTTATCTAACACCAGAACACAAAAGCTATAATACGAATCATTTAAGTGTCCTCCTTTAAGCCCATTACAATGACATTATGATGACAGGATTTATTTATTATTTATTATAGGATTATAATAACACCCACAAGAAAACTACTTCTAGCAGTATCACACAAGTATTAATCAGATATTATGATAAATATTGAGTATAAGAAGTAGCATCAGTAGTATCTTTTTCCTCTCTTGTTGGTAATGGTCGTTGTTGTTGAGAATGAGGGAAATAGCTGTTGAGGTTAAATGACCTCTCAACTTTCCCTGTCATTAACCCCTCCAAATCAATTTCACCCTCCTCTGCTTCCAAAAGTCTGTAAGTAACAACCGTGACCTCTACTTTCAGAGAGGTGATAACATTTGTGGGTGAATTACATCCTAAGTACTCTGTGTGTGTGTGTGTGTGTGTGTGTGTGTGTGTGTGTGTTTGAGAGGGTGTGAAAAGAAGAACAAACTGATCTGTGTTGTGCTGAACTTATCAAGTCACTTTTCAGGCCAGTTTTCAGGAGTGTACATACGTGTGACTACATGACGCTGATAAAATGGAGCATTTGTGTACTAGTACTGTGTGTGTAACACGTACTGTATAGTGAATCGTATATCTTTGATTTACAGTAAGACCTTGACACTTGGCTCAGTCTGACATATTTAACCTGCATCAACTAAATAGTGAAACACTGCGTCTCCTGAAAATGTTGTGACCACCTAATCCAGATGGTGCTGATTCACATCAGTAAGCTCAGCTTTTGAGCTTCACAGCCAGATCCTTGAGATTCTGTCTAAGATCTACAGACTGAAAGCCCAGGTGGGATTTAGACAACACAGAAAATCTGGGCCTGTGTGTGCAAAGCTTCTAAGAACTAAAGGACTCGCTCGGGATCACCAGTGAGGTCACATTACCATGTGAACTTGTGTGGAGATACTCTGAGGCAACAAGGTGGTGATGATAAATTATACTACATATTTAGTATTTGTACACTATGTTATATTGTATGTATGAGAAGTGTTTCATCTATTATCACGCTGGGAATTTAAGAATATGCAGACAAGTCAATGATGTTCTGTAATACAACCTTAGATTTTAAGGCTTCAAAGGGCATGTTGCTCCTCACTAGTTTGAAGACAGAGAAGAAAGTCAGCAGCGTCGTCTAAGGCAGGGAATTTGATTCTTTCTCCACTGATTCTTTTACAGATTTTTGCTTGCAGCTGATTCAGTATCTGAAATTAAATCCTTTGAAATCAGTTTCTCTACCTTTAACAGATAGGGTTCAGAGACGTTTAGCGACGTCAGGCCGTAAACAACTCGCACCAGTGATGTTATTGCATGAAAATTTAATATTCCTCCATCTATGAGTAGAGCATGTCTATTTACATTTATCCTCTGATCTCTCCCATCTTGCATTTTAATAAGCCATGTTCTTAATCTTTTCTTGTTTTTCGGATATTTTCCTTCAGTTTTTTATATGTTTATATCCTGTAGTTCTTTCTATATGATGTTAATTTAGTTTTTTACTCGCTCACTTACTGTTTTGCTTCCTCCTTTTGTCTCAGCACAGATTTGTTTTGGTTTTTTATCCCCACTGTCTTCATTCTCAGTCTTTTTTTTTCAATTTAATCTTCTGGCCCGGGTTTCTGGTGACAGATGGAGTCATGGTGGCATCATTCAGGTAAAGATGACTGGGACTGACAGGCCTACTGAGCACATGCTGGGCCAATACAGCAGAGTCTTACATGCTAACACATGCATGGAATCACATCTTGTTAAATGCTTCATGATAATAATTACTGTGAAAATTTTCTCTGCACTCGGAGATTATTCATTAGTCCACGCAAAGGTGTAGGTTGGTGAGCAACAAATATGGTAGGATCTTGTTATTTATGACATTTGAAAAAGCAGTGCCAAAGATGAAGGGTTTCCCACTTGTTAGTATACAGCTCACATAACAAATTTAGCCTTGAGCTCCTGTGCTAATGAAAGAGCCCACTACTCGTTGCAAAGGTCCCAGTGCGATCATGAAACGGACAGAATATCAAGTGTTCTGTGCATCGGGTACTTTATTTCTTTCCTTCATGTATATTGGAAAGAAAAGTGTTTTCTGGATGGACGCTGAAGCACTCAACACATCAAGCGGGGGGTTAACTTGTGGCAGAGAGTGGATATCATCCACTGTATAAACTCAGGGTTCAGTCCCTGGAAGCTGTGTGCATGGATGTGTTATTTTTGCTTCTCTACCAGAGCCAGTGCCCTCTGCTTTGGTGCTCTCTCTCTCTCTCCCTCCCTCTCTCCCTCTCCCTCTCTCTCTTTCTGTATCTCTGTGTTTCTTTTACTTGGAGGTTTTTGTTGGGTGGAGCTGGAAGGTCATAACTGGTAACTGGCAGAGGTGGTAGAAGTACATAAATTTGCCAAAAAAGTAGAAGTCACATTTTTACTCAGGATGATGTACTAAAAACTACAATAATTTGAACAAGTCCAAGTACTGCATTATAAAAACTTAATTTAACAGGGAAAAAAATGCAAGGTCAAAAAACATAAAATTATTTAACATGATGCTTTTGATGACATATATACGTTTCCCATAAATAACTTTTCTGTTGAATTTAAAAATATGCACATCTTTAATTTAATTCATGTTCAGCTTCATCCATCCATCCATTATCCTAACCACTTGTCCTCTTAAGGGTCACGGTCATGTACAGGTGTAAGGACAGAATTTGTTACACACCGATATTTATTATAAGCCAGATATACATTATATACTTGTTGGTTGAGGCGACTGTAGGGCGAGTGATGGAATAGTCTAGAATAACAATAATATGAAGTGTCAGTGGTTGCAGCTAAAATGTAAGTAAGATTAGCAGTCTGAAGGGAACTGGGAAGTCAGCAGAAAAAATAAGTCTAGTGGACTAAGACTAATATCCAACTGTCCTCTACCAACACACAATCAAAGAATTGTTTCTTTTTTAAGGCAGAACTCAAAGCACAAAAAAAAAATATATTATTTGACAGTAAACATCTCTAAAGGAATGTCTGGTGAATTACTCAAGGTCACTATGGTTTTAAGTGGACAACAATAGAAAGATCAATTATCTCTTTTGACTTTCAACTTTTCTTGATGATTGACAAGAAAATTGGCCTAAATGCTTCTTTAAAGTAGAATAATAACAATAATGGACCCAACCATGTCACAGCCTTATTTTAAAATGTCCTCCAAGCTAGGTACATACATAGGTTCATCACCTCTCACAACACTGCCAAGAAGAAAATATCACCATGCTGTGTCAGGCAGCTGCCAAAAAGATGATCAGGAAAAGCCGACCAGTACAAGTCAGTCTGGAAGTTTTTTAGTTAGGTCAAATTGTTTTAGTATTCATCCAGGTAGCTTGTGGAAAGTAGCTGGGAAATATAACTCTTTTACTTTTATTTTATTTTTTATTTTATATCCTCTTCGGTACTCTCACCCCCCGCTGCAGCCCCATCTGTAACTCTTGACCACAGTCGCTATGGTTACTGTGACCCAATCACCTCCACCCATGGTTCTCATAACAGCCATGGCAACCAATTTCTCAACTGGCTAACCAGTCAGTCAATGTAGCTCAATGAGTATGTTTGAATAAGTAGACAACATTGTTGTCCAACACTATTTCCACATCAGTACCCTGTGTTTCTTCATCAAGAACTTAAAAATGGAGTGTAGTGTAATGATGGCGTCCTAGCTATGCAAATCAAACAGAATGAAGGATTGAAACAAATCCCATATTTTATGCCGGGACTGACATGATCAGGACAATCCAACTCAGCGCAGACCACCTGTGTTGGTATTCCACTTGAATGGAGTTAGTTGTTAATCCGACAGCCTTTTCTCTGTTGAGTCAGATTACCATGCTGTCACCAGTTTCATGAGGAGAGGCCATCTGCTCAGACAGATCTTACAAGATGATTGTGGGATGAGTCTGAAAACTGTGGGGGGAGCCCACTGACAGGTTCTTGTAAAAAGCCTGGATGTTAAAATTTTTGGCTTCAGGAACCGAAGCTGTAAAATTGAAAATACAATATGAAGTACAAAGACATGCTGTTGATGACAAGTTAATGGGAAAAACCTGCGCTGAGCTGTCCTGGGTTGCTGACTTGATTATTTGAAGATATGGATCAGTATGTTTCTCCTATTCAGGACTTTTTACTTGACATGATATGATGTTAATATGTTTTTGTTTATGATTTTTAAGCATTCTGTGTCAACATATTTCATTTATATGTGTCAGTCTCCGATAACTCTAGCATGATGTGCCACTAAGGTAAGAAAGTTAGGCTTGGTCCTGTTTAACAATTTGTGTAATACTTTCATAAGACCTCACAGGGCATTTTAGATATTGTAATTATTTTTCTTCCTGTCCTGTATGTAGAGTTCAGTGTTTATGCAATGAGCCTCTTGTCTTAGTAGTAGTAGCCCTAGTAGTGGGCTTGGGCTTGTGGCCCTAATATATAATGTGTTTTGTGAATGTGGTTGTGCAAAGTTATATCTCACATGTGTATATAATATCTCACTATATCTATACCATACCATACTGATCAGTATGTGTAGTATAAGGCTGTGAACACACCCTGGACTTTAAAAGATACATACCAGTGAACAGAATCCCAGCTGCATTTAGGTTTCCTCTCAAATTTAGTTGCTAAAGCAAGTTAGCAGCTGTTGGATTGGATACCTACTGCGAACATACTGGCTCGGAAAAAATCCCACCTGAATGAAAACTCCTCACAGCTATACTTAAAAACAAAATGTCCCTCATCAACATGCCTATAGTCGAAAGAGAGTGGAAACTATTGAGCACACTTGTAGCCTCAGTTCAGTCAAGAACAGCTTCATCAGCAGTTCATAGTGAGAAACCATCTGCTTAGATCTTATAGGATTGACGGGGCGATACAAATACTGATGACTTCTGTATAGTAAAGATAGTTCACCATATGCTAACAATATGAAAACACCATGCTTGGCAAATAAGGTAGAGGGGCATTGCTGTGAGATAATAATGAAAAGAGAGGAACTGACAAAAGAAGCGGGGCAAAGGGAGTTGGAGCAATAGGGAAACAGAAAATGCTGACAGCAGTGGAGAAAAGACAAATTGAATGAATGTAAGCAGAGGAGGGAAGATGAAAGCATTAGGATAACGATGGAGGGAGGATAGAACAAGCGACACGAGGGGAGAGAGATGCCAAGTGACAGACAGAGTGAAAAGGGAGTGAAGGAAACAAGGAATCAAACTAGACTAAAATGGAAATGATGGATGAAGAATTTAGGAATAACTGTGCTGAATTGAGCATCAGCAAGCTTTAGAGGAAGACAGTGAGCGCTTAAATCAAATAGAGACAGAAGCTAAGCTCAGCTGAAGTAAAACACAAAAGGACAGAGATAGATAATGAGGAGAAGTAGGAAGAAGAGGTTTGTCTTCCCATTACTTGCCTGTGATGAAGCATAGTGCATTTAATTACACGATTAGCCTACACACACATAGTCTTTGTAATGATAGTACGTTGGTCAGTCATTAGACTTCAGCATGACAGACTAACAGAACTTCCCATTAAAGCCAGCCCCTTCCTTTAATTACCCAAAGATCTAAACATGGTGCCTGTTAGAGTCTCTAATTACTGTGACTGTAACATCATAGTGATCCATTAAAGAGGAGTTGTTTTCCCTTGACTCAGGGCAAGTGTACAGTAATACTCGTGTGGCGATAACATACAGTATTTCTCCCGCCACACGATTGTATCACTGTAATTTATGCAGACTCATTGGTCTCAGTCAGATGCACAGGATATTACATGGTATGATGCATAGAATATGAAATAGTATAACACAACAGACGTGGATGGAAGTGTTGGTCATTATGATTATTATTATTCCATTATTATTAACATTATTATTCCAACATTTTCATGTGGGGGGTGTGTTCCGCTCCAGAATGCCTTGATAATCAGGTTTCATTGAAGGTTCAGAGCATCTGCCCAGAAGACTTTCTGCTGGAAGCATTGGGGCTTGTCAAGGTGCATTTAGAAAACTCTAGGCTCCAGTTTTGATGCTTACCTTTCAAAATAAGGGCTTTTCCTCCATGACGTCTGCTGCTCACTTCAATAATGAAGACACCTGGGATACTAATTCATGACAATAGTCTGCTTGACCTCATGCAAAGTGCTGCAGATGATTTCTGTGGTTACTGGTGCTATATAGATAAAACTAAATTGGACTGAAATATAGCTACAATCTACTTAATTATCAGCACTACTTAGACGTCCGAAAAGAATTTAGCTCTCTCTGTGTTATGACTATACAGCAGTCAGTGTTTATTGTAAGGACAGAGAGAAAGAATGTAACAGAGCTTATTTATTCATTCTCTATCTGTCTATTAATCAAATATTTATTTTCCACCCATGAGTGTGTTCATTCAACATTAAGGTCAGTCATTATCTATTCCCTTGTAAATTACTTGAATATGTGTACTGAGTGGTATGTTAACTGACGCTGCTGCAGAGCATTTTAATTATATTAAATGCATGCAGTCATATTACAACACAGAAGATGTCTGTTGAAATTGTATTATCAATCATAAGAACAAATGCTTTAGATGTACAATAAGCTCACTGGGAGACAATGAGAAAGTTATAAGACCACCCTCTGTTCTCCCACTGCAAATCTCCTTATTATAATGCACACAGTATAGTACAACACAACATTACAGATTCAACAATAATACAGTAGCACCAATGAAAGTGCAGTATGTTTTCAAAATTTAGCTCCCAAAGGTCACCTTTCCACTTGGATTTAGTGAAACGGCTTAATAGATTAAAACCCTTGCAGCCACAATGAATAATGTGTGTTGAATTATGTGATATGTGACACTGGCCATTTTCACACTGTTTCTGTTCTTGGAGGCAAAAAGCCTTCTACGTATTAACCTTTTTGTTAAATCGCAGTGGTTGTGCTTGCAAGCTATCAATTGAGAATTAAATGATTTTAAATTTGTGGGTGTTAAAATGCAGCAGGGTTGACAGCTGCTAACATGTTGAGACAGTGGTCATGTTGAAATCCGCCGGGTTGGGGCTTTAATACGTTGTGTCATCATTACAATTACAAATTGTTTGTCTTCTCCTTTTGTTCACTGTCACATGAAGATATTACACCCAGCCGAGGACCCAGGTGGTCTGGCTGGAGTCCCACCCTTTTGTGTTATTATGTCTCTCTCTGTTTTGTGTCTCTGTCAGTGTCCATTTTAATGTTGTCCGAGCACCTTTCCCCATGAAGCCACTATAGATGGATAGAAGAGCTCAATGTGTTATTTGGCCCTCCCATTTTTCTTTTTCTCTATCAGAACCTATTGTTAAATGTATTTCTTTGTTTTTAGATAGGCTTGTGTAACCAGGCAGAGCAGTGCTGTTTGTTACTTACTGGAGTGATGTGCATGTGTAGTACTATTCTACTACTACTGTTCTAGTACTACTCATTAGTATGAGTAATGCTCAGTATATAGAGATTTGAACCTTAGTGTCTTTTTTTTAAAATTGTTTTTCCAAAGCCAAAAAAATAACGTACAACTTACAGTAGTAATTAAACGAGACCAAAGTTTAGCTGTTCACTGGCTAACTGAAAACTACCTAACATCAGTGGCTCTGTCCTGCTTTTTATTTCATTCGAGGATCTTCACACTCCAGCAGAACTTGCTAAACTCTATATTTGATCATGTTACATTTGCCAAACCCATCAGTTTGTTTTCATATAATTTCCCCTGTAATAGTGTAATGTCCTCTGCTCTCTGACCACTGTCATCAAATACAGTAGACATAAGAAACCTGCTTTAGTCTGTTTTAAATCATTGCTTGAAATATTACCATTAATATCTTGTGGTTAGTCTGATGTAATTTTGTAAACTGTATGGTGTCGACAGCTAAGTGCCTGGTTGCTGACTTGCTGACTCTGACTGCCATTTGGTTGAACAATAACACACACCTAAATATTATTTCAATGATCTTTCACATTTATTTTATGATTTTCCTAAAACACAACAACAAACTGAGATCTGAGGAATAACTATCTGCACTTCAAATTCCAATTTTCTGGGAATAACCAGAATAATGCAGTGATTAAGGAAATAATGCAGTATATCTAATGCAGTATTTTAAATCCATTAAAAAACAAAACACTTGAACACAGGATGTGGTAGAGGATGTTAAAGGTATGCCCACAGTTTCTTTTCCTCTGATTTCTAATCGCACTCTGTCTGTCTGATTATAGAGAAACAGTTCAACGAAAATCCATCTTCGCACAGAATATTCATTCAGAACACACCAGTAGTTGTACGCACTGGTGAGCAGATTTCACATTGACTTTAGTCTCTCATCTATTTGTCTTTGAGACAGAGACGGGGGAGAGAGAGGTAGAAACAGAGAGAGAAGGAGGAGAGACAAAGACAGAGGTCTGGGACACCTTCTGGCACTATACCGCGTTTGCCAAGACCTTCTCCTTATGGGAGCTCCCTCGGCATGAGGCTTGGCACCACTTCTGGCTCCACACTGATTACAAATGAAGACACACTGTTTATTCTGTTCTCCTTGTTCATGTGTGTTTTAACGTGGTTACTGTTTTTAAAATGTTGGCCTTGTTAACATTTTTTATTATTCCTTTGTGTATTTCTACAGGATTAGATCAGGTTTGATGCAAACATACTCAACAGTGACTTGACTACAACATGATCAGAACATACTGAATATATTTTTAACTAAAATGTGTTAAAATGGTGTTTCACATACAGTCCTGTACAACTGTTTTCTTTGTGTGGGAGGTGCTTAAAGTGTTTCAGCTGTAGATGCTATTTCTTAACCTCACACCCCACATTTTGAGTTCCCACTGTGACTGTGGGTGAGCTTTATCAATACACTAGTGACTTTTACTGGTTTCCAAAAATATGTTTCTGTCCAACTAAACGCAAATACACAAATAATAATTTGTTGCTTTTTTGGTGTGTGCTGTTATTCAGACCACCTCCTCTGTTTAAAGATGGAGGCTGCAGTCTGACGTCCTTCACTCCCGTCAGTGTATGTGTACATTCTTTCTTCAAAGGAGAGTCTCTTTTCTTTCAGATAAACCTCCAGCACAAATCCACTCAACAATCCTGAGTCAGGGAGTTTCAGACCTACAGTAGTGTTTAATAGATGAGTTCAGTTATATCAAATTACACCTGCACAGTGGTTGGGGGTGAATTTGGGTGTGAAACGTGATGTTACAGCACACTGGTGACGCTCGTGGCTGTAAAAAAGCAGCACTAGCACATGGTTGACTACAGCCTCCCCAGGTCACTGTTGAGTTACCATTGCCAGAGACTACAGTGCCCTGGTAGAGGCAGAAAAACGTTTTATAATTCTAATTTGCGTTCTGTGTTGGAACTGCTTCTTTTTGGTTTAATATTATGCATCCATCCATCTATCCATGCAGGCATCCATCGCATTGAACCACTTTTTCTTTACATTTAGTGATGTGACAGAGGCTTTTTTTATAAAGTGACTTGGAGCTCAGTGTCTTGCCCAATGACCTTTCAACACATGGTGGGATTGAACCAGTGACGATGAAGTTAGTGGACGACTGGCTCCGTCTCATGAGCTCTACCTGGGCCCTGGCAGTTTGCCGGGTTTGAAACACAAAGACAAACCATTCACCTGCAAGTAAGTTTTTGTGATCACATTATAAAAAAGAGACATGCATCTGTATGACCAGCACCACAGTGTGAAATGACAAGACCTGAAAGAGTGACAAAAAAAATGGCCTTGCTTAGAGTTAGCAACCCAGGCTATTGAAATAGCAATGAATAGAATGGGAAAATCGAAAGGTGCTAAAAAAAAAGCAAAGAAACAATTTTGTCAAAAACACTGGAAGCACTTCAGTGATTCTAGTGCGTTGTAGTTTTCTTTTGTCATCTATTGTCCCCACATAAGCTACAAACAATAATAAACTGGAGATGCATACAAATATTCCTCTAACTACACTCAGATTTACGTTTATTACACTTGTGCAGTGCCCTGCAATAAATGCTCCATTCATGAAGGTTAGAAGGTTCAGTTTTTGTGGAAACAGTTTAAATGTAGTGGCTGCTTTCCAGGCTGCAATTTGTGATGCTGTTCAATGTTTAATTCTATTGTGTTAGAGTTGTTTCTAACCTGTTGTGACCCTTATTTACTATGCCTGTATAGTGAGAGGTACTGTAAACTAAAACACCGTACCGACGCCTAATCTGAATCCTTTTAAAGTAGCGTGAAAATGCTGTAACACAGAATGGACAAATATGTTTCATCTGATATAATGTCTTAGATAATAGCTTTGTAGCACTGTTTAATTTTATTTTATATTCAAAATGTTTTGTTCTGCAGCTCAGTTATACTGCTACATCTAATAGAAAAAAAAAGACATACAGTAGATTTATTACTTCAGCCAAATTGGATGATGGAAAAATACATGCACTGAAACACATTCTGTCAGTTCACCTCTATGTTTATGTGATGTGAAACAAATTTCTGCAGCACTGAGGAGAGATAGTTTTTATAGAAGTGTTTATGGCTCATTGACATCCTGTCGCTGTGTTTATGACTCACGGTGCCCGTCACACCACTAAACACCCTGACTCCCTCAAGGGCATCAGGACCAATCAATATAGACAGAACCACACTTTAATAATCTAGTGAGACATATTCTGCGAGACTTATTGCTGGGTCACAACTCCCAACACGGCTCAAGAGACAAGCTCTCAATTGTATTTTCATAATAGTGATAATACATGGGTGGAGCTGCATCTACATGGAGCACGTTGCTTAGCCTCTCAGATGGCGAACAATTACTGAGTTACAGGTGAGGTTGCATTCAAAGCAATATTCCTCTGATCTTTCTATTACAGCACATTTGACATATGAGAAATAATTGGATTCTTTGCACAGTAATAATGACGACAACAATCAAAAGTGAACAGCTTGCTTGTAATAATATAAACTCATATTACTGGTGGATTTTTCTATAATAATGGAACATATTACGGATACACGTTCGTGGACGATTGAGTGAAAAACATCAGCTGTAACATATCTGGTGGCATAAATATGTTGATTTGAATGCGGCAAAATGTGGACTTATTACCTACCACCTGACAGCGTAAACGTTTCCACACAATACACAAGCGCCTGCATGTGACTGTAGGTGGATTATCTGAAAATCTGGGGAAAATAAAAACATACCTGGCCACATTTACAATTGTTCCTCTTGAATAAATGGATCACTTCACTCTGTTGATTCGGAGCCGTCTGCTGTCCTCTTCTCATTGATAGAACAGTGATTGTTGGTGCTGGTGGCGTGCTATGGTAATACACAGTGAAATGGCATTGTGACAACTGTGATCTAGCTTTGATTCCAGTAACTGCTCTCCCAGCAGGGTGAAAATGGGCCTCAGCTTAGCCTTGTAATACAACAAAAAGCACTTAGTGGGAATGCTTATGAATAAAAATGCCAAGGCAAAAGGCAGGCTGCTCCAAGGCAAGCTTTTGACAAGCTGGCAGTCTGCCATTTTGATTATCTAAATTCACTGCTAAAGAGCTATGAAATATGAGAAAAACTATCAAGCGACATCCGTTTGGCAGCTCCAGGAGATGTAACTGTTGTGTATTTATTCAGTAATGACTTCTCTCCTTCTTGTCAATATGACTGGATCTAGACCTTATCACCAAAGTGTACGTCAAGTTAAGCTTTTTGAGCGTTAGATATGTAGATTAGCATCTTACCAGAGTGAGGGGACATGTACAGTGTTGCTTGTTTTCATTAACCTTAACCATTAAGCAGAGGATGAACCTGTCGACATCGCATTTTAACTACTGTTTAGCAAGCACTGTATACATAAGCTCACCAGTCCTCTAGTTATTGTCTTTTTCTTAGCAAAGGTATATCACAATATTTTCAGAAAATACAATAATGACATTAATGAAGATGTTGGAAAAAATGACTGAATGTTTTGTCGTTGTAGCTTGCAAACAGCAAAACACATTTTATATCCTTATTTACCAGTGACATACAGTCCTCGACTGTGTTTTATGCACTTAAGTAACCAGGTTACTAGATATAATTCACATATACATGCAAGCTGATTTCTCCTCTATCTCAGACGTATTTATCTGTGTTTGTCTAGCTACAGAGTCACAGTGTAAAGGTAAGAGAGGTAAACAGAGTGGACACACACACACACACACACACACACACACACACACACACACACACACACACACACACACACACACAAAGAACTCCACAGTGGAAAGCAACTCATTTACTGTAGATGTCTGCAAGACACTTTTGCTTGAGTTTCATTTTTAGGTGGACTTTCGGATTTAAAAATGAGGTAGCATCACTCTGTAATGATCTCTCCAGCTTCCATTCATCTTTTGTTATGGACTTGTGCTCTCCAGAAGAAATCTAGTGGGGGAAAACATCCATCCTATTGAAGAAGCTCCCTTTTTAGGTACCAAATCGTGATCAGACGCTGATGCGCTGCTCTTGCTCTCAGACATGACACTGTGTGCACTACATATACTGTATGTTGTGTGTCGCTATATCATTTATATTGTGAAAGAATAAACTTAGAATAAATATGAACATCCGCCAAGACTCTTACAAGTGAGGATATGCGCTTTTTACTCATAACCACTTTTTCATTTCACAACTATCGTGCTGGTTTGTTGGTGTCCTTATGCTTTCTGTGTGTTCTGCATTTTATTAATGGCCAATACTATCTACAGATCCTAGTGCACGTCCACATAGGGAGATCTCCCTGATGTTTCCTATTTATCGAATCTGCTCTGCGTATTTGAGGAGCGTTCTTTGTCTTTAAGCCAGGCTAAGTGTTTAAGACACACTTGTTTAACTGCTGGTTTGAGTAGGCAGACGTCTGCAGGGCTTTTTGTATTTTTTCCTTCTTAACTTCCTGTGTACAATATATTTATTTTACTGTGTTTACTGATCAATTTTAGTACAAATGTTTCTTTCAGGATGAATTATAAGTTTAGGAGATGAATAAATGAATAATTAGTTTAGTTCTGTTTTAAAGTTGCAGGTTGTGAGCATCAGTTAGGCTGCCGCTGAAAACTTGTCTTCTAAACCTTCAGATTTGTGTTGTTTTTTGCTATTTTGAATAATCCATGTATGGTGGTTTGTGAGATACTGTAATATGTTTGTTTCATCTACTTCATATTAGGAAATTTAAATTTAATGAGAGCTAGACTGAAAACTGAAAAGCACATTCAGTCCACTATTGTAAGTAGTGATGTTGTAAACTTTGGTAAACTTTGAAATAGTCCTTGTGAATTTATTCATATTTAACATAAACACTCAGTTTTTGCTTTTTCTTTACATCATCATACTATTATACAATTGGTCCAGAACTGCATGTGGTCTAAAAAGCGTCTTAAACATCTTAAATTTGTCTTGTTGAGACCTGCAGAAACTTTGTTTAATGTTGTCTTGTTCCTCTTGAAAATAAAAATTAGATTATATTCAGATGGAACCAGAAAATACAGAACTGGAGCACCTTTTTTTATTTGTCTCTGTGCTAACCCAAGTAGGTAAAACTACTTAGTAAGAGGTAGACTTATCAAACATTAGGCTCCAAAAACTCTTTAAAGGTGTTTGATTCACACGTGCCACTGTGATGCATGTTGTTCAGATTAAGCTGGAATTTTATCTAATATTGAACAAGTGTAACTAAGAAAATAGTGAGGTGTAAAAGAAATGACTGATGACAAATAGAGTATCCCCACCTTGTCACAATCATTGTCTCCAGTGAATGATGTGAGAGAACTCATTTTATATTTTGACATGATTAAAATTGATTTCACTCTAAGTACAGTGTTACTTTTTTAGGGCTGACACTTTTTATTCAGTAGTCAATTTGAATGTGGAGAAAACATATATTTGAGTGAGCATTAAATGACTGACCAAGAATAGTTTGCTTTATGATCTAGCAGAGGTGGCTTTTAAAATTCATTACCAGTTTGACCTACTGCACCCATTATTGACCTCTGAGCTAATAAATAAAAATGGAGGAGGGCACTAGTGAGGAAAGTCATGCTGATTGGATAGTCGCAGCACAGAGTCTCTGAGTGAGCAGTGTTGGGAATATTGTGTCGGGTTCTCCAACAAAATCTCTAACAATGTTACTGTGCAATGACAAATCTGAGGAGTCACCTGTGAGTTTACATCCCAAGTGTAGGCACCAAGAACAAGTGAAGTAATGTCAACTGTACAACTAAAATATATAACATAGCAAGATTTACATGCAAGCATTCAGTATCTACAAGAACAGTTTACATGTGCAGCCATAATAACATTTATTATTACCAAATCTAGACGTTTAATTTAAAAAAGCACTGTGAAACGTGTCCTCTGTAGAGGATTTCTTTTTCCTGTTGTGCCCAAACTGGTAAATATAAAGTGATGTGGAGAACACATAGACATACAGTAAGTAAAGATTTGTTACGAACTACTTACTTTTATCTAGACAGGTTTCTAAACAAGCGTAATAGTTTGTACTGTGTTATAAATGATCACAGACAGTGTCAAAATTAGTATTAAAATATTGTGTAAATCTGAATGTATTAAACGATTTACATGCAAAGTGATGAAATTCTTTTAGGGGCCCAGAGCAGGACGAGTAGAGCCATTTGTTTGGGATTTTATTTGATGTCTCATAAAACCAAACAGCTTCCAATAATCGTGTTTCCGGGATGTGACGCCCACATCGTTCAGACCTCCATCAAGGACAAATTGCTTGGTTGGTGAATGTCAGAGTGTGTTTTCGTGGGAATGCATTTTTATATTCTGCATCTCCATTCATCTCTGCCTTTTTCTTACTTTTTCTAACTGTCTCTCAGTCACACTCTCTCCATTTGTTTACCAGTGTTTCTCTGTTTTGCCTATCTCTACTTCGCTCCCTCTCTTTCCCCCGTCTTCTTCCCTCTCCTTCAGATATCAGTCATACTTCAGCTTGGCTGGGCAGGGCCGTGACTGGGTAGAGAGGGACGGTAATTGAATTTCTCTCCTAGAGTGACTCACATCAACACAGACAATTCAGACATACCCAGGCGCGACGTAATAGACAGGGAGGGCATCGCATCAGCTTAGAACCGCAATTAACTACAGGCGGACACAGACGCTTGAAGCCTGGAGAAGAAACCATGGGATATAAAAGTGACTGCACTTTCTTCAATTTTATAGTCCATGTATTCACGGTTCTAAGACTGATGCGACATTAGAGCAGCTGCTCCTCAAGTGGGAGGAAATCAGAACGCTATGTGCTTATTCCTGTTCAGGTCAAGCATTGTTGGGTGAAAAATGTTGGCCAATTGTATAAAGATGACACCACTTACCTTCAGCTAACCAAGAGCACTTCGCTTTCACATACTTGACATGAGAGTTAATTGTTGGGGGATGGTGGGAGTGAAATTAGTCAGATTTAAAGGCTGTCTCCATGCCTCAGCCCAACCCATGACTGAATGGCTCCTTTAACCCTCAGGAATCACAGATCACACTGACGTCAAATCAAATTACACAGCCCGTCTGAATAGCTGGAGATGTCAGCATTGTCGATTGCTGTGCTATTAGCAAGCATGTAAGCAGCCTAGTTAAAGATGGCAAAGCTTATAACAATAACACTAATACAGAGCTATTACTCTCTATTGACACACACTCACAAACCTTCATCCTACTAATAGTAATACTATAGTATATTTACTGCATATACCACCCTGTTACTACATTATAGTTACTTCACAGCCTTCACTGCACTCCTCAGTACAATCAAAAGAAGCAGCCGTGTCTTTGTGGGGAGGTTGTTAGAGCCCTGCAAAGGCCTGTGCTCGTGTTGGGAGCAATTTGTCCTAATCTTACTCTAGACGTTCATGCTGTGATCTGTTGGATGTTCTTTGTAAGAAATAATTCAATTATTTAAACAGATTTTCAAAATAATGACAGAGACAATTCTTTATGATAAGGTTTTTTTTTTTTTTTAAAGCTGGTCAGAAAATCGAATAATTATCATCAGGACACAGGTTTAATATAATTAGTGTCGTGACAGGAAAAACAAAAACAGCTACAGTTTATGGTTTATCCAGTATAACGCACTTAACCTTGCCCTGCAAAGTAATTGAATAAGGAGCCACCATTTGAAGTTTAGGATTCTTAAAGGTTATCTGTTGTTGTTTTTTACTAGCTTATTTGACACAACTGTGATGGAAGTAAATGTGAATGTAACTACTTTGAAATAAAGTTTGTGGCTGTGACTTAACATAGATCTGAATCTCACCGAGTGACTGCAAATAATCATTTTAGCTAATATGTTCATAACGTAAGTGTCTGAGCAATATTGCAACTTCTCCGACTGTCAATTGTTAATCGATCGAGGGGCGCATTTTAAGGTGCACTTGAAGCACATTAATCATCTTGTTTGATACTTATATGGGGGCGGAGTGTTATTACGGATGAATAAATGCCCTTCTTGGCAGTTATGGATGAACCAGAGCAGGATCTAGTATGCATGCTGGCTGTTTTGTATTGATTGTGTACAATGAAAAACATAAAACTAATAATAAATGAATAAAAAAAGAGATGATCTGTTATCCTAAGCATATGTAGGCTAAGAGGAGAAGACTTCTGCTTACTTGAAGTAATGATGATAATTTATTGTATCAAATAAATAAGCAATTAATGATTCAATGTAGGCAGACAAAGGTGAGGGTGGTGAGACACGACCGTCTAGAACATTAAATCTGTCAACCGCTACTGTAAGGCCACAGCAGACATAATAGAAACACATGGCTGCACACAGCTCCGGCGTATGAATGTTCATAGTATAATCATTTTATTTTGTGTACAGATGTTCGGTGTGAAGAAGTCAGATTAGTCAGCCTTCCCTGGATAACATCTTGAAAAACATCCAGTAAACTTGGCAGGTACACCTTGGTAGATCAACATCAGCTGTGAGGTAATGAGGTTGCATCAGCTAAGCATCTTTCTCTGTGCCCTTATTACACATTTTCATCAACCGGGCAATTGATCGCAGCTGCTGCTGCTTTACCAGCGCAGCCAAGATAAAGAAATATGAAGTAATCAACGCTTGCATGGGACTCGCTTTTTACAACAGAGCATGAATTCAACTATTAGGTGAATGCGTTTCGTTTTTTCTTTATTTGGGCAACGTGCTCCCTCTGTCAAACAGCTTGTGTGCTGATGCTTGGCCTCGCGGATGAACAAAAGGGAGGATCACAGAAAAAGAGTGAAACATACATTTTATGCAAACGACTTTCAAGGAGACTGTGTGCAAATGTTTCACGTCACCAAGATGCTGACGCAAACGAAATGGGATCTGACACAGGTACGGCTTTTGGTCTTCGAAGGTGACCTGGAAATTGTTGGCAGAGATTTACCTCAACATACATAAACAAGAGTTGTTTTCCAGTTATGTCAGTGGAGCACATCGAGCCACTTGTTCTCAAACTTGCTAAGCTATCACAGTGAAAACCCTGGTTTTATGTAACTAGTTATGTCTTTGGAGCAGCTGACAGCCAACATGCACCTGACTGCTTTGTACTGTAACATTTGCTCTGGGCCTAATAAATAATTAATCAAACAGCATTTTCTTTAGTTTCCCAACAGATTTGACTTGTTGACTGTGATTATTTAGATATGAGCGGTAACACTGTATTAATGTTGCACTTTTCTTTAATGATTCTTTGTATCTGAGATGCGTTGTAATGTGAAAAGACGCCAATTTAACTGTTAATAAAGTACTGACTTTGTAGAGGATCTGATGTCAGTCCAGTTGTGAGACGTGTGGCAGGCTTAGAGTCACCACTGTTTGGGCAGTCAGGTTAGGGGATCGCAGCACAACACATGGTTTGTAAATGTAATGCGAATCTGTGGGTGCCACAATACAATTAAAAGTACCGAAACTCACTCTGATAACATTCATGAGTAATGAATGTAATCCGAGTAAATAAAAATTGAGTCAAATTAAATTAGCTTGGACTACTATTATTTGGGAAATCCTGATATAGCAGCTGAGTTTTGATATGTCAAAAGCCTGTTCCAACCAGTTTTATAAGCCTTCAGAGCCAAAGGTCTATCCCATAATGTGTTGTAATGGTGCCCCCATGTTATCAAGAAATGGTATATATTGCTTCAAAGAAGTGAGGAGTTATGGAAATATATTGCTGTGGGCTATTGTGGTTGTCTCAGTGGTGCAGAGCCCATTTATCATGATACTGTGACACCTGGGGGAATTCCAGCTCAGAGGCTGATACCAGATTGCGAACACACCTACTGTGTGCATACACACACCGACCAGTGGACACATGCAAGGATATTTGCATGTATCTGGGTACAAAGACATGAAGCAATAATACACAAGGGCACACACACAAACTTACCCTATCCATAAGCACAACGTCGCTAACCCTAACCTTTCCATAAAGGTCTTTACTCACTGGAGGCAAATTCCCTGAACGATTAAAGCCAGTAACTTGTCAATGAGCCATTTCACATCAATGACAGATTTCATTGTGCAAAAAGCGGTGTTCATTTTTTACTACTGAAGTCGATTTTACCAGCTTTTTGCCAGTGACAGGAACTCCTCTGATCAATCACAATGCAGCTCTTAATGTATTTATGAACGTACTGTTCAAATGATATTTTTCAGACTTGGCCAGTGTGAGCTGGGGTCAGCACAGACAACTGGGGTCAGCACAGACAACACCTGTCCCACTCACATTCTGCAGTAGGTCCAAAAGTGACTGTGGTACAACTTCAGCTCCTGAAACTGTCCACGTTGTGTCCGTCTTGTCAGGAGATGCACCCAGAATTGATCTTTTTTAAATTCTTTGATCCAGTTTAGCACCAGGTCATCTTGTAGAATTCATTTTTGCAGCGCCACAATTTAGAGCCTGTACTCACATGTTTGCATGAGTTTGATGTGAATATTTGTGGTGTATTTAATTGTCACTTTCATTGTTGCTTGTTCGTAGTCCTTCCTTGACTTCTAAAGACCTTAACCATAATATTTCATTCATTTCTATAATGTAGTGATTCCTGGATCTGGTTCAGGCAGATTCAGGTCCTCAAGGTAGAAGTTATACCTCGTACGCACACACACACTCAAGAGCTGGACGCCACACACAGCCTGCAGATGCATTCAAAGTATCCAAATGTGTGCACGTAGACACAAACCTCATATAGAACAGAAGTAACCAGAGCAGCTCGATATGACAGATGAGGATGAGGGAAACCCGGAGGGTAAGAGAAGGACTTATATGAGCTTGTTGGGTTCTCAGTTCGCCGACTCAGTAATGGATGAGATATTCAGAGTGGAACAATAAGAAAGTCAGAGAAAAGGAGCAGGATGCATGGAAGGAGGAGAGGAAGTAATGGAAAGTCTCAAGCATTTATCTTTGTGTTGACACAAGAAAATAACAATGTAGGCACTTACCATCTCCAGATAACAAAATCAATATACTGTCTCTCTTTTGAGTCTAATCAATAGTATTCTGTGTGCCTATTATTAGAGGAAATGATCGCCAATTAGCTTTCTGGGATTTTTTGAAATGTCAGCACTGATTCAAATGTGGCCTTCAAACATTAGAAATATCATTACAGTTTACAGTTATTGCTCTTTGAGAACTTTGATTAACCAACTTTTTAAAAGAAAACCAATGATGATCAATCGAGCTATGGCAGAAATGCTCTAATGACTGATGGTGGGTTGTTGGGGGAAAGATAACTTACGTATTACGGCAAATGAGGCAGTTGGCCATAGAATATTTGGACGTAGACAGACTGGAATGAATGGTTATTGATTAAAGCCTACTGTGTTTGATAGATAGATAATGATAATTTGTTTGGTATACTGTTTGAGTGGTATGTGCACATTTTAAAGCTCATCATTATCCCTAGAAAAGAAAACTTTCGAGAAAGTTTTTGAGACACAGAAAGTTTCTCAAACGACCAATCTTTCCTATTAACGAGGACACTTGAGTTTCAGCTCAAATCCATAATTCCTGTCTTGCACTTTGGAATGGTTTGCTGCTCTTTTAATAAATAAAAAAAATATTTAACATGAATAAACTTCTTCGTGTTTATTATCACTGGCACCTCAATTCGATCTCAGGAGCAATGGCGTCTGACTGTGTAAAGTTTCTTTTTCTTTTATCAGCTGGAGACGACAGAGTGGCTTCAGCAGCATACTGAGACATCATTCCCATCAAAATGATAATTTTCCCTTCAACTCTTGCCTCTGAGGAAGGCAAGGTTGAGTCAACAAGCAGCTTGTCTGGTTATACATGATAAGACAGGCCTGTGAATGGGTAATGAGAGACGTTTTACACCCTTGCACCTTTGCTCAGGTAATATTAGATTTCTTGGATTGTGTGCGTTGGGGCTAAAATTCTCATTTGACTGTGCTAATCCTGATTTGTGCTCGTGTTAAAGAGGTAAAGATCAGTCAAACAGTAAATCTGCAGTCAATCTCCATCTTGCTCTGTGTTAGGACCTCTGCTGCTATCTATGCTCAAGGAAGTAAAGGTGCAAGGTGCAGTAACAGTGGATCAATAAAGAGCCGTACCCTTCTAGAGGAGAGTAAAAAACAAGTTTTATACCAAAATACTTTTTTAACCACAGAACAACAAATGAATGAACTCTATTTAGAAACCCTAGTGGATCAGCAGCAGTGTAAACTTTTAAAAGTGGGCCATTACAGTAAGTCTATGGAAGTCTCAGGACAACAATGATCAGCTATCTTTGTGTTAATATCGGTAATTAAGAATGATCCACAAACACAGAAATGCATTTACAACTCCAGGCCCTAAATTCGGATGGAGGAACGGCTGCATCTTTACAGAGCACTGCACACACATTTGGGTTGTTTCTAGTCAAACCTTTCATTTGCTATAGTGTAGTTTCTGCCAGTCCACTGTTCAGTCTGTTTCAACTTTCACCTGTAATCACCATCAGAGTCATTTCCCCTGACGGTGACTGTTAATGTCACCTGCTGTTTTGTGGTTTCCAAACAATGATGTGGTAATGAGGTAAGAATTCGTTACAGCTGCAGTTGTCACAGTAAATGATCTTGTACCAGTTTCGTTGAAGTGAACCAATTTCCATTTACAAAATTCTCCAGAAGGTTGCTATGATAGTTGAAGCTCAGTCAAACTACACACAGCAAAATAAGTGCTTCTGGGGACACTTTGTGTTTGACATCTGAAGGATATGTCTGATAAAAGACGGTGCTGTTCTGTTTTGAAAGACACAGAGAAGTGTGACAATCAATTTGTATTCTGGATATGCCGCAGTAATGACAAATTACATCATCTGGTTTAGCAGCTGTAACACAGACACATCAAATAAATGTCTGTAATTGCTGAATCACTTTCCGATCATTGTTTACTTATACAGGAATAAACAACCAGTTAAAAAAAAGAAATTTTTATCATATTTTCTTGCCCGAGCTCTCACATTAAGATATTGACCGTCACTATCAATAACAATTTATCCAGTGAGTATCACTGTGGCATACTTGAGCGTAGAGCTGGCTGTGGTGTTAAAAAACGTCCTGGCTTGGAAAATAGATTAAAGATAAGACACAAAAGGCAAAAAATGCAAGCAATGCAATGAACATGCTGTTTGAGGGAATGAAGTGTACAGCGGTGTGTGACCACAATCATCTGTCCTCTTGATATATTGTTGGCTGACATGCTGTGCTGACCTTTACTTACATTATCTGCCATCATTTCACCATAAACCACGGATTTATTACTTTGGTGAATGCCAGGACTCTAAAAAATCTTCCCTCTGTCATCTCCTGTCCTCTCATTCTCACACTCTTTTATTTTTTTTTTTGTACCCCGACTTGGTGTTTAACTGTGGAGAAGGTCGGAGTCGTTAGTGGCATGGTAATAGACAATGTAAATTAGAAGGACAGACTTAAAGGAGGCCACTGTGACTCCTATCTGCTTAGATCACACAGCTGCTTATGCAGCACATACATCATGTTCATTTCAGCGTGTAGAAAGTTATAGTCACGTACAATGATAATTGTATGTGAGCACTGCAGTGACTAACAATATGCCTGTTTCACTTTTTCTGAGTATGAAATTTGACATTAGTTTACAACAATAGTAGTGAAAAAAGCAAAGGATTGCTGACAAAGAGCACACATCCTCAGTCAGACCTTTCTTTATAAATGGTAAAGTCGTTGCTTTAAAACATTTCAGGTCTTCTTCTTCCGCTAATGAGTTAAACTTTGCAGTACAACGTCCCACTCAATCAGTTGGGAAAGAGCTTTCGCATTTTTGTGCTACAGATTAAATTGACCTTCCATAAAACGTTTAGGTTGTGGCGGGGAATTTTCATAAAACTTTAAAGGAGACCAATCCAAATGAAATTGCTAATGCTGTTGCTGTCACTTTTATTCAGTGTTCATATCTGTCAGCTGTATCTTATCTCTTCCACTAAGGAAAAACAACTCCGACCAAAGAGGAAAAGCTGCAAAGGTTAAAAGTACCTTATCTGGAATCACTGTGAATATCCTGTAGATGAGATTGAAAAGCTACGATCATGGTGCTATTTGTTCCACTGTGTGTCTGCTCTGTGCAATAAATGTGTTTTGTGAAATTCCAGCGTAGGTTAGCATTGTTTCAACACCCCCTGTTTGATGGTAATTAACACGTTTTTTCCGATCTTCCGGTCCGTGACTCCATACATAACCTTGATTAATGACAGACAAAGACAGAGCTCCATTACATGGCTATTGACGCTAAATCTCCAACATCAGGCAGGCTTCAGCTTCCCCAATTAAAACTCATTTACAGTAATTAGCACTGATGGAGAGCCAGACAGCAGAGAGGAAGAAAACAGTGAGTGGTTTCAAGGACATGCAGAGAATTTTTTTCTTGTATTTTGTACTTGAAAATAGTAATGGCTTCCTGGGAATGCTTGGAGTGCTGGGAAGTTCAAACATTTGTCCTAATGGATTTTGTGGTTACAGAGAGGAGCAAGTGCTGCATTTGTGTGTATGTATGGCCATCACTATCTTAAAGGTAATCCATGTGAACAAGGGATCAGCAACCGAGAGTTACGGGAGTCGGCGTTGATGGGAAATGTAGTTAACCCCTCAGGTATTAAAACATTATAGCCATCATCAATCACAGGTGGTAAGTCATCACTGTGAAACACGTGTGCCACATGCTCAACACATGTTGTGACAGAAACACACACGTGTACTTACTTTACAGTGCAGTGTGTTGGCTGTAAAGTGGAGCACAAATGCGGAAAAGACAAACGATTATTTAAGTACTCACATATTAGGAATACGAAAATATTTGGGAATAAAAGGCAAAAAAACTTCTTCTCAGTTTAGCTCGCTTGAGCCTTTTTAACATTTGAACTCTGGACAAAGTCAGGAGAATCAGGTCCAGACATCATGTGGAGTTGTGCTTTCACACATGTAGCGCACAGCGGGACAATGTCAGAGTGAGATGTGTTCTCAGAGAAAGAGAACAAGTGAGATCACGTTCCAACACAGACTGCTAGGGGTCTCGCAGAATAACGTCCGGGGAATCTCCGTACCATCTGACTTAGACATTTGCATTCTGCTGCTCATCTGGGTAACGTCTGGATCAACGTTCAGTGTTCAAGCTTCGTGAGAACAGCCAGTCAGCCGGTGTCTGCTGACGTACCCAAGCAGCTCATATGAACCTTTGTTGTAGATTATTGTACAAATAACTTTTTGTATTTCTTATTGGTAACATTACCTGGCTGATCATCTTTTCTTTGGATGACACATGTATACGTGAGCTGCTGTACACTCACTACAGTAGATAGCATCTGTCGGTTCAGCCAACTTTCTTTCTCTGCTGGCCTTTGTTAACTGTGTGTTAAAGCTAAATAATGCAAGATTGCATGTATGGCATGCACACACACCCACACACACACACTCACAGATTAGCATATTAGCACCATAAATCATATGTGTGAAGTCATGATAGCATGAATTACCAGCTAAAGATGGTTCTAATTAAATCCTGTCAACGACTAATGACTATTTTCTAACAACCTCTCTCTGTTTCTGTATTATATCCCATCACTTCTTCCACCGGATTATATGTTACTTTGTGAATTAGACGTATTACCCCTTTATTAGCTACAGGGACAGGGCCAGATCTATGGCTTATTAATAAAATACTTGCTTGACATTGACAAATACATAACATGATGGCCACGTCACAGGAATTAATCTCCATTTCGGGGATTGTCTCTGATTCATTAATCCATCTAATTACCACAGATTTCACAGAATATCTTTGTCCTGATCTATCTCATTCAATTTCTCCTCATCTCTCTCCCTTTATCCCCTCCCTCCCTCTCTCTCTCTCTCTCTCTCTCTCTCCCTTGCTCTCCCTCTCTCTCCAGACTTATGGATCTCTACATAATAGATGAGTCTGTCTGAGGAGACAGAATAAAGGCTCTTAGCGGTGTGATGAATTTTGTACATTATCAAATTACATTTCTTATCAACTCAAATCCCTCTTTACTACATAGGCAATCGGCCTCAAAGGCCAAAAACCTGAGTGTAAATGTGCAGCATTTACTGTATGTGGATCCACTACTGAGGACCAAACCAAGGAGGGGGTTGTTCTTGCCATTTTCTATTGATTGACAAACTAATTAAGAAAGATGTAAAAACCTTTGAGGATTCAGATTCTCTGTTTATTTATTTATTTGGGTCAGTGCACATTCATCAACTGAAGTCCAAGTGCAAAGATTCAAAAAGACATATTTTCATCCGCAGCTATTTCGCATCATAATTATTCTTTGCTTGTGTTTTTATTTGGGAGAGATAAATTGATGCTTATACAGTTTCCAATACTTTCTGTGTTGACAAGCACTAGTAGATGAGCTTCGTCTCTCTTGATGTCCAAAGATTAATTCCGGCTATGCAAATCAGTTTTTTAAACATTAATTTTCTTCGGTTCACATTTAATCATTTGAAAGAAACGCATGTCAAAAAAAATTGTTTAAAAGTTACAGTACATCGACCACAATATTAAGACCAGCTGCCGGTTTTAGTGTTTAGTGATGGAAAAAGGTCAGGCTGGGAAAAATCTAACGCTGGCTTTGATTGACAGGTGTCAGAACAGACACGGGGATCACAGCTGGCTGTGTCCGAGGCTGCGTGTTCACAGACCGGTCACCTGTGAACGACCTACATCCACCACAACATTGAAGTCACCCTGGATTTGCTACGCCTGACTCATGCAAATGTCTACGAAGTTGGCTGTGATAAGACATTTCGTTTGAAGAGTGTCGTGATGCCTCATGAAATGACAGTCAACAATCTGGTTGTTGGATGGACTGTACAGCTGTCTCGCAGTTTGAGCGGTTCCTGCTCTACGGTGTCAACAGTAAACTGTGGCGAGCTCGTTTTGATGCTGTTGGAGTCCTGACACATGTTGAGCCTGACAGCGGACTACTGTGACAGGAACACAACCTCAACTTTTCTGCTGTTTCTCTTGTTTTTTCATTTACAGCAGAACATTTTGTGATTATCTGGTTCGGATAAGTTCACTGAAATATTCGGTTAACCAAAATAAGGATTGAGTTTTTTTTGTGAGCAGCTACTAAATGTAAGAACTTGGTCTATTTAGTGAAGGAACACACTGTAAGTCATAGTTTGGGTTGTGGAGAATGTGACTGATGAACAGTCACTTTACCTTTTACATTAGATCGACCACCAGCTTGTCATTTTTTTTTTTATCCAGCACTGTTTGTCTCATTGCAGTGTAAAATATAGAGCTGGCGTTTCACTCCTTTGTTGTCTCATCACTGTTCTGCAGATATGCATTTTAAAAGCAGTTGGTTATTTTTAGATGTAACTTATTTTGAGTATCTTCTTTGCACATTAGAAGGACATAAAAGACCAAATGGGCTGGTGCAAATTCAGTTAAGCGATTTTCAAAGTGCATTTTGCTTGTTTTGACAAAACATGTAGAGGAGAGGGGGCTATTTTTCTGTCTGCTCCTCTTAAGTGGTTAAAGATTCAGGGTAAATCGTGGTGTCAAATACAAACTAGGTTACTTTGACTGTATATTTGTGAGAAAATGTAGAAGGAATATGTCAAAATGACACCACTGAAGACAAAAATCATATTTTGACTTTTGGGAAACAGAGTAGGTATTTGCAGACTGACCTTTATGTTTTATCATAATATAAAAAAGGGGAATTATTTGTCTGTTGTTGAGGTATCTTGAAATGCTGGTCTTTGCTTAGGGTGTGATGTGTGAGTGTCTGTGTCCTTTTCCATCAGCAGCAAGTAACACTGGCTATGTGTTGGTTGTGCCTAGAAAGGCATCTTCACTGAAATGAACACCTGTTGAGGCCAGAAGCGTTCACTCTATTGTCCCAGCGAGTGGACACTTAATGCTGTAGAGAGGATTTTTGCACTGGCCATGTTCATGTCTTTGCACCTTTTTTAGTTCAGTGTGTGAATTTGGTGCAGTATTGTCAAGTTAACATGGGTATTAATGGCTTACTAAAAGTTTTCTTGAATTTCTTCGTACACAAACAACAAAAATGTCGAACGTTACGATATGAAGCAGTGTGAAATATTATAACCTGGCTCCTAAATCTGGCAAGAAAAAGTAATTTTAGAAAAGGGACTCATGTTCTTCAGGCGGTCGCTCCCCGCTGTCAACAAGCGTTTTGATCTTTTTGAGCTAGTGACTCACATTTCTAATCTGTTTCCGCACTCCCTCCCTGCACAAATAACTTGAAACACAACTAACCTCATTTCTACAGAATGAAATGCCACATCTATCCTCTGTTATTCCAATGTCACATTTTTAAAAAATCCAGTGATGAAAGGGAAATCGCTTATTATTTTGTGGATGTGTGCATACGGCTTTGTACAGCTTTCATCAGTGTGTGTGTGTGTGTGTTTGTGTGTGTGTATGTGCGTGTGTGTGTATGCGATGGGCACAAATTTGCAAACGACTGCTTTCATATATTTTGACAACAGTATGGTTAAAAGGTAGATAACATTAGGTCTGCACAGCCAAAATGTTGGTGTGTTGGTGTTTAATTCCACTAGTATTCAGTAAACTAGGTTATTAATGCAGCTGTTGCCGTGTTTGTGTGTATTTAAACAACAGTTTTCATACATGTGACACAGGAAATGATCCCACTGTATTCATCACCATCCATACTCTTTGCCCTCGTTGTATGACAAAATAAAGAAAGAGGTCACATGTTTTTGTTTTTTTTTCTCAGTGTTTTCATGCTGATATGTGATGCATTCTGTTGCCATAGAAACAGCCATCCCTTCCTAATGCTGCGTGTTACATGTCTTTGCAGACTTGCAGTGTGAATCAAGTTACCTTCATATGTATAATGTGCATTTCCTGTCAGATTTTAGTGCCCTTTTCAAAGCGGTATATCATAATATAATGTTGCAACCATGACATACTGTGAGGTACTTTAAGTACTATTGTAATTTAAGCACATGCGTGCAGTTTATCTGTAATGCTTAGAAAATACTCACATATTCCAACGAGGACATAAAGCTCGCTCTTCGTGACACATCGAAGTCCCAGCTGGCCTGATTTGCATAAACAGTGGATCACAGAGTCATACATACTGTACATGTAGTGCCATAGGCATCATGCATTATTCTACAGCTTTAAGCTCTGACAACTTGAGAATAATTGTAGCTATTTATACTAAACTAGCAACCAGTTGAGTGAATAAAAAGGAATTTGGTAAAACACAGAATAATAGGAGCATGGGAGAGGAGCACTCAGTAGAGGTCCCTCAGCAGACTAACCTATATCAGCCTAACTAAGAGATGGTTCAGAGTCACTTGATCCATCTCTGACTATAATCTTTATAAAAATTATAAATTAAATCTATTCTTAAATGTGGAGAGGGTGTCTGCCTACAGAACCTGAACTGGGAGCTGGTTCCACAGGAGAGGAGCTTGATAGCTGAAGGCTCTGCCTCCCATTCTACATCTGGAAACTCTAGGAACCACAAGTAAACCTGCACCTGTAGAAATAGATGGTAATAGCATGAAACAGCCTTTGCACAGGGACAAATGCCTAAACATCCATGTGAAAGTGTCAACAAAATCCGCAGTGATACATGAGTATATCTGGCCTGGCAGACCTCCCTGCATTGGTAGTAGTAGCCTTGTAGCACATACTTGAAGCTGTTATCTGTAGATGCCTTAGCATTACATTGACCACTCTCCCACTTGATATACTTACTTAATTGAAAATCCTGCTTTACCAGGTATGAAAATATTCTACATGGACACAAGAGAAGTGTAAAAGTGCAAAATATTACAGAGGGCAACCTCTGCAGATAAATATTCCTCACACAGTACAAGTTCTTTTCATGACCTGAAGAATGTAAGGTTACACACCATGGACTGCAAAAGCTGAAATGTAAAATATTTTGCTGTTTAAGTAAGTTATATTACCACTGATGATCAGACATCACAGTTTGATTGCTAGACAGGATTTCAGGACACTCTCACCTTTTTATTTTGGCTATTGTATTTTTGCAATAATTCAATAATAATCTATCAGCTAACATCAACAATTTCATTATTACTTCTGCTACTTTTGCATCTAGGAAGGACTCAGCAATGTTGCCACTCACTAATGCAGCCCCTCCCAGTGGCATGACGCTGTTTCAAATTGAACTGCTTGTGCGTGTGTGTGTTATTTTTAAGGCATCAGCATTTATTTGGAAGAACCACTGTCTTTCACACCCAGTATAGTCCCAACGCTCATGTGAAACACCGTTATCAATGCCATTGGTGGAAATAGTTTAGTCACAGCAACGCTTTTTTCACAGGTCTGCTCCATCATCGTTGCTAGGTAACATAGTTTCTTGCCAACTAAAAACGTTGCTCAACATCACAGCATGAAGATACTGGAGAGAAAGTGTTACATATTTGCAACACTTCCTGTTCAGGAGAAGAGGCGCCCACAGCATAAACTGGCCAAATTCGCATATCACTCAAACTGACAGCCACTTTTTTGCTTTAGAAAAAGGGCAATAGAAGGGTACAGACTACTGCCTGACCAAAGTATCTCCATTGGTGGCTCGACTGGTTATGAGAGCATTATAAATCTACACTATGGTAATAGAGTGGCCAGCCTTTCAGGCCTGAAAATGACTTATTATGTGTCAGCATTTTTTTCCTTCCTCTTCAAGGTATTTTGGCTTGAAGTGTAAATAATTAATTTCCCTATTTAAAGAGAGTCATGTTTGATTTATAACCATAGATGTGCAGGGGGGGGGGGGTGACTATATAGAGGTGGCACTTACTCCTCAGTGACAGAAACCCCTTTATTCTGAATTGGCTAGGAATATGGAAAAGAAATTGCAAAGGTGTGGAGTGAAAGTTTTGTTTGAGGGCTCTATCACTACGTAGACATGTAGTTTGGTAAAAGTATAATATTAAGAGTTGAACTTTCTCAACACTGTCTGACTGAATATTCTCTTTGTTATGTGACTGTGTTCTTTTGCCTGTCTCATCTGAATTGTGAAGTAGATATTAGCCTTCAAACTATTCATGACCTAACCTTTTTGAGACTGAAACATGGATTTATTTCTGATTGGTTCATGGACTGTATGTATGCTCTTCCTTATAGCCTGTATACTCAGCACATGCGCTCAGCCAGGACTCGGTATTCTCTCTAGTTTTTGTTCCTGAGCATTTATTTATTTATATCTTCATAAACCATATTGTCAAACAAGAGTCAAAGAAAAAAAAGAAGAGGACAATAGCAGGAGAATACAGAAAAGGTTGTAGCAAAGGCTGAAATGACTGCTCTTCTTATGTTTATCAGTCTGGACTCTCCCTATCTGTTCCTATCAGACTGGACTGAAATGTCAACTGTACTCGAAAGTCTCAAAACTGTGCTTTTGCTTGTGCTGTACGTCAGAGAGGGTCCAGAAACATCAACATAATTGCATGCTCTACTAACATCCACCTGCTGTCAGTGTCTGTTGATCCCTTCTCTTAATGAAGAGAATTTCCCCTTAATGAAGAGAAGTTCATAACTAGTCTATCGTCCTCAAATTTGCCAACACAGCTGTTGTCAGTCCACTGCCCTCAGAATTAGTTATGAAATGTGCCTTTAGGCAGTGATTTCACACAGTGCTATGATGATCACTGCCTGTGACTTGACGTGCTTTGACGTGGACACTGAGATAATATACAAAAAAGGCAGTATTTTCTAAAGAGGTTATATATTTTAATGTGGACAGACTCCTGAAATTATTCTACAGATCTATCAAAGAATCAGGTTTTACTTGATTTGTAGTCATGTGGGTAATTTAAAATACATCAAAGACTAAATCTGTCCAATCTACCATATACTCTCTCTAATGAATCTGAGTCGTTTCTTCTGTTCAGGTCTCTAAAACAGTGGTTTTCATTTTTTCCATGTGCAGTAAAAGCTCTTAATTCTAGCACATTTTAGATTGCATAATTTATGTTTTGTATTGTTATGACGTTGGTGTTTTAAACATCCCTACTGTTGTGCGGTGTGCACTATTCAATGTACCGGTGTGCATTGCACGTCTCAAAATAACTTCCATATGGACGTTTTCCCAGCAGAACTTTGCCCGGCGTATCGCACTGCACGTCTGCTCATAGTGCAAACACCTGATATACATGTAAAACATGAATCATCAGATCAGGCCACCTGCTTCCATTGGTCCTTGCTCCAGATCTAACACTCACATATAGGAGCTTTCAGTGGTGGACAGAGGGCAGCGTGACTGCTCTGACACGTCTGCGGCTCCATATGCAGCAAGCTGCAATCCGCTGTGTTATAACATCTGTCAATTTTGGCCAGCATTACATTTTTTAGTCATTTGTGTTACAGTAGTTCCTCTGTGAGATCAGAACAGACACGATCTCGTTCTCTCCCCACGCGCTGAGTGAGCCTTGGCTTTCCAAGACCCTGCCGCTGGTTTACTAACTGTCCTTCCTTAGACCACTTGTGGCAGATACAGACTACAGCATACGAAAATCCTTTGAGCAAGTTGTCCAACCCTCACTATTTAGCCCTTTAGTGAAAGATGATTAGATGCCGTGTGGCTCAGTTGAGTGAGTAAGATCCTTATGCTTGCCCAGTTCTCCATATAACACACAAGCTTCAACAACTGACTGTTCGTTTGCTGCCTAACATATCCTATCCTTTGACACGTGTCATTGTTTCCTTCATCAGTCTGTGGTTTTCATATTGAGGCTGATCAGTGTACAGTGTGTAACCAGCACTTTTGTTTGTTTGTTCTTATGCTGCCAAAATGAATTATAGGACAATAAAGATCTGAATTGATACTGTATGAAGCCTCAAGGCAAATGCCTGCTTTTATGTTAAACTTATTTGGGGAGAAAAAGTATGTGAAACTTTTGGAATTTAATAGTTTTCTGAATTCATTTCTCAAAAAATGTGGTCTGATCTTCATCTAACTCAAGAGAATTAACAAATACAACGTTACTAAGCCATTATCTCTTCAGCCGCAGTTCTCATATTTTACATGCAGACATACAATATTAGCTATATCACAGATCTCGGGTTTTCTAAGCTTCCAGGTAAATAAGTTGATGCCCGGTGGTTGTTCTTGCTGCTTGTTGTTGTTTTTGTCACCTGCTGTTTATTGCTCTCTCCTCTTTCCACTCACCCCAACCGGTCGAGGCAGATGGCCGCCCACCATGAGCCTGGTTCTGCAGGAGGTTTCTTCCTCTAAAGGGAGTTTTTCCTCTCCACTGTTTCCTAGTGTTGCTCCAATGGGATTGTTTAGTTTTCTGTATCATTTTTTATATAATTAGACTCTGTAATGTCTTAAGCCTCACACCGTAAAGTGCCTTGAGATGACCTCTGCTGTGGTGCTATACAAATAAAATTGAATTGAATTGGTGGTCTGGTGGGTAGGATTTGCTGTTGTCACTGCTGCTGCCTGGGTTCGATCCAGACCTCATATGTTTATCTGATGAACTATCATGTTGGTTCACAAGACAGTAACTTTGTACAGACAACTTTTAAGTATCCTCATTTGGGTTTGTGCCCAGCTAGTCTTGGTGTTTGTGCCAGTACTGGGGATGTTCTTGGACAGCTGAGCCTCATCCTCACCCAATTCATAACTGGTACTTACTCAATATATAATACATTTCTCCTTTCCCTTTTAGTATAAGTCCATACCTTTTGTTTGCTGCCTCTGCACTGTACCTAAGGCTCCCTGCAGTTTTCAGCTTTTTTCTGTCTTCTCTCTCTTTTGCCTTTGTAAAAACGCTTGCTAAACATGATGCTGCTCTACAAGTCTGTCCAGAGAGGGAAGTGATTCACAGAAGGTCAGCCCTTATCTCTCTCTCTCTCTGTCTGCTCTCTATTCTCACATGAAGTGTGACCATACACACACACACACACACACACACACACACACACACACACACACACACACACACACACACACACACACACACACACACACACACACACACACAGACACACACTGTGCGTTCAGATTATAACTAGTTTCAGATGGGAGCTTTGAAGCCACGGAAGGCTGGCTTTCTTTCATCCCAGCACTGACTCATGTTACATTTTTATAATTTGGTAATTTCATGAATATGTAATGCCTTCCTGTTGACCTGACTAATATGGAGTAGACACACTGACAAACACAGACGTGCATACATGAGAACAGGAGGGATTATAGAACCACTGTCTAAATCAGTTAGAGGATGATTTCAGATATTTTCAAAGAGGGTGACTGATGATTGACTGAGTTAAATATTTAATCAGTTCCTTCCAGCGGCTGTGCTCAGCCGATCAAAAACAAGTAATAAGAAAGTAATCTACAAATCACTTGAAACTTTTCGCACCACACTCCTCCCAGCTTGTGTGTTTAAGTTTCAAAGCACTAGACAATTCTGTCGACCCCAGATTACCCTTATTATATTATTACTATATTTGTCTTCTTTGTCTGGAGTATCTGAGCATGAGTACAGAATGATAAAGGTTGAGAGGGACTGTGGATATGGTGCATAAGCTATGGTTAAGATACTACAACAAAGGTTGGAGGTTAGGGAAAGATGATGGCTACAGGCAATTAAAACACAAACTTCATTTGCTTATTTGCAATTCTCCTGTTAGATGTGCGATAAACTCATTACCTTCACCTCGCACGCAGCTTCTTGCGTTGGCGCTGAACACTGGAATGAGCTTCATGAAATGAGCATCACACGAAATGTTTTTAAAATTGGTATAATTTGCTTTCACTGCAAAATACAATGGACCCAGTGTGACAAACTGTGAGTGTCACAGTATGGAAAAGAAAGAAAAAATGCACACTTTACATTTTTGTTATAACAATTATGGACCCTTGCTCATCAGCTACTGGGGCGACCATGGCTCAGTTGGTACGACAGTCGGCAATTGTCCACAAAGAATTTCCCCAAGGGGATTAATTAAGTATCAATTATTAAAAGTTTAAATTCTTCAAGTGGTGCAAAAAGAAAAGTGAGAACGCACCTGAACCTGTTAAACAGTTTGTGGCAGATATAAAGTCCAGCAACAACTGTCAACAAAGAAGTAGTGGAGTGAGCAGGAACAGCTGAATGGCTGCAGTGTTGTGTGGTACCCTGCACCGCCTCCATACATCTTTCTCTCTCTGTCTTTGCCCCGTCCTCATCTCCTCAACTCCTTTCTTTCTTTCTTTCCATCCCTCGTTATCAGCCAGGGTGCAGGCGTGGGGACCGCCCGCGGAGTGGTGCCCATGAGGCTCAATCTGCCTCACTGCCTCTCTCCTTTTCTTTCTGTTCTTTCTGCTTGAGGTCGAACACCATCGGAGGGGTGCGATTCAGTGCGATAAATTGCTGTCTCATCCCAGAAAGACAGCAGAGAAAACACATGAGAATGTGTTCTTACAAGAATTTGTCACACATATGCAGAGAAGTAATCACACTGACATTTTAAGCACACACAAACATTGATGTGCACAAACCTGTGTTTTTATCGAGGGGGACCCATGGGTTGTGTGTGCACCTGAGAGAGTGTGTGTCTGTGTTTATTGACTTGCTTTTAATTATCGTTAATGAGAATGACACTGAAACCTGATAAAATATGGATGTGTGAGTGTACAGATGTGCATTTGCACATCTGCACTTGTTTGTTTGCATCTCCGTGAGTGAACTGACACCTCAGTCTAATGAAGATGTTAAATAGGACGACAATTATTGTTGGCAGGGAACAGAATATTATTAACTATTATAAAGCAGCCTTTTAGTTATTTTAATAGATTGCCGTGACTGTGTTAAGTTTGCGTGTGTGTGTGTGTGTGTGTGTGTGTGAGTGTGTCTCTAAGCCGGTGGAGGACACAGATGGTGCATCAATAGACATTTGAACTTAAGCGATTTAACAACCTAATTTAAGTGTAGAGTAAGTTTATGAGCAACATAATGATGTAATTACACATTTGGCAAACACGTGCAGTGATCATTCATCGCTAAGACAGTGCACTGTAAAATGCCATTTAACGTATACAAAGACACACACACACACACACACACCTACACAAACACATGCACACACAAAGCTTTACACTTTGTTGATTGCTGTCTAGACCACTTGCAGAGTTCAAAGAGACACCAACACAATGAAGGGTAGATGGTACGACCACACGTACACACACATACACGCACACACACACACACACATATTTTCTAGGTGAAAGCAGATTAGCACTTTGAAGCGCTTGAGGTTTCCCATTAACTGTTGCCTTAAATGCTGTGTTGAATAACCCTGTTCACAATTTTTCTATTGTGTTGTGTACACATCTGTGACGCTGCGTGTACTGAGTAGTGTTGTGCATAAGTACAGATTCTACATATGAATGTGTGTTCAATGTGCTGCACAGCCTTTGAGGCCTTCATTTAAATCTTTCTTTCATTCTATTAAACTGGCACATGGTGAACTTACTGTTGGGAAAAATGACTTTCACTGACTGTCCAGACAGCATGGAGCTGCAGTTATGCTGATGTGTTCCTGACACAGTGATCAACATATTTTGTTCTTGTCAGAGATGCTGCCTTACATCAGTGCAGCTCGGAAGCTGACATAAGCTGTTAGGATTTAATGCTTTTAAGTATTCATCTTGTCTTCATGCAAAGAATAGACAAGCGGATGCTTCCTTCTCTGTCCTTAATGAAAATCGTTTTTCTGACTCTTTTTTGTGGTGCTCACTTTATAGCTGAGAATCACACCTTTTTTACTATTATATAAATATGAATTATAACAACAATGTATTTGTGTCCTCCAACCCACACTACCTGCTTGATGGTTGAAGGGAGACACCACAAAGATTAGTATTTAACCTTTAGATATCACAACTGTTCATTTAAATGTCTTGGCAGTGGCAGAAGTTGCTACTGGAAATCACCAGAGTGACATGAGCACTATGAGCAGTGATCTGTCCAGTCAGTCCACAGATCCAGACTCCAACCTCCACCCGGCCGTCTCTGTCTTGTCTGTATTAGCAGGGCAGCGACCAGCCAAATAGTTTTTACAATGTGACTTGACATTAACAATTTACTGAACAAAAAATAATGTTATTGGCTCTGTGAGAAGACATCAGTTTTGTTCGTATGTATCGGTTCATTGATTTTATTTCACTGCCCACTGTGGTGTGCCCCTGCCTACAGTGAAACCAGCAAACTCATTCTGACAACAGGAGCCTAAATCAATCATTATAGCTATTGTTAGTAAGTGCATAACATATAGATTTATGTGATTTAGAGCTACCTGTGGAGATGATGCTTCACTAAGCGTGGCTGGGGTGATGCATGTATTGTTTCATTTTGCATTTGATAAAATGGAAACAGGATCTTTACTGAATCAAGCAAGTGTCATACACTTCATCAAAAATACTTCTAAAATTATAGTACATGTAGATTGGCCTTGACAGGGGCTAATTTTGTTCTGTCGTGCTTATATTCATGTACATGCACTTATTAAAATTCGTATGTTATAAATAAATTATTTTCCCATTTGAAATGCACTAAAACTGATATTTAGAATCGAGCTACATTTAAATTTCCTCGTGTTTAGACGACCACCTCTGAATTTTCCCTTAGCAGGATGTATCATTTCTTTATTCTCCTCAAACTCTCTGTGTTTAGGTTGTAGGCTGTCAAAGTGTCAGTGCGTAGCTGTGCATGAGAGCTATTCTGGATATTTTTGGACAAAATTAGAAGACTATATGTCGAAATGCCACCCTGCACATTTCTGTTTTTCCAGTTTGAATTGTAAATGAGTCAAAGAGTCAAATGAATTGAAAAAACAAAAAACAAAAAAACAAACATTCTGTTGGATAAAGGAATCAGACTTCACACCACAATTTTACTTTGAGACAAATCTGGCATCCTTTCTCTAAAGTCTACATGCCAGAGATAATGTACTTTCTTTGTTCAGCTATGATTGTGGCTTGTATTAGTTTTAGTTGGGTTTCTTTTTTGTTTTGATCTCACAGTGATGAAGGAATGATTAATACAATTTTGAATTGGAGCTCGGAGAACCAGTCATTTATTATGCATTTAATGAGCAACACAAAGTTCGTTTAATTTTCCATCTCAGGCCTCTTTTTTCTTTTTTTCTTTCTTTTTCTCATCCCATTATTTGTTGCCTTCCCATTACCATGAATGTAGTATGCATTTTGTTTATCTTACACTTTAAAGAGGCCTCTCACACATCTGTGGCATCACTATCAACAGCTGTCGTTCAAGATGCCTGCTTGCAATAATCCGTCTACTTCTGTTTCAAGGAATGATGAAAATGTGCCATAATTTGGCAAGTGTGATCCAAAAATGGGATGTTAATCAATTAAAAATATGTAAGGCAAAATCAGTGTTTGCATTAATATTTACCCTCTTCAGGTCACTATTTAGTAGATGCACCTTTAACTGCATGTCTGCGTGGATAGGTCTCAATTAGGCTTGCACATCTGGACACTAGAATTTTATGACATTTTTCTTTGCAAAACTGCTCAAAAACCATTTCTTTGTAGATTTCGCTGTATGCTTTGGGTCATTGTCTTGCTGAAAACAAATCCTCTCCTAAGCTGTAGTTGTCTTGCTAACTGAATAAGATTGTCCTCCAGGATTTCCCTATATTTTGCCGCATTTATCTGACCCTCTACCTTAACAAGCCTTCCAGAGCTGGCTGTCAAGAAGCATCCCTACAGCATGATGCTGCCACCACCGTGTTCCACAGTGGGGATGGGGTATTTGTGGTGATGTGCAGTGATTGGTGTGCGCCAAACATAGCGTCTTGTCTGAAGGACAAAAAGCACCATTTTTTTAGTTCTGTGTATTGTAAATCAAATTCATGTTTGAAATGTTAGAGTAATAATATCCATTATAATATTAAACATTTAAAGTATTATGGGAAAATAGGAGCATTGGTTTCAGTGAGAATTTTAGTTTTTTAAGTTAGTTTAGTTAGATTTTCAGAATCATTTCTATAATCTGCCAATCTTTTTTGTGTGTTGGTTTAAAAGTGAATGAATAAAAAAAACATTCCTCAAAGACAATGTTAATAGTCTCTTCAAAGAGTGTCTTTTAAAAGAGACTTAGATTCTATTAGAAATTAGAAATTGATAGCATTTTACTCATCAGTATCCAAGAATGAAGAGGCGAACATTTTTTCACACTTAAATAGTTATTGTGTAACATGCTGGGGCAACCTGGGGTTCAGTGTCTTGCACAAAGATGATGACGATACGAATCAGAAAGAGCTAGTGATTAAACAGTTGACCCTGAAAGCCCTACCTTCTTAGTGACAGCTGACAGCTACAGCCTTTAACATAATGTAACCTTCTAAGTTCATGTGAACTAAATATGAATTGAACACCTCTCTAAAAGTGCAGGAAAAACAGAAAACCACTTGTGACTGTTTAAAGGTGTAATAATGAACATATAGTACATCTCAGGGCTAAATGCTGATTCATGGTTAAGTGGTTGTTTTATTTGTTTCTGCTTCGTTTGTATAAAACACACTGGGTAGTTCTTTATGGGACAGATAATGCTAATAATAAAATAAATGACAAAAAAAGGAAAATAAACAGATTTGAAAATAAACAAAAATGTGTCCACCTGTGATCTCTGATTAATGACATCATCGCTGCATCATTCTAGAGCTCTGGCTTTGATCTCTCTCTTGACAAGGCTTCTAGAATGCCCTTAGGATCTCCAGTCACTAGAACATTTTCCAGTTCAAGACATAACTTAGTCACATAGTGAACCAGAAACAACGCTAATCTTCTCAGAATGAAGACAAGCATCAGCAACAAAGTTGAAACTTTCAACATTGAAGACAAGCCTTTAGAGTTTGTCAGAAAAGAGGACAAGATGACTGAAGACCCTCAGTCCACCGAAAATGGACCTCAGCCAGTCCAAGAGCATGTCAATCCTTGGAAAGCTCTAAGTCCTCCTGTCCCAATCGACAACAACCATCAGCTTGATGAAATGGACTTCCCTGTGCTCCAGAGAACACCGCCAAAACAATCAAAGCAGGGAAATAAAGACGAAAGGACAAAGACTCGACCTGCAAAGAAGTCAGTCGTAAGAGTAAGTTTTGGAATGGCCATTCAACACACAAGACAGCCAGCTGCGACAACAAAGTCACAGCCTGCTGTAGAACTAAAAAACGAATCGGCAGAGCATCTGACATCCGAACCTGAAGTCCTCTCTCAGCCACAGCCTGCTATTGAAGCTGAAAATACAGCCATCAGTTGCTTTCAGCAGACTGCTGCTACAAGCCCCATCACTGGAATCGAGCTCTGCTTAAACCAGACAAAAGAGAGGGAGGAACATAAGGAAGATGAGACAAAGATTCAACCTGCGGAGATGTCAGGCGTAAGCGTGACCTCCTCAGTGGCCGTACAACACACAAGCCAGCCAGCTGCTACAACAAAGTCAGAGTCTGCTGTGGAACCAAAGAACGAATCCGCAGAACACCTGAAATCCCCACCTGATGTGCTCTCACAGCCTGCCATTGCAGCTGAGAATACACTCATCAGCTGCCTTAAGCAGACTGCTAAGGAAGACAACACAAAGGGTCAAGGTGCGAAGAAGTCAGGTTTAAGAGTGACATTTGCGATGGAGAGACAAACCACAAAACTGCCATCTGGGACAGCAAAGTCACAGTCTGCTGTGGCACCGAAAAACAAATCTGCACAGCATCTGAAATCACAACTTAAAGTTCCCTCACAGCCGCAGCCTGCCATTGCAGCTAAGAAACCTCTCAACAACTGCATTCAGCAGACTGCTGCGAAGAAGACTGGCATAACAGTGATCTCCACAATGACCAAACAAAGCACCGTGTCACTTATGGAGCCAAACAACAATTCTGCACAGCATCAGAAATCCCAACCTGAAGTGCCATCACAGCTGCAGCCTGACATTGCAGCTGAGAAACCGCTCTCCAAGTTGGTTCAGACTGCTGCCACAAGCAACAGTGCTGGGACTGACCTGTGCTTAAATCAGAACCATAGCTTCATCCAAATATCAGAGCTCGAATTCCAATCCATTATGGACAAAAAGGACGCAAACATTTCCAAATTGAGTGAAGAAAATTCTGCCTTGTTGAAACAGGTTGAACAATTGAAACAACAGCTAACAAATCAAGCAGCCAAGGCAGAAGAGGAGGTGACTTTCCTTCAGGGTGAGCTGTCCAGGACACAACAGGAGGTGACGTTTCTGCAAGGTGAGCTGTCCTCAAAGACCGGGACAGCGGACGCAAAAATCCAACAACTAGAAGAAGCTCTGCACATTGAAAGAGAGAAGAAGGAGGAGGCAGAGGCGTTGCTGGTCAAGCAGATGGATCAAAACACCAAAGTTTTGGCTTCATTGACCCAGACAGAAAAAACCCTGGAAAGTGAAAGATCTAAGTGGGCAGAGGAGAGGTCCCATTTGTTACCATTAGTCCAGGACATGGAGAATCAAGTCTCTCAGTGGAAAGAGGAGAAGTCCCGCCTCATAAATGAGCACCTGGAGGAAACCGTCAACACAAAGACAACGTGGATCCAGGACCTGGAGAGAGAAAGGTCTCAGTGGGGTGAAGAGAAATCTCGCCTCTCAGCTGAGCACCTGAAGGAAATCTCCAGTTTGAAGGAAACATTGATCAACGATCTGGAGAAAGAAAGGTCTCAGTGGGAGAAAGAGAAATCTCGCCTCTCAGCTGAACATCTGAGCGAAATCTCCCGACTGAAGGAAATATGGATGGAGGAGCTGGATAAGAAAATGTCTCGGTGGGAGAAGGAGGAGTACCGTTACATTACTGAACACCAAGAAGAAACCTCCATCCTGAAACGACGGGTCATGAAGGTGCAGGACGATCTAGAAAAAGAAAGATCACAGTGGCAGCAGGAAAAATCCTTCCTTCTGGACTCTATTGTAAATCTAAAAGAGGTCATCGACCGGAAGGAGGAAGAGGACGCCAAACCCAAAGATGAACTGATGGACAAACTGGTTCACTTAGAATCTCAAATGGAGACAATTGACAAGAACACCAAGAAGAAGAAATCCATCAAGAAACGATTTCTTCGACTCTTCAAGAGAACTGGGTAGGCCACAAATCCTCTCAGGCAACTGACCTGTCACAGCGCTTTCACCTCCACCTACAACACCATCACTCAACATCAAAACCATCACCATCATCAACACCATCAATCCCATAAAAACACACACAAACTCATCAACAATCTTTGGGCAGCACGGGGGGGGATGTACTCTCTCCTCACAGAAGGTTCTAGGCCGTGGGTGTCCAATCTTGGTCTCCAGCACCACTGTCCTGCTTGTTTTGCAACTATCTGGAACAGTATCCTTGTCCTTGAGGGTCACTGTCCTGCTTGTTTTGCAGCTATCCATGCCCTGCCTACTGGTAGCAGTAGACAGGGCAGGGATAGTTCTGGGACAGTATCCTGGTCCTTGAGAGTCTCTGTCTTGCTTGTTTTCCTGCCCTGACTACTGGTAGCAGTAGACAGGGCAGGGATAGTCAAGGGATAGTCAAGGATCACTGCCCTGCCCTGCCTACTGGTAGCAGTAGACAGGGCAGGATAGTCAAGGATCACTATCCTGCTTGTTTTCCTGCCCTGCCTACTGGTAGCAGTAGACAGGGCATGGATAGTCAAGGGATAGTCAAGGATCACTATCCTGCTTGTTTTCCTGCCCTGCCTACTGGTAGCAGTAGACAGGGCAGGGATAGTCAAAGGATAGTCAAGGATCACTGTCCTGCCCTGTCTACTGGTAGCAATAGACAGGGCAGGGATAGTTCTGGGACAGTATCCTGGTTCTTGAGAGTCACTGTCCTGCTTGTTTTCCTGCCCTGTCTACTGCTACCAGTAGGCAGGGCAGGGATAGTCAAGGGATAGTCAAGGATGACTGCCCTGCCCTGCCTACTGGTAGCAGTAGACAGGGCAGGATAGTCAAGGATCACTATCCTGCTTGTTTTCCTGCCCTGCCTACTGGTAGCAGTAGACAGGGCATGGATAGTCAAGGGATAGTCAAGGATCACTGTCCTACCCTGCCTACTGGTAGCAGTAGACAGGGCAGGATAGTTAAGGATCACGTCCTGCTTGTTTTGCAAGTCTGGGACAGTATCTGGGACAGATTGGACACCCCTGCTGTCAGCCTTTTCTGTGAGGGGTCTGCACATTCCCCCCTTGGTTGCGTAGGTTTACTCCGGGCACTCCGGTTTCCTCCTACACAATAATTTGGTTTACTGGCAATAAATTAGGAAAAAAAAATTCAATTCATTCATAATTTTTCTGTGACTAATTTCTAAGTTTTGCAATGTTGAACAATATACAGAAAATCTTTTGATTAAGGATTCTATATTTTTCTCTTTTCAATCGCTTGGTGAAGTTAAGGTTTATAATTCATTAAATTTCTTATTTTTCTGTATGTGAAGAGTGATCAGCAACTTTGAGTTACTAATCATAACTGATACAAAATATAATTAGGTGTGCACATGTGTGCATAAGAAGAATCAATAGTCACCAAAAATGATAGTGGGTTATGTGATTCTTGTCATTTTAAATTCCAGGGTGGTTCAGATTCACTGTGTCCTATTGCCTCTCAAACTGGTCTCATCAGACCAAAGAACCCTCTTCCACTGGAACCTGGAGTCGTTCACATGCCTATTAGTGAACTCAAGTCGTGATTTAACATGAGTTTTCTTCAACAGTTACTTTCTTCTTGCCACTCTCCCATAAAGCTTTGACTGGTGAAGAATCTGGACAACAGTTGTTGTACAGTATGTACAGTCTCTCCTGTCTCAGTTGCTGACATGTGCCATATTCCTTCCATTACTTGATAATAGATTTCATTGAACTCCGGGGGATGTTCAGAGCTTTGGAGATTTTTTTGTATCCATCCCCTGACTTCTGCTTTTCAATAACGTGTTCTCTGAGTTGGTTGAAGTGTTCTTGTATCTTACTGAATGGGGATGTAGCTCAGTGGTAGAGCACATGCTTTGCATGTATGAGGTCCTGGGTTCAAGTGGGTTCACGGTGGTGGCATGATGCTGCCACCACCGTGTTTCACAGTGGGGATGGGGTATTTGTGGTGATGTGCAGTGATTGGTGTGCGCCAAACATAGCGTCTTGTCTGAAGGACAAAAAGCACCATTTTTTTAGTTCTGTGTATTGTAAATCAAATTCATGTTTGAAATGTTAGAGTAATAATATCCATTATAATATTAAACATTTAAAGTATTATGGGAAAAAAGGATCATTTGTTTCTGTGAGAATTTTAGTTTATTTTAGTTAGTTTAGTTAGATTTTCAGAATCATTTCTATAATCTGCCAATCTTTTTTGTGTTTTGGTTTAAAAGTGAATGAATAAAAAAAACATTCCTCAAAGACAATGTTAATAGTCTCTTCAAAGAGTGTCTTTTAAAAGACACTTAGATTCTATTAGAAATTAGAAATTGATAGCATTTGACTCATCAGTATCCAAGAATGAAGAGGTGAACATTTTTTCACACTTAAATAGTTATTGTGTAACATGCTGGGGCAACCTGGGGTTCAGTGTCTTGCACAAAGATGATGACGATATGAAACAGAATGAGCTAGTGATCAAACCGTTGACCCTGAAGGCCCAACCTTCTTAGTGACAGCTGACAGCTACAGCCTTTAACATAATGTAACCTTCTAAATTCATGTGAACTAAATATGAATTGAACACCTCTCTAAAAGTGCAGGAAAAACAGAAAACAACTTGTGACTGTTTAAAGGTGTAATAATGAACATATAGTACATCTCAGGGCTAAATGCTGATTCATGGTTAAGTGGTTGTTTTATTTGTTTCTGCTTCGTTTGTATAAAACACACTGGGTAGTTCTTTATGGCACAGATAATGCTAATAATAAAATAAATGACAAAAAAAGGAAAATAAACAGATTTGAAAATAAACAAAAATGTGTCCACCTGTGATCTCTGATTAATGACATCATCGCTGCATCATTCTAGAGCTCTGGCTTTGATCTCTCTCTTGACAAGGCTTCTAGAATGCCCTTAGGATCTCCAGTCACTAGAACATTTTCCAGTTCAAGACATTACTTAGTCACATAGTGAACCAGAAACAACGCTAATCTTCTCAGTATGAAGACAAGCATCAGCAACAAAGTTGAAACTTTCAACATTGAAGACAAGCCTTTAGAGTTTGTCAGAAAAGAGGACAAGATGACTGAAGACCCTCAGTCCACCGAAAATGGACCTCAGCCAGTCCAAGAGCATGTCAATCCTTGGAAAGCTCTAAGTCCTCCTGTCCCAATCGACAACAACCATCAGCTTGATGAAATGGACTTCCCTGTGCTCCAGAGAACACCGCCAAAACAATCAAAGCAGGGAAATAAAGACGAAAGGACAAAGACTCGACCTGCAAAGAAGTCAGTCGTAAGAGTAAGTTTTGGAATGGCCATTCAACACACAAGACAGCCAGCTGCGACAACAAAGTCACAGCCTGCTGTAGAACTAAAAAACGAATCGGCAGAGCATCTGACATCCGAACCTGAAGTCCTCTCTCAGCCACAGCCTGCTATTGCAGCTGAAAATACAGCCATCAGTTGCTTTCAGCAGACTGCTGCTACAAGCCCCATCACTGGAACCGAGCTCTGCTTAAACCAGACAAAAGAGAGGGAGGAACATAAGGAAGATGAGACAAAGATTCAACCTGCGGAGATGTCAGGCGTAAGCGTGACCTCCTCAGTGGCCGTACAACACACAAGCCAGCCAGCTGCTACAACAAAGTCAGAGTCTGCTGTGGAACCAAAGAACGAATCCGCAGAACACCTGAAATCCCCACCTGATGTGCTCTCACAGCCTGCCATTGCAGCTGAGAATACACTCATCAGCTGCCTTAAGCAAACTGCTAAGGAAGACAACACGAAGGGTGAAGGTGCGAAGAAGTCAGGTTTAAGAGTGACATTTGCGATGGAGAGACAAACCACAAAACTGCCATCTGGGACAGCAAAGTCACAGTCTGCTGTGGCACCGAAAAACAAATCTGCACAGCATCTGAAATCACAACTTAAAGTTCCCTCACAGCCGCAGCCTGCCATTGCAGCTAAGAAACCTCTCAACAACTGCATTCAGCAGACTGCTGCGAAGAAGACTGGCATAACAGTGATCTCCACAATGACCAAACAAAGCACCGTGTCACTTATGGAGCCAAACAACAATTCTGCACAGCATCAGAAATCCCAACCTGAAGTGCCATCACAGCTGCAGCCTGACATTGCAGCTGAGAAGCCGCTCTCCAAGTTGGTTCAGACTGCTGCAACAAGCAACAGTGCTGGGACTGACCTGTGCTTAAATCAGAACCATAGCTTCATCCAAATATCAGAGCTCGAATTCCAATCCATTATGGACAAAAAGGACGCAAACATTTCCAAATTGAGTGAAGAAAATTCTGCCTTGTTGAAACAGGTTGAACAATTGAAACAACAGCTAACAAATCAAGCAGCCAAGGCAGAAGAGGAGGTGACTTTCCTTCAGGGTGAGCTGTCCAGGACACAACAGGAGGTGACGTTTCTGCAAGGTGAGCTGTCCTCAAAGATCGGGACAGCAGACGCAAAAATCCAACAACTAGAAGAAGCTCTGCACATTGAAAGAGAGAAGAAGGAGGAGGCAGAGGCATTGCTGGTCAAGCAGATGGATCAAAACACCAAAGTTTTGGCTTCATTGACCCAGACAGAAAAAACCCTGGAAAGTGAAAGATCTAAGTGGGCAGAGGAGAGGTCCCATTTGTTACCATTAGTCCAGGACATGGAGAATCAAGTCTCTCAGTGGAAAGAGGAGAAGTCCCGCCTCATAAATGAGCACCTGGTGGAAACCGTCAACACAAAGACAACGTGGATCCAGGACCTGGAGAGAGAAAGGTCTCAGTGGGGTGAAGAGAAATCTCGCCTCTCAGCTGAGCACCTGAAGGAAATCTCCAGTTTGAAGGAAACATTGATCAACGATCTGGAGAAAGAAAGGTCTCAGTGGGAGAAAGAGAAATCTCGCCTCTCAGCTGAACATCTGAGCGAAATCTCCCGACTGAAGGAAATATGGATGGAGGAGCTGGATAAGAAAATGTCTCGGTGGGAGAAGGAGGAGTACCGTTACATTACTGAACACCAAGAAGAAACCTCCATCCTGAAACGACGGGTCATGAAGGTGCAGGACGATCTAGAAAAAGAAAGATCACAGTGGCAGCAGGAAAAATCCTTCCTTCTGGACTCTATTGTAAATCTAAAAGAGGTCATCGACCAGAAGGAGGAAGAGGACGCCAAACCCAAAGATGAACTGATGGACAAACTGGTTCACTTAGAATCTCAAATGGAGACAATTGACAAGAACACCAAGAAGAAGAAATCCATCAAGAAACGATTTCTTCGACTCTTCAAGAGAACTGGGTAGGCCACAAATCCTCTCAGGCAACTGACCTGTCACAGCGCTTTCACCTCCACCTACAACACCATCACTCAACATCAAAACCATCACCATCATCAACACCATCAATCCCATAAAAACACACACAAACTCATCAACAATCTTTGGGCAGCACGGGGGGGGGATGTACTCTCTCCTCACAGAAGGTTCTAGGCCGTGGGTGTCCAATCTTGGTTTCCAGCACCACTGTCCTGCTTGTTTTGCAACTATCTTCAACAGTATCCTTGTCCTTGAGGGTCACTGTCCTGCTTGTTTTGCAGCTATCCCTGCCCTGCCTACTGGTAGCAGTAGACAGGGCAGGGATAGTTCTGGGACAGTATCCTGGTCCTTGAGAGTCTCTGTCTTGCTTGTTTTCCTGCCCTGACTACTGGTAGCAGTAGACAGGGCAGGGATAGTCAAGGGATAGTCAAGGATCACTGCCCTGCCCTGCCTACTGGTAGCAGTAGACAGGGCAGGATAGTCAAGGATCACTATCCTGCTTGTTTTCCTGCCCTGCCTACTGGTAGCAGTAGACAGGGCATGGATAGTCAAGGGATAGTCAAGGATCACTATCCTGCTTGTTTTCCTGCCCTGCCTACTGCTACCAGTAGACAGGGCAGGGATAGTCAAAGGATAGTGAAGGATCACTGTCCTGCCCTGTCTACTGGTAGCAATAGACAGGGCAGGGATAGTTCTGGGACAGTATCCTGGTCCTTGAGAGTCACTGTCCTGCTTGTTTTCCTGCCCTGCCTACTGGTAGCAGTAGACAGGGCAGGGATAGTCAAGGGATAGTCAAGGATGACTGCCCTGCCCTGCCTACTGGTAGCAGTAGACAGGGCAGGATAGTCAAGGATCACTATCCTGCTTGTTTTCCTGCCCTGCCTACTGGTAGCAGTAGACAGGGCATGGATAGTCAAGGGATAGTCAAGGATCACTGTCCTACCCTGCCAACTGGTAGCAGTAGACAGGGCAGGATAGTTAAGGATCACTGTCCTGCTTGTTTTGCAAGTCTGGGACAGTATCTGGGACAGATTGGATACCCCTGCTGTCAGCCTTTTCTGTGAGGGGTCTGCACATTCCCCCCTTGGTTGCGTAGGTTTACTCCGGGCACTCCGGTTTCCTCCTACACAATAATTTGGTTTACTGGCAATAAATTAGGAAAAAAAAAATTCAATTCATTCATAATTTTTCTGTGACTAATTTCTAAGTTTTGCAATGTTGAACAATATAAAGAAAATGTTTTGATTAAGAACTCTATATTTTTCTCTTTTCAATCTCTTGGTGAAGTTAAGGTTTATAATTCATTAAATTTCTTATTTTTCTGTATGTGAAGAGTGATCAGCAACTTTGAGTTACTAATCATAACTGATACAAAATATAATTAGGTGTGCACATGTGTGCATAAGAAGAATCAATAGTCACCAAAAATGATAGTGGGTTATGTGATTCTTGTCATTTTAAATTCCAGGGTGGTTCAGATTCACTGTGTCCTACTGCCTCTCAAACTGGTCTCATCAGACCAAAGAACCCTCTTCCACTGGACCCTGAAGTCTTTCACATGCCTATTAGTGAACTCAAGTCGTGATTTAACATGAGTTTTCTTCAACAGTTACTTTCTTCTTGCCACTCTCCCATAAAGCTTTGACTGGTGAAGAATCTGGACAACAGTTGTTGTACAGTATGTACAGTCTCTCCTGTCTCAGTTGCTGACATGTGCCATATTCCTTCCATTACTTGATAATAGATTTCATTGAACTCCGGGGGATGTTCAGAGCTTTGGAGATTTTTTTGTATCCATCCCCTGACTTCTGCTTTTCAATAACGTGTTCTCTGAGTTGGTTGAAGTGTTCTTGTATCTGACAGAGTTGGGATGTAGCTCAGTGGTAGAGCGCATGCTTCACATGTATGAGGTCCTGGTTCCATCCCTGGCATCTCCATGTTTTCTGTAGCACAGGGGACAGTTCTATCTCCATCCTGTACACCTCAGACTTCAGGTTCAAGTCAGAGCCCTGCTATCTTCAGATGTTTTCTGATGACTCTGCATTTAAAGGATGTATTCACGGTGGAGATGTCAGAGAGTGGTGAAAAGTTCTGGCCTCCATACTTTTAAATCTTGTCTTCATGGAGTAATCATAGCCAGGAATACTGAATAACCAGTGACTGGACCTTTCAGAATAAGTGTCTTTATACTGCAATCACTTGAGATGCATTCATGCACTCAGGTGATCCTCATTTTAGTAATAGTGGGACTACTAGCACCAAATATCTGGACCTCTGTTGGATCAGGTCAGTCATTTTAAAGGAGGTGAATATTTATTTTTTCAAACACTGATTTCACCTTACATATTTTTATTTAATTGGCATGACTTTGTAGAAAACTGTTTTCACTTTGACATTAATGAGGTATTTTGCTGACATTTTCTGCTCAAAGTCGCCAACTTTCATTGACCATGTTTGATTTATAATGTCAATAAAAGGATGAAACATCCAAGGGGGTTATATACTGTGAATATAACTTGTGAATTAGACATGCTTTTTAGCCTATTTCTGGCATTGTGTGTGTTTTTATTGTGGGGGTGAAAATACTTGTGCAAATGGCAACAGAGTCAGAAAGAATTCAGGGATATGATAGGTTCAGTCTACTTAAGAGTGAAGATGTTGTAATTTGAAGATGAATTGTGATTAAGCTGACATCTCATTTAAAGGTTCAGCCACCTACAGTAATTCCCTTATAACACACACACACACACACACACACACAAGTGGCATAACTTCATATTTTATATTTAAAAGTATGTACAAACACATTCGCAGCTGCTATAAATATGTTTTCCTCTGTCTCTGTTTTTCTTCCAGTCTTCACTATCTCTTGTCTTGAGCTCAGTGTGTTTGTGTCTTTTCTTTTTAACGTTTCACTAGACTCTTGCACTCTTGTTCATGCTGTCATCCTCTCTCCCACACACACTGACTTTGGGTGTGTGTCTCCGGGGTGGCCTCTTGTCTTTCTCAGTATTATAGTATATTTCCATCCTCTGTCATTGATTGAGGGCAGTCTGCATAATCCCACTGACTCCTGACAGTTTAACATCCTCAACCACATTCATGCTATTCCTTTTTTTGCTATATACAGTAGCAGCTAAACCCTGGTCTTCAGTGACCTAAATTATTTAAACGACCTAACTACAACAGAGATAGGGACAACAATGAAATTACTCACATATATGGATGCAGAAACTTTCACACATAATAATATAAGGAGTGCAAAAAAAGGATTTTTTAGGTTTTACTGCACTAGAAGGCCATGATCTTAAATTGCATGCTCTGCAGTGGTCAGTACAGTGTATATTTTACTTTGCTTGTAGCAGATCACTATAGTTTTGTGCTGTGGTAACGGACCTGGTAGCTGCATCCACATGTTGATATTTCAGCAAATTAACATCTTGTCTGGCTAAAAGGCAAATTTGTTGTTTTTTACAGTTCTGGAGATTCAGAAACACAAGTAATGAATTTCTCATCCATCCCTTCATGTTCAGCTAGTTTGAACGTTTAGCACACCACTGCTCAGTGTACTGCAGACTCGTGTACAGCGCTGTTGTTGGCCAGAACTCACACATAAAGAAGTGAGGAAACACAAGGTGAATGGGGAAAATGGTTGTTGCCATTTTCACTGTTCATGCTGTTTTTCAGATCTAAGGTAAATAAAGAAGACATTGTTTTGGATGAATATTGAGGTATAGTTGTGCCATGAAACTCTTTGATTGATTGCACACACTTGTAAACTCCTCCTATCATTCGCAGTACATAATAAAGTTGCTGAGAGAAATTCTCAATCAAATATTTATTCCTCAACGATTTTGAAATGTTAAGCAAGTAAACATAACATGAGGGTAAAGATATGGGTCATCTATGCCTAATTGTGAGATTGTCCATAGCGCTGTGTTTTTTACTATTCAGATGAGCGACGCCAGTAGACAGAATAATAAATATTAAATGTATTTCCTCTGCGTGATGGATTTCCTCGGAGGCAGAGAGTATGCAGTTTTTACTTGAGCCTTAGATCACAGGAGAGCTTGAGCTTGAGAGCTTTCTGACACAGCTCTGCTATATTTTTTTCTGCATTTACATGACTGTGAGGCATATTGTGTGTGTGTATATATATATATATATATGATTTAATGCTTTTCTCATAATAACTATTGTCTCTCCTTTAAGCTACAGTACTGTAGGTAACTTCACTTGAATATTTTCTTTACCAGAGCCATGCTCCAGAAAGCTATTTAAACCTCCTGTGACCCAGAACATTCAACTGGCAGCACTGGATTTGGTTTTCAAAATCGTAACACATTCAGACACCTTTCTTGCACTCCACTTCAAGAAATGTACCTATCAGTACCCGACACCACCACTTAATGTAGCTGAGTCATCTGTAAGACAACATGAGTGTACTTTCCTGGGGTAAAAAACAACAACTCCTCCAACAACTGAATTAACCTGTGTGTAGGAGAGAGATGAGACATGATTAATGGTTGACTCACATCACATTACAGTGTCCTTAATTTAGAATGAACCGGAGGGGCTTGTCTAATGTAGCCGATACACTCGTGAAGTCAAGATTAGGCTGCCTGGTCTGTCATGAACAAATCCAGCCTAAGATACTAGTAGAAATAAAAAGAGGAAACACTCTGCAAACCATTAAGGAAGGCTGTGTGTGCTACTTCTTCACCCGCTCCTACTCTTTGACTCAGTCCTGTTGTCTCTCTATCGCTGCAAGAATATAGGGGCTTAATACCCATGAGCACAACAGGAGGATGTTTCTCACGTTATAAACTTATGAGACTCATGTTGGAAGAGTTTCTCTCACTCCCCGTTTTTCTCTTTTCATCTCGTGATGCCGAGCAAAGGTTAAGCACTTGTGCAAAACAATCAAAACATTACATTTTCTGGGCATACACAGTGTGGGACGTATCCATCTGTCTCCTCTTCTGTGCTTTTTTTTTTTCCTGTTGCTTTCTGTCTGTCACAGTTTCTGTCTCTCTCTATTTCACTGTCTGTCTGTTTCATCCTTTGTGGTGTAATAACATACTTGTCAATCACGTCTAGAAGAGAATGATGGACGACTGGTTTGACTCATAATTCATGGCAGACAGCAGCTCAAGTGGTCTAACAAAAGAAATGTCAATCCTAATAAGCAAACTGTAATAAAATTAACTAGAAATAATTTGGGGCAAAATAAACACAGAATGGGTTTTACCAATAAAAACAAAGTAGAAGCTGCTGTTATTGCAGCGTCACATCAGTTATTTTTTCAGGTATGTCATATTCAGACAGCTAATTGAAACAAAGTTTGCAGAGAGGGGGCACAGTGCTATGGTGTGGAACTATGGTGGGTTGGGTATTCACAGTTCATATAAAACAAATCAGCATTTAGCTTTATTGTATGTCATTACACTGGTTTCTCAGCTACTGATAACTAAATATGCTGCTATAGATTAGTCTGCTGGGGGACCTCCACTGATACACTGAGCTCCTCTTCTCTTCTCCCCCCTCATCTCCTCTAGTCTGTCCATATAAATGCTACCATTGCATGTCATTAACTTTGTCTTTTCTCTCTCCTGTAGTTGTGCTTCCTCCTCTCTGTCTCCCTCTCTCTGTCCTCCTCTGCAGGTATCCTCGGCCTTGGAGCTGTACATCTCCAGAGTGCAGCGTTACTGGCCCTGCAAACCTGCCCATGGCCGCCCACCCTGAGTCTGGTTCTGCTGGAGGTTTCTTCCTCTAAAGGGAGTTTTTCATCTCCACTGTCGTCTGCCTTAAACTTTAAAACACTGTAAAGGGCCTTGAGATAACTTCTGTTGTGATTGGGCGCTATACAAATAAAATTGAATTGAATTGAAATAGATATATCAACTACAATGGGTACAATGAAGAATCATCTGAAGATGACAAAAACAACTAGAATTTAGTTTGCAACTATTATAGCTCCAATCTTCTGTTTGGATTTGTTCTTTTTTATTTGTAAGTAACAAAGTGAAATATGTCACAGTAATATTATAGTATCTGGAGTGTCTGCTACTTAAATCTGTAGCTACACAGGTGTTAGAAATTGCAATTCCTCCTTAAATCGGGTTACTTAAGCATCTGAGGGCACCTTACATAGCAGTGTGTGGGTGCAAAGATAGAAAACTGCACTTATAATTGGTAGCTGGAAGAAATAAGTTGTCTGCCTGTTACAATCTAACTACCATAGGAATAAAAAGCAGTTAGTTAGATAGCAGTGTCTCTGTCTGTAACTCAGATTTATCAATACCAGAGTTTACAGACACACACACACACACATAATTCTTGCACAAGCGAGAAGTATTCTTGCAGTATTCGCCTTGTTACACATTTAAGTTGCCCCCAGTCAGTTGATGCCCAGAGTAAGTGATCTGCCTCTTCAGGGTAAAGTGGTCTCCATGCTGATTGAGGACGCCTTGTACACCATGCGATTCGCCCACTCTCCCTTTGTCAAAGCATCCTCAGATCATCATGCTTCACTCATGGTGTGAGACAGGCATCTATCATTTTTTTCAGGCGTTCATTGCTTGAATTCAAATACCTCAAACTTGGACTTTCACTCATCCAAAGTAAACTGCCCTCTGCACCCTTTCTCCAATTTGCCAACCTTAGTAGTTTTTTTTCTTAGCAACTTCCCCCACAAGGCAAGCTAACTTAGTCTCCTACACACAGTGTCAGAGCACACTAGTTTTCCTCTGTTTTAATCAGGAATGCAGCCAATTCAGGATGAGTGACACATCTGTTTCTCAAGGAGGACACCTGTAAGTACACGTCTTCTTGGACAAATATGCACTTAGGCCTTCCACTGCAGCCTGACTGATCTATTTGCAGCAGGTCTCTGGAGACTAAAGATTACACCTTTTAAAGAAATTAATTAATTTCTACCTACATCTCGTAGAGAATAACTGTGTTTTACTAAGCCAAATACACATTGAAAGGTTTCTAAGGAAAGCTGTTTTCTTTTGGTCATTTTTTTGTTCTAATTTATACTAAAAATGACAGGTCACTTTCCTCTAAGACCAAATATAAACTAAAATAACTGGACATGAACTTGTTTTAAGATGTTTTACCACCTCGGGGTGGGGGGGGGGGGGGGGGTGCACATTAACATTACAATTTCTAGGAAAAAAGATCAAGTTCAACACTGATTGAGTAGCAAAGGGTAGCTGATTTGTAAATGGTAGTCTTTGAAGTTTTAGATTTTAACCTGCTCATTAAGTTGCTGCAGATAAATAAAGAACACGTTTTCTGTGTTTTGGTTTTTATTTTTTTTTTACATGTCAGTGTAAATATCCAAAAAAGGCGCAATGTTTCCAAACTTTTTCTTGCCGGTGTGTATCTACGTCGACAGAGAATGTGCATACTGTGTGTGTGTTCATGTGTCAATGAAGGGATGAAATGTCCACTATCCATAATTATGCACCGCGTAACGACAAAACACAATTATCTAGATTTTGTTTGCCCAGACTTATTGTTTCTACTGCATGTTTGCAGTACAGACAATTCACTGTAAATGTTCATACTCTGCTGGCCTTTTTTTATTATACGTTTGCTCACTCAGACAAGAAGTGAGCAGACAGTTGGGTACATGTGACCGCGCAGTCAGGTAGAGCAGCAAATCATCCCAGACACCCTCTTTGCAACAGCATTCTCCTGAGAGACTGTCAGGTGTCTCAGTTGTTCTTGCTCCAGCATGTTTTTGGTCTGTCAGGGTCTTCTCCCAGCTGAATATCTTGCAGCACACTTCCAAAGAGAAGCTCAGGGGGCATTGTGACTGTGGCTGTGGACGAGCAGCAGACTGTAACTTAACTGTACCTTAGTAAGTTTGAATACAAGCGTCTGCCATATGACTAAATGTAAATGTGACTGACATGGAAATGTTGAACTTGTTTTTTCATTTAGATTGAGGGCTGTTCACAGTCTCAGTCTGAGGGCGTGCACTGGACCTAGTGAGTAGAGTGCATGGCCATACATGTAGATGAGGGTTGGAGCTGATCAAGTAAACAGATGGATGGACAGTTTGGTGAACCAAGATCCGATCAGGATATGCTGTCACTTTTGTGTGGCAAGATTTTTTACTGCCAGCATTTCCATCAGGCTCACAAACTTGTGCATGTGTATGAGTACATTTGAGCTGTTTTATTTTGTATTTTCTGACAACTTTGACATGATTCATTGAATCTTTCTCATTATCTTTGCAACTTTATATACCTAATCGTGTTTTTCTCTATACAGTTGACAACATGTCTCAGATTTAATTAGTTTTATTGCAGTATTTTCTTTTTTTTTTTACCATTTCAAATATTCACAAAGTTCATAAAGGTAAATGTTTCAGAGTTACATTTATTCAGATGTTGTTATGCATTCACATCTTCACCATCATATCATATCAGCCCCCTTAAGAAACTCATCAGTTTTATAGATTGATGTCGCTGGTTATTTTCTGCAGTCAGATATTTTCTTTCCTTCTTTTAAAAACTGAGCAAAGACAACTATGGTAAAAGTAGAGGAGAAACAGAGAGGAAAAGTCAACTTTTCTGAGCATGACAATAAGAAGCCCTCCTGCTGAGACGTTTCTGATGCTTTTCTTCCTCTCAAATGGGTCCCAAGTTATATTGATGATCATGATTGACACTCACTGCCTTTAAATGGCATGGCAGGAGATGAAGATGTGCTTTGGGTGTATCTTTTCTACATTTCTTATGTGTGAACTCTTACAAACTGCTTATTCAGAATCAAAGTTTTTGTTCATTTATGATTTGTTCGACTGTGAAACTCTTAATTAGAGTTGTCACCCTCTGTGTGAGAATTTTTTAATGTTTTAATCCCAGTGGGATACAACTCAACTTTAATGATCTCCTTCTCTTTCGCAACACGATATAATGAAGGGTATCTCTCTCTCTCTCTCTCTCTCTCTCTCTCTTCACTGAGATGCTAATGATGTTAGTGAATATGTTGCATTAGACAAGTGACACTGCAACACACAGTGTCACAGCCACTAAATCAAAATGGTCAAGACATAGTTTTAACACTTAACACATTTAACAGCAATCATATTCCATCTGTTCAACTATTGTTGTGTCATTGAGGAATTCAGGCACCTGCTTTTCCAGTCTACTGTATGTACTATTTCACCTCCTATATGCCCATGCAACTACACAACACATTATCAAATTCACAAGCATTAAAGTCTAATAGGCCAATTTGCTGGTAGACATTAAAAAACACATATTTTTTTGCTAATCGGTGATTATGCTTTATGAATAAAAGCGGAAAAATATATCAGAACTGCTATTTTAAAGAGGTTCATAAAGTTAATTTTCTGTCATGTAATTTGCAGATGTTGTGGAACAACTTGTTGGTCTAATTGCCAGATTTTTCATTAACACCAGTGAAATCATAGCCTTGAACACCATGGAAAGGTTTTCTCTTTGCGTCAACATAGGAAGACTGAGGGCTGGACATGTAACAAAGGTCCCCACTGGACTCGCTGTGGTTACGTGGCATACGCACCAGCTATTAGGCTTCCAGTGCACTTCATGGAAACTGTTTTTAATGATTAAAACAACTGGCTAGTGTGTGTGTGTGTGTGTGTGTGTGTTTGTTTATCCTTTAACACCTGTTGACGCACATTTGACTGTATTTTTCTGCCACAGCGATGACACCACTGCCCCTTCTCAGCCTTTTTAATGCTGTAATTGTGCTTTGAATAACCATTTTTGTGAATGCTCAGTGCAAACCAGCCGGCACTAACAGCCATAGTATTTTTACTCCAGCGAGTTTTTTGTCCTCTGGTCTGTTTACAGTGCAAAAGTAGGCCAAAGTGACATAAAGTGATACACTTGGCAACATGTAGAGTATCTGTGGGAAAGACTGCAAGTATAGAAAAGCATGCAAGAGGATGAGCGTGGTGTACAGTTCACTGTATATACAGTTGTTTGGAAGATGTACAGTAGGTACAGCATGCATGAGCATTCACTCTTCTCTTCACACACACACACACACACGGTTATACATATGCATTTGACAAGGTGCGGTACGTCGAGCAGCATTCCTCCTAATAATAATAGACTCAAGCAATAACGGCAGGCGGTGTACTTGGCTGTCACGGTGATGAATTGTCTCCAGGGCAACACAGGAAGTCCATCTGGGAAGAAATCTGAAAAAGGAAGTAGATAACAGAGATTGAGGAGACACAGCCACTACCTGATTTATTCATCCTCATCCATCATCTAAAACTCAAACTATTGGTTTCTACAATGAGTAAATGGCCACTAAACTATTTTGGGCTTTTATGGCCACAGAACAAGTGACAACAAAGCATAGATTCAAAAACAAGAAAATCGGCCTTCAGACGAGAAACCCAAAAATGGATCTGAGAACAGCAGCAGCAAATAAAACCGGTTAAGCATGACTTTTTGTTTTTCTTTCTCTCCCTCCTTTTCTTTTTCTCTTTTTCCTCTGCCTGCGTCTTCTTCTTCTTTTAATTCAGTCTCCACCACACTCGCAGCACTACCTTTCTCCTGCTCTTTGAAAATCCAGAAGTAAAGTATTTAAGTCCTGTTAATGACTGTAGTCATTTGATGTTACATGGGTTATCAGAGCGGATTCACTATGACAGTGAATACGGTGTCATGGCGATTTTCATGTAGCCTGCTAACACTTCTTTGTACCCCCCTCACTAATCTGTATGTGTATAACCGAGATACCGGGCATGCATAATTTTTTTTCTATTCTTACTCGCTGACTAGTAAACAGCAGAGACGTCTGCTAACATGAAGATCAAAGGGAATTTTTCAATGTCATGCTAAAACTCGCTCATCCTGTGTGCGTGGCTGTGGGTGAGGATTTTCGCGCGCAGAGCTGCACATGTAGAATATATGACACGTGAAGTAAAGTAAAATCAAAGGACGCTGGTATATGCGACCTGAGCAGATTGTTTCTGTTTGAAGAGCTACAGGGAAATAATGGTTGTGTTTTAATATATGTCAGGACCTTGTTCATGAAAGGTTCGTGTTCACGGATTTGTCACCGCTTGTCCCTTTGTACAATTGAAATGTTTTTTTTGTAGGATTCATAAAAGTCCTGTTGGAAAACCAATATTTCACATTTCAGTGTTTCATCATATGCATACAACATATATCTGAATCCAAAATATGTAAGGTGCTGCTCCTTTCTGTCAACTGTTCCTCCTTTGATGTTTAGAAAATGCTTTATGTTTCGCTCAGCTGTTTGTCTTGACTCAGACGCTTCTGCAAAACAGCATGACTTGGCTTTTTTTTTTTTTGACATACTGGTGATGAGGAAAAAAAAGTTTATGTAATCATTTCAAAATTCATCACATGAGGAAGCCTGCCAGTGAACGTTTAGCATGCCAGAAAACTAATGCCAGTGCATCCCTGAGCTGCTGAAAGAATATTTTCATTGGGCGCAGTAGAAGTATGTTTGTCAGAAAATGCTGCTGTACTGCTATTACATCTTTTTATGTGGGATTCATTAATTGTTGTAGTTAAAGGTCGTCTATTATCTTCATCCAATGTTTTTAAATAGTTTTAATTTGGCCAGGTACGTATTTTAGTCTGTCAACCCACTGAACTGAATGGCTTTGTTGCAGTATTTGCAGTGACCTCTATATTGGAATTAGCTGTTTGTGTGGGTATTCCCGTTTCATCCAAACTTTAAAAGTTTAGTTAAGTAGACTTTTACTTGATGTAGGATGCATTAGAAACTTGGGATGCCCACTTTCTGCTCAAACACTATTGTTTCATAGTGCACTTTAGCTGCACTTTGAACATTACACTGCTACTAAGATGGACGTTTTATCCAGCATTATGTAGAATGATATAAACAAAAGGGCATGCCTCGGGATGCTGCAGGCAAAGTGCAGAGGGCCGTTTAGACTATTTTGCTAATCCTGAACTACATTGCTGGATAAGTTCGTCTTCTTCTTCTGCCACATTGAGGTTGAGTACCTTGAAATTTTTGGGATCTCACTCTGTATTTTGTTGATGTCATTTGCCAATGCTTCTCCTTTACTCCTGACAGATGTGTTCCACTAACACATTTTAAGCATGCAAACAGTTTGTGTGTGTGTGTGTGTGTGTGTGTGTGTGTGTGTGCAACTGTCAAAACTGTACGTATCCACCTGTCTAAACATGTAGTTGTTTGGCTCTTAAACTGTAACCTGTCAAGCTGCCGGCCTCCGTTTATGACCATTCATCTTTTCGACCACTTTGCATTTTCATCACTTTTTCTGTCTGTGTCATCACTTAATGCTGTCCGTCTGTTTCTTCCCATCCATCTATCTGCCACCACAACACTTTTTGATTTTCTGACCTAGATAATGTTTTTCTCCCTTTCTATTCGCCTGTCTCTTTTGTTTTGCCACAAATAATCCACCTCTTCATGTCAGCACGGAGATTTCAGTTAGCACCTGGCTCATTCAGATCGGGCCTTTGGACTTTGGAGGAAGACAAGGAGGTTTGAGCTATTTCCACCTTGACAATGCATTTCCACCTGTATGCACTAATTTGTCTCACAGTACAGTACAGAAATTCAAAAGGAAACTTTCTCTTCTGTGTGAATTAAATTGTTAAGCTGTCATTCTATGAAATGAACCAAGGCGTGGGAGAGCTGGACCAACTACTGTACTGTATTGAAGAGACATTGCAATTATTTGAGTTTGTAAATGTTTAAAATTAATTTAGTTTGCAATATCATTGAATATTGAGTTTCAGAGGTGTCCAGCAAGAAAGACAGTGAGACACAGCAAGACAGAGTTGAAAAGTAAGTAAAACCAGATGCACAAATTCAGGAGGATGAAGAGCTGACAACGAGGAAGAAAAGTGGGTCGTCTATGTCACTTTGTGATGACAGGCCGTGTGCCACCACTGGGCAGTCTGTGTCACTCTGCCTCATTCCTCTTGAGAGACTGACACTGACACAAGGACCGGGACTGTCACCAGACTCAACCCTCTTCTGGCCTCGTAGTGTGTGGAGCATGTGCATGTGCTTGTGTGCGTCACTCAACGCGCCAGCGTATCCAGTCCTCCATTTGCGTGTCAGTGCTTTGTTTTAGTGGTGTGTGTGTGTGCACAGTACATGTCTTTTAGCGGTGACCCGGTGTAAAAGTGCAGGCCTTAGCTGGTCACACACTGACAGTTGTGAACTCCCCCCCCCCCCGAGGACAAACATGCAGGGTCCAGCACTCTTTCTCTTGAATGGCAGCCTCGTTTAAGTACGTTCTTTTCAGCATATTAAAGTGCTTAAAATGAACCTATCCTACCCACTTGAACTGTGAATCGCAGTGAGAAGATGTTCTGACACTGATTAACAGTACAGAAAAGCAAAAACTATCTCTCTTGATTAATTGCCTGCAACATAAATGGCTGCAAAAGCATCCACCTCTGTACTAAAACCCACCTGAATAATCTGGTGAAGCTGCTTATTTTTAGAAAATAATAGGTCAAATAATAATGTGTAATCAAGATGTGATGTGATATTTTGATTTATATACTGTACACCTGTATCTGCAATCCCCTACTGCTAGTCACGCTATCACATCATAAAAAGTGCAACATGTTAATCAGGGGCTTTGCTAACTAAAAGAGCACCAGTATGAGAAGAGAGGTGCTAAGATGCCTGATGCATGGACACATCTAGTATAAGGCGTGCACATGCAGAATAATTGGCCATGTTGTGCTGTAATGACCTTTAGCAAGTAAAGGTTAGAGTGTAGAAAGAGCTGCACATCCTCAAACCCAGGATATGTTTGCAAACATCTTGGACAGTAACAAATATAGCAGAATAATCAGTAAAACACAAGAGCCTGGCATAGGTTTTGAACAGACTCTCCTTGTTCAAATCTTATTTTGCTTGTCTAATCCCTGTTCTAACTACTTCTTAAGCGCTGAACATTTTGTTTCCAGGATTACATTAGCCACACAAAAAAAAAGATCTTATGACTTGAAAATGCTTAAAAGAAGCAAAATATAATTAGCTTTATTGATTAGTGTACTGTAGAACAGCTGGTTGCTAAGGAGCTTATTTATGGCGGACAATAAAATGTAGCTGCAGCAAAAACAGAAGGAACATGTTTTCTGAGTGATCAAACGTCATTTCAGAACATGGTGTCTGTTTTTTGGCGTGAGTGTGTGTGTGTGTTTGTGTGGTGTATGTATGACGTGGTAGCCAACGTAGTAGCCAAGCACGCCATCAAATTCGAACCAACTGGGCCGCACTGTTTCCTCATGGAGTAACACACCAAGTTATGTTCCAGTCTACCAGGAAATGATAATCTAAGAATCTGTATTTTGTTTGTTCTGATACTGAATATTTTATTGCTAAACACAAACTAAATGTAGCTAAACCAGTGAGAAGACTCACTCTTCTAAACCTGTTTTGTGTCACAAAGCATTCCAATTAAATCATCTACTATGTGCATGATACTACTAAAGAATTGGAAGTAATAATCTTAAATGGGAAATAATTATATTAAAGCACTTTATTAAACACACTAGTGATTTGGTAATGTAATGTGATTTTAGTATTGAATAGTGTAAGGTACAATAATACAGGAGTGAGCTAAATATCTTACATTTCCACTTCATCACCTGAAAATTGTTGAGAAATTAACAAACTATGTAAGAAAATACCTTGACAATTAAAAAATACATATAACTTTTTCAATTACCCTGTTATATCCTGTGAAGGGCGTTTAGATGTGCCAACTCTGGTGACGAAATATGAGGTTTAGTTCAGGTTGAAATATCATTTTTCAGTAGGAGCACCTCTTAAAATTTCCACTGGAGCTACTTTCTGCACAAAAACTAGTCCCACACTCGGTCAGTCAACTGGCCAGAAGGGCAACGGACTTTATTTTTGGAAGGTGATGTTGCAATTGAGTTTTTCAAATGTCACCTTCCAGTGCTCCGAGTAGTACAAAGAAACACCCTCGCTGTGTGTCACTGTGCGAGTGGAACAAACCTCAGACAATGTTTTGGTTAACACAAAACGTACATACACTGTAGGTTAGTGCTGAAAACTAGTGGATTGGTTTCCAGAAAGTTAATCCTCGACTATATTACTATATTATAACCAAAAGCAACATTAGATCCCAGTCTGTATTTTCTTCTTGTCATTCCATTTTGAATTTATTTTAACACATTGCTTCAGTTCCTCCTTTCATTCATTTGCACCTTACGTTCCTTTCGCTCCCCTGAGGTTTCTCTTTTCATCTGTCCCCCACTAACACCTCTCACCTCTCCCACCTCCCTTGTCTCTCTTTCTATCTCCTCATTGCATTTACAGTATCAACCTGAAGGTGCTGAAACGTGGAGCTCTTTACTTTCCTCCTGTGAGAGAGCACAGAAGTGGCAGCAACACCTGCCTGTGTGTGTGTGTGTGTGTGTGTTTCATTTTGTACGTTCATGTGTTTGCATCTGTGTGTAAGAGTGTGTATGGTATGTGTGCATGCAGTTCTGTAGGAGAGCGAGCTTGCTGATGCTGTATATATTTAGGTATGTGAAAACTCTTGACAATACTGCTTCTCTCCTTCACAAATAAAAAAAACATCAGCGCGCTAGCTTATAGTCGTCACATACACACAAGCCATTAACTGGTTGATCTTTAAGAAGTGAAAAAAGAAAACTTAAACCCCCTCTCTCCTGCCATCTGTTAGTGTGCAGGCAAAACCTACTCTCCCCCGCCCTCTGCAATCTGCTGCATCACACACACACACACACACACACACACACACTCAGAAACACAATACATCTCTCTCTCACACACAAACACATTCAGATATGCGATACCAAACATTTTGCAACAACATGAGACGCAATATCACCAACACACACGAGCAGATAAGTACGCACAACACCATTATCCCACTCCTACACAAGCCCACTCATCATATCTCCCTGTGTCGCTCTCCCTGCCTGTGTCTCTCTCTCTCTCTCTCTCTTTTCTGCAGCCAGCGGACACACAGGAGAGAGACGAACATGATGGCGATCCTCGTGATTGATCTCATTAATACTAAAGAGCAGACATGTCGGCGTATGGTGTTTATCAAATCTTCCTGGCAAGCGCGACAATCCTGAGAATGGCTCCACAGGGAAGGAGGGAGAGACAAATGATTGAAAGTAAAGAGATGCTGGTGGCAGATAAGGGGGGAACTAAGAGAGAAAACACAGTAAGATCTAAACACCAACAGACAGATCAAAAATAATCCAAATCAAGAAAAATGAGAACATAGAGGAACTGTAGTTTATTTTTATACAGTTTCCTTGTCTTAGTAAAAGCTTTGACTTATGATTTTTATAAACACTCAGCTTGGATTTGAGTGTTTGGTACACGCTTCCACCTGTGAGTTCTGAGAGTACAGTAGCAATGGAAATACTGTAGATTTATTCTGCTGATCTTGCAGAAGTGTGGATATACTGTAACTGGCAGTTCAGTGTTTTCTATTTGGAACATCTTTATACTGAATAAAATCCCTTTTAACAGGTTCAGCAGGTATAATTTCCAGTGTGGATACTTTTTGGTACCTGGTTCATTCTTTACCAGGCGGGTTTATTTTGCTTTAACGTATCTGATTTATGATCATAAATTAAATAGCATATAGGTCATTTAACACCAAATTAAACATTCATACCTACAGTAGTGAACAATGGGGAAGTGTTGCACTGTGTAACTTGTGGGTCGTCTCCAAGGCTGCTAGGTGGTTGTTGTTTGTACAGGGTCAGTATCATCCTATTAAATCTAAATTCTTCAGTGCAGATGCACCTCCTTACATTAGATAATTGGTTCTGTTGTTGGTTTAGACTGGATTTTGTAGTGGGTATTAGAAGGAATCATCAAAAGCGGCCATTTAGGGTGGTTTGGAGGTGTTGGGTGATTGCAGGCTTGTGTAACATGCTCACCTGGTTTTAAAGAAAGAGCATCATAATGAAATAAAGCCTCACCTCATTACCTGATTACACCAACTCTCATCACAATGTGCTAGTCATGAACACAGTTCATCTAAACGTGTTGTGCACTGTGGATATTTATTATGTTTGAGTTTTGCCTCATAATAATCGCTCCCTTTGCAGTGCCTGTGTTTGACCAGACTGGTTTCCACTGCTGTACAAAGGACTTTGTGATTGTCTCATTATTAAAGTGTATTTACAATAGGAGAGCAAAATAAGCACACGGGATACGTTTGAGGATGTGTGGAGAGGAGAGAGACAAAGAGGAGTGTGAACGCTTTGTGTGACAGTGAGCAAGTGTGTTTGCTCCTATATGTGCTGTTATTGTTTCTTATCTATCTTCTATCTCTACTCATAAAGGAACAGGTGGATGGAAACACTCATTAACTTTATCCTCATAACACTAAGTGCGCCTTAGTCCAGCGAGCCACACAGATGCTGCATAAACCTACTGTTTGATTAAAAGTAAGAATATTCTTTCCGTATGGTTTCCAGCAGAATGAGTGGCAGTGAAGTGGAGATGCTTGAAGGTGTTCCTGTGGGACCAGTTGACAGCTATATTCATCCTTAGTTATTCTCCTCGGGTCATTGAGAGCGTTCTAGGGAAATACACAGTTGACAGATTTGCATCGGTGACTTAAGTCATACGCAGATGACACATGCAATAGGAAAGATGCTGCAAAGGCCAGAGGGTATTGGGCAGCCCTGCCAAAATCAATCACACCAACCTCACATTGAAAAAAAGGAAAATCAAGCTGTAGAGATGAAAAATGTCAGCTGTCCGGCTCAAATCCATAAACTAATGATGACCGGATAGATATCAAAATAAAGCAAGACTGATCTGCAGTAAATCTGAATTTTGTATAACTGGTTGTTTGATATTTTTAGTTAGCCACTTACTAATGACAGCAGGTGCCAACGAGCAGTTAATCTGTAATTTGAATATGTGTAGGATGTGGTGAGGGCATCTGTTTTGCATGCAGTGTGCAACAAATTATTAGCAATAATTCTGTCAGAATGTGGACAGCAATCATTCTGAAGGTTTTTATAAGAAAACATTTATTAATTCCAGGGTTTAAGAAATGGATTTTAAGACCCTGAAGTGATCCACAGGAAGAATACAAGACCACGTTGTCATGGTCATGGAGATTTAACAGTTGTGTAAGTTAGTGTGCTGCTTTGAGTCGATCTGTTTTCCTACATTGCTGGAATTTATCTCTTGAAACATGAAAAAAATATTGACTAAAACCTACCTGTAACTCAAAAGAGCTATAGAACTGCAGACAGATTGCATATAAAGGAGATGGCTAGAAGAACAGACATGGAGAGATATTGCAAGCAAAAGATAGATAAAGGAGAAACATTGACGCTGGCAGACGGGTGAAGAGAGTGGAGATATACCGATATCCAAACAGGCAGGCCGAGACACAGATGCACATACAGTACATGTATAATAACCAAGCATAGGTTTTGTACATAGAAAGAGCAGACATCAAGTTCTTCACAGTCAATCTATGTCTCACAATCCTGGAGTCTCATCAGCACATGCAACAGGAACAGGAATCAAAAGACTGTGTTTTCTTTTTTTTCTGCTTTCTTCAGATTTACCGTCTTGGTTTGTTTGGGTTTCCTACACACAGTGTATCTTGTTCCGTTTCCCTTTCTCTTTGTTTCCCGTCACTCTCTAACCTCTTACCTCTCTTTCCCCTCTGTCTTCTTCTCTCGTTGCTTTGATGTGTGTGCTCTCAGGGCCCACACTGCTGAATCAGTATTCCCTTGGTGATTATTGTTTTAGATGAGCGATCAGTAAACTGTGCAAACTGGAAATGGAAAGTTGACGTTGTCTTTGTGCCTTTGTTTGCGTTCCACCTAAAAGCGGGCTTTTCATATTCATCGGATCGGTGGTCGGCGTTGATGGAGGACGTCTTATGTGCAAGACGGACAAATCACAGACCCAAGTTTGAATCCACAGTCCTGTGTCGGGTCGGGTTTAGACAGTGAGAACTGTTCTAGTGAAAAACAGTTCATACCCAGTCAATATTGGATCGGACAGTGATGAACACAATTCTATTGTATTTTGTTTTGTCTCTAACCTTCTTTGTTTAGTTTGTCTTCCCGTCTCTTCCTCTTTTAGTCCGACCATCTCATCTGTGGTAATCTCATCGAATGCACGAAGAAAACTTTTCAATAGCAGGGCTGAAATTATTTTCTATCAGTATTTAGACACTTCTATTGATTTATGTGTCTTGCTGCCCTGGGATGGCATGCGTCCTTGTAGAGTCAATGATTAACACTTCAGTCAGTCAGGGCCGTCAATATCTGCCTGTGACTCAGTGTCGAGACTTTTGACATTTGGTCCACGCGCCACAATTCTTTTCTTCCAGTACATCTTACTTACTCGTCTGCTCTTGTTATTCCTTCTGTCTTTCTTGTTTTTTCTTTCGCTGTATTTTCAGAGTTCTTTCTTCGTGATAAATGTGTGACTTTAATTAATTAGTAGTGGCACCAACTGGTTTAAACACTAGCTTGTTTTCATTAAGTTTTTCGGAGAGTGAATGGTCACTGCCTCCTTTTCATTTGGTTTATTTTTCCCACTCTTCCACACAGTTTAGCTTCTTGCTCACATGATCTTATGCTAACTCATGCCTCTTCTGTCTAATTTTCCTCATCCCGGTCTTCACTCGTCTACTCATCCTCCACCCACTCTCTCTGAACCAAAAAACCACAGATGGATGGCCGACCAAAGCTGAGGAAGTGTAAGTCAGGCCATCTCCTGCTTTAGCCTCCTCCTCCTCTGTGCGGTATCTGTGTCATGTCTCTCAGGCCCAGATGACCTTCGCACAGTTCAGAAGATGCCAGAAGGAAGAAGACCTGACATGTCCACATGCACACAAACATGAACATGCACACACATTGTAATACACCATATACAGTATGCCTTCAGAAATAACTCAACAGTGCACATATGCTCTCAAACAGGGTGCTTAGAAATGATGTACGGACACAGTGAGTGGACAGTTTAGTATACAAAGAGTATACCAATACCTATATTTATGAGTGGTACACAGTGTATGGAAGTATACAAAACACTTTTTATATCATTTTAGTATCTTTAAGTTTATTGTTTTACCACAGCTTTGGTGTTTTAGTTGAAACAGCTGAAGCATTTACTGCCTTAATAGCCACATTTGAGACCAGAGGGACAGCGAACATTAGACTAAATGTGCATCTCTTTTGCTTCCATCCATTGTTTTCTTTGCGTTGAATTGTCTTAGCACTGTGTGGTGCTTTGAAAGGTGCTGATAACGTGCAGTTGGCTTTGTTTCGGCATGTGAAAGAGTCGATAAAGACCTGCCTGCACGTCTGAAAAAGACTCCTTCTGACTGAAAGTAGGGTTTTGTGATCACAGAGGTTTTATCAGCGTCTGATTGCTTCTTTAACACTCTTGCTCACACCGATTTCGATGCAGTTTCATCTACATGCTAATACAAGTTTCATGAAACATTAATGCATCAATGAGAACAGACTGCTTCTGGTTTCTTGGCTCCTAATTAAGGCTATTTATTGGCCTCTATGTGAAAGTACTTTAAAATATTGACAAGGGTAACAAAAGACCTACTTTTACAGTACAGGATGATGTCCAAGATGAAGCTGTTCACTTGCATGAAAATTACATTGTCACTGTTGCCTGGATACGGAGACTGTTGAGATTGTGTTAAGATGTTGATTTTCAAGGTCCTTTTAAGGCCTTCCTGTAAAATTCATCATGGGAAAACTTGCCATGCGACAGCAGGTGAAACTGTATAGTATTTATTTACATGCTTAGAAAGACTACCATACCCATAAACCCTCTGCAGCAATTCAAACCGCAAATGCATTTTCTGTTACTCTTCAGCAGTAGAGGACAAAGTGAAAAAAAAAACGTGAGGCGATGTGATATAGAAACCTGCCGAGTGTTTCAGAGCCGCAGACATAAGACATGCAGATAATTCTTATTTCAGGGGAACTGAAACGTGAATGACCCCAGAGGCTTATTTCGCAAACCAGCAGCATCTAAATGTGACTGTATATATTTATGTATGAAAATCATATGGTCTCACCCTTTCTGTAGCGCAGAGGAAAACGTTACAAAAACCCTTCAGTTATTCAGAAATCAAGTAATGGTAAATATAGCAAGACTTTGTTGCATTGTGTATTTCATTAGGGAAATCAGTTTTGCTGCTGATAGAAGAATATATACAGTATGAGCACAGCTAAGAAAGAACAAACTGTAGATAGGTGAGACATGACCTGTGTTTGTGTATCTTGTGTATCTCTTTACACAGTTGCAGGGTGTTGTACAGTTGTTGGTGGTTGCATAATTATAGTGCAACTCCAAAATAAAGTTTAATCAACACCTCTAAAACTGTTTCAGCAAATTAGAATCATACCCAGAAACAGAAGAGGTGAAAAAAATACATGTATTCATACATTTCCTGACAGCACGTTGATTCCCTGTGATCCGAGTAATGAGGCAGATATATTTTGCTTGGCGCTCCTGTCCATCACTGTGCTGACCTCAACATCTCTGTCTTCATTTTAAGTATTAGCCAGGAGCGCCATGAAAAAGCTGCAAAAGCTCTTTCGCTAAAAGAAACGTTTCACTGTAAAGCAGCTGCTGAGCACCGTGGAACCACATACAGTCAAATGGTCATGAAGGTTTTAAAGCGATAAACTGGATTTAGAAATCCTGTCTTTTTGTTTTTTCAGATAGTCTGATGATAACCTTTTGGCTTTTAATCACAGGTCACTATTAAAGCTGGTGCCAGGATGATTGCTATTTTAGTACCTTGCTTCAGTCGCTCTGTGATTGCAGTCACGGATCGATATCTTGCTTTGCTCTAACAGTCATTGTCCATCAAAACCATTTCATGTCCAATTTCCCTACAAATGTTCCAGTGGAAAAAAAAAACAACAAATTTAAAATCAGGGAGGAAACCTGACTTTGTTCTTTTTTTGCTGGTGTTTCCTCCTTGTACAGGCTAAATGCAACAGAATTAAGTTTTCTATAGACATAATGACAATTAACGTTCCAAAAGCACAGCAGCTCAGTGTGCATTAACAACAATTTACGTTCTCAGTGACTCACAACCACACAAAAAGAACAAATAGTTAAATTACAGAAAGGTTATCACTCAAAGGCCTTATTCCAAAATAAAAGTTTAGAGGCTGCTTTGAAAAGAAAGAGTATGAGCACATCTCACGTCCCCCGGGAAGCATAAAAACCAAAGGCAGACTAAGAAGGTTATTACAGTGATCTGTTCTAGAAGAGCACACGCTCTGTGGCTCTCTCACTACTCAAGGCCCCTATGTCCTGTTGAAGTGTAAAACAGGGATCCTACCCATCAAGAGAATAATTGGGGAAAGTGAAAACCTGTAAGACTCAAACTACAGTTCAGGCTTGAAAGGTTGAAAGTGCCCAAGCATGTTACATACACGTGAACTGCAGAAACCACTGTATATATAACCTCATTACAATTGTTACCAACTAGTCTAACTTCCCCACTGGGATAAACCATTGGCTGACTATTTATTACTACAGTATATGACCACTAATCATGCAATACTACGAAATGACCATCTAAGATAGGTGCTGCATCATTGCAATTCAGAGTGGAAAGCTTTCCCCTGTTACTGTTAGAGCGCAGTCAGTAATGAGTGGGAGAGGATTTGACGGCGATTTACAGCTGTATTTATTAGGAGGCGTGTTTAGGTTGGTCGTGATTATATAAAAACAGCACATGCAGCCACATAAAAGAGGCAGGAGATTGTGAGAGGACTGCACCCAGTGTCCTTTATACATGGCCAAGAAATTGGCATCCTCCAGGAGAACTCTAAATGCTGGATCTAAATGCTAGTGACCCTGTCCAAAAGTGTGTCTTTATGGTTGTGCTTGTGGGAGTAAAACAGTGTTACACTGGGTCAGTAATGGAAAGTAAGTGAAGTACTATATTGAAAGCCAAAACGTTGGCAGAGGCATGAATCTGCAGAAGTCTAATGCAAGTCTAAAGGCAATTTTAATAATGTTGGAAATGAGTTTCCCAAATTCAACGTATGATGCAATAAAGTTGTTTTTCCAGGCCAAAAAAAACGAATTGACTTCAGTTGGAGATCATCACAGTCATGATGATTAACAGTGTTAATCATGTTAATTATAATGATATGTAGTTTATCAGGCAGTGTGAACCTAAAGTACCGGTGTTCAAGGCTTACCGACATTTTTCCATCCACTGATTGAGCACACCACCCTCAGTAGCTGTGACGCCCACTTTCTCTGATGCTGGCATGGCTTGATGTTGACCATTTAAATAACAGTCACTAATTAGCTACCATTACTAGCACTGCTAGCTGTGGTTTCATTTGACGTGACGTATTTCTTGTTGTATGGGATTTTAGCCCATGACACAGAGGATTCCACCTGTTGAAGTCTTTTTTTAAACACATTTATAGCTGGATAACGGGTTAAGATAGACAGTACAAGTGATGTGTTCATTTTTACAAATCTACAACAGACGCCCTCCATCAGTTCACTGCGCTCAGTTAAAATACTGAACGTAAATAAAGTGCTCAACCCTTTGCCCTGGACTCATTTTTCAGCATGACATCTTCTGTCTTGCTGTCGTCACGCATCTGTATGTGACCGTGACCGCACAAGTGGGGAAGTCTCAGATTGTGCATCCGCGTGTGCACATGTCCTTGTGTCTGTGTGTAATGAGGTGGCACATTAGTGGCATCTGTAACGGAGACAAAACAATAACCTCAGCTGTCCTGTTTTTCATTTTAACAGCACACACACGGTCGTGTTTAATTGTCCCGCCTTGTAGTCGAGTTTGAAAGAGCTCTTTGTATTTCGTGAACGAGTAAGTAAGACTATTGCAATGAATGTGTGAATGTCCTGTTAAGCCAGTTTCATGGTCTTTTCATCAATACATTTCACTTGGGGTGTCCGCCGCCGCGTGGGTGGATGTGAGATGTGGATGTGTTTCGCTCGGCTGCGTGTTTGTAGGGGGGGGGGGGTCTGGTGTGCGTGTGGGTCTGGGTTTGGGGGCTCGTGGTGTATATGCAAGAGAGTGTAATCGTTTGTGTGCATGATTTGCCGCTTTGCCGGGGCTGGGTTAATCAAAAACATATAAATGTTGATACAGACAGAAGCCCTCTGCTGACACTCCAGTTTGACTGAACATGTCTACTCTCTCTCTCTCGCTCTTTCTCTCTCCCTCTCTCAGACTCATACACGCGCATTGATTATGGCAGTATAAACAGGAAAGTTATCAGTCTCAGGGGTGGTACAGGTTTCACAGGAAGGAGAGGCTGATATAGAGAGCTATATAGTTTCCACACGCAGTCTGGGTACATTCCTCTGAGCTAACATTAGACAGCTTCCCTGCATTTTAGAAGGAATACAGGCTTCTAATTTCTTTTTATAAAGGAATTCTTCTTACGGGCATCATGGTGTGTGAACCAAAACATGAAGAAAACATGACATACAAAGAAGAAAGGGCCTGTTTTTTCTGATACAGAGAGAGGAAAAAAACAGCTTGTCAGAATAGATGCTACACTACCTCATGGCTTTAGAGCAACAAAAAGAGCAAGAAATATCAAAGCCGGGACTTGGCTACAGTGTTATTTTTTAAATCTTACTCCGTGTCGAGATTTATTTAGAATAAAGGCATATGTAATACGATCATTATTTTAAACAAAATACTCCTAAGTCGCTAACCTTTTCTCCTCCTCTCTAGTCACAAGGAAAAGCTTTTTCTCCAGAGGAAGTCGGGGAGGGAAATATTTTATTTTGGTGTTGTTTATTTTTCTTTTCTTGGTTTGCATATCTGTAGCCTCCAGCCACGTGCTGTTAATTAGGTAAACAGGTAATTCCCAGCACGAGCCAAACGCTCAGTGCACTTGTATGCATGTGTGTTTGTGTGCAGCTGTGTGTGCAAGTGTGAGCAGGTGTGTGTGTGTGTGTGTGTGTGTGTGTGTGTGTGTGTGTGTGTGTGTGTGTGTGTGTGAGCGAATGCAAAAAGGCCAAATTTAGCAATAAGAACTACAATAAACAATAATGTAAGCATGCATGGAGAAATAGAGCTGAAATGCATGCAGTGACAGGGAAATCAGGAGGTAAGTTATGCATGAGGTCATGCATTATGGAACAGCAGCATTTCAAAGGTAGCGAAATGCTATTCAAAAGACCCCACAAAGATTTCCTCAAGTGCCAGTTATTGTACTATGCTTTCAACCGAAGAAGAGAATGAGAGAAATAACTGAGATAAAAAAAGAGAAATAGACATTATGAATAAAGGACAGAGAGAGAAAGTGATATTCCCTCTCCATGTGTCAGGCTCATTGGCGTGTGACATGTCCGTCTCAGTGGAGACTTCCTGTCTCTCCCTCCTATTTTTTCCCTACCCATCCTGCTATCCCTCCTTCTCCATCCTCTGCTATTGCTCTATTTCTTCTCCCTTCATTGCTCTGTAGTTGCTCAACCTTGTCATGTCGTCTTCTTTAGTTCCCCTCACACATATAAATACTTCCCACATTCACACACACATACTCACACACACATACACTCACAGACCACTTTCAGCCATCCTGGGTAAATGTGTTATATTGTAGGCCTACTCATTTGTTGTTAGTTGATATTTATCCATTTGGATTGACTTAAAAGATGCTGTAGGCGGGTTTATCTTAGCAGGTGCTGGTCTGTCGCCCCTTGTTGGGACACAGTTGCGAGATTTACACCTACCAATCAGTCAAGTTAAGCTTTCAGAGAGTCACAAACCAGGTGCATTTAAGTCAGATTGATTGTAAAGTGAAGACTTACAGGGGTAGAACATGTTGCAACACCTCAGTATTATTCAGTTAGTGGGATTTTTCTATATAGAAGTATAAAAGTCATTTCCTGAACAGTATAATTTGAAGAAGACAGTATATATTGTGTCAGAGGTCTTTTAGCCCACATGCAGCCACAATAACAGAGAGACTGGTGTGTTACTGTACATGTGTTGAACTGTGTGACCTTGCACAGGAAGACATGACTCACACGGCCAGAAGATAAACCAGTGTAGGAGAAACAAGTGAAAGAAACATGTTTTCAATCACAGTTTAGTTTCATAAAAATACTGACACTAACGATCAAGTACCACTGACCCAAATGCCCAGTGTTGCAATGCTATCAATGTGTGCCATTAATCACCACTAACTGGCCGACTTGACAGTTCCATCATAAATCACGAGAGCAGGTTTTCTGAAGAGTCACTCATTATCTGCCCATACAAACATGGGGTGAAGGGAGACTGATTGTTGAAATGAGGAATGAGTTTCTCAAGGTTAAATGCTCATTGTGAGACCTGTGTTTGCTCTCTCATCAAAGAGTAGGCGGTAGAGGAGTTTATAACCGGAGTGCAGGAACTGACACACAAGTATTCTAAATGTGCGTCTCGTATTAATATTGTTGTCTTGGTTACTATGAGGCTTTTTAAAAACCCTTAAAACTTCATAACATTTAATATTTATGACAAAATAAAACAGCGATGGCTAAAAACTTTTCAAAGTTATTACTTTATTGCATAATTTAAATAGTAATCATGTCACTATTGAAGTCGTTCAAAACTCTTCATACACTCTCTATTACCAACATTCGAGTATAAATGTTAATAATTGATGCTGTATTAATCCACTTGGGGAAATACTGCTGACCAAACAGACAATTCCACCTCCAAAACTCACTCAAACCACCAAAACACTTAATATACGTCTCAGAATAAGCTCGTTTAACCATAACACAGCAATACTCACTCATACCATACTGATTTATTTTCTTACAACTGATATACTGTAGTTCCGTCTCTGAAATCCTTGTGTCATTTTCCTTGTGTCATTTCACAGTTAACACAAAACTCAACCTTCAAGCTACATGCATACAATTCACTTCCCACCATCTTTGCCCAACACAAACACTGCTGTCCAATGATACACAAAGCCAGCCAGTGCATGAACACTGCACAGCAGTCATTACACACTGCACAATGCAACGAGAAACACTGTGCTGTTGGCATAGCAGAAAAAAGAAATGCTTTTGCATTATTTTGTATTGAGGAAAAGTTAAATTTATATTTATACCAGAAAAAAAAGTTAACTGCTATATGCAACAAAAATGCTGTGTTTAAGTTTGAAAAGGGAAAAGATAATGTAGCCACACATTTATGAAATAGTGTAAATTGATAATCGCCTCATTATTGTCCAAAATGACTGATTGGAAACGATGTAATGTTTTCACCTTATACTGTGGTCACAATGACAACACGTGTGCCACTTTGCGTGAAATCATTTCTGACAGTGAACGTAAATGTGTTTAAAGTTTTGCAAGAAGGCTGTGAGTTCTGTTTTTGAGATTGGGGTTTAAGTAATTCTCTGTAAAAAACATCAACATGTACAGTACAGTATTGTAACTCCCACTGTTTGTACGCTGCTGGGAGGATTCGAGTCCTCTCTCTGTCTTATTGTAAATATTCTGCTTCTCTGTATATTTCACTATGGTTACTTCAGAAGAAGAGGAACTGTGCCACCATTCTGCTTTGAATGTGCTTTTAACAGTTTGACAGCTGTGTCTTCGCACTTGAAAAATGTGCCGCCAGCATATAGTGTTTTACAGGTGGGAATATGTGAATGAGAAATGAGTTGATTTTAGAAAATGTGGTCACTGAATGCATTTTTTTTTTTTTTTTTTTTTGTGAAAGCAATAAAAACTCATTCACAGTGTTTTCTGATTCAGCGTGTTCTCTGCATAGACTGGCTATCGCTGACTGTGTGGAGAGGTTTCGAAAGTGACTTCAGCTTGGATCAAAGCTCGCTACTGAAAAAAAACAACCAAACTGTAAACTCTAAAAATCAGTAAATCTGCTTCATCAGAGTGTGTGGGTGGGTGCTGCTGGCCAGATAAACAAACAACTTAGCAACATCATCAGGTTTTGAATCAGAGATTGTTAAATCCTTGGTGACACACAGAAGTTTGACAACACCTTTTCCAACTGATTCCTGTCCACGTCTACACCTAAAAACTGGGAGAAGAGCAAAGACAGAACAGCACAAACAGAAATCTGTCGCGTAAAACATCTAAGACGGTTCCAACTTTGATCAAGCCTTGGTGAAAGATGTCTTCATGTTAAATCAAAGATAAATAAAAGAATAAACGCAATTGAACATTTGGGATTTCTGTGTGATTTCTCTGTGTCTCCCAGTTACTGAACTGGTAATAAGATAAAACATTAAGCTAATAATAAACTAACCACTGAAGCCCCTTTGTGTCTTTACTGTCCATTCAGAGATCTGATTCCAAGCAAAGAAAACTGTGTAGCTGGGTTTTAAGAAGAAACTTCGTCTTAAGTACAGTTGGCGAGTGAGAATTATCTTTCTTCAACTGAACCCTGTATGTTGTGTTGTATAATTGTGACCGACAGTCGAAGATAATTAGACCATATATCAAGACAAAAGTATGCATAAAGGAAACAGTTGCTTCCTTCTTGCCACTATAATTAACCAACATTATAATGTTTATAGCTTTGAATGGTATCTAACCATAGTAACATCAGGTCGCTGAAGAGTTGGTGGCTGTAAACATGCCACCATTTTTCCTTGATAGCCTTATAAATATTTGTGGGAAGAGAAATCTCTAGACATCTCTTAGACATCTCTAAACGATTGGAGGATCTTTGACTTTCAAACGTAAACTCAGTAACTTAGTTTAGTTTCATTCAGCAAACAACAAAGTCACATCGTCTGCGCCAAAAGAGCAATATGCACTTTCCCATACTAATCAAATCCCGCCTTTTAAAACAACTGCTCCGTTCTCCAGGAGCCAAGAAAGTTGCAAAATGTCATTACCGTCACACTGAATTCAGTGCAATATTTTACATGTATATACCTCTGCTTACCCTTTGACAGCCAATCGGATGATAAAATAATGGAAAAAGAGCAATAAGAGAAAAGGGGATGGAAAGGGAGGAAACTATATTCAATAGTTTTTATGTATAATAGTAATCCAATTTGTCTGCCACTCTGACTGATTGCAATCAGCAAGGGTCCTTCGCCTCTGTATTGAGTCTGAGGCAAATGCTGCTGAAATCTAATTGAACAGCATTGTGTTGTGTCTCATTGAGGCGGTCCACTTCACTGTTTATTACTGAGCTGACTGTGCGCATGTGTGTGTGTGTGTGTGTGTGTCATCCGTCCTTTTTTCTCCATCGCTCTCGTCTTTTATGCTGTGACTCTTGTGACTGTGTCCTGCCCTGCTGCCAGACAGTTTTCTTTGTCGAACTACAAAGTCCCCAGTGAGCTCTGTCCAACGCTTTTTCATACCACTCTAATCAACCGAAAAAAATAAAAATAAAAATAAAAAAAGGCCTGGCAAACGTTTGTAAAATGGAAACAAAAAGTTAACTTGTGCTGGCTTGAAAAGTTCCAGGCTGAAATTATAAAATCGAAAGAGTCAATAGTTGTTGCTAAGAAAGATAAACAAAGAAAAACAAATTTAAAAGATCCCTTTTGCTTTATCACATTTTCTGCTCTCTTTGCCAGCTCTGCTAAAGGCATGTTGTGGCTTTTCAGGAGAAAACTAAAGGCTCCTGACTAATAGACACGGCCAGTTTTACATAAATTAGCTACAGCCTCCTGTTCCATAACGCATAATTAGTGTTAATACACATGCCATGTCTCTAAAATGTTTATCATATCAGGAATAGCTCATAACATAAGATAGATGACCGACATCTGTATATAACTATAGCAAATGACTGCAACAATTACAACAAAGTCATTCAATGTACCCATCCCAACTAAAATGTCAGTGATGTCCTGAGGGGATTTTTTCTCTCTCTAGGGAAATTAACACAGGCTCCTATAAATCCAGACATTGTAATTAGACAAAGATACTACTCACTCCCATAAATCTATAGGTTATAAGACCATTTCCTGTGAGGAGAGGGGCACACTTCCTGTCAGAGTGACAGGGGGAGGTCAGAAGTCAAGGAGGGAGGTCAGCAGTCTGTTTCACATCAACACCCATCAGCTTTGTGTTTCACCCTGGACTCACTCTCTAATCTGTGTCTACGGTATGATTTCTTCCCATCTGACATCGGTTTCTCGAGCCATCTATTGGACCTGCTGCATTTTCTTGCTCCTCCCCTTTGCTCCCCATCCTGTCCTTTTATTTTTTCCACTTTCTCACTCCATCTCTTGTTGCTCCTCTCATGGTGACATGCTCTCCCCTCAGTCCCTCAAGGCTAACACACACCAGAACAGACCTGACTATAACACCCATTCAGCCTCCCAAATCAAATTACCATGGACAAAACAGAGTAATAAAAAGTAATGGGTTGTTATATGAGGTACACACTCAACAGCAGAACAAGTCCTTCAGCACTCTGATCCACAATATTCTATTTGTTACTTACATTTTTCTTGCTGTGATTAATTGACTGTAGAGTCTTGAGCCACAATGTACTGTACAGGTACAGTAACATGTTCCACACGACAAAATCACAGTACGTTTAAATCACATCTCATTTACAACCAATATGAATATGGCCTGTATACTAGAATGTAAACACATGCAATCCATACTCTAGTCTAAGCTTTAGCCATAAGTGGTTTTACGACTGGTAATGTACTTCATTTTGTTGGTAATGTATGAATACCAGGTAACAGATGCTAATGACATCATCATCAAGTTAAAATTTCGCTTTGGTTCATGACCATGCGACACAAATTTACACTTATAGACGTTATTGTCAATGGTTTTGTTTCATTTCACAATGTGTGAATGGTTTGTGTTTGTTTCAGGTACTGACTCTGACAACAGTTCTGACATTAGGTGTTTCTCTTCAGCATTTTCTCCAGCGTGTGTCTCTGTGTGTGTCCGTGTGTGTTTGTATGCGCGTGCACGTATGAGCAACTTTCTCTTTTGTGCAACCGTAGTTTGTTAAATTTTACATCACAGCTGATATGGGAAATCTACCAACACAAACATGTTTGCGTATCAGCATGTTTTCTTTTTCTTGGCTAACGTGTGAGTAAGTACTGCCTGCATGGTTCATCACTGCTTGTGTATGTGTGAATGGAATGTGAGAACTGGGTTTTTCTAGGCACGAACAGACCTGTCATTGTTCTCTGAGAACCACTATCTACTATGTTGAGGTGTGTAATCATCAGATGGTCCTTTAACCTTTGACCTCATGTGGTTCCTACGCAAGAATGCTATATTAACAGTTTATGGTTGTCACAATCACATAATGAGTAAGATGTTGCACATTGTTCATCATATTTTACAGTGTGGACGCTGCCCCCTGCTTCAAATGGGAATTGGGATTTTGAATTACATAAGCAACTGGGTTTTTTTAATCTTTGTTTTCCCTTAGAAGATTTTGAAACACAGACTGGAACCTTTTCAAAGAACCCAGTTTCTGGACCTAGTTCTGAATTCTCATATCATTGTAAAGACGCCCACACAAGAGAAGCAGCTGTAACTGAGGGAGTGGTTCTCACAGTTCATGCTGGAGCCCAGGGAAAATTATCCACCTGCCTTCCTAAATAAAGGCCTGGATATTAAAAGCAGGTTCATTCTGAATTGTTGTAAACTAACAATGATGTGTCAATACAAGTTTGAAGACAATAAATGATAAACTACATTTTAAGTAATGTTGGTGAAATGACACTTAACCTCAGGAAGACCTCAAAAAACACATTGGTCCAATTAAATACAGCACTAATTAGTGTTGCATTTAGTCTAAATGCACCTTCAGATGAGCCACAGATTTTTTTTATTTTTTTATTACAGTTTCTTATTGACAGATACCAAAGCAACATTACCAACTGTGGCAGATGTGTGTGCTGTAATTTCAGTTGCACTGGCAGAAAAGTGAGAAATAGCCCACTGAGCGTAGACCAGGTGTGTGAGTGTGTCCTTCCAGCTCTGAGAGCAGAGAGAGCTGGGGACATCTGACTGAAACTGTGAGTCTTTAGGCTGTGGCTGTGCTCAGGTTGTGCACACGCGCAGACACACGCACAGACAGGCTGAGTCACTGGTCTGTTCCTGTGGAGTGCTGATAACAGCGTTTGCTCTGGGGCCTCTGGAGCAAGGAGCAAGTGTGTCTACGTGTGTCCATGTGTGTGTGTGTGTGTGTGTTTTTGTGTTGGCCTTCGTGTGTGCAAGAGCAGGCGAGATTGCGAAAAGGATAGAGCGAAGGAGTGAAAACAAAAAGATAAAAAATATACAATCTTTTAAGAAAGTGTGTGCGTGTGTGTGTGTGTGTGTGTGTGTGTGTGTGTGTGTGTGTGTGTGTGTGTGTGTGCGAGTGTGCATGGCCATGTGAGGGACAAGTGTACACATTCATTAGTCTGAGTGCCTTTGTGTCTGCGTGTGCTTTCCTACATAAAACAGGAGCAGCAGAAATCTTTAAAGTGGCTTCTGTCATGTGGGATCAAAGATTGTGTGTGTGTGTGTGTGTGTGTGTGTGAGCGAGACAGAGAGACAGAGAGACAGAGAGAGAGAGGAAAGATGGAAGCAGAAAAAGAGGTGGAACAGGAAGAAAGAACAAAGCGATCCGGAGAGATGGGCATGATTGGAGGGAGAATGTTGGTGATATGATGTGAGGGAAGAGAAACCATCAAGACCTAGCAAATGACTGAGAGAGAAATGTGACGCAGAACGGAGAAAAGGTGTTTGTGTTCTAGCCCAACAGTTCCTTCCCAAATGAAGTCTCTTTGCTCACAAGCCACCCAAGACTAAGTAATAAGAACCCACACAAGCCATGAAGAGTTCAAAGAATTGGAAAGCTGTAAAACTGACACTTCTACCCCTCAGTCCTACACATGAATATTGCTGTCTGTCTCTAGTTGCATTTCCATTTTCTGTCCTGTTCATGGTTGCAGCAGGTGAGACTCTACATGCCCTATATCCCTGGATGCTCAGCAGACTACGCTCTAAACAGGTTATCAATGACAATCATACCTTCGTGTGTTCTGATATAGAGCGTTAACCCTAATGCATGTCAATCTCTGACACCTCTTGGGTCTGTTAGAGTCATTTCACACCATCTGTCCCGTTAAAGGTGAACACACGCAGCCTCCAGCCAACATGTACCTTCAGGAATACTTCTCTACTAAGTTGGCTACATTAAACATATTCACATGTGAAGACGGTGCTTGTCCACATCATTTCATACTGGTTGTTTTTGTACATTGTTTCTGATGATTTATCTGCTCATTCTCAGCTGCACCCATGGGACCTGTTTTGACCATGAATTCATATTCAATAATATTCAATTAAGGTGTCTATGAAGTCATGATTTTACGAATGTCAGTCTATTGACTACTTATGGAAATTATTATTAGAATATAAATATGCAAAATGTGTGCTCATAGAGAGGATTACAGGCAACAAAAAGTTATATTTTTATCTGCACATTCACCTGTGATTTGGTGGTTACAGGACATTTTGACCTCAATTTCTTCACAAACGTCCACTTGAATTAATGGATGAACTGATTAGAGTATGAGTCTGGAGAGACATGCATGGAAACTGCAACTTGACTGGGTGGAGGAGGCATTCAACCCTAACAATGTTGCAGCTGCTGTTGTGACAAGAACCCTTGAGTAATTCGAAAGATGATGAATAATCCAGCTCTGTTAATCTGATTCTGCCCGCTCCAATTAAGACCCCAATCTAAGTTAAACACTTCTATTTTGGTGTTTATGTTATGCATATGTTGCCTGGAGTGTCTAAACAAGTACACGGAGACAGAGAGAAGTAAAAAGAGTGAAAACTGGAGAAATTGAAACAATGACAAACACTGGAGAGGAGCAGATGAGAGGAGATGAGTGGAGTCCCCCCCCCCCCCCCCCCCCCCCCCGGGAAACATCTAATCTACCACTTCACAAAACTCAACACAACTCCCTCCAAAGGACCTAGATACAAATCCACAGCGTGTCTCTCCCTCTTTACCAGTGGAGGTAAGCGCGATAATTCATCCCACAAGAGTCCCACAAGAATTGTAGGAGTATCTCTCATCCCACCGAACACTCACCTCTATGGCTGGTTCATGCTTCCTGTGGGGGAGTTGCTGACGTAGGCGTTCATTCTCAACATGACCACATACCTGAAAAAAAAAAGAAAAACGTATTTCGGAGCATTATATCAAAATAAAGTTTCCCCCCCAAAGGCCCCCCAAATCTCCCCCTGCAAGCCAGTGGTGCTAGTTTCTCTTCCCCGTGTGACTGTGTGTGTTTCAAAGAAAACAAAAGTGAGTCAAGGGAAGCGGATTTTCAGTGCAGTATACGGGATGTGACTCTGTATCAGAGGAAACTGGAAGTTGGAGCAAATGCACGGTCAGTGCCACAGTGCAGGTCGAATGTTTTCAAGTAATATACATTATTTGCATCAAGTTGTGGTCATTTAGTTAATTACTTAATTTCGTTTTTTAGACCAAGATAAAGACAAAGATCAAATCAGTGTTGCCCTGATAATTTCAGTATCCTGGTGTCCAATGCATCTTCAAGCTGGGCTTCTCACTTTGTAATTTATCTTCTCATGTGAACCTGTAGCAGGAGCCCACACCAAGGCAGGCTCTTGCATTTTTTTGTGGTAACATAGAGGCTTGCAGGCTGGCAGTGGTTAGGACAGGCAGATGTGGGCTTAACACCAGCAGACAGTACAGTGGTTATTTCTGCGTGTGTCCGCTTAATGTTTGAGGAGGATATATGATTCTGTTTACAGATCAACTTAAAATATACTGTACCAGTGTAACAACCACAACCACCGTTATCCTTAAATGATCTCTGCTGTTTCACTTGCACCATTCATTCAGCTTTACTCAAGGCAACACTGCCCATCTGTAACCTTCAAAACAGAAAGATGCTGCAGAACACCGTAGGTAGCATTTGAGAGCACCGCTGCCTGAGAAGCATTGAAAACATAAAAAAAAAAAGTACTGTCCTGATAACTTTTTGCTGTTTATTTCAATCTGTTCCCATTTCAATTTCATTTCCCAAGAAAGATATGCCATCACATTGCCCAAAAATCTTGTCAGTTGCATCACAGTTTTTACTGCTCCAAGGCAGCGTAGCCCGAAGGGTTATTGCCAGTGTGTTGCATTAATTACAAAGCAAGTTCTTGGTGTCCATGCAAATTCTATTATGTACTTTGTGATGTTTCTCGTTTGTAAGTATGTCAATGTGCAGTATTGTAAAAAAAAAAAAAAAAAAAAAGTTGTGTTTATTATGAAAATAAAGTGGTTTAGCTAGAAGTAATGTTGCAAAGAGGAATCAAAGTTATGACTGAATATAAAAACGTTGAAGACACATTTCGGTCGGTCACATTACTTGAGTGACCGCCATTATTCCTGGTTTCGGCAGAGAACTCCACCTTTCTACCACCTAGCTGACATATGACTTAATTAACTTCAGCTTCATCAGTCTCCCTCTTAGTTTCTCCTTCCCCCCCCCCCTCTCCAGTACATTTCACCTTTCTCCGCCTCATTCTCCTCCACTCCTTTCTATTATTTCCATCTCCCTGTCTGCGCAGACACATTTAAAAAGTATTTGGTTTATAATACATACATTTATCAGAGCTGAATAGAAGCTACAGCTGTGACTTAAAGTGCTGCGTGATTTATGAACTGCAAACTTCGCAGCTACCTGTCTGGTTCAACATCTCATCTTTTTATTGAACAATTCTAAAGTGAGAAGAAGGATAATTAACTGGTTTTGCTTTTTTACTGGCACTTAATTAAAGTGAGTGTTTGCAGGATTTATACAGCAGATTGTGACTGTGAAATATAATTTTTCATGTAAGAAATAAAGAATAGGCATAAGAAGTTTACCAAGCTTCTTACTAATTTAATAGTTAAGATCTTTATATTGCAATATACAGTATAAAACTGCTCATCTACATAACACAGTGCTTGACTTTTAAAAGCTTGTGTGCTTGATATTTCAGCTTTGTGTTTTGTTTTGTTTTTCATTCAAATTCATGCTAACATGTGGAGGCAACATCAGATGGTTTTTGAATTATATAGAAATTCAGGACACTTAAGTTATCTGGATTGCGGTTAGGCTCTCTATTGAATACAACACTTCTGTCATACAAATCCATCATGTAGGCATGATTCATACAGTGCACACATGTCAGTGGACATGTTTTGCCCTATTGTAGACACATGCCTTGTTATGGTACTCCAAGGGAAAGCACAAAAGTAACCTAGTTTCCTAAGAAACAACCTATAAGGCGATTTGCGCCTTCTCCCTAATTCAGCGTGAATCAGCAGTGCATCCTTCGTGATTCCTGAATTCCAAAGCTGTATTGCTTTTCCACATTGTTAAAAGGGTTCTCCAATGCACTGCGTTTCTCTCTTATAACCAACACTCTCCTCTCCCTTCAGGCAGAGTAAGAGTGAGACAGCGAGGCAGGCAGACATCCAAATGTGTTCCTCTGTCAAAGGTAATGAAGCCTCGTATTCTTTGATCACCCAGCAAGGACATCAGGCCTGCGTTAGATTTCTGCAATATCTCAGATGCTCAAAGTCTTATCTGTTTGCACACACAAACAACCACATGCACATTTCTCTTTTTTTGGGGGGTGGGTGGGGGGGATGTCACAGACACACAAATGTAAATAAATCTAGCACCTGAACACACATTGAGAGACAGAGACACTTTCAGTGCTGTCAAAAGTAGAAATGTCTCTCACTGTGGAGATAAGTAGGCGAGGCCGAGTTGATTTCTATCACTTTTCCAAATGATGTTGACATCAACAAAAAGCCGCCTGTCTTGCCGTTTCCTTTTATCCCCCTACACCACCTGCATGCCTGTCTCTAACTTATCTTTTAGTTTAGGAATCTTCCAGAGAGATATTTCATCTTTCTATTTGTTTGCCCCATTTTCTTCTAATATTGAAGTAAACTATCCTGCAATACTGCAGGGCTCGCTGGCATTTTGTGTAAATAATGAAAACGCATTCTGAGAGACAACACAGACTATTTGCAATATGCAATGTATTTGTTTTCATTTAAGCAGGAGTTTTGGTTTTGTGTCAAAAGGTTTCATAAAACCACTGGCAAGACTCGTCCCAACTTCTGTTCAGTTGATTCTTTTTAGATCGATCTGTTTTTCTTTCTGTAAATCTCCTTTCTAACAGCGGGGTGCCTACAAACAGACTTTTGAGCAGCATGTTTGTGGCTATAGAAGAGTGGTGGAAGGTCCACCAACTATTGTACACTGGAGAAGAAAATTAAGGAGAGAGATAGAAACTACAGTAGAGAGACAGGTGAGGCAGAGAGCGCATAGGCCTAGCATGTTCAAGAAATAGTACGTGTGCTCTCTGAATGTGTAATCAAACCTGATCATGGGATAGGATCACATTAAACATAGTACAAGGCAACAACAATGATTTAAGTTGCACTATAAAGACTCCCGTTGACCCTAAAAGGTGAGAAATGATTAAAAGCAGAATACTAAAACATTACAGTGACACTAAAGAATGGTTTTACATTTTGGGAAAATGTGCCTTTCTTGTGGAGAGTTAAAAATATTGATTCCACTCTCATGTCTGAAACTAGACTAGCCTGACTCTCCCAAGGTAAAGACTCTTAGCTAACAAAACCCAACTACCAGCATCCCAGATTACTACACTCTAGGGATTCTTAGTCTGATCCTGATGAATGTCCTTTAAGTACAATCCAATAATTACCTAGGGTGAAAGTTCATTAAATATGTAGACCTACATGACATGCTGTATCTTACTTGATCTGAGACGTCTTATTTTTCATGAGCCTCTTGAAACAAAATATCCTGCATTTATTGTTCATATGACATGAATTAAGCTGGGAGCATGTGCCTTCTCAAACTGACACAACTAGATCCTCTAGAGTGAAGATGCATCACTCTACGGGATTTTCTAGGACTAAGGAAGACAATGGATTTCAGTTCACGTGAGATAATGCAGCGGCTCTTTGGCTCACACTGGCTACAGAGAGAACTTTAACTGCGTTACCGAATAGTTAGTGTCATTATAATTGCGGTGGTCAACACTGGTTAAAAATGAGAAGCTGCTAGCTGAATGTTTTCATTTTCTAATGATTATTGGCGTCAGAATTCAGTGAATGCATGTTGTTTGGCGACCTCGGTATCAATACTCCTCTGTGTCTGAGTTCACAAATTCTGCAATGCAGCCGAATTCTGCACTGTAGTGTGAGTCCATCTGTGAAGGAGAGCAGCGCTGCACCATCCAGCGTGCTGAGGTAGACAAAATGTTCTGTAAATAAAGAATCAGAACTAACATACTTGTTGAAAATAATTTAGAGGTGGGCATTTCACTTGAAATGTCTTAGAATCCGAATTTGTAATGCCCATCATTGGTCACCATGATGTAGTCAAGACCTTTTGTCTTGTGTCAGACACAAAAAATGAGAAGGAGCCAGAAAAATGAACCCATTAACTCAACAGCACATTACCCACATCACACTGTCTGGAAGAGGGCAGAATAACGTAGAGGGGTTGATGGGAAATATTTACGGGAAAGACGCTGAAAGGCAACACTGTAAATCTGGAAAACTGTGTGGTGAAGGAGAGAGGGGGTCATAGACAGGGGAGGATGAGAGAGGCCGGAGAAGAGAGGGCCGGATGAAAGGCAGCGTGCTCGGAAGGATGGGAGCCTCGCCGAGAGGACAAGAAAGAAAAGTTGATGAGTGACGTGTAACGGCTGGTGCTCAAATTTTAGTGGACGGCTACAGATCAATGGACTGGTTTTAAGAGGTTTGGGATTTGATTCCCTGTTGAGTCATTTCAGAGATTTAAAACTAGGACTGTCTGGTTGCCACACTGTGTTAAAGCAGGTCTCTAAGGAGAGCTAAGCCTCTATGAGACACTGGCGTTCTGTCCAGGGGGCTACGGTGGCACTTAAGCCGCTTCACGCCACAGAAACAGGAAATAAGATCCCGGCTAGTGACGCAACATGGCTTGAATGAAGCATACACATTCTGGAAACTGCAGGGACTCGTGCTGAATGGTTTGCTCTAAATGGCCGTGAAATCAGGACGACGGAGGAGGTGGAAAGCTGAGTGGGAGGTGGTGAGGGCGGAAATAGGGATGGAGATGTGTAGACTAGAGTAAGGATGGATAGAGGGAGAAGAGCGTGCTGAAGGTGGGTAGACAAGAGAAAACAGAATGGTGAAAACGCTGAACAAAGACGTTAAGGGGAGAGGAGGAAAGAGAGACGACCGTAAGCAAATAAATGTGGTGGAGAGAAGGAGTGCGTCGAATACAGAGCTGTAGCCTTGCTCCAGGCGCCACAATTCTGTCAGCAGTGGCATCTTTATCTGTTAAATGCACTTTTGATGCCTCGCCACATATGTTGCTGTAAATTACTTTTAAGACCCGTATTAAACGATGAGGAGAAAGCGGCTGAGATGGGGGTCGAAGTGCCGCGGGTCGTTTTTAATGGAGGCGAGAGAGATGTCTGGCACCAGTTTGTCTTGGGCGTATTACTCACCCCGGATTAGTGTTTCTTGGTTTACATCCTTCTCTTTTACCTCATTTCCTCTTTCTGCTTTTCTTCTTCATCGTCCGCCTCTCGTTATTTCACCCGTACTTCTCACCTCAGCTTGTCTTCATCCACTCACACGTCCCATGCTCCCTCCCGGCCTTGCCCTTCGTGCTCGTGGACGTCCTTTGCTGAGCTTATCTTGGTTTTGTTTAGTTTCGTTCTGTTTTTTTTGTCTCTTCTTTTCATTTGCACTGCTCTTACATAGCAGTAGTTAATTGATCATTTTTAAAGGTGAATAATAACATCTTCCACTATCATTCACACTGCGATTTTCTTCATAGAATTGGCACCGTTGTGCTACGTGATAAAACAAGTCGTCGCAGCAATTTCCCAATTTTGTTGATTTTGTTGAGCTGATTTTAAAAGAGCAGCAAAATTGTGCAATCATTTAGGTTTTTAAAAAAGTAAATCAATTTTAAAGTAAACTTTAATGGAGCTCTAATATATATAAGATATATATTTGAAATGAAACAATAGAAACACACCTGGAATGCATGCTGTTGACTCATTTGAATATTATTTTCTATATACAGATACAGAATTGTTGAATGTTTTATGCAACAATTTAATAGAACATTTTTTGGCCCCTCTAGCAAACATGGGGTTGTTAGTATGGAAAACTTTGTGGGTACCGTCTAAATTGCATTCAGCTTTTCCTTCTCACTCTGCAGTCTGCGGGCGCAGCAACCACACCGTGCTCCAGAGCTTCTTCAGTATGCAGCACTGAAAAAAGGAATCAACACTAGAGATAAGTGGGACTGCATTTAATGCTCTGCTGCTTTTATTGTGGATGTTAGTCCAATCGGGAACATTTCCTGTATTTATAGAAGCAAAGTCATTATACTATTTCTGTGCTGTGGCAATACAATTTAACAGCAAGCTAAAAGTCGTCCAACAAATGACGTCAAGTCACGACTCATCGCGGTTTTCACTTTAATAAGATTGCAAACAGTGCAGTGTGAAACTGAGAAGAAATACAATGATGATGTTTGTGTACGAAAGTGAATATTCACACACTGAATGTAGGACTAACTGTAACATACTGCTGTGGCTGTCCCTAGTGACTCAAGTATTATATCCAAAGAACATTTAATTAAAATTCCTTATGAAGTTGTTCATTTGAATTCATCCATTTCCACCCAAATGGCCATAATAATAAAATCTGATAATAACAAAATCAAGTCAGATGGAAAGGTTAAGCTCTACAGTGAATGTGCTGTTGACATGAACTGGCTTGGTGCTGTGTGTAAGAGGTCAGTGTAAAAGGTCCAGTCACAGCCTGAAATTAGCCAGCATCAACTTTATCAACAGAGTTTATTTAGAGGATCACAGACCTTCACCTGAATAGTGAAAACACCTACATTACTATGTTGATTATTTATTTATTTTTGATCCACTGAGCTTCCTATGGACATCACATTTGTGCAGGTTGTTCTATCGTCCATGAGTGAAAGTGCTGCAGCACAGTGAGCATTTTGTGATGACAGACTGCTCTGGTGTTCGGTCCTACTGCGCGGTGTTAGCTGTGGCACCTGATTAAGATTACATTTATGGGAGAAATTAAAAAAATAGACCAGATGCAGGTCTATTTGAGGTAAATGTCACCACATTGTTCAGTACCCTAAATAGCATGGGAAATGGTATCATACTTTAATCACTGATGAAAAAAATTACAACCAACCACAAATAAAGTACACCAGAGCATAAAACCATTTCCCAGTAAAGATGTAGTAATCAGTGGTTGGATATTTTTTAAACCAGGTCTGGGGATCTTGTAAAGTAATAAGCCTATAGTGCTACTAGCATGGTGTATTAGAGCTTTTGGGGCCTGTCACTCCATTTAAAGTGCACTTACTGAAGTGGTAAATGATCTCCTGTTTACTATGGATTTAAATTACATCTTTGTGTTTCTACTCGATCTCAGTGCAACATCTGACACCACAGATCCTCATATACTCCTTGGCCAGCTGGAAAACCCATTTGGTCCTGGAGGAAACATGTTTTGTTTCACATAAGAATTTTACAACCAGTTTTTCTTATGTGAATTCTAACTGCGGGCACTGTCTCTGTCTGGCTCCTCATTATACACAGTAGGAGAATTACTTTCCATTGCTGCACATGATACTTGCTGTTTGTGCCTGTGAATTAGAGACCTGCTTCTGTGCTGTGCTGGGCACATACTGGCGTCTTCAGCATTGTTGCAAACAAACGTATGCAGAGACCAGTGTTCACACTGTTGTATCATTCAGACTTATATTACTTTTATTGTTTTGTATTGTGCTAGTGCCAAATGTCAGCTCTCTCTCTCTCTTTCCTCTTCCCTGTCCTCTCAGGCTCCAGATGCTCTGGATCTTGAGCTCTGTCCTCCAGGACTCCAAGCCTCTTCCATGTCTCTCTCCCCCTCCCGTGTATTCATATTGACCTTGTCTCTCTTTCCTTCTGCGTGTTTGTTTCCTCTCTCCTACACTTTATGTGTGAATTTTGTGGCTGGGTTTTGGCTCCTGTGTGAGCACTGTGTCTTGTATTAGAATGAGTTCAACTCTCAAAGTAATTTTACTTCCTGTATATGCAGCTCAAGAGATTTTTTTAGTAGTTTAGTTTTAAGAAGCCAGTTTGCTCTCCAGTGAGAGTGTGTCTCTGTTTGGACAGGTGACATGACTCGACTGGGAATCCCCTACTTGGTGTGTTCCTCCCCGACTCCTCTGGAACAGTGTCATGTTTGAACATCAGTCAGTGCTGCCCCTTGATGAAAAGGTTGCTCTGCAGACCACACGCTGTCAGGTAGGGCGCACCAGGCAGGGCCCCCTCCTGCCTCCGACTGAAGCTAAAGCACTAGAGCAAGAGAGAGAAACACAAGCGTGGCACTTTGTTTCAATCACTGCAATACAGCTTGATTTGCTCTTGTCTCTTCGCCCCTTGGGCTACCGCATCACATTATCGGCATTTTCTGCTTCCTGAGCCAGCTCCTGTTTTCCTCTCAAAGTAGCCCTCGTCCATTCAATCTGGATCAAACAGACTAACTGGGAGGTGAGCATCAATCAGTCAAAAGGTTTGGAGGGAGGGGTTATACATGGGTGGTTTGGTATAGTTTGGCAGCATGTCATACTCGTGTGACAATACCAATGCAGAAATATTTTCCTGAATCTCATTTTCCTGCAAGTTATTGTGGTGGAGAATGTGCTTGGTCTGAAATCATGCTGGACACATGGACATTAAAAAGAGACAGATACAAACAGAAGTCATTCTTTTATTGGTACACACACATCTGCATGCTTTGTTAACTCATTGAGGACGTACAAGGCAGATCCATTTTAAATTAGTGTGCTTCTTACTAACTGCTTTAAGGATGTAGCATGTGAGAGCTATGGAACCATGAGGTGGGAGAAACTTTGTCTTCCAGTAAGCTCTAAAGGAGAAGATATTTTGTTGTATAATCTTTTAACCAAGGTAATTCTTTCTCTTCTCTTTCTTTACAAATACAAGAAATGTATTTGTAAAGAAAGAGAGTTTTCTGTCTCAGCTTGAAGTGTGGACATTTTTTGACATCTCATGTTAGTAGAATTGTACCTTTGCCACATTATAAAACAGCAGAAACCAATTCTTAAATTGTGAAATTAAATTTTTCATACTTGCACTTCAACCTTGTTATAATAAAAGCTTAAACAGATATTACAAGACTAGATAGATGATCAGAACAACATAAAAACCTGCTATTAACTTTTATAGCATTCATCTTTACAAATGATTTGCATCAAAGTGAATAATTCTTGGACAAAGACAAAGAAAGTTTTGCTCTCAGTGTGTCTGAACTGTAGAAATGTATTTTGTTATGTTGCCAAAACCCTGTCTCAGTCTGGAGGATAGTTAGAAACAGTTTCATTTGGACAACTCGCTGTGTAAAATAACGTGTCATGGGAGGTTTAAGTGTGAAATGTGTGTCAAAAATGCAAAAAATGAACTTTTGAGCAGGACAGATACAGTGACTTTGGAGGTTTTGCTTCCTCTCAAAGGGTAATTGATTCCACACTTTACCCAGTTTCACTAATAAAAAATATTTCAAGCAATTATTGAAAGTTCTTAGAGTCCATAATCTTATTCTCCTCTGTTCATCTATTTACACACTATGTCCCAAAGAGTCATTATTTTTGCCAAGTCACAGCTTGTTTCATTGCTTCTGTTTCAATCCTTATGCAAAAAAAAAAAAAACTCTCAAGCTAACAGTGCCTGGTACAAAATTTTTTTAAAAAGTCACATGTAAGCCCATATTAAATAATAAGAGATCTATCATCACCAGGAAATCTGCCAGCTCAACACGCTTGTGCCGCTGTATGAAGGATTCAACCGTTTTAAAACATTTAAGTCACAGATAAAAAAGACATTTTCTGTCTAATAAATACACAGCAGAGTGTCTGTGAATACCTCCACAGCCTTGAAGCCAGATTGATGATGCTCAAACAGCAGCTGAAAGAGCTGTGAGGGATGTTATAAAGAGCTCCGAGGGTGACAGCTGAGTCGGGCTGACATGAACCTTGACCTTACACCTCTTTAGAATGTCAGCGAGCGCACACGCGTATCCACGCCAACACACACAGGCGCACTGGGTCCAGTAACTTTTAAACACACGTGTATGCGTCTGCACACACAAGTCAAAACTGTGTGTGTGTGTGTGTGTGTGTGTGTGTGTGTGTGTGTGTGTGTGTGTGTGTGTGTGTGTGTGTGTGTGTGTGTCACAGACACAGAGAGACAGACAGTCTTTGAAGGCCATGGCAGCAGCCACTAATGTGTTGCAGGGTCCCAGTAAGTAGCTGCAAACTGTTTTCTTTCATCTTCAGGGGAATAAATGAGGAGATAGGAGGACGGGGATGGAAATCATCAACAGCCACACTACCATCACATGAGCAGGTCTTATCTCCAAATGGCCAGGTTTTTAGGAATTCCCTTGTTTTCAGATGAACAGCAGCAGACTATGTGTGTCCGAATATTCAGGAGGATACGAACTTTTAAATCAAACAAATCACAGGAAGAGTCTTAAAACTGAACTTTCAAAGTATTTCAGTGTTCATCTGATTAGTGAGTAAACAAATGATCATGCAGGCTGTACTCCTATGAATTATAATAGTCTTCTAGATGATTTAGAAAGAAATTCGATTGTTCAACACCTGAGTAGGTGAACTCAAAGAAAAACCTTGAAAACAAAGACTTCGCGCTGAGCTCCAAACTGAAGCCGTAGAAATCATTTTCCAGCTCACTGGCACAGACCAAAGTTACGAAACTTAGCCAAATTCATTCAGGGAGACTAACTCTATACTACGCTTATTTATTTACAGTTCATTCTCTGGCTTGCCTTCTCCCCCTTGCTCCCCTTTCACGCCTCCACCTCAATCAGCTGACTAAGACCGTTCACTTGTTCCGTTGAACCACTGAGATTTTGCCACAGCCTGCGTGAGCTCAGTCTTCTTGCTGCATCTAAAACAGGTCATTTCTCTGCTGCTATCAGCTGTCACTTCAACATGAGAGGGATGCAACCCATTCACCTCCTGTTTTCATTAGAAAACATAATCAGAAAATAATTGCTGATGACTCCTGATATATTTTTCAATGGAAATCAATAAAAAGAAATAAATTCTGTTTCTGCGTCTCTCTATTAGTATCTTAAATACTGCTTCAGAGTTCACCTCAACAGATACAAGAAAACAAATTCCTATTATCTCAGGGATACGTTTTTTTTCTTAAAGTCAAAAATCATAATTCTTTGTATTATTAATGAAACTAACTGCTTTACATAGTATACACAGGAGTGTCAGACCACATGTTGTGCTTACAGGCTGCCTACAGTCAATAAAATGCTGTTCAGTGGCGACTGGACTTGCTTTGAGCTCTTTAAGATGTAAGTATGTAGGAGGAAAGTATTGAGACCTTTTGTTTTTCAGTTTCTTTCTTTAAATTGATAAAAGTGCAGTTTTTGCCCAGCGGTCTAAATTCAATAACCCCCAATGACAAAAGGGAAAACACGTTTTTAGTTTTATAAAAACTTCAAAACAGTAATCTCTCTTTGTTGTGCTGATAAATGAACTGTTGTCCCAGTCTCAGGTCAGAGACACTCTGCAGCAGATTTTCTTCAAAGACCTTTCTTTGGCTGTATTCATCCTTTCCAGTGTGTACTAACTGAAGACATCCATTACACTTTTATTCTTGATCTCTACTCTTACCATCAGCTCATTTCTTTCATTCATATCCTAAAAAACATCATCACTTCTCTGTCCCCGCAGTCAAAAGTAAGGATGCAGCAGCAGAAGCATACTCCTAATTATTTAAATACATCAATATTGGTCACTGCTGGAATCACAGTTGTAATTAAGCGTGATTTGAGGTTCCGGGAGTGTGCATGAATTAATAATGTGCTAATCAAAAAGCACTTGGGCTGATTGCCAGGACATTAACACCTAGGAAGAGAATTAACTGTTGTCTGTTTCTGGCTCACGGAGCACATCTGCATCTGCCGGGGCCTCCAGTGGTTTACTGTTTTTGTTTGAAATCTTACAATTAGCAAATTTAGTGTAGTTTATGTGGGAAGGGTTTCATGGCCCCCAATGCGGCTCTTGTGTATTATCGACCAACAGGATGGGAATTACTTTGCTGAAGCTTTTAGTTGGACACACACGCACGCACGCACGCACGCACATGCACCACACTAAATTGAAGTGTCATTTGTAAAGGCACAAGAATATTTCTCTGGGGAAATTTGGCAGCAGTGATAGTGTGACATCTTGCTCAAAATGCTATTTTGTCTCCACCAGCAACCTGTCGAAGCACATGATCAGAAAACATGTTTACATCATATTACAGGTGATGGTGAAAACAGCCCATTGCCTTCCTAACGGGCTAATGTCAAATCGGACCGAGTGTGCAGCTGTAACACAGGTGTGCTGAATGGTTTTGCTTCCTCTGGACTGCATCGAGTCACTTTGCGTGGTTGCTCTGTAACTTTGTTGTGTTTTAGAGACATCCTTAAATCCATAAACTGTACTCATTCATTTATGTTCATACAAAAAAATCACTCAACAAACAGTATGTGCCGTGAAGTCAGTCGTGTTGCTGGTCTCTGTAGTGCAGAAGCTGCTTTCTTCTCCACGACTTGTTGAATGCAACATGTCTTGGCTGCTTACAAAGCGACACTGTGATTTGAATTAACTTTTAATTGAAAAGTAATGTTAATTGTAACAACACTCCTACAGCCTCAGCATTGTTTGCTGACAAACTGCTCCAAGGAAGAAACCAGTGGATTCAGATGCAGCTTTTCACTGAAAGGCGACCGCATCGTGATGCCCAACAAAAGGCTGCGGACAGATTAGTACTTCACACTGAGAGAGCAAATAGAAACCGTGGCTTTCAAAAATAGATCTTCTGAGATAATATCATAAATAACGCGTATTTTTAAAAACATTAGACATTACAAACAGATTTTTAATGGAGCTTTTTAACTCACTGCGTTTGAGCTTCGTGGCTGAGTAATAAGTAATAATAAGTCTTCGTGGTGATGCTGGGATGAAGCGGGACCACCCACTGACCCATGGTAGGGCAGCATATTCTGGTAGGCAGTAGAAGCAGATGGTGGGCGTCTGGCCTCTTCTTGCTTGACAGAGCTGGATTTGTGAAATGACTGTGGTGTGACAGAGGATGTTTTTTTTTTTTTTGGGGTCACAACTCTCTGCCATGTCTTCTTCTGAGGTTTTCAAATTCTTTCTGTACTAACAGAACCCTTATTTTAGATGTAAATTTATGCTTCGGGTCAGGGAACCCAAATTCATCAGATTCAAATCTGGTGTTACTGGCCGAAGGACTGGAAAGACCACGTGAGGCCTGCTGCTTCAGTTTTGTTTCTCGGGTTGCCCTAAATCCTCCTGTGTCTCCTCCTCTAAATTTGGTCCAACCCGGGCTTCCAGGAGTCCAAATGGCTAAACGTCCTCGAACTGTACCAGAAAATGTTGATGTATTTTCTTAAACAGTTAGTTTTCTTTTTTTTAATGCACAAAACATAGTCTGTAAATAATAGCTTTCCACAGGACCGACCTTCTGTTCAGCATGTGTGGTAACAGGCATGACATGAGGGGAGTGTATTCGCAGACGTGCCAGCTTGTAGCTTCAGACCCGCTGGGAAATTGTTGCTTTCTGCGCCACCTCTCCTGTGACTCTTTGTTCTTGACTTCTAATCTGCCACTGTAAATGAGTGAATCCTTAAAAGAAATATGCTTATTTATGCACATGTGTCACTCTTATTAAGTTAAATCAGCACATAATTTGTCAACCTTTTAATAATTGTTAAGGTGGACACAAAGATATGTTAGAGGCCATTCAGAGGAAGCGCTTATCAACACAAAGATTTGCAGAAACGAAAACCTGCCGCTTCATTGTCCTGATGGTGTTTGTGGACACATTTAATTCAGTCTGTGTTTGAGATCGCAGTAGATCAAGTGATGGTGGAGTGTTTTCTGGATCGGCTCTGGGCTGAGGGCTTGAAAACGGCAAACATCTTTTGGTGTTAGTTGGCAGATTGTCCACAGAAGTAATCTGCTGTGGTCTGGTCCCGTGTTTGCTTCCCCTCTCTACTGAGCTGTGGGCGTTCAGTGTTTCTCACCAAAACGCAGTGTGTGTGTGTACTTGGAGCCAACTGTCTGTCTTTCTGTCAGCTGTTTACTGTGACTGTATATTGTCTTTGTTTTTTGCTTTGTCCCTAACCAGGTTCATGCGATTACACAAACATTACTTCACAGTGCTGCTATTGGACAAACACTACAAATGGTCTCTTTAATGGATAGGTGGAACGCATTTCGTTAACAATCCCAATTACTTCTGGGGGTATCTTCATAAACACGGAGACGTGATGAGATGAGAAAATGACAGATAGCACAGGGCCAAACTTACACTCGTACTTTATGCAGACTTTTAAATAATGTTAAGCCAGTTTTGTTGCTTCTTTTTGCCACTTTATTCCTGTGCACGCAGTCTGTCCCTGATATGTCCTACGCTATATCCCTCTCATTTTACAATGCTGATTCTGTCTGGTGTGCTCTCTGAGCTAGTTTTATTAATGTTCACGTTTGATTACAACTACACAAATGAGATACTCTGGATCGTGTTGTGGCATCAGGCAGGGGGGAGAAAAAATCTGCCTTCCAATCAAGAAATGAACATTGCATTGATTTTCTGGGCGCCTTGTGCTACTTGTATACTTGTATCTTTAGACCATTACACAGATTGTACTTATATAAACAAAACTACTAACAACATTATTTGAATGATAAATGTAGAATCCACTCTTTACTGTGTATGAGGTCACATGCTGAGTGGGATTTTCAATTTAATTTATTGTAACCACAGCATTTTTTTTTTTTTATATTTTTGTTTGTCCTGCTAAATCCTCTGATGTGAGTCAGCTCTTGTGTGTGTGTGTGTGTGTATGTGTGTGTGTGTGTGTGCGTGTGTGTGTCAGGAAACAATTCAATTTGATGACTGATACATTCTCTCCTTGTCTGTCTGGCTAGCTGTCCGTGTCCATCTGTGCGTCTGGATAACTTTCTTGATTCGCTTTCGTTCCAGCAGCAATGTTGCACTCTGTGCATCACACATAGCACGTGGCCACACTGAACCATCTAGGGAATGAGATTGTCAGTACTCATCACCAAACAACCTGCCAAATGACTAAAATCAGAAGTGACCTGAAAGAACGGATTGTGGGCCGCGTGTCTGCCCACATATAGATGGGTTGGAGTTACGTACGACACACACACACACACACACACACACACACACACACAGAGGGGAAACACATGACTTCTCAGTCTCATTTTCTCCGTCTCAAAATAACACAAATAAATCCTCCTACAAACAGTCGCTTCCATCTAGGTGTACCACCTATGCCCCTCCTCTCCCTCGTCGCTCCTCTCTAATCCACTTGAATGTAGCTGGATATTAGATTAGAAAGTTATAGATGTGATTATTCGTCCCTGGGCACAGACATCTATTCGCTGATTAAAACGTGAACTGGGGGCCATTATGTAACTGCTTAAAGAGATTAAACCTAGTCACCCCCGCGGGGGCCTGCTCAGTTGTAACATACAATAGAGATAGCACAGTCATGACAGCGTGTTTAGTTATCCCTGAAGTTATCAAGAGAAAAGAGCAGAAGACCTGTTTAAGGAGCAAGCCTGCTATTGTGAGCTTGCTGCAAGTTTAACTTCCCAGGGATTGCATGACTTAGCAATCGGAAGGACGACTCCGCTGTGTTTACAAACCAAAAAGTGTAATGATGGTGTTTTGTCTTTTTGCTAGTCAGCCTCCAGTTATATTTCTGTTGCTCTAATTACAGAAACTGAATGAACACTGTGATTCACCCAAGCAACACTGGACTGGCTGAATGGTGAGAGTCCACAGTCATTGTTCAAACTGGAACGTTCATAAGCAACACACCGATGGCTGGCTGCTCTTCATGAACCCCCCGCAGCTGCTGCTAGTAGCAGAGCATTCAGTTGTTTTTTCCAAATGCATGATTTAATCTGCCGTAGTCATTTTGTCATGTATTTATTTACAACAAGGCGGTCATTTCTTTTTCATACTTGAAATAAACCTTTACTTTTGTTAAGTATCTGTGTTCACTGTGGTAAGAAAATTAACTCTCCAACGTTATTTTATTTTATTTTTATTTCTTCAACACGTGTCTCGCTGCTTCAGCTTGTTGGTCTGCACGGCATCTGCAGGCTGCCTGTATACATCCAACTATAGTTTAGCATAAAGACTAGAAACAGGGGCGCTGGATCTGTCCAAAGGTCACAGAGACAGCCTAACATCTAACATCACACAGGTTACGTGTCTGTTTGGGTTAGGGTTAGAGTAGCCCTTTACTTACCTGATTCACTGCACCCAGCCAGATGAGAGTGGTATCGATCTGCTAATGTAACTCTCGGAGAGAAAGTGATTAAGTTGATGTCCCCAAAATGTGAAACTATTCCTTTTTAAAACTATTCCAATAAAATCTGTTTTAATTAAAACTGATTCCTATACTGAGCATAAATGCAGGACATTGATAAAAATGTTGCACACTCAGTATAATGTGCTAAAAACCGTGGACTATATATAAACAGAAAAGGAAGCTTTTTATTCAAATTAGGGCTCCATAAAATCCCATACTTTCACCGGCTTCTCTGCATGATCAAGGTGGTGAGATCCTCTAATGTCATCTTCTACTCTGACTTCTGTCTCCCTCTCTCATTATCACTGTGTCTTTGATGCTGTGGGTTACAGGCTCAGGAAACCAACTGGAAAATATTTTTTTTAAATTTCTAGATTCTGTATATCTGTGTCTGTAACGATGATAAACATGGATAAAGTGACACTGGGTTGCCTTTGATGATCCTTACATTCAAAGGGGAAGGAGAGATGGAGACAGTTTGACGAAGTCCTCTGGGAGTTTAGTTAAAAGTAGAGCTCGTGGGCCCCCGGGACAGACAGCATGCACACAACTTAAGTGAAGGAGTAGTTGAATAAACACATCTCTCGTTCACTGAGTGAAACGTGAAGTGGACAAAGCAGAAAGGAAAACGCTTGTTGTACAGTACATGTAGATTTTCATACCTTGCTTATGTATTTGGGCAAATAGCAATAAACGTATCTTATCTCATAAAGTTGATCTTTTCTAGAGATCAACAGAGTTCTTTGGACTTCTTGGTTTGCTTTTTGGTCTAATTTGCTGTGTGACACGTGGGATCTTCATTGCAAATTAACTAATTTTTTAAATAAATTTGCAAAACCCACTACCATTTTTTTTTTTTACATCATTAAGGGTTATTGAGGGCAGACCAATGTACTAAAACGACAGCTTCATAAATTTCAAATGAAATCTACAACACAGTAAAAGTGCAACACATGAGGGGATGTGAGTCCTTTATGAAGCCACTGTATTACAGTAGACGTTGTGGTACCACAAGCAGCTGTGAAAATCCCATTGCCATTAACTGTTGCTAGTGTAAGTGCTGATCCATATCCAAGTGTGCCATATGTTTCTCGTGTAACTTATTGCTTTCCCATTCCCAATAAAGTGGCAGAATAAAAAGGCTTTTACAGATCCCTGCGGGTAGCAGCTACTTCCAGTGGTAGTCACTGAGCTGTGGGGCTGCTGTGGTGACAAATGGCACCAAACACATATTTTACTATTGCCATTTACAATGCATGATCCAGGCCGCACTGCTCAAATGACTGTGCGGCAACCCTGCTCAGAGTTATGTTAGAGTGGGAGAGTGCGTGTGGATGTGCTCTGCTAACACGCAGACAAATACCTATTGAGCTTGTTTTGACTTTATCCATCAGCCGTCTTGCATTAAATGTAATAAATGTTACATTAAATCGTTTTCTTATAGGCAGACATTTCACACCGGCATTGATTGCATGCAGTGGTAGAAGACGGCTACTTTAAAAAATGATGAATCATTTGTGATTGCACTTTTGCAAAGATGACTTGTGCACAAATGTTAATGCAGACTATGGCTTCTATTAGTATGCTAGAAATATTACTTTGTAGACTCTTACTTGGTTCTGGTGTCAATAAATATACTGTTAGCCCGCAGCTCTTGATAAATCTATGATGAAGTGGCCTACACTGTGGTGAAGTGTGATCTCTATTTAAGCCAGAGCACACAACCCCCAGGGTAATCCAAACCAATCAGTGAGGTCATTGTGTTTGGACAGTGTCAGTCCTTTACAGTTCTCCAGGTCCATGTCATTTTACTTAAGTGTCCTTTGCCTGTGATTGGATGGACTTTCCCTGGTTAATGTCTGTGCAGGTTAAACCGGCGTCGCCATCAGGGGGCAGACATCAGTCGGCGAGCTCTGGTAGAAACACGGCTCCCTGGTTTGCTCTACACCCGCGGGAAGTGTGCACAAGCTCGTACAGTCATTCTATAGGAAGACACAGAAAAAACAGTCAAACTGAAAAACTCGGTCACGAACAAGTCACAGAACTGCACCAAACAAACCACCGGGAAAGTAAAAGTCAAGTGCCTCCAAGTGTCTACAGGGACACATGGTGAGGTTATTCTAAGGCGAGAAAAGCCTTCATTAAAACACAAGACATGTGTTCAGGAGTTTGTATTTATGTTTCTGAAGAGGAGAACAGACACATGCAGAGTGTGGGAGAGAGAGCGAGAAGGAGAGAGGCTAGTTTGGTAGGCAGAGGGCGGTGGCATCTCTCTCCCTCTCTCTCTCTCTCTCTCTCTGCGTAAACGGAGAGTGGAGCACAGAGCGCACGGAGAGAGAAGCGGAGCTTAGTGGCAGAGCAGCAGCAGCAGCAGCAGCAGAGCAGCCGCTGACAAGAGTGAAGGGACCCCGTGGTTGTTTCCACCATCTCTCTCTCTCTCTCCTCACAGCTTAACCTGCGCCTTCTGAGGCGGACTTAGACACCGGGACTAGAGGCTGTCCACCTCCTCACCGTCGGTTTTGGACTCGTTTGATTAATCAGAAGATCCTGTGGTGGTGGAGGGGGTGAGGGTTCTCATTTCCCCCACCGTGGACCGGAGTTTTGCGCGTTGATGTGTTTTACGCGTCGCTGGTAATGGGGAAAAGTGGACACCAAAGTGGAATAGGACGCTGGGGCTGCAGCCTGGGGAGGATGTGCGTCACGGCGGGGATCCTTGTTCTCCTCGTGTTCGTTCACCCAGGAGTCGCCCAAGGTAAGGCGGGGAGCTTCCTTCCAGACCTCCTGAATGCACCTTCATGGTCAGCGGTGGACCTTTTCCTTCGCTGCCGAGGTGTAGCTGCGAGTTGGTGGCGGCGTGCCAGTGAACAGGCTGAGAGGCAGAAGTAGCGTCTGACCGAACCAGACACTTAAAAAAAAAAAAAAGAAAAAAATCTTTCATTTAGAAGGAGCTGATGAGTGGAGGGTTTGTGCTTCAGGTGGAAATCGTGTGCATCTGCGCAATGTTCCTGCCTGCTTGAAGTGTGCTCCAAATGGAAAAGGCACAACTCGCAGTGCACGTTTCCCCACGATGGACTAATGAATTTGGAGGAAACGATGATGATGATAATAATAATATTAATAATGATATCAATGCGGTTCTTTTAAAAAGGCTGTGTTTGACTCGCTGCTGTAAACAAGTTGGACTTCGCAGTGTTTTCTCCTCATGGTCGTTTCAGTGGGTAAATCAACTCAGAGGCTGCGGTTAAAATAAGGTGAAAGTTGTGAAGGGCAGGGTTTGAAATCCACGATCAGGCGACTAACGAGTCGCTGCAGAGCACTTGGCAAAATCCAGGCGACGCTTCGCTGCTCCGATTGGAAAATTGACCACAAGTCACAAACACTCACGGCCCCAGGAGCGTAAAGGAAACACACACACACACACACACACACACACACACACACAAATCAGTATCGAGCACGCTGCAGAAAACATGGGTGAACTTGGAAGAGGTGCTGGCCCCAACATCATAAGACGGCTCGCTGCGGTTGTACTGAACACACACACACACACACACACACACACACACACACACACACACACACACACACACACACACACACACACACACACGAGCAGCTGCATTAACCACCAGGCTGTTAAACCGCTAACGCGTCGTGCGCCATCCCCGCGTTCCGACGACGCGCCCCGTGTGAAGCGTAAACACCGATATTAAAGTGATATTTGTGGTGCGAGCGCGCAGCGGCTGCTGTTTGTTGAGCAGGACGCAGACGGAGTGAAGCCTAACCTAACATCACCCCCCCCCCTCCCCCCTTATAATAAACTCTGGTTTTCTTTATCCTGAGCTCCGGAGACGCGCAGCGTAATAATAAACTGCTCCCCGGAATTGTTGAAGGGAGAGACAACATCTTTCATCACGCTCCGTGACCTTCTCAGGGAGGAACCCCGCTCCTTGTTAATGTTCACCCTGAAGCCTCATTGGCCAAAACTTTTTCACTAAGATGATTAATGCAGCACACGCTGCCCATATGGCCTCAGAACACCCCATATCATAACCAGCTTAATCTCCTGTTGGGTGTAATATTCAAATATCCTGTGAGGAGCCGGTGTTGCTTCACTCTTTCCTCTCCATTATACGGGAGATATTTCCACCTGAAAGCCTCTGAACGGATACAGTCACTTCTCAGATCAGCACTCACAGTGTAGTCAGTAAATTGGTATCATCATGAGTGCAATGATTGGACACGTTGTTGCTGCCACCTTTTGTCTCATCGCCCTGGGGAGCAGCATTTTCAGCAGCACCCACTGATATTCATTAGGAGTCTTCTCTTGGTTTATTGTTAAATCAATGAGTTGCAATTTAGGGACACGATTTGAGCAGCCTTTCACCCTCCTCTTATGAATTGCACGTTGCCACTAACATGCAACTCAGTGTGACTTTGGTAGAAACCGGTAACTTAAAGGTTTATTTTCATTTTTTGGTAACTCTTCAATCTTTGCACACCCCTGGAGGGGGTAAAGGAAAAATCAGCCTTTCCCTGAACCTGCTTCCACTTTTTAAAGGTTTATGTTTCACCCTCTCTCTCCTAATTTGGAGCTGTCTGTTGTCCTTGTGTCTGTTTTCTCTCTCTTCCAGACAACTCCTCTCGTGCCTCTGAAGTTATTTCTTTGTGTGCGAGGAGTCACTCCATTAGTTGTTCTATTGAATGGGGCAAAACACACAAACACATTGACCTCACCGTGGGGGTGTGTGTGTGTGTGTGGGGGGGGATTCTCGCCTTGTGTACATAGCTGATCCTCTCTGTGCATCAGTGCTGGATTCAATTCCAAATCCGTGCACGTGGAGAACTTCATACTTCACATGACAAACTCTGCCTTTGTGCGGTAAACAGAAACGGTTCTCTTGCTGTTTGTTTTTTCTGCTCATGAGTCACTGAGTGTCTCGTGTTCAGTTGTGGAATATGTGTTCTGCTAAGTTTAATAGCTGGTTTGTTTTTGAGGTCATGCCTAATGATGTTCAGCCTGATGGTGTTTGTGCAATTGATGCTGACAACTGTGAACATGCAAATATAATGATGGATACTAAGAAATAATATTTCCCAGCTTCATTGTAATATTTGCTTTCCTACCAAAGAGCACATATTCCAAACTAAGTGGTTGCTATACTCTACATCCAGGGGATGATACTTTTATTTTAGCATGTAGACATCTTTCTTATTTTTGCAGTGCTGTGATACATTACTCTCACTCACACACACACACACACACACACACACACACACACACACACACACACACACACACACACACACACACACACACTTGTGCGTGTATAATGAGAGGTGAGTGTCAGTTGAGATCTTCTAATGCCGGCTTTCGCATGTGTCAGCCGTCCAACTGAGCCCCACCCTCGGGCCTGTGGGCCTATTAAAAAGCTATTAGCTAAGCCCCCTTACATTTGATCTGGGATGAATTGAGTGTCAAGATCACTCTACAAAGTCTGAGAAGTCCTCTTGTTTATTATGATGACTAAGCTGCGGCACAGCCAGGTTGAGCAGTTCAGCCACCACAGGGTGTAAGTGTAAAACATTTGGTGTTTTGTTTTGTTTTTGTTTTTTTCTTTATGCTGCTTTAGTCATTTTAGATTTTACAGTTTCGCTTCTGGCTTCTGCTCTCAATGTTCACATTTCTGTAATATGCTGCGTTTCACCTAAATGTAATACACACTTATAGTCTTGATTTAAGACAACACAGTTTGAAATAAATATGTGGGTGTGTTGTTTTTTTTTTTTTTTTTTTTGTCTTGAAGCTTGTGTCTGTACAGGAGGGTTGTTGTAGGTGTGTATCTGTAAACCTGGTTATGCAGAGGTGTTAAGATGTACCGAAAGTGCTCCTGCGAGGTGTGTGTTTGTGTGTATTCATAAACTTGGCAGCTTTGGGATGTTCTCAGAGAGCTCCTGTGGAGTGTGTGTGTGTGTGTTTCTGCACACACACGCGTGTGTATGCCAGTACGTCTATACGTGGGAGATTGTGTGATTTTGTGTGTGTGTGTGTGTGTGTGTGTGTGTGTGTGTGTGTGAACTTGGCATCGTAACGGTATTCCAGCAGAGCTCGCATGGTGTTTAGTTGCATGCGCGTGTATGTGCGCGCACACTTGGCATTATGATATTGCCAGAGCTCCCATGCTGTCTGCTATTATGCGCTGATCCTGTCCCATGGTGCACTGCAGCCATCCAGGGTTCAGTACTTGTAGAGGGACAGCTGGGAATTATTGGAACTAAACAGGCCGACTTGATTGGCTGCGCGACTTCGGCCAGCGAAGGCTATTGGCCGAGCGAAATTTTGTGCTGTGAACATGATGCTGTCTGTGCGTCGGAGGGAGCGAGGGAGATGGGAGTGAGACTGGGAGAGGATGAATGGATGAGGAAGGGAGAGATCTCTCTGGGTGGTTTGTACCAGCTTTGATCACTCCACTAGGACTTGACAAGCTGACTGACTGCCACACACATGCGCACTCTCTCTCTCTCTCTCTCTCACACACTCACACAGAGGACACACACACAGCGTGATATTTTTGCAGTCAAACAATGCTGCGTTCTGTCTGCACTGTGTGTGTGTGTGTGTGTGTGTGTGCATGTGCATGTGCTCGGACAGGCGTTCACAGGAGTGTGTGAAAGGAAGTCTTTGACTGTGTCTGGGGTTGTTTTGTATAGAAGACTCTCCTGCTGCTAGCAGTAGCCTAGTGATGGCAGGTTTCCCTCACCCTCTCGGCCTTCTTTTTTATTATTATTTTTTTATCCTTGCTTACTCACCCATAGAGTCTTTCAGCCACTTTTCTATCATATTAATCTTTATCCTTTCACTAAATGGCTTTTACTGACCTTTTTATTTCCCCTCCTTAGCTGTGGCCTTGCTTGTTCATCCATTCATCCTGTAGATTTTAATTTGGGCTGTGCAGGGACCTTGTCTGTCCACCTACACGTCTGGATTTTTATACTGCAGTTACAGTTCGGCCTGTTTGATACATAGGCTGCTCCTCTAATGAGAGAACTTTGTGGCATTTTTTTTTTTTTTGTGCAGGGACAGGAGATGAAATCTGGTTTCAGGGGCAAAACCTACGTTGGAACATACTAACGTGCCTGTGTGCGTGCGTTTGTGTCTGTAAGCTTGCATGATTACTAGACAGAATGAGCTGAAGAAAAGAGGAAAGAAAAAGAGAGAGAAAGGAGAAGCTAAATGTTCTGAAACCGATTCCCATGTCTCCTGCTGTTAGGTCTAATTCCTTCTAGAGTTTCATGTAAAGATGTGGAATTATGAATTTTTCATGGCCTGCGAAACCTAAGGCCTCATTTGGGGCTCTCATTTCCAGGCATTTTGTTTTAGTTTCAATGTGTGTGTATGTCAGGTGGGGGGTGGGGGTGAGGGGGTTCTGAGAGAATGCTGTTTGCTCCCAATCAGTAGCTTACTATATAGTTCCCACTGGTCCCATGCAGATTTTAGATATGCACTCACTTCACGTCTTTAGTGTCAGATTATTATGCAACACTGAAGGGAAATAATACTGTACTAAAAAATGTATAATAAAATAAACATTCTCATTCAGTAGCTAAATGTTCTTACGTTCCCCTTTCAACTACAGTGTGGATACAAATTCTCTAAAATAAAGTAGTTGATGGACACTCTGGTGTGTCTGCTCAGCTCCACACACATGGTAAATACAAAGTGTTTTCTGACACCTGCTGCTAATGGCCAGCGTTAGATTTTTTTTCTATCCTGACTCCTGTCGACAGTAAAACCACCAGGTGGTTAAATGGTGTTGTCTTTAAATCAAAATGTCACATTACATTTTGTCGTTTTTGCAGTGACCTGCAAGATGAAACTGGACATACATGATTCCTACACTTCATTGTCCCGCCTTTTGTCTTTCTCTATTTCCCATCTGCACCACCTCTCTCTCTCTCTCTCTCTCTCTCTCTCTCTCTCTCTCTCTCTCCGCTCTCTTCCTCTGCTGCTGTATCTCGGCACTCTCTGTCTTTTTTTTTTCCTCTACTTAGATTTACGCTGTTTAATTAGTGTGTGGTCCAAACAGTGGGCATATTGTTGTGCTTCTGAATGGGACCCACAAGCAGCGGGACATTATGTGTTTATGTGTGCGTCTGGTCACAGAAAGTCATCCGTCAGCCGAGGGGAAGGGAGAGAGTTTTCCTACACATTCACACACACACATGTCCAATACAGATAAATGGAGCTGAACTAGAAGGAACGAGACAGGTAGAGAAATGGAGCGCCGCACCATGCCAGCTGGTCTCCATTGAAATCTCACCCTGTATCTCTCTTTTTTTCTCCTTTTTTAAGGCATTGCCTCCATCCACAGCCGGCAGCTTAGGCTTTTCATGGTCTATATATTCTCTTTATTTGATATCGTAAAACCTCCAGTAAATAGCCTGGGCTGGTTTATTTGCTTCAGAAACAACGAGCAGCACACTGCGCTTATAGGAGACAAGTGATTATCAGAGATGTTTCTTTTTTTCCTCTGTGTGAGAAGAAACCAACTTCTGCCTCTTCGGCTTAATCCCCTGTCCCTCCCCGTGTCTCTTTCTCTTTGACACTTTGTTTGGACTTGAGCCAAAGCTCCAATCTGCTGCGTCTCCAGATTTTTAGCTCATGGCGCTCATAATAAAGACAGGCTGCAGATTTAGGGACGTGTTTGCCGTATTTTTTACAGTATTATCACAGATTTCTGCAGTGTTAAACCCTATGAGCTGTGGCTCTGCACAGGTGTCACTCAAATGCAAAGACGCACATACAATACACAGAAACACACACAAATACATTTCTACATATGCGTGTGCCATCTGAAAGAACAATTCCTTAAAGGCAGACACACGACCAGCAGATGGGCGCTGGGTGTTTTGGCTGAGCGTCGTGTTTGTGTGTTGAAGCAAGAGAGTCTTATTTGTGTCACCATGAATATGTAATTAAGCTGCCATTGAGAAAAACGGCGTGCAGCGACGGGGGGTCCGCGAAGCTGGGATCCGGGTCCCATTTTTTTTTGTTTTTTTTTGTTTCCACTGAAAGCTTATGTGCATTGTCCTGTATTGAGAGAAGAAAAGAAAAAGAAATGCCCGACGACGTTAGGGGCAGAAACGAGATGGAGATAAAAGTGGAGTGGAAGCAAAGACGGAGAGAAAGTTTTCCATTTCTTTCTGGGAATTTGACTTTGACGCTCCTTTTTTTTTTTTTTGATAGGAAACAAAGCTGCACTGTAAAAGCCCATTGAACTCCTGGTTGAGTGCTGAGGGAGAGAGGTTTGGGGAGAGGAGGAGGAGGAGGAGGAGGAGGAGGAGGAAGAGGAGGGAATGGGCAAGTGGGCTGAGCAGCGCTGGGAAGCACCCTGAAGGATTAGTCTTTCTCCTCTTCCTACCTTTCACCACTACATTCTCTCTTCCTTTTGTTACTCTCCTTTTCTTTTCTGTTCTCCTTTCACGTCCCCCTGTTCTGTGCCACTTTCCTTCCTCCTTTTCACTCTTTTCTTGCTCTCTCGATCCGAACCGACCCTCCCTCACCTCCAACAGTAACTCTTTTCTTCTCCCCACTCCTCTCTCTCATTCCGTGCCAAGCCTGTCTGGTAATCTAGTGGTCAATCTGAAGGAATATTCAAAAACCTGAAACCATAATTACTATAATCACCACTGTAACTTTTTACCTCGTAGGCTTACGTCTGCACTCTACACACACACATGCGGGCGCACGTGCACGCGCAGGCACAGAGGAGTTATGCCTGTTTTTGAAAGACTGCATTGTAACTCTGTAGGATGCAGTGAAAAGGGGGATTTAGCATGTGTTGTAAAAGGTTTTTGGTTGCCTGTTCTGCTGTAGACATGATGTAATTTACTGTACTCAACCCTGTATAAGCTTTGGGGGGAAAAGGGGCATAACACGCTCTCACACACATACAAACGCGAGTAGGTAAGAATGCACAAGAAATACAGAAATCAGAAATCCTGTAGTTTACTGTGCATGATTGGCACCAATCACCCTCTGTACATTAGATGTACAACAAGTCCATTCATTTATTTTTGGCTTCACTCTGACATTAATAAGAAACCAGATATATTTTTTCTCCCTAGGTGACAATATTACTTGTAAGCACTTTGCTTTGATTCATTTGAACACAGCATTGTAAGTGGCTAATGAATATGGGCCGTACTTTGCTGAGGAGGCACGTTTCGTGTGTCCATTGTGTGTTCGTGTGGATGAAATATCACGTTGTTATTTTCCAGAATTATCCATGCACGCAGCGCTATTTTTTTTTTTTATTCCACCCCCCCCAGAGGAGCACAGGTAGGACGGCAGTGTAGGTGGAGAGAGGAGAGAGAGAGGAGAGAGAATAATGACGCTCTATTGCAAAAACGTTGCTTCCTGAAATCTTTTGTTCTTTGTGGGAGGGGTGGGGGGGGGGGGGGGGTAATCATATGGGGGTGAAAGAAGCAGGTAATCAGAAACAGACAGGCAGAGCAGTGGTGACTGAGTGGGAGGGAGAAAGATACAGTGTGTAGTGACTTCGATAGAGGGACATCAGGCGCTGGGGAGAGATAGGGAAAGACTGCAGGGTGAGTAATTAATCACGGTTTTCAGAAGGGGGGGGGGGATATTTGATGAACTCAACAGTGAAAAAAGTGACTCACTGCATTTACACACACACGGTCACATAAACACGGTAGCGTTAGGATCACTCGTACTTTATGGGTTAGGTTATGGTCACGTGAAGGGTCACATTTGAGGCCCACTCTGTCTAAATTAGTGGAGGGTGTTCAACTGACTATGTTAGGGTTAGGGTTAGATAATGAGGGCGCAGCACAAACATGGAACAGCTGGGAACATTTTTTGTTTTTTTTTATAAGGGCATTTCAGACATCAAAAAAGGGGGAAATACGGGAAGACGCAGTAGCTGTGAGAAGTTGCTGTTCTCTGGCGTTCGTTATATCTTTGCGATGTAGATAGACACACTGCACAGAAAACCATGTTTTATACAAAAGGACAGTATGGCTGCATCTACATCTCATTCTGCTCAAGGTTAAGTGTTAAATCGCAGCTGTTGATACTGTATAGTGCGTGTTTATTAAGAGTCGAGCTGCTTTCATTAGCTGAATTGACATTAACACAGATTGAAAAGTTATGTTAAAGTTAACAAGCCTGTGAAGAAAGTTTGGTCAGTCCAGCCTTTATGAATTGGCTCATTGTGTATGTTTGGTTACAGTTAGTCATCACTTGCAGTCTTGTCAGACTTGCACAGGACAGATTGAGACATTGTTTTCCCCACAGGTTATACTACATTATGATGCCCTGTATTTCACACCTCGCTTTGTATTTATTGCATGCTTTTTGAATGTCTGTGCATTTGTTTGGTGTGCAGAACTTGTTATGCAGGAGCCACTATAGGGAAATCACTTTATTATTGAGTGAAATGAGAAAGGTGCAATATGAAAAACATGACGGGTCACTCTGGTATAGGTAGAATATTGGAAATGCAACATGTACACAAACTTTGCACAGTGCACTTTTGAAGAATAACAGACTGTTTAGAATATATTAATAACTGATCATCATCTCGTCATTGAAAACACGGTACACTATATATGTTTTTTCATTTGTATTTGACTCCGTCAGATACAAATCTAATCAGATTAGGATCAGATTATGTCAATTTTGATTGCAAGTTTTAATTTGTTAATATAAAGCTCTAAAAGCTTTTATTGAGTGATTTAAAAATCCAGGGGGTCGTGTCTTTGCTACCAGCTTTAATAGACGCTGGTGGAGATAATCAGATGTTACGTTTTGGAAAAGACTGTCTCCAAAGAGGCTTAAATTAAATAGGGTGATGATGAGGTCACTGGATGAAAGCTTAAAAGTTGTTTTGAATGATTGAGAGATTTAAAATCCTGTCTCTCCTACAATGTCTCACCAACCACAGAGTCAAAGCCGGTTTATTTAATTTTTTTTTTTTGTCTCAACACTGTGACTCAGCAGTGCAGCTATAAAAGTACAGACCTACTGACTTGTTTTGTACTGGTCTTTATAGCGTGCTTCAGCTTTTGCTTTGTTTTCATTGATTCTCTCCCACGCAGACTGTGTGTGTGTGTGTGTGAATGTTCACACGTGTATGTGTGTGTGCCAACATGTTAGCTGTGAGTCCTCAAGCTCTCTGGGCTGTGTTGTCTTACAACATGTATTGATTATTAAAAAAAAAAAAAAGCCTAAAAATCACACATCTCTCTCTCTCTCTCTCTCTCTCTCTCTCTCTCTCTCTCTCTCTCTCTCTCTCTCTCTCTCCTTGTGATATTTAGTTTTTTCATCCACAGGATTTACTGGAAGGCAGAAGGTCAAGGCAGGTTCAGCAGGAGTCTTGAGTCCCACTGCCTGCTTTGCACTTAATGGAGCTCATTAGGCTTTTGAAGACGTTAAGTTGAATTTCGGTGCAGTTTTTTGACACGTCAGTCACTGTGAAGTGCGTCGTCGGTGGTAACATTTTACTAAGTGCTGCTCAAAGAACAGAAGCATATGATTTTAAATGTGATGGAGTGTGAAATAAAGAAAGCCACAGTGCTGTGATTTCATTCATTGAAATTTACTCTTAGAATGATCATGAATCTGCGGTTGAATAGAACAAGATGAAGGGATGACATAATAAGGCTAGTGTGCTCCTCCATATGCTAAAACGAACCTATTTTCACAGAGCCAGTACTCGACGCGGTGGCAAGTTCCTTTCTCATTAGTTCACGCAGACATTTAAAAACCTCTGCTTCCAACTTCTTTTTCTCATTACGCATCTGTGAAGAGAATCGACACTCGGTTAAATCAGACATCGACACATTGTTCATGAAATGTTGAGGCATCGCATCATTAACGCGTTAGCAGGATGCTCCCTGCTGTGGTTTGACAGCTGATGAAACCTCCGTGTAATTTTACATGGAAGCCGCGGCCACAGACACCATGAGAAAAGTTACGACAGAGCACTTGTTAAACGAATTTGAATAAAGTTTGTAATGACAGATGAGTATGTAGTCCCACCTGAGTCCCCCTCGGTAATGAAAGGAACTGCCCCCTGCAGATGACTAATTCAAACTGAAGAAGAAAACCTTTTTACCACTTAAGCACTTGCATTTCTTTTTTTTTTTTTTGTCAAGCTGAAAAATTGTCAGTGTTTTGGCCCCTTCGGGCTCCAGGGATAGTTTTTGTTTGTGCGTACGAGCGCTCGCTGTGGCTTTTGAGTCTTCGTGCCGTTTTCAAAGCCCTCATACACCAGGTTGCATTTTCCGTTCAGTTGTAGATTAGCTGTCTTTTCAGAGAAATAATAGAAAACCTTCCCGGTAGTGCCAGCAGTGAGCAGAGCTTCATTTTTGTACAGTTTAGGGCACGATTTAATGAAGTGCATCAAAAGATCACAATGACACACAGGTGTTTCATAGCCGAGGCTGTGATCCAACACATTTCAAAGGGTTTTGGACTCGCAACGATTCACCTCCCACAGATATTTCAGCTTTTTCTTCTTTTTTTTTTGCTTTCCTTTTTTATTTTTCTGTTGCCATCATCATCATCTCCCTAAGGCACAGCTGGTGTAGTGGTGCAGTAACGGTTTTCAGCACACAAGCTGGCTCACTGTCCGAGGACATGTGGCTCAATTGGCCTGCCAATACTGGGAAAACGCACACATGCACACAACTCGAGCACAGTGTCTTTGCGCTGTTGAACACTAGCGTACAAGAGGGCAACTAACACACACACACACACACACACACACACACACACACACACACACATATAATGGCACTGCGTGGTGAGTTTGGCAGTCAAAGTCGAAGTGTGGACAGACACTGTGTATCCATATGCAGTAGATGTTGTGTTCTTGGCAGGTTCGGTATATCCTGTCACTCTTTTGGAACAATCTGATATTTTGGCAGTTGGAGTCTCTCGAAGGCGGGAGAAACCACCCCGTACAGTTGTAATGATTCATTATCCCCAAACTTTGGTGCAAATCTCTCAGCCTGATAGTGTTTGTACCAAATTCATTCCGGTTTTTAGGTATGAATGATTTATAATATTTAGGATGTTTACAAGACACTTCAACCCGCCTATACGTCTCCAAGCCGGCATTAACTGGTAAAAACGAGTGTCTCCTACTTTCCAGTAGCACACTGTAGAACGAAACGTCGTGCCTGCACATCCACCTCCAAGAAATTGGTTGCAACTGTACCAGCTGCACATAATAGTAACATTGTTGTCTCCTTGTTCAAATGTACTTCATGCGCTGCGTGGCAAGCAGCCATCTGTAAGCTATATATCTTGTATTTGTGCCAATGACATCATGTGTATGGGGTTACTTTTTCTGCGGGCGGATGAATGAGCGCAGGACTTATGTCATAGTGTTACAGCAGGGTTATTTCGCCACATCAAAAGAACATGAAATAAGTGTCTGCGAACCTCTGTTTTCTCTTTTATACTGTCGTATGTCCGTCTCCTCTTCATTCCCTCTCATCTCTCTCCGCTGTGGTCTCTTCTCTTTTCTCCCTTTCCTTGCCTTCCTTCCTTCCTGGGGGAAGGGGGATATTTAAACTTGGAACAGAAGGCGCAAGGACGAAAACTTTGCAGAAACATTTGAAATATTTCCCCCTTCTCTGTTCTGAGAAATGTCATCCACACCCAAGGAACAGTTTCAAAAGAAGCAGAAAGTAGCTGACTAAAGCCAGACAATGCCCACGGCTCCCTCCAGCTCCTCCAAATCCTTGTATTGTTGCTGTGGTTATTTGTGTTGCTTCTTCCTCTGGGCCCCTCCAGGGTTTTGGTTTATCTCTGCTCAGTACCGAGGTCTTGTCAGAAAATGAGGGCAGGGCTGCCGTTTTGGCCTCAGGTCAACTCACTGAAGTTTATTTTTAGTTGTGGAAAATCAAGTAAACTCCCAGCTAATGAGAAACTTGTCAGTTCTGAGTTGATTGTCTTTTTCTGACTCTGTAGTGACATCTTCAGTGTTATGTGATCCCTGCTTGGTACCAGATTGTGAAAAAGTAACTGTAACTTAAAAAATTGTTCCGCACCAGATCTCCTCCTCATTTAAACCTTTGTTGAAAGCAGGGAAAAGAGCAGTCCTCACCTTCCCAGAATAGTTTCCTCCACACTGTGCTGTTGTAGAGTTTACTTTAAGTCCTTTAAGCTTCACACTTTAGGTCTTCAGCGCTGAGGATGGGAGGTGTATCCGATGAATTATTTACAGAGCACAGAGTTAAGATAACAAAATGCCTTAGAGTTTTATACAGGCTGGTGTGTGTGTTCATTGAAAACCTACAAAAAAACAAAGACACTCAAATGGCATCTTGTGATGCAGATAGTTCCAGCTTCACCCAGGCATTAAGCTGTGTGTTCAATATTCGGCACAGTGCCTGACTTTTTGTGTAATACGGTATATCGCTTTAAATAATACAACAAAAGAAAAAGGTAGAAAGGTGGAACTCTTTATCTTGAATTTTGTAGCACTCCCGTTTGGGTCACTGCAGTCCAAGTACCTTTTAGAGCCAAATCTAGACGTTGGCCACCGTCTTATGGACTCCTTCTCCTCATAATAATGATAATTAATAGTAATGATCACATGAACATCGGGTTGCTAGGAGATAGGATGGGAACTCTATTAAAAGACAAAGTTTAAAAAGCATCTCAGCCTTAAAATGCTATTTCGGGTTCAGGTTTTTCTATCGTGTCTCCGGTATTTTCTACTGGAGTGTCTGGTAATCTGTGGAAACAAACAGATTGTATTCAGGTTGTTTTGACCAAGTGCTGCAACAAATTTGCCTGAAGAAAATCAATTTAGGTAGATTTACCATTTCCCCCTTGTTGGATTCAGACTTGATACACACACACACACACACACACACACACACACACACACACACACACACTCAAATACGCATAGATGTCTCGGAGGTCTCCTTAAGTGGGCATTTAATCATCAAAGACCTTTCCTTCTGTCTTGCTGCACTGAATGGGTCAGACATGCACACATGCAGTTCTTTGGTGTCTAACACACACACACACACACACACACACACAAACTTCTTCACACACATTTCTTTGGTGTCGCACACACACACGCACACACAGTCGTGTGGCAGAGTATTGATTCTCAGTGTTGTTCTTGTGCTGTTGGTTAAACAAGCAATAATGGAGCAACATTGTTTAGTCTGCTTATTGAACTGTGACTGGCCGACATTGATTGCTGTCTTCTGCTTTGGGAATGATTTTGTGTGTGTGTGTGTGTGTGTGTGTGTGTGTGTGTGTGTGTGTGTGGATGAACGTGTGGGTGTCTAGGTGTGTATTAAGTTACACTTAAAGAAGAGATCAAGAAACTATTGCAATCAGGTAAAACTTCTCGAGCATCTCTCACAATTTCGAATGTTCTTAACAGTTTAGAGGGTGAAGCCCAGTCAAGGCTGCAGAACTTATAGAGAGTACAAAGTACAAGAGACTGAGGGTGGCAGAAAGAATTAGTGAAAGCGAACTAGTCACTGAGTTGTTTGACAGTCAGGACTGATTAGTACAGAGCTGATTCTCAAAGATCAAACGCGCTCTCAAATGAAACAGTCATCATATAAATGTTTTCTTATCTTTTAATATATAACACCTTTTCAACAGAGCTTTTCAACACTAGAAACTTAAGGTTTACACACATTAGATCAGAGAGCGACATGGTACTTATGATACAGTGGTTAGGATTTAATATATTGCAATTAAGGCACAAGAGAATACACCACGACATGCAGTAAGAGTTTTAAAAACATTGTCTTTTTATGCAATCAGAATATCTTACTTAAACACAGCAATGCAAAATGAATCACTGGCTGCCATAGATGTTTGCATGGAAGCTGTTTTTGAAAATGGATCCACAGTATCTTGATATTTCTTAATGTTTTCTTACACCTCCGATTCAATTATTTCACTTATTTTCACAAATGACTTTTTTTTTGTAGCGCCTAAAATAAGGGTTGAATAAAACTTGGAAAAAGTCTATCTGAATGAAATGTATACTTATAGCAACATGTTATTAACTTTTGAATCGCTACCTTGCAGACTTCAAAGGAATTCATTGAGCTCTGTGCATTTCTATTCATCACAAGTGGTTTTCATATTCCAGTACATGAAGTTACACTGTTTAAAATTTCCGTGCCTCAAGCCCTACACGCACTCATGAATAATTCATGACAGTTTAATATTGAAATTGGTCATTTGTTTCCATGCCAAAGCTCTGTGAAAGGAGAATTACAGAATGCTTTGACACCCAATAATGAATCATCAAGATGTTTTGAATTGACTCTGAGAGCATCTGATGCTAGATAGTTTCCTTTTTTTTTTTTTTTTTCCTTAACAAAGAGAGACTCCAAAGCACCACAGACATTTCAGCACTGCCCACATCCCTGGCTCAGCACTTGAATTGGTCTCTCTGAGACTCTCAGAGGGAGATGCTTGGTCTGCATTTCTGGTCTATCATTAAAGGTCTTCCTGGTTTTCTGGAAATACACGTGTACATAAGGCAAGCAGCACACACACACACACACACACACACACACACACACACACACACACACACACACACACACTTCGGTGTGCACGGACTTGAGCGCGCTAACACAGTCATTGTTAGTCATTAATAATGTGCTGAAGTCTTTTGGTTCTTTGAATTATTTGAGTAATTGAATGGTTGTCAAATGAAAACAAACAATTTTTCCAAATCAATTTAAAAGGTGAAATGTTGGAGATGAGCATTGTGTGTATATTTTCTCAGCTCAGCAAATGTTTTAAATCTTAACATTACGCCATTGTGAAAATGTGCCACTGATCCAAACACCTGCAGCCAAGGACAACTTTCTTCTTCTTTTTGTTGTTGTTGTTGTTGTTGTTGTTGCTGCTGTGACTAGTTCATCTTGAACTGCTTGGGATGCTGCTCTAGTCTCGATCTTTCCCACTTGCTCTTTCTCTGTCTGATTCTCACTTTCTTTATTTTCACCGTTTCAGCGTTTTCTCTCCTCGAGCCACAAAGGCCAGAGGCAAGGTCCCCCGGGGGGGGGGGGATGTTTTGTGTTTTTGTGCATGCATGTGAAACGGAGAGAGTTCAAGAGATTGTGAATATGCAGAAGTGTCTGAGAGAGAGAGATAGCGAGACACTGAGAGTGTACGAGAAAGGGATTGTGTGCCTCCTTGTGTTTGTGTGTGTGTTTGTGTGTGTGTGTGCTGTTCCTCGCGCTCTCTAATTGGGACATGGGTTCTGTCTGTGCTGTGCACCAACCATTTTGATGTAAGTCCCACATGAGCATCGCTGTAAATCTTGATAATGGTATTAAGCTTGTCGAGCTGGTCTGGGACTTTAGCCTGCAGTGCGTGCATGCACGCACACACATACATACCAACGTACACAAACTACACACACACATCCAAGGAGAGGGTGGTGTGGCCACTGCTTATTAACGTAGAAAAGACCCACACGCGCATACACACTGCAGCCCAAACTCTGCCCATTACTGGAGCACAGACAGACAGAGGCACTTAAGAAAGCTTACTAGGTTCTATAAATGTGTTTCAGAGAGAGAAACTGAAATACGTGTGTGTGTGTGTGTGTGTGTGTGTGTGTGTGCAGATATGTTGATTAAATACAAATATGTGTGTATACATATATGTATTTACATATGCATATGTATGCACTGCACTACTTTTACAGGAATGCAAACTGTGCTACACTTCAAGCTCAGTTCAAAGATAAGGGCTTTATGCAAAATCAAAGTGCTGAAATTGTAATACATCAGCGCGTTGCGGGCATGTTTGGCAGATAATTAAAACGCACAGCAGAATGATGTGACGGTCAGATATAAAGTGTCACAAAAATGTAGAGCTGGTTAGTCATGTTCTTTTGTGAAAAGTGTCAAAGCAATAAGTATCGTTCTGTCAGCATATGCAGTGGGCGACATGGGAAAATTACTGTATGCCTTGATTGGTTTGAATGGCTGTAACTGCACAGTGAAGGCACGGAAACTGTAACACTACCTCAGCAGGTTTCAGACATATTGAGGCTAGCAAGAGACATAATTTCATTTGAAGCCTGTGCCTTCCGACTCAGCATGGTGGTTTTGAACTTTCTGGGAGACAGCTGAACTATATTAACATAGCAGTGGTGAGTATTGTCAGTGGCCTGCAAAGAAAGAGAGCTCCATGTCCAGCATTGTTTTAATCCAGGTTTGGAAAAGCCTGCACTAGAAGGTGATTTGGCTGCTGCACCTTTTTTGATGTTAATGCAGGTCTTTTCAACGGGTTTACATTAATGCAGCAAAATGTCCTCATGGCATCGTCCTTTATTTATTTAGTTTTGCTGGTTTGAAATAACTCAAACCGCAATAGATCATTTCTTTTTTTTCAGACTGCAGGGAAATCATCTGCTAACACGGCAACATGATTTGCCTTAATTTTGTGAGGTTCGCATTATATAGCCGTGTAAACCACCTAAACAAACATAAGTTTGTAGAGCATTTCAGATGTACAGTGTTTTGCTGAAGCTGTATCAGCAGCCTGTCCTCTCGCCTCTCTACAAATGCAAATGTTGTACCAGCCAAGTGCTGTAAAAGCTAATGAGAGTAATGGGGTCTAGTGTACTCAGTGATGGGCTCGACATAAAGGGAATATGTAGGGGTTAGCCGTACAGTAATATATGGGAGTAGATGCCTGCAGCTGTTCGTGCTGGCTCGGGCTCAATTTATGTCTCCATTGCTCAGAGCAGATGGAAAATATTATGATGCTGATGATGAGGGAGAGGGGGGGAAAAAAAGAATCAGACACCAACTACAAGTGAACGAATAAGAGGAATACTGACAAGAGAAAAGGGAAAACATGGCAAGAAGGGTGAGCTCCCCTCTCATTTCGTTCGATGTTTTCAAAAGACTTTTCGAGAAGTCAGTATTTCAGATAACTGTCAAACAAAATCTCCGAATGTTTTGCTTTCCTCTGAATATTGACATAAGCAGGGGGGCGCAAAAGAAGTGCTTCACTCTAGTGTGAAATAATAAGGACATCTCCTCAGCAGCTGTAAAGCATAGCAGTAATGTCTTACTTGTGTCAAAAAAAACTTCTACTGTATAAATTAAAAATATAAATCTGGTTTATATTCATTGTGCCAATACACAGTATGCATCTCTATACTGCAACTTGGAAATAGGGTGAAAGCAAGCAAAGCTATTTAGGCAGACACACATTAACACAAACAGATAAACACACACAAGTACACAGACCTCTTGAAATTCTCTATAATCCCTCTCCTTAACAAATTGTCTGAGAGTTTGTTAGGGGAAACAAGGGGGAATTTAATCGGCGTGACACCAGCAGGGGAATCTAATAAGAGAGACACCAGTGGGGCTTGTTTAATGATTTTCTCCTTTCGCCTTTTTCAATTAAGGTACTTTGCTGGGATCTCTGCTGAGTGTGTCTCTCTCTCTCTCTTTTTTGTAGCTCTCTCCCTCAGTTGGAGTCAATTTCTCTCTTTCTACAGGTCTCCTGCTCCCTGGCTTTGTGTTGCGTTTCCCTTTCGGTTGTTGTTGTCGAGGTCTTTCTTTCTCTACAGAACACATGCAGTACGAAACCAGAATGCAAGTACTTTCATATTATATGCCTGGAATATTGAATTACATTAACACACTACTTCATTTGTACTCCCACAGTGAGGCAAGGGTCAGCGCTATGAATTGCAGGTTACGGAAAGCCGTATCACACTTTTGCAGGCATTCAAACCCAAAATAATAAAAGGGTTTCAAGATGTAACTAGGTTCAGTGGCGTGGGTGTCAGCATCTCAAAAGGTTCAGCTTTTTTGCAGCACAGCCTTTAGACAAATTTACTTCAATGACCAAGGTGTCGCTGGCGGCGACTACACAAAAAGAAGAAACTGACACAGCAGAGGTCTGCAGAGTGAACTGAATGCATTTCAGTCACATACACAAGTGTTTATAGCGAATGATTACACAGTTGGATTTGGTGAGAAAAGGCTTTGCTCTTTAAGGGACCTCTTGGAGGATGCAGGCGTCTATAAGGAATCTGCTGTAAACTAATTGCCCTTCATTGAACAAACATAACACTTGAGTTAAATTATCAGTAACATAAAGCTTATAACATCCAGCGGAGGGTTAGTGGAGGGAGCCATAGCAACAAATGACAATGGCATTAACGTTCCAGCACAGTAATAGTTAGAGGTGTCGGGTTATAAACACCATCGTATACATGCATATGGGTGGATGTTAGTAGTCAGCTGTTAGCCAAGCAGCTGGTGAATGAGCCAGTGACTGTGAAGCGATTGAGAAGGCAACTATCAGCGAATGCTGATGAAATTTCAGGCCAGCACGGTAAGGGGCCTACATAGTGAGAAGGAGGGGGGGTTGCTGATAGCTTAACTTAACCAGTACTCCAGGGAAGCATATCATCTATTTAAAAAAGTATTAAAACCACTTAAAAATATCAATTTAATTGTGATAATAACATGCCTCATAGGAAATGAACTAATCTTTGGCTGAGGGCTAATAAACCGAGCTCCTCTGACCTTCAGTCAGTAGGTCACATTACTTCTGATCCATTAGCTAACTGGTACTTCAGCTCTGATCTACCCTAGCAACAAACCCCCTGTCTCTCTCCCTCTTTCACTTTCATTCTCCATCTCCCTCCATATTTACCTCATGCCCTGAAGACGTGTTATACCCCTATGTATGGACTGTCTAAGATGTTTATGTCTTCATTCTGTTACCCTGGGTGACAGAGCGGTCCCTTACCCCGGGTGACGGAGCGTCCTGTTTGCCCTGGTGACAGGACATTCCATTGCCCACAGTGACAGGGCTGGGAATCATCAGGCTTCAAGCAGGAGTGCAGCACCACCGTGGCATGTGCACAGAGGAGACGTGGGTATGCTGGGGGTGACTCTCTGTGTGTGTTCATATGTGATAATGCATGTACAGTATGCTACTGGGTGAACCGATGCAAGTGTGTGATTATTGTACCTGTGCTAAATTGTGACCATTACAAGTACAGTGTAGTAGTAGGACGGAAAGGCTCACATAGGTTTGGTACTAAGAATAGAGTTTAAAAATCAGATGGCAAGAAATGAATATAAAACATTCAAAGTGTGTGTGTGTGTGTTCCTAGAAAAACTGAGAGTAAAGTGCGACAGGCAAGGCTAGCTCTAGGAAACAATGAGTAAAAGGGCAGTGGAGGGTGAAGGAGGATGCACTTGACAGTGGAGAACAGCGCTGCATGACATTGTACTGCCCTAAATCTCAAACCATTTCCCTAATTTATTCACTTTAACTGTTGTTTTTGTCTTGAGACAAAAAGTCTGTCAGTTGGAAGTAAGGAGGAAAAAAAAAAAAGAAGAGCTGACTACTTCAGCTCTGCCAAACTATTATTAGCTTATAGTGGACAGCTGAATCCACCTGGAGACCGTAGGGAGAAGCAGGCAGGAATACAGTGACACATTTAAAATTGTAATCCTCTAAAATAATTGCCTGTGGAGATGACAATCAGGATGTGAGTGAGCTGTGGAGTTTGCAGACAGTTTTATGCCATTGCCAGTCTCGGTAGGAGGACAGATATAAATCAGAAATTGGATACACGGACCCCAGCACACATATACACAAGGACACACGGATGCCACCGGCATCTTTGTACACATAACCTAACCACTTAATCAACACACCGGTCACTTTCTCTTACGGTTGTTTTGTGTTGCGTTTTGTTTTTCCACAGGCGCATGTAACTCACACAACAGTGGAAACCAAATTCATATAATGATGTGGACAATGTTGTGTGTTTAAGCTGTGGGAATTTGTATACACAGTGTATTTCATAAATATTTGATGAGTTGTACTTTACTTGCACATTACTGCTGCTCCTGTCCATCTACCTGCCTAAACATAGCAGGGATTGTTCTGTTACTTTTAACTTGTTTTTTTTTTCTGATGCCTACGCAGCACATAGCCCAAGAACTTGTGTTATACAGACAGTCATTTTAAAGTGCAATCTCCCAAATGCAAAGTTATGAGACCACAGGACTGGATTTTAACCTCAGCACTATCAACTGTCTTCTGTGGTTTCATCTATTTAAATCAATGCCCATACTTTTGAAACCGCAGGTCACACATTTTCCTCCATGTACAGTATAATGACTTAAAAATAGTACATTTGTGCTGAGCTTTCATTGGAACCAAGTTATAGAAGATGCTGATTACAGTGTCAGTCTGACCATCTTTACACCAGATCTAGATTTACATGAAGACAATCCTGGGTGGATTTTAAAAGAGAGGTGGTGAAGAAAAGACAAATGAAAGGCAGCCAGTGAAGAGGACGGGCACAGCTCATCAGCGAGACGGGATAAAATGAAAGAGAAACTGCTTATTGCGTTCTACATTTTCACTTTAAGAGGACGGCGTAATATAACTAAAAACCATTAGCAGCCATTAGGCTGGTGTCAGTCAGCAGCAGAATAGCAACCCAGCAGTTAGTAAGCAAATGGTCCACACAACCGAGGCCGTTAGAAAGAAATCCAACTTTTATCTGGCTCAACTGTAATGTCTCAACATCTTAAGATATCAGCTTTGCTCTACACACACATTATGGATGTCAGCAGCACACAGGTATAGAGACACACAACTTGTCGGCTTCCATCTTGTTTTTTTTTTATTCTTTCACATTCAGGAACACTTTTATAATCCTGTACACGTGAGGACCTCCGCTGACTACATTGCAAACTAAAAGGTATGTGAACCCTTGGTTGAACCCCCCCATAAGATCACATAAGTGTATTTTTCTTGTGCAGAGCAAACTAAAAAATTTGTCAAAGTAGCTCTAGTCCACACCTCCAAACTAATTTTCTTAACTTACGCTAACACCTGACTTAAATGAACTTTGCTGAGGTCAATTTTTAAAGGGTTCACATACTTTTCCCACTGTGAGGTTTTTATGGTTGTTCTCAATAAAGACATGAAAGATCAGATTTTTTCTGTGTTATTACTTTTGGCAGATTATATTAGTTAATACTCTTGACTTAGATAAAGATCAGATCACATTTTATGACAAATTAATGCAGAAAACCATGAAATTCCAAAGGGTTCAAATCCTTTTTCTTGCCACTGTATTTAGCATAGGGGGAACGAGGTATCAGCTTACAGGAGACATAGTCACAGATGCTTAAATATGTACACACACAGTCTTGCTGTCAATCCCTAACTGGTTAGAATTACTGGGTTTGGAAATAGATTGCCTGTGTTCCTAGTATTTAGTTTTAAGTACAGTCTCTACTTGTAATTTATTTTCCACATCGAAACAAAAGATCCTATTCATTTGTGTGCCTGAAATGGATTCTTGGGGAAAATGACACCTCATCTGAGAGGGGAATATTTTGGCAGTATTAATCAATGTGAAGCAGTTTGGTAAAACAGTTCGTCCGCCAAGTCGGCCTTTCCTTCAACTTTGCCTCTTCTTTTTTACCATCCTGCTCCCTCACCGTCTCCCCTTCTCTGCTTCCTTCCATGCAAAGGAAACAGTTTAGGGAACAGTTAGTCAATCGGACCACTCCATCCCGCTGAGGGAGTGCAGAATAACGAGCACTGCCGGTGGATAATGGCCATGATTTAGCTCCCCAGTCAAAAGGTTACACTGTTTTTGCTCCAGAATGAATGGATGTAATAAGATACCCCTTGGATAAGTAAGTCTCACATGAACTGCAGTGGCGTTGAACCCCAAAAGCCTACTTGTAAGAGTTATTTTCCATTTTAAAGGGAATTTTAAGTTTCTCTATGCTAAGGGATACATTTTATTGAAAGAAAAATACCGTTATTGAGAGATAGGACAAGGTGCAAAGAGAGGATGATGGAGACAGAAATGAAAGGGGGAAAACATAAGTGCTATTCTCACTATCTAGATGCACATTTAAGGAGATAGGGAACCATTGGCTCAATGTAATGTCCGTCCTGAGAAGCGTGGAGGAGCTTGGGGAGTATAATGGCCTCCATCTCACAGCTGCTGTTAAAAATTCTGCATGTGAAACCAGTTCTTCAGTCAGTCGGTCGGCTAGTCAGTGAGCAGAGCAGTCGGTAAATGTAACAGTTGGATGTTGTGAGAAATGACTGATGAAAGAGATCCCTTCACCAACACGCAGACATGAACGTGCATAAATATACATCCATACACAAACATGGAGTTATAAACAGCAGCAGCAATCAAGATTTTATTCCGTACCACCCTCAAGCTCTACGCTGAATTTGACAAGTACTTGCGAAAGTTTGTTGTCAACATATTGATTGGATTACTCGTTAGCGTGTACTGCTGCATGTGCATTTTAGTGTATATAAGTTTACATATCGTGTATTTCTGTGGCCCCGTGTGTGTGTGTGTGTGTGTGTGTTTGTGTAGCTGTTGACATGCGGTAGTGATTACATGTATATTTCCAGTGCTCGAGTGCTGGAGTTGGCTATTTGAAACACATGTTTTCTTTGTTCCTCTGTTGGCTACTGTGAAAGCTGAGAGGGTGGTATACACCCACACACACACAAACACGGAGGCAGGGTGGTAACTTGCTACTGAGTCAACACTAATTAATGCCATATTGTATGTTTTCAAGCCAACTTTTTCCATTCTGTTATGTTTTCTTTCTTTCCTCCAGTGGCTTTGTGCCATGTAGAAAATCAGTTTCTCACTAGATCTAAATGTTGTCACTGTCGCTTAAGGGGGGAAAAAAAATGACACCAGACAAAGAACTCAGTAATTTAATCTTATATAATTTAGCAAAAAGCTGCAGCAGCTTCTGCAGGAAGAGAGATCGATAGGTTTGATTAGTAGATTGTGATCTATAGTTGACTTCTGAGTCATCTCTTTCTCCTTTTGAATCTCAGACAGTTACAAAAACCATTTACACTTTTCGGCTCTGCCATTCCTCAAAGTCAACACTGTCAATATTTCAGGTCACTGTTCAACAAAGTTCTAAAAAATCCAGCAGTTTTAAATGCTGGTGTGACAGAACGGCAATTTAACTCTGTCTTGCAGCGAGTTTGTCCATTGTTTTTTGATTTTCTCTATATATTCCTTCTCGGGCTTAAAAAGTGTTTAAGATCGAAGCGTCTGCCCTGTCTGCCAGTCATTGTCAGTGCGACTACAGTAGATGCTCTCTTTTTGTAGCACGTGTTTGTCTGTGTGTGAGAGATCGAGAGCCAGACAGAGGGAGGGTGGTTAGCATTCAAATGGGCAGACAGCACTGAACCAATTAGTCGGACTCTCTGTCTATCCTTCTTTCTTCCATTGGCATTTTTCTTTTTGCACGTCTTCTTGTCGTTTAGCTCTTCTCCATTCTGTCTCCCCGCATATCAGCCCTTCCCATCCCCTCACCCCCACGCTGGACAAAAAGAGACCTCCTTCTTCCTTTCTTCACTTTGACAAAATGAGATATCCACCCCTTGAAAAAAATACACATCTTCTACAGTGATTCACAGCACAAGAGGGACAAATGGTACATTTCGAAGACCAGCAGCTCCTCTGCGTCAGTAGTTGACCAGATGACACTTTGTGAAGCTAGGCCCTCTATATTTTATAGATTCTGTGTGATGAACTTCACGTATTGATTTGCTCTTGAGTGGATGTGGATGCTTTTGAAGTGAACTCTTCACTTTATGGCCCACCTTTGCTTTCTGGCAGTGGTTCACTTTGTTCTCCCCCTCCTCCAGCCTTGTGCTTCTCCTCCAACAGTAGACCTTGCTGACTTGACATTGCCGCAGCAGTGCTTGGCTTAGCAGTAGGAGGTAGGTCAACGCACGCGTGTGTGTTTATGTGCTTGCCTCAGTTTAACATTCACTTGCGTGGAGGTATTTATGCATGCACACGTGCTGTATGTGTGTGACTGTAGTGCTTTGTTTACCACCAAACACGATTTAGCAATTTGAGGAGAACGAATGTGTTCTTAGCCAGCAGCTTAAACTTTACATACATCTGCACACACTGTATTTCCAGTGTGTGTTCCCGCTTCATCAGCTACTACAACTTTGACAGCCACTTGGATGATTGACATGTGAGACAACCAATTATAAAAGTCAGGGGAATGAACTCAAAATGTGGCAGCAGGACGCCTGTGTTGGGTTATGAATAAAACATTACAAAACAGGCTTATGGTTTGATTTGGATTCTGTTTCACATTTGTTTGTTGCTGCATCTTGTTGACTGACTGACAGTTTTTTTGGGAGGGGGGAGTGGAGTGTCAGGTGTGTGTGTATGCGCACGTGTGCATTAAGAGCACTCCCATGTTCCCATGTAACAGACTTTATGGAGGGGCTGTAACAGTGGGATTGACTGCACTTTCAGATGGCTACTATGCCACAGGGTTTCATGGATGTATGCGTGTGTGTCTGTCTGTGTGTGCGTGACAGAGAGAGAGAAAGATATTTTGGTATCACTTGGAACCTGTAGTAAAAGGTATACTGAGGGCATAATGCATTTCTTGGTCACTAAATGCAAGAAACCATTACCCTGTCTATTCTGATATGTGTCTATGACTGTGATTTTCTTTGTACGTGTGAGACTGTGTGTGTGTTTCCCTCTTCAGTGTGATACATATTAAATTCCCACTACACTTTTATAGCCTTCTGTGCATTCCCACCATAGTTTTTTCTATTGCACTGGCTATCATTTTGACCTGTAATGGGATCTGTGCAACAAATGTATGGATCGTATTTAAGGCATGTAATGATTGTCAATAAAACAGATAGCGTGGGGAACATAGGCCAACACTGAGTTATGTCTGTGTGGAAGGGATTTAGATACTTATGGGAATCTAGTGAAAAATACCCACACATTGCACTCAACGTATCATTGCGTGTCTCACAGACCTCACATAGCTCCAAACTTCCTTTCTTCCCTTCATTGTAAGCGACAAACATTTCCCCCGAGCACATAAATATTACATGACAGTACTACTGAAAGTACTTTGCAAAATGTCAAAAATACATGAACAGAAATAATAAAAAACACACATTTCATTTGCTGAAAGCTTAGTTTCCTGAGAATATAATGTTTCCATGTGGTATTGAACATATGGAGTGATGATGGTTTTGTATCAGTAGTGCATTTGGTTTGATGCTGTGAATTAGATGGTTAACTCCTTGAGGCAGCCTGGCAGCCTTTCATGAAACTAATGTGAGATTAGGTAAAGCTCCAGGATGCAACTATTTTTGGAATATTTCTCATCAAAACATGCTCACAAACATATCTTGTATCTGAGAGGTGCTGCTGCCGTCTCACATGATGCCAGGATCACGGTAGAGATTCGAGATATTCGCTTTTGAGTGAAGCTCGCCTTTGCAACCAATCAGAAAATTAAAATTCTTTCTGCTTGAATAGCATGTTTTGCAGCATTTTTATTAATTGCAATTTGATAATGCTCTGCAGAGCATGACGCAGTTATTTGGCGTCAACATACAACTGACCATGCATTTAGACATCCGGTGCTCACACACTTATCATTTGTCCACACTACAGTATACCTAAAACGTGCAGCATTTAATATTTAGAGGGCTCTACTGGCAAAATGGAGAACAGTATTTACAAGTATGTTTTCTTTAGCGTGTAAACCTGAGAATACCAACTGTTGCGTTTCCTTTACAGTTATATCTACTGTGGGTCCCCTTTCACAGAGGCCACAGTGGGTCACTGGTGGCACATTTGGTGACCGAGTAAGTGGCATGTATGTGTGCGAGTGAGACGCTACAAACGAAGGCTAGTACTGACGTGTGTGCGTGCGCACATGCACATTGAGTTGAAACGACAAGTTAACTGGAGGGTAACTAATAGGGCTAAGTGTGTAGGAATAGTAAAAGAGATAAAGGGGAAGAAGGTGATAGAAGGGTTTTTGCTTACACAGTGCAAATGGTGTGCTTTGCCTAAAGGAGTAGGACAGACGGTGTGAGAGAGAAGACTTATCAAGAGAGATATGATGAGGAACAGTGAAGACATGGTGAAAATGAGCCAGTGTCCATGCAGATATCCCTGTATCATGCACCACCCCAGAGGTCTAGAGAAGGCCAAGCAGATGAATTTAAGAATATACCGAGTCCACACTCAACTCTTCCCAGCCCTCGCTGCATCCATGATATTCAATTTTTTTCTGATTTCCTTTTGAGTGGAGAGCAATGATACTTGAAGTAGCTCACAGCGAAGTAAGCCGGGGAGGAAACCAAGGGGAAAATAGCCCTAACACGAACTAATTTACTGGCACACGCCTCAGTGTGCTCAGTCAGTGGTGTCCATCACTGGGAGCATGTTATAACTCTAGCTAGAAATGTTGGAAAAAAAAAAATCATTAAATTCAGTTATACCAACCAAACACAAGGAGGCACATCAGCGATGCAGAGAAGTTACATTTTTGCATTCAGCTTAATAAATCATCTAAATTAGAGAACTACAAGGAAGGAAGCAAAGCCAAAGTTATACCATTCATACAAATTATTATATAGAGAATACAGTGGAGCTAGGTGGTACTAAAAACAGCTCTGAGGAAGGAATAACTGTTCTATTATCCCATTTAGATCGTCTTCCATTCTTCACTCTTTCCTTCATCCCTCTCCACGTCTTTTCTCCTCCATTTTCTCCTGCTAGAAATCCCCTTTAAGTGCTTAGAAGGAGAACAAATGTCCAGAACCACTTTCCAAATCCCCATGTGTGTGCTTGTCCCCATTTTTAAGTGCCTATGTGGATGTGTGACAGAGAGAGAGAAAGAAGAGAGGGACAGAGGAAGTGAAGACGACAGAGTAAGTAACCAATATATGTGAGAAAATTCTCTTTTTGTTCCATAAGATACTCTGAAGTCCAGCGGAAAAACAGAGGGGAGGAGGGGGATTAAGTCAACAATATTTAGTGACCTGACAAACTCTGATAGGTTGGGAATTATTAGGGCTGATTGGTATACAGATTATTATCCGTCCCATGAGTTTCTGGCCTGTGAGAACCAGGAAGATTTACAGATCGCAAAACGTTGCGTCCAGGCAAAGATTCTGACTGTGCTGTGTGGGCGGTTGTGAGTGAGTGAGTGTGTGTGTGTGTGTGTGTGTGTGTGTATGTGTGTGTGATGGAGGGAGAGAGAAAGTGTTGAAAGGCGAGCTCCACAGGGAAACTCAAAATGGAAGACATCCACTCGTTGCACTGTCGGAGCCTTGTTTAATTTATGTGGGAGAAAATGTGTAATTTCCTCAGACAAACACACACACACACAAAGAAGGATTGTGCCCCGTGCCTTCGCAGTCGAGGCCTAGAGACCACACCGCTTAAGAGGCCTCCTGTACGTACGTCCCCGAAAACTAATTTCAGTCGTGAACATGTACAGTAGATATGTTCTTTTTACTCTATGCTAAAAACAGGTGGGTGTTTATTGGATAAGGACAGAAGCTACAATAGAAGTAGGAAAGTGAAGCATTTGCTCCCTCACAAACCCTTAACTCCTTCATTTAAAAGATTCCTTCACCTTTCCTCTCCCCCCCTTCATCCTTCTTCCTTTCATTCCCATTCCACCTATGTTTCACCCTCTTCCTCCTCTCTCTCTCTCTCCATTTTTGGCGACCTCTTTCCCCTGCCTCCCATATTTCCCCCTTTCCATTTTTTAAGTGTTCACAGGAGAGATGTTTACGAGGTCAGAGCATAAAACGAGTGCTCGGGGCACTCCCAGACTAAGGCATGAATAAAATCCGACATTTGTAGTCTTGCAGTCAAGCCCCCCCACCACTAACAAACACAAGGACAGCACGCACATACAGACACACACACACACACACACAGGCATACTGTATGCATTTCACAAAGTCACTTAATGGCAGTAGTCGATTAAAAAAGAATGCTACTTTTTTAATAATAATAATACTGCCAATCATTTTCTGTTTGTACTGCATGCAGGTTTGCTGCTGCACATCACTGCAAACAAAATTACTATTAATAAAACAAAACAATGTATGGGTGTGAAACGGACAATACCAAGAAAACAGAAGGTCAAGAAAGGACATGTATTAAAAGGAGGGGCAGTCGTATTGTCAGTGTCAAAAGTGATGCACACAGTTCCATTAGAGGAGCGGCAATGACAGAGATGAATAAACAGAGATAAGCCACCCACTCATTGCCTTTATCTCTAAGGGTCCATTAGAAAGTCACAATTTAGATGACAGCAATGTCAGAAAGAAACAATCCCCTGGAAACAAAGCTAAAAGGCAGAATGGGGCAGGGAAGTAAGAGAGAGAGAGTGAGAGGAGATGGAGCAAATGGAGATCAGGCTGAGAGACGGGCAGACGAGGAAAACAATACATCTACAAACAAAGAAAGAATGAGATCTTTCTTTTGGTTTGTGTGGTGGTATGATAGGTGTATGAGGAGTGCACAATGCCAATCTGACATGTTCCTGACTCTAGGCAGTGTCGCCCTACTCAGTGTATTTGTTACCTTAATGGAATAACTCCTAAATACGAATGATGTCTCAAAACAAATTTTACAAATTATTGTTTCGAACCAGCTCAATAAACTCTTTATGGAAATGAACGCGAAAACAGACGTACAGACGGGTTTAATGAAAGCGTTCAACCATTGCAACTGATGACTCAAACAGAGAACTGGGCTTAACGTTTGAATTAGAGCAGATAGTTGATGAACTCTCGTGTTGCAACAGTATTTTTTTCCATTTCTCTTAAGGTTTATTTTAATTTTTTTTTTTATGTAAACCAAACTATTTGCTTCATCAGTTTCACACACCGCATTTAGGAAAATATGACCGTGTTTGGCCTCCCTCCATCTATCCATCTATCGCCATTTCTCCTGGCGATCCGTTACATGCGATAAGGGAATATGTGAAATTAATGGGAAAAGTTTTACATAATGATTTTTCTTTGCAGCAACAGCCCGGAGTGTTCCGCGTCAAGAAAAACACACAGAGAGACACACTACTGCATCGCTGACGGAGTACATTTGAGTTGTAAAAGACTGAGCAGTGGTGTAGTGCACCTAAGAAACAGTATGAGCAACCATCCACTGAATAATTTCCCTTTAACTAAATATCTTTTACCTGGTTCACATGCTTACACCAGTGATTTCCCCGTAAAAAATAAATTACATGAAAAAAAAATCCTTTGGCCTTGCAGCCTCAGGGCTTCTGTTGCCCCAAATTAAGCAGCTTGTGTCCTAGCACATATGTGAGAGAATGCCTTCAGGTCTGCCTCAGTCTTTGTCTACTGGAAAGGTTGACCACATATTATATGGGTCTCAGACAGCAGTGCTTGTCCTTTTAAAAGCACCCACAGGGCAGAAACTTTTCATGAAATTGTTTAAGGTCCATTCCGTGCGGGTTCTCTAATCTGCATCTGCCTTTAGGGTGGAGTTTCAAATGGGCAACCATCCCGACTAAGTGCTGCCATCTGAGCACTGGTGTGTGTCCTGGGTTCCATCTTTCAGTGCCCTGGGAAGCCGAGAGGGTCGTGGGAGAGAGAGATAGAGACCGAACGAGAGAGAGGGAGAGGGAGAGAGAGAAAAGGGGTTTGCCATCCCCTTGGTCTCTGTGGTTTGTGGCTCAGCGCTCCCAGGCCTCCTCGAATTCCTACATTACATTCTTTCCCTTGCTTCAAGCCTCAGCTAACTGTGATCTGGGTTGGACTTCCCCAGACGGTACATCCTATCTTCAGAGCTCCATTCTAAGTCGGGGAAACAATTCCTCCAGCAATGGCGAAAGTAGAGCTTCAGATAATGCTGTATATGGCAGGAAATCAGATTTATCCAATTGCTGCATTTTACTACAACAAACCAACCCGATAATTTACAAAAATATACAGAAGCTACAATTTTCCCAAATGGCAATTCAATTCACATTATCTTTCGACTAAACTGCAGTGAAATTATTACTTCTGTGATCTTCAAGAAAAGGATGAAAGACAACAGAGAATTCCGATGAATCCTCAGACGGAGCTTGTAAGCAGATTTATTGTGACATCTTGGCATTGATTTTTACCATGTGTCACACACACACGTACACACTATCGTACAGAGTAGTCTTTAAAATGTCTTCATAGCAGGAAGACACACAAAGCGAGAGTTTCCTTTCTCTCATTTTCCAGCCTGTCTTTGGGCTAAACCATAAATTGCCATTCAGAAAATAAAAAGTATGACTGTGGGTGAAAATTACGGAACTGACATCTTTGCGGTAATTACTGAGTTTTATAGGATTGTTTAGCTTATTTGGGGATTTTTCCAGTGTTGAATTGGGAGTTTGTTGTTTTATACTTGAATTAAGGGTGTGCGTGTCTCTTTATGACCTGAGCAATTTAACGTTTTATGCACCTACTTGGAATGTAGGGGAATAAAAGTAAATGTGCAGTTAGCAAAGAGGGAAGAAAGGGTTTATTGTCCTCAGTTTTAGCAGCTTAGTGATGATATATCATATACAGAAAATAGACATTTTGGACTGGAAATTGATAAGCTTTGTGTTAGTAGTTCATTTTTACTGTCACTTCCAAGCTCACCCCAGCATACTTAATAAAAACCTGTAATCATCGTCTTAAGGTAATTTAAGAGAAGGAGGTGCAGAAGAACAGGATGTAAGAAGGCAGTTTATTTTGCTTGTACTTGACATGCTATGTACAAGCAGTAGAGCTTTCTGTATCTGCTGTAGTGCAGATACTAGTGTGAATTTAATTCATTTTGCCTGTCATTACTCAATATTTGTGGTTTAGATTGTTTCTCAGATTTGCACAATGCCTTTTGCCTGTCAGCCGGGTAGTTAAACCACTCCAGAGATCAGCCCAAATCAAATTAAGGTTCATTTATCTAGCTCAGGATCACAAATTATAAAGTTGCCTCAAGGGGGCTTTACTATGCAAACAAGCAGGCAAACAGAATCAAAACAAAAACATGGATCAATGAACATATATTTGGATTATATATGATATTAAAGCTTTAAAAAGTTTGTAGATTCTAATTAAATACCTGAAGAAAATATTTGAATATCTGAAACATAAAATATTGCTAATTATTTCCATCTGTGTGTCTTAGTCACAGATAGTGAGTTAGTCAAGTTACGTTTTAGTCAAACACCCTTTAAATTAGTTTTAGTTTATTTTACATGTATCCATTTCAATTTCTGTAATTTTATAAACTGAGGACAACAACGAACAATTGTGTAGCATAAATTGAACATATTGAATCTTCTTTTGCATCTTCTGGATTAATATTGATGACTAGATCACCAAATAAAAACAGTCTGTGTTGTTGTTGCATTAGAGTGCATTGTCCCTATAGAAGTTCACCACACAACTACCCACTGCCCAGAAACAAACAAACTTTGAGCACTACAGTCTGAATCATGGCTGAGTCTGACCTCACCAACGGTAGCCTCCAAGGGAGCGTACAGTTCTGTCTGGCTCCATGGACACTAGACAGCATTGTTGAGTCAGTTTACTGCTTGCATCTCGATTGCCAGCAAGATCAGTTTATAAAACTGGATGAGATGCCTTGCAGCAGGAAGAAGTTGAGTTACCCCGTGGACAAACAGTACAGTTCTGAAACAACAATAAAAGCACTACACTACCCAAACCTGTGTTCTAAAGAATATAATTATTATTACTATTTTTGAACATACCAATAAAATGCAGAACATCATTGAGTTTGTCTGATCACAGCATTATTATTTAATTTATTTTTTTATAGTTGTGTTTAGGTACTTACAGCACCTGATAAAGGTTAGGAAAGATTTTTGTCTGGCTTAAATTTGTCTCATGTTTAGAAAGCTGAATTTGTGAACAAAAACTCAAAGTATCAGATAAATTTGTCCTCTAATATTTATTCATACTCTTGCATACAAACTGCCAACCATCAACAAAGGTTGTTTCAGGCCAGGAGCAAACTACTGTTCACAGCATCCAGTCTTCATCCTGTCCGATGATACTGGGAGCACACACACCACAACACATGTATACCTTGAAAATTCTCTTGTCTAAACTCTAAGCAGCCAGTCATCGAAAACCTCTCCAGTGTGATAAAACTTGTGTTTAGTTGAATTCTGTGTGCTAAAAACAACAATTACATTTACTGAGACGCACAAAGCTGCTGAATGAGCCAGTCACCGTTGTTGTGCCTAATTACATGTACATTTCCAGAGAGGTGCATGTCAGGCTACAGCTTGGGGTCCACCCAATCATGTCAGAGCAGCATAATTCCACACTCTTTTACTTTACACATTTGCATTACACCACAATCTTTCTCTAACCTTAATCACTGTGTTTTTGTTGCCTCGCCTAAACCTAAACACGTGGGACTCTATAGTGAAACTTGTGTCTATAGTGCAAAAGTTCTGGGCACTGGATGCTATGAATTTGTCCATTGTTGTCGGTGTTATCAACTTCTACCTCACTTCTAAACTTCTTTAAATGCCTTTTCTCTCAAAACCTCCTGTCAAATTGCAAATGCCATCTAACTGTGTGCAATGATGCATTCAACCATTCTGGCGCCGGACTACAAAATCTGCTTGCTGTAATTGCCTAAAACTTTTTTTTTTCTCCCCTTATCTATCAGGAATTCAGTTAATTTATCTTGTATCTGATAGTGTTTCCACTTTTGTTTCTTTGCCCTCGCAGGGTGGATGTTTGCCTTGCATGGATGTGAAGGGTCTTGACTATAATTTAATTGGATTGTGCTCTTTTGTGCAGATTGTTCCAAACTGATCCACGCTGAACACAACACACACGGCCCAGAGGCACAACACAGAAATGCACGTGCACACATAAACACATGGAAAAGTAAATGATCAGCTGTCGTCTGTGTTGCTCGTGGTGGGCTCTGACGTTATGCTTCACCGCTTTACTGACTCAACATCACTTTAAACAGTTTGGACGTTTCAATATTTTCACTCTCACTAAGCGTTTCGCGATCTGTGTCCGTGTTGTTCAGGCTTCCAGTCAGTCTAATTTCTCTCTAGTTCCTTTGTCCTGTTGTTTTTTTTTTTTTTTTTTTTGTCTGTTCATTCCAGAAACATTTTTCCTGTATTCACCTTTCCATATTTAATTGTATTGTTGAATTATTCACTAAAACTGAGTGATACAGCTTTCCCATTTTGTTTTCCTCCCTTAATTCCTCTCATTCCTCTGTGAGGCTCGTTGACAGATAAGATTCACAGACACTGGAAATATTCCTGGAATATCTACAATGAAAAATGTATTGATTTAATGCTTTTGTGCCTCCATACACTCATTTTGCATCTAACATTAAAACTCTCCTCAGTTCTTGCACTCAGTGTGCTTGACCCTCCTTTGCAGTAGCTTAGTTATGCTACTTTGAAATTAAATCTTATAAATAGGTATATATGTTAAGAAGTGGCTGAACTGACAAACCAAGCACAGAGTTCATTGGGGGATTTCTTTAGGAACAAACAAGTTAACAGGTAATTTGCTAGAAAATTATGAAATGATGCTAGAAAAAAGAAAAATGACATCATAACTGCTGTAAAAGTTTATGACGGATAAGAGGGAGTGCAGCTTGATGGAGCTCTCATCCTAACAGCCTCCCCCTCTAGCTATTCGTTATACACAGATTTAAAAGTAGAGACAAACAGCTGTTAGATGCCTTCTCTCAATCTTTGTGTCCACTTTCTTGTGATTTGAATTTGAATTTCATACCATTGCTTATTTAAATGATTTTAAGGTGTTTTCACTGTGTCCCGTGACACTGTAGCTGTGTGTGGTCGATTCACTCCACACACTGATCTAATGAGGGTTTGACTGGTCTTGACCCTAATTAAGATGCCTTGTCCAGTTTTTCTTTTTAGATGATGAGGATTCGGGATCCTGGAGTTTTTCGTGATAGAATCCACTGATCTTGAAAGTTTCCCTGTGACTTCATTGTTGATGACATTACTGTTTTATACACTTTAATCTACTTTATTAATCTTGTAATGTGCGTAACCCTGTCTGTGTCTGGTGGCACAGAGTGTATAATATCAATCAGTTTCTGCTGACAAGGACACTGAATCATCTGAAACATTAGGTCCTTTCATAATTCACAGTATGAAAACTTACTTGTTGCAGTCCGAGTGAGCTGAATTCAGCTGTGACATCTCCAGTGACTAGTCTCTACCGCACTGCTGAATCATCTGAAATGGTTAGACACATTGTGAAAATGAAGTTTTCCAGGCTCAGTTCTCTCACACCGGGGAACAGTTGGGTCCTGGATGGAAGTTGAGAGCAGACCTCCACAGTGTGGAAAATCTGCATATCATCCACTCCTGGCCGTTCGAAATTAAATTTTGGTGCAACATTTTCATTTTAAAGCTCACACATCTCGATTTTATTGAACGTTCAGTTCTTACTGCACTTACTACCGGTAAGTGGTAAGAGTGGAGGGTGACTATATGTGACTATATTTGATAATGTGAGATCTTATACTCTTCGTATTACTGCTTTTTAAATTGATTTTTTTTTCCACGCTGTGGATTTTAAACTCCTTGTGGGATAGGGATGAATGTGCATTACTAACCCCAGGGAAAAGGTAATTTGACTAAACAAACCAAAGAAGACCCACTTAGTAGCATTTTCGAGAGCTTTTAAGTTCTGGAAAGTAAACTGCTTTTAGCACTAAGTACTATACAGTAGATGGAAACCTACGGGTAAAGGCCAATGGGCATGTTTCAGTAGAGGTGTAAGGCTCCATGTAAACACATAGTACTTATTACTTATAGTATTGCATTGGGGTGTAGCTTGGAAGTACCACTGCATGTATTATACAATGAAATACTGACAGCACATTAGTTACTATTCAAGAATTCACCCACTGGCAGCTGTCTGCCAGTAACAACAGAAAATTCAGTATCTCCTTGTTTGCTACTCCTTTCACTCTTTCTTCTCAGGTTTTACTGTTTGGTACTACATGACTGAGACACATGTGCAACAATAGTAAAGAAGGAGAAATGGAAACTAAATGGGACATACTGTATCTGAACAGGCTCATGGGAATACAGATACTGACTGAGCAATACAGCAGGCGACGACGTACAGCAGAACAAACAAACACGGTAGTGAATAATACAACAAGAGGACGAGCAAAAGAGAGAAGTGCTGTGTTGATTTTTTATTTTTATTTTTTTTTATATAATCCTTCCAAGCTACCTGAAAATGCAACAGATCTGTTCTGATCTTAGTTTTACAGCAGATCAAATGTTTTTTTATGAGCCAGAATCCAACAAAAGAGTAATTCTCCTTTCATCTCTTGCTGAGATTTACATCACCCATAAGAGCTTCACTGACACACACACACACACACATACACAGAGGCTGTCTAAACCTTCATTCCTATTGATTCATTAGTGGCGTTTCTTTTTGTCCATATTATGGATATTTGTGAAATGAAAAGCATTGTCACTTTCTGACAATTTTCATAGTTTAACACTGACGGATTACTCTTTCGCTTCCTCCACAATAGTGGCACTCAAAGCCGCTTCTAATTGTCTTAAATTTTAGCGAGCATTTCCACCCAACAAAACAATTTATCATCATTCAGGTCGTTATGCAGTCCATCTTTAATCTATTATGGTGACATTTACTTCCAGTCCTTTATTTGAATAAACAATGGGAAATAACGTCTATACTGATTTAAAGCGTACATTACACATCATCACTTTCATAGAATTACTTAAAAATGAACCCCTTAATGTTTCATTAGCTCATTGGTTACCTGTAATTTATTTTTTTGCCTTCTTATTTTTCACCATCTCCATTTGTGTCTCACCCTCCTCCTTCCTTCCTCTCTCCCAACAGTAGAGAAATAATTCTCACTAAATTACTGTCTCTGGTTTTCCCTTTTGTCTAGTGGTTTGAGGCTTCTGCAAATTCTCTCCGAGACAAACATCAAAGATCTTCCAAACCACTTCACAATTAGAGAAGAGAAGAAAAGCTTAGAACGGAAGATCTATGATTCCACTTTGAAGAACGCGTGTTGAAAAATGTAGGCAGAGGAGCTCAAAGTCGTTTAGAGAGTCTGGAAGTTGTGGTGTTTTTATTTTTGAGGAAGAAAAAAGTTAATTATATATTGACACTGGATTACCTGAATATTTAATTTGGATGGGATTGGCCATGATTGATTCGTGTGGTGTTTTTTTATTTCCGACTTTCAAACGTTTGAAGGAATTTGCACATTTGCACAGGCTGGAGAAATTCCCTGAAGGCATGCTGGTCCAAAACAGATGCAGAAATAAAGTCGTGCGAAGGGGAAAAAGAGCTCAGTCACACAACTTTTTCCATATGTTTATTTCTGATGTTTACTACACTTCTATAAATAAACCGTTCAACTATTATCTTTTATTGAACCGAGCCCATAGGCTGCTGATTTCTAGTATGTCTTAACATTGATTTGTCATTAGCACAGGGCAATGCTATTTCCTCCTCTGCCTCCTGCTGAGAGAGACAAAGAGACAGTGCTTTATTGCAAATACTAATGCTTGAAAAGAGGAAATGGGGTGTAAAGTTTCAGATAAAGTTATTCTGCAAAATTGGGGGGAAAATGTAGGTCACACAAAATCTTTCTTAGAAGGGCGGATCAAGTGTTGACATTCTGACAAAAAGAAAAAGAAAATGTTTTTCTTGATACATAAAACTCTTAAAGCACAGGCACGACCAACGTATTTAGCTAGTCTAGGCAGGTTTGCCCTGTAGTGACATATCTGTGAGAGACAGAAACACAAAAACGGGGGAAAATCTGTGTAGCATGCATTACCTGTAATAGTAAATGAATAAACTGCTCGAATGAAATTAATCCAATAAAATTTGCTTTTTAAGCTTGTTTTTGAGTAAGAGCAACATTTTTATACTATGTTATTTGGTTGTACAATAAATTATTATAACAGAATAGTTCATTTTAAAACAATGAAATGGATAAACTTAGCATTGATACTAAACTCTCTACGATAACTGTATCAGTGCATAGATTGGATCATATTCTAAGGCCTTGGGCGGTCAGAGGTTTTAATATGTTGTCTTACTATTCATGTCTGCCTGTTGAAAGTCATTATTTCATGGCAGATGGAAATGCTGGACATGTTGACACCAGCTACAAACTGTGAAATGAATAGTTGGTATAGTTCAACAGAATACACATGCCAAGAGATACAGAATATAAATGGTAGATAAAAACGAGCAGATACACCAGCACAAAGAATCCATTACAACAACTCCCACACTATGACTATAGTGATAGAGAAGAGTGGTCTCTGTGACACAGTTGCCAAAGGTTTGGACGCTCTAAGTGTCACAAAGGAAACATGCGGCGCTGGTGTGTTGGATTGTGTTACAATTGTACAGGTGTCATTGTATTTCACAGTTGTCTGAGAGCATGGCTGCCGTGCATTTACTCCAGGGGAGGACTTTTCCAATAGGACACTTTGCTGATTATTTGGCAGATGTTGTCGGATGCAAATGAAGCACATTTAAACTGTAACTACATTACTATTGTGATTTCGCAATCTGTTTACTCGCCTTTGTGTAGTGCTCTTCTTGTAGATCAGGCATGTTCATGCCTTTCACCCTGTGAGCATTTAACAGCAACGCATGTACCAACAACTTGGAAATGGAAACCTTCTCTCTCGCTCCTTCACCGTTCAACAATCCCTTGTTTAACATTGGTCTTATGTGAGTTTAGTCTTCATCACTGAGATGTTTATTAAAATAATTCAACACTTAATAGACATTTAAAAGATTTTTTTCATTTTCACTTCATTTTCAATATTCTTTTAATCATTGGATAAAATATGTACATACGCGTTAAACTATCATACAGAATACTTTTTTCATTTTACATTTGGTGCATCATGTTATTAACAACAACTGTTTTCACCAATTCATCGCAGGCAAAGCTGTTACTAATCTAGCAGATAAACTGCAGAGATAAGCAGTGTCACGGGCATGCTGGTGCCTGCTCAAACTTAATGATAGCTGCCTTGTTGGTTGCTCTGAAGCCAATTATGGTGCTAGGTAATTGGGGTTGATTGCTTTGAGGCCAATTATGTCCGTTCGCACACCCAGTGCTTTTATTCTTGTGCGGTGGCGCACGAGGTGGCATTATTCTGTGCGGTCAACTGCAGTGTGGTCTTAAATGATAACATCAAGCTCCTGCAGACATTTTACTTCCAATTTGGGTATTTGTTTTACTGTGACTTTTTTTTTTTTTTGGTTGAACTAAAAGTTTTCCTGGGTTCTCTGTATGCTGACATGTGTTGCAGTAACCCGCTGAAAGCCCAATTAGAGCACTGTGGTTTCAGCTATCACAGTAATCGTGTGAATATGCTCATTATCTTGTGTGGTCATACAGTAGGTGTCATTACCATCCATTCTAGCTGAGCTAGATGGACGACAGTGCTTTACAGACTCAGTGCTGGGTGGCTGAACACTAAGGTTCTGTTCACTGCTTGCACTGAAATGAGTTGTAGCTGAACAGAGTATTTTTGAAGTTCAAACTGGCTGAATGTCGTCTAGAGTTGGGCGTACTGCCATACATAGCAGAGCAGAACTAGTTTGAAGTCAGTGTGTGTGTGTGTGTGTGTGTGTGTGTGTGTTTACAAAACCACTATTTTTTTTTTTCTTCAACTAAACAAAATGTCTTTATGCTAAAGCTGGCGCTGTATAAGAATCCTGATGAAAAAAACACACATTGTCACTCCTGTTAATACTGCCCTCTGTATTTGCACTTTTCAGTGGTGCTATGTTGTGTCAAATGAGCTTTTGTGTTATTGCACAACAGCTGCTATTAGTTGGACTGAAAGACTTTGTTGATTTTTGTTTTTTACGGAAAACGATAAAAGCTCTTTGGTTGTGATCAAGAGGTATCGGCACTTGCGCAAAGCTACTGTTTGGATTTTCTATGGATCTTGTTTGTTTGTCTCATTTACAGATTTCCTCATGTAATGGCACAATGTGCAATAACTATTATAAGTTATAGTGTGAAATGAAATGCTCTACTTGCTAATGAGATGTCTCTGGATAACACCCCCAGCATTTTATATCACATTTTTTGTCGACATACTTAAGCTTACATTGTTGACTTGATTAGCCTGATAATGAAAAGTGTGGTAATACTAATTAAAAGTAACTTATGTGGTCCTACAAAAAGTGCAATTACTGCATGTGGTTGCCCTGTAGTCAGGAGTGTGGGCTTTTTTGCAGTTGTCATTATTTTCCGCGACCACACAATAAACATGTGCTCTAAAAGGCAAGTGTGTGGGCTCACACTCAGTCTCTTATAGAAAACTAAGCCAGTTGTGTTTTTTATCTGAGAAATGTTAAATTAGGGAAGGCGAAGAATACAATGGTTGGCCATCTGTGCAATAGAAAAAATATAGAAGAATGATGATATGGGTGTTTGAATCTATATAAAATATGTATAAGAATTATAATTTGAAATTTAAGACGTCAATAAGAGAATGTCTGTCAAAAAGATGGAAGGGGTGTGTAAAATGAATAGTCGCAGAAACGCCTAGTTAAGTTGTTTATTTTGGGGGAAATGCTCTGAAGTACTGAACTATTGCTGGAAATTCTTTGAGGGAGCATGAAAGACTTTAGAACCAATTTGTTGCCTTGATCAGCTCACAAAGCTGATATATTGGCAATGCACTTGACTGTTGCAGGTAATTCAAAGAGGAAGAAACCTGAACCGGTTTGTATTTCAGGGAGTTCAGCCAGAAACCTTTACACTTAATAAATTTCTTTTCTTGCCCATAATGTAGTGAAGTGGAAAACGAATAGCTTGGTATAAGTAAATATGTAAAGATATAAGTGAATGTTCAGTGGAAAAGAGGAAGACTGAGATTGTGAAGGAAGAAGCAAACATCAGTGAACAAAGCCAGAGAGATGTTTGTGCAGAGAGGTAAATTGAAGATGCTAGAGGGAGTGAGGTGCAAGAGGGATGAGAACGGGAGACACAAATAGCACTGCTAAAGGACTCTGAGAGATGTTTCCCACAGGGATGAGGCTGATGTAATATTTAGTGGTACAAGGGGCAGTGGTGTCACCTCCAGTAGCTTTTAGACCTCTCTGAATAGCAGTCAAACACTGCCAGCTCCCTTGGTGCTGCACACAAGTGTGCTGACATCTAGCAAAAGCGAAGCACAATTTATAGACTATTTATGCAAATACGCAGCTTCATAGCTATTTGAGTAATAAAGCAGCTCCACATGAGCATGTCCACCTGTTGTGCAATGTGTCTCTGTCTCATTCTGTCGTAGGATCACCACTAAGGTCAAGACCTTACAGAATTATAGGGCAAAATATGTCGACAAACTAGGTGACAGTCGAGAGGAAAAACTCCCTTTAACCGAAGAAGCCTCCAGCAAAATCTGATTGGGCAACGGTTTGCCTCAACCGGTTGGGATGAGTGGAGGAAAGAGGAGAGAGAGAGAGAGAGAGAAGAAGAACACGAGTCAGCACTGTAACTGGACACAGGAGAGGAGCTCGATGGCTAAAGGGTCTGTCTTCCGTTCTACATTTGTAAATGTTCTATTGGGATAAAATGGGTGCTGTGATGTCTCTAAGATATGATGGAGGTTGATCATAAAGGGATTTGGATGTAAGGAGAATGCTGCAGCATTTTGGATTAGCAGGAAGCTTTTAGGGAGTTATTGGAACATCTTAATAGTAGGAATTACAGTCCACCACATCACCGTCAAGTCAACACAATCAAACTGGTTCTCGTTATCTCTCCTGTAACTTCTAATTACAAAGGTTTCATACCAGATTATGTAAATGTCTAGCAAGTTTAGGCCATTGTGAGCAAGCACGGACCTGAATTCATTCATCACTATATTTTTAGGCTGAATTGCTGATGCTTGGGCTATGTGCCAGTTGTTGCAGCTCTGGCTGTTCATGATACAGAAAACCCATTTGAAATATAGCACCAGTGACATTATAGATCAAGCATTTTGCTTTATAGCTCACAGTTATGTCAGATGTCAGATCTGTTTCATTGTTAATGAGAGGAAGGAGCCAGCACTTTGAAGAGGTCGGCTCCAGACTAACAGCCTAGTAAAGATTTCCTCTCTTCTCAACTCATGATAAAAACATCTACTGTAAGTTGTAAAGCAAGCGGATACTATTTGATTTAGTTTGGTTTCTGTTGTGAAAGTTGCTGGATGAATCAGAAATGTCTTCATCTAACTTGGTGATTCCTCTCGAATTCAAGTTTCCGACACAGACAGACACACGTTGCCAACAGTTATGTACAAGTCTCAAGTTGAACTAACTTGAAAATCAAACTTCATCAAATTTACTGTACCATAAAATCCAGGTGGTGTCTCATGTGTCTCGACTCGAGTGAGTTTCAGTTTGCTCCCCAGTGCAGTGATACTGTTTGTCTGAATTATTAATATGGAAGTTGAAATAGATGACAAATGCCCACACGCACAGATGCACACATATTCCTAGACAGATTACATGAACTATCAAGCCCCGGGCCCTTGGGACCTTTCAGCACCTTCCTCTAATGTGTAGCAAGTTCTCTCTGTGTATGTGTGTATCCTGAGCGTGACAACAGGTCCTTTCATAAAGGTCTTGGCCCCTCATCTACCTTGGGGCTTAGACTGCATGCTGACTGCCTCTGGAAAGACCCGTATCTCTATTTCTTTTTCTTTTTTCAGTTTTTTTCTTCTGTTTTTATTTCTCTCTTCCAACCTCCTCCACCTTCACTGTCAATGCAACTGATTTCATTGACAATGTCATTGGAATGGTCTGACCTCTGACACCTTCTTTTTTGGCCTCTTACTTTGTTATTTTTTTGCAAAGTTATTATTCATCCTTATCTTTCTTTCCTTTAAAACTCTACTATATCTTACTCACTTTTCTCATTTTCCTGCATCCTCCCTCTCACTTTGCTCCGTTCTCTCCGTGCTTGTCTTTCTTGTTTATTCACACACTAATACATAGTCTCTATTTTTGAATGAGCTACTTCACACCCATGCACACGCTCTCACACACATGCATGCAATCCCGCCCCTGTTAAAATTGTGCTGATATTTACATATTTTGTTAAATGGAGGAGCTTTGAAAATGTGTCATTGGTGTGTCTCTATTGGTGGTTATAGTAAGGCAAAGAGGACAAAGTGTGAAATTGCATCTCTCTGATCGCTCTAATATAAGAAAAAGTGTCATGTTTACATCTTGTCATAACAAGATAGATGGATTCAGGTTGTCTATTGAGTCAGAGCCTGACTCACTTCACTGAGTTCACTGTGTCATAGACACTGACAGTTGAGTCATAATATAATCTGGGTGGAGTCAGTGCAAACAAAACACATTACACTGATCATATTCATGTCATTAGGCCAGCTGATCATCAACAGACATCACTGAAGTAAACTCATTTTGTGAGACGTGTAGCTGATAATAGACTTCACTGTCTATAGTCTCAATGTTAATTGGATATGCTCCATAGGAAAGAAAAGAGAAATTAGAAACAGCCCAAAGTAATCAGCACTGGTAATAGATTTTCAAAGTAAAATGTGACTTAATACCAACTTTTATGCAAATAAACACAAATGAACAAACAGTGGTGAAATATCCAAATCCTAAATGTAATTTTTATGGTAGATGGTTTTGGTAGAACGCTTCCAAACATTTGTTCTGCCCTTGTCATTAGCTTTGGCAGGACAAAGCATTCATGTTCAGTTCTTTAAGAAACAAAACGTTTAGTTGACTTCTAAATATGATAATAATGAAAAACATAATAAGCATGCAATAGATAAGCAGAGTCAAGATAATTCAGTAGCAAAATATTACTTTGACAGCTCTTTGCTGTGTACAGTACTTCTATACTCTCTGCATTGAGCCCACCATCTAAGCCCAGCATTACTTTGCTGAGAAAATATGGAATGCATTGGCAATTTCATGTAGGTTTAGAATAATATGTATGTGTTGTCAATGCATCAGTCAATTAGAGGCATGTGATGCACTGCTGTACTAACCTTCAATCAAAACTCCCTTCATTACTCTCAGGATTCAGATTGGTTCTTAGAGCACACAGTAATTCATGCGGAAATACCAATGGAGCCAACAAAGTGGGAATGGGGTGCTGTAATGGCCCTACTCCACGTAATCATAGAAAAGTTCAATAAACGTCACCGCTAGTCATTGCAAAAACAAAACACGAAGGGAAGCTGACGTGACAATTGTGGGAGAGAAATGCATTTTGCAGCCAGATGCTCATGTCATGTACATTATTTAGAGTCTCCTGTTAATCCTCTCTCTCTCTCTCCCTCTCTCTCTCTCTCTCTCTCTATATCACTCAACCTTTCTTCGAGCAGTCATATCTCTCTTGCTTTTTTTTTTCTTTTCTTCTTGTTGACTTCTCTCTCTGTTATTTCGCTCTGCTGCTCTGCTGTCTCCTTGTCTGTCTCTTAGTCACCTTGAGATTCTGAGCGTCCATTAAGGCTTTCAACTTTTCTGAACCATGGCGCTTTCAAAGCTTTTCTGAGTTTACATTACTTCCCCCCCGAACATAAAAACATAAGCAAGCACTTTCACAAAGTTACATTGAGTTGGAAACAAAAGGGTAATTTTAATGGTCTGTTTGCCTCTAGGTCTTGTGATTAAATGTCACAAGACATAAACCATTTTTCTCCTATAGCTCTAATAACCTTTTAATCTATACATAAATTCAGCAGGTAACTGGAAACAGAATGAAAAAAAGCAGTAACGGTTCATGACCCTGGGAATGAGCAATATCATACTGTATCTGTCAATATGCATTAGTGGCCAAAGAGTGTGAATAAGTACTGCAATGTTGGCAAATGTAGTTTCTTCAGAGCGATGGTTTCTGCTGTACAGTGTGGATATTCATCCACATCCACACAGAATATTTCCTGAACAATAGACAGTCAGATGTATTGAATGCTGTGTGTGTGTGGTTGTGTCAGCTTTTCAAAGCAATGTCAGTTGATTGGTTTGTCATGTTGCTGACTGGATGCTTCGTTTTTTTTTATCCAGGGCAAAACCTTTTTCTTTTTCTGCAGCACACATAAATACAATGGGTTTGTCTGTCTATGCTAACTGCCGTCCTGGTTTCAGAATAGCCATTTGTCAAAGTCACTCTCTTGTGTTGGGTGTGTGTTGGAAACTTGTGTCTTTTTTCTGTGTCTATCTGCCTTTGTTGTTACTTCTCACTTTTCTTTTCATACCTCAGTTTTTCCCAGCCCCTTTGAGTTATATAAAGTTTGTGCGTGTTGACATATCTGCAGTAGTTGTTTTTGGAAATAAATAGGTTTTTATCCTTGTGTGATTCGTTTAATATTTGGTGTTCATGCAGAAAGATGTGTATAACAATACAATTACAGCATATAATGCTGGAAGATAGCTTTGTTCCTGTCTAATGTGCTTTAACCTCCTTTATTTGTCCAACTGACCTTATCATACTCAATAAAGTCTGTTATAAACTGGCCAGAGCCCATTTCCTCTTTAATCAAGATCATTTAAATGTCAAGTATGTGTGTAAATAATCATAAATAAATTGTGTGAATGCACACAAATTATAAAATGTTTATTTCCACGTGGGTGTTGAGGCAACACGCATTTTTGCAAAGGTAATCATAATGAAAGTTAATGTGAATCCATTAAACTGTTAAGTTCATGAATCACATTTTGAGTGGCAAAACGATCTGACGTGTGCGCGCGCTCGCGTGTGTGTGTGTGTGCACTCTTGTATTGCAAGTAGAGTGAGGACTGAATTGCATTTCACACTGAAGTGAGGACATTTTAACAAAGTGTGGATGGAACTTAATTTCTTCTTCAAATGCTAAGACGAGGTTTTACAGTTAAGGTTCGAGTTAGGAATTAGGATTAAGTTGGGGCTGTTTTGGCTGTTTGTGGCTAAATGGAGGTAGTAACAACAGACAAAAAATTAGTGTGTGTGTGTGTGTGTAGCTGCTCCTAAGTTATTCAAACAATGCTCTGAACAGGTAAATGATAGAGGGTGATTTTACTTGACCTATGACCTTTCTATGTCTGTTACAAATAGCGAACACATATAGTTTATGTCAAAAAGATGATGTTTGTACACAGATAATACCTGGTAAAAGCAGAACATGCATGTGCAGTTGAATACATGTATTTTTACTTCCAAAGATGATTTGCAGCCTAGATGCATATCATTTGACCAAGTTTGCAGTCTACACAGAGATTTCACACAAAAACGTGACATCTAGATCTATTTTCTTTTTCACTTTGAATATTTTTATCTGGTTTTGAAAACACCTTTCTGTGTATACTCCCATGTGTGTGTCTGTATAAGAATTTGTGTGCTTTGGAAGAGCTCTATGGATGTGCACAACAACCCTCTGTGTAAATAGCTCATTAGCAGTGGGGGGCATACCCCTTTGTGTGTGTGCGCACATGTGTGTCTATGTATGTGGTGATTGATGGGGTCACAGCAGGGTGCCAGGCCTACATACAACCTCCTCGTTCCCTCTTCCCTTCGCTCCTGTCCCTCCCTCCCCATCACTCTGTTCCATCCTCGTTTAATCTGGCAGCGGAGGCGCAGGAGAGCAGGAGCGAGAGTCACCAAGGGACATTGCTCCTCTTCAAACATCACCCTCATGCCGCTCTCTCCCTGTCTCGTCACCTTGCCCTCACTTCTTTTTCTCTCTTCCCGCTTGCTCCTTTTCTCCACCCTGCAGTTTTGTCTCTGCTTTACCCCCCCCCCCCCCCCCCTCCATTGTCTTACTCACATTAAGAGACACAGCGTATAACTATGCTGATGCAAGAGACCCTGTCATTTTTGTTATTGCTCTTCACTTTGTTTTTTTTTTCCTGTCTAGGACGCAGCTCATCAACTCCGTTTTTTTTTTCCAGCATTTGAACTTATTTAAAATTTAAAATAATGTTGGAAATGTCACCAAGACAAACCCAACCTCTATTTCACACATTTCTTTTCTTCAGTGTGGATATCTACTCTGATTTCTGATTCCCCTTCAACCCCATCCACTTTCTTATTCTCATTTCGTTTGTGTTTCAGATCATCTTTCACCTGAACTTGTCAAGTCTTACTTTGCTACAGTCTGCCAAGGAAGGGGAAAATAACTATAAACCTAAAAAGTGTGCACTGAAGTGTGAGGAAAATGAAAGTGTGTGTTGAGACAAAAAGATGTGGATGGAGAAAATTAACAGTAACTAAATGAACAGTGTTTACATACTTCAACAATGGAGAGACGTCACATAAATCTTTTTAAAATTGTAAAGAAAAGAAAATATATATTGTTTTGTTTAGTGTTTAAATGGTCATATTGCATTTATTCACTTTTCTCTAACAAACATGTCATCAGGCTATTTCACTGATAGGCTGCTCACAGAATGTGTTTGTATCTATGCAGCGTTTTTAAATCAGCTGTGGGGACGAAAGGTAATTTTATTCTTGAGCTGTTTTCTTTCCTTGAATGATTGGAAAAAAATAATTTCCCATTGCTTGTATAATCTCAAATTCATACCTACACAAAAGCAGAACACAAATAGTTGAATGGGGTCCATTGGAAAAACCTTTCTAGCTTTTAGGACAACATCCAAGTTTGTGTTTATCTGAAAAACAATATTGTGGAGATTATTGCTTTGCTTCTGCATTAGCTGTAAGTGTTCATAATTATTTCTGAAAAGACAGTTGATAAGATGATTATTGAGTATAGTATTTAAGTAAGTGTGCTTGAAGGGGAGTGTCATTGTTTGCATGTGTGTTTTAGCTGGTAAAGTTCATAGAGAGAAGATGGAGGGCATTGTGCGGCGTGAATGACTGCTTAAGACCACCACAAACGGACACACTCACTGAAAAACCATTAAAACACTTGACCTTTCACCTAACCTCCTCTGGAGACAAGTCATTTTATTGGCTCTCCATCTTTCTGCCCCAGCCAGTCCAAACAAACAGGCTCTTTGTTTATGAACTCTGGCTTTGTTACTGTGTCCGTCCACTGCTGGCTGGTATGCCTTTAAATGTGTGTGTGTACATGCTTGCTTGCCTGTTTTTGTGCCAGTTTCTGTTTATTTGTGTTGGTTTCGTGACAAAGAAAATTTGTTTTTGGATTTTCTTCCTGTGCTAATGTTAAACAAAAGCTTAACTAAAGCCACCAGTGGTGGGACAGAGCAGGCTTGTGACAGTTGGGAGAGAGAGACAGGTGGGCCGTCAGGTCAAGAGACAGACAGGCAGGCAGCAGTCAAACATGTAGACAGGCAGGAAAGCGTGCACGTCCACAGTAAGAATGTGTGCTCAGAGGGGAGATTTACAATCAGATAGCCTTAGTTAAACAAGGAGGAAAACGGAGAACACATGAAGTAGACAGAGCCAGAGAAATGAGGGAAAGAGAGTGAGAGAGAGAGAGAGAGAGGTACAAATGGGAGTTGTGGGAGGAATGGACATGAACAATAAAGAAAGATAAACAGGGGAAAATTGGCAATAATCAAACTTTATAATGTTGCTATGGGAACAATAGCAAAGCTAGAGTTGGGTGGGAGAAAAGGTACAGTAGAATTGGGTAACTGTGTGTCTGTGGGGATGTGAAAGTGTAATTTCTTGTTTGCATTCTGTGTGGATGAGAAGAGAAAACAGGCTCGAACCTAGATAACTTCTCCTCAGGTGATTATTTGGAAAGCTAATGAAAATGAAAAAGGTAATTTGATGAATGAGAGAAAATGAGAAACGGGGTCTCTCCTATCTGAAGGATGAAAGGGAAGACTGCGCTGAAATCTATATTTAGCCTATTATTGTTAAGAGAACACATTGCAGGCAGACTGTAGATCAAGGTTGGTTGTTCACGCTGGGACTTCGTTCTAAATCGGGGAGGATTGTTTTAGTTGAACTAGCAGGTATGCACAGACAGCAAGTCGGGAAAACAATTTAATAGATGTTGCTGGAACATTTTCAGCGCCAAACCAACTGTACAAATGCAGTGCCAGTTCTGACGTGCCTAATTTGAAACTGTTTTTTTTTTGTTTGTTTGTTTTTTCCAATAAACATGTATTCATCTCTGTCTTTCTATGCTTCTGACTCCTAAAGATGGCTGCATAGAAAAGTGCAACATTTCTTAAGTAGATTTCCTTTACAGCAAAAAAAAAAAAAAAAAACTGGACACACCGCCACCCTAGAGATTTACCATTTAAAGATTAATACTATGCTAAAGCAGAAATTAAAAGGCTTAACTCTCTTTGGGCATCAATGCAGCATCACTGTTGTGGTCATGTTGATCTGGAGAAGGAGAACAACTAGTGTTAAATAAGGCTGACTATACTGCAATACTGAAGCACAGATTCAGTGCAGGTCTATTGTGCATGTGGGTCACTATGAAGCAGCCTGCCTTGCCTTTTTTTTTCCTGACAACAAGACCATTAAGTATAATTTTCATTTTACAATAGTAATAATCTTGTGAGACAGGTATTTACAAACATGGTGCACAGTGTGAATACATTAAAGTGTGCAAGGAGGGACACAGGACTAGTGGTCGTAGCCTAGCTGGATGTGTTTGTGCAGGATTTAGAACAGACACGTTTACTGTTTCCTCTTTTGCTCGATGAGGAAAGAATGACAAATCATCTCGTTTGGAGCTGAGTTATAATTTGTGGTTATTTTTAAGCTGTGGGCTGGTTTTATAAGTTAGCTGGTGTTTGCCAATTATAAACGAGCACATATCTGTTGTGAAGTGACGGGGAAAACCTGCCGTCCAATAACTAATTCATATTTTTCATTCTACCTAGCTGATTCATTTATTCAGTCTCTCCTCAGCGCCATCAGTCAGTCAGCAAAGCATGCTCCAAATTGTCTGCTGTGTAGTGAATACCTTACAGACAATCAATAAGGCTTTAATTCATCGCTCAAAGATAATTTCATGCTCTCAAAAGCCCATTGGTTATATTAATACATCTATTAAGGCGCTGGGCTATGAACTTAATATTACTCAGCCTCAGAGGGAGTGGAAGACAGAGAGAGCAAAGTGAAGAGAGTGCCATGACCAGAGCTATTTCTGTGTGTTAAATGAGAGTTTAAACTGTTAATCATCTTGGTTAGCTTCGCTCCGAGACGAGGTCCAGCACTCTGATAGCTAATAAGGGTCGAACACTCTGTGCACTGCCAGAGGAAACAGGCAGTTGAGCTGCAGACCTGAGTGCAGACCTTGCTTTCGGTTGAACTTTAGCTGCACAGACATTGCACAGAAAAATAGTAGTTCTGACTTAATACTGTGTTCTCTATTTACTTCCATATTATTTAAAAATAATACACAGTTATGCCCAAAAGCTGTGCATAGACTGTGTATCTTTGCTAAAACACAGTATACTGTATAGTCCTAGGAGCTGAGAACAACTCCATATTTGATTGCAAGGCCTTTCCTAAGTGGCACAGATAGAAATGATGACATCAAGGCAAGTTAAACAGAAAAAAAGAGAAATAAAAGCAGGAATGACACATAAAAAGGCAGAAGCATAAAGGTAGAGGCAGACGACAGTGAGATGAAAAGACTTGTGGGAGGAATAGACATGAGCAATAATGAACAATGAAAGTCTTGATGATTGATGAGCCATCTCCCACAGTAGATAATGACAGCTATCAGTCTTTTCACTTGATGCCTTCAGGCCTTTTTTTTTTTTTAGCTTTCTTTCCCCTCCCTTTATTTCCAGTATAAAAATGCAGTCCATGTGTGAAAATTTGTTGGCAGCCAGCTGCTTTGGGAATACCTTGTATGAGTGTATGATTGATGAGTGGCATGTCCGCTCTCTTGCCGCCTCGTATCCTCACTGAGATTCTTTAAATGTGGCTTAAAAAATTGGAGGAGAAATTCCTGATATAGTCGCCGGGCAACTATATGATTAAAGGAGGAAATGAGGAGTCCAAGATGGTTGCTAAGGGCGTCTATGTGCTCTAGCATGTTTGAATGAGGCCAGAAATGGGAGCTGTGTGAATAAAAAAAGAAACTAGAGAAAGGGTGAGTTTATGTTGGTGGTGAAAGATTTGGGTGAACTATACAATCCTGTAGAGTTGGGGTGTGTGTACGTGTGATATAAAGTCTTTCTGCATGTCATCTCTTTCTGACCTGTGAGAGACGGAACAGAGTTGAAGCAGCAGGAGGTCTTCCTCACTATTACACCACCACACACCTGGCTTCCACAGCTCACCAGTTTGTGTGGGATCACGCACACAACACACACACACACACACACACACACACCATCATGCTGTGTAGTCTGCAATTGGAGCCATCAGATGCCTTAATGGAAGCACTTTCCATCCGCTTTAAGGCACTGTTGACCATTTACAAATGCACACACACAGAGAGGGACGTGGACAAATACTCTCGCAGACGCAAATAACATACACACACTGCCAGAGCCTTAAATTCAGGCCTTTATAAAATTACAAACCACTTTAAACCTTTATTGAGTGACAGTGAGCAATTTAGCTTTTCTAATGTCACCAGAGCACATCACACACAGGCACAGACAGGAAGTGCTTTCAAGCACCCAGGAGGAAAGCTGCGGCTCACATTTCTTTTTCTATTTTTTTACCTTTCTACTGTTTTTTTTTTTTCCTGGTCTGGCGTTGTAAGAAAGCTTCAGAATTTACAAGAATATTGGGAAAAATAAAACTATCTTCCAGGCGCGAGCCGTGCAGCAGCCTGTTGCAGTTTCTCTCTTCCTTCCTTGACTTTTCCCTAATACATATATTTTCTTTTCTTTCATTTTCTTTGTGTAGATAAGTAACTACTTTAGGAAATGAAGTTTCCCCCCCTCGCATCATGTTGTTCTAGAGACTTCTTATATCCCTTTTTACTTTACTTTTTTCCCCCTCTGGGACTAATAAAGTTGTTTTTGAGTCATGAATAAAGATAGAGATGTAAACAGATGGTAAAGCCAGAGAAACAGAGGAGCAATGTGCATGTGGACATTAGCTAGCCGTTACCAACAGGAGATGTTGACATAGGCCACTGACCCGCTGCCTACGACTCTCAGAAAACACGTGCTTTAACACAGTGGCAGCAACACACGAGATTCCTCACAGATCAATTACTCGTGTGTGTGTGTGTGTGTGTGTGTGTGTGTGAGAGTGGGTGGGTGTGCATATCCTATGTGTTAAAGAGAGGCACAGGCAAACCTGGCCTGTGTGTCTGTGTGAAAGGAATGCATTCATTCAGATTGGGCAGAGTAGAGCGTGTTGGTTTCTCTCAGATTATACAGCGGAGTGTATCTCCCTCTCTCTCTTTCCCTCTCTCTCTCTTTGTTTCTCTTTCAGACACAACACACACACACACACAGATATTCATAGAGGAATACACAAGGGGCATACCAGGGCACTGGTGATTGGGCCTAATGACCTATGGAACAACAAAAGGCCTTTCAGCTTTCTTGTTTAGCCATCGTTTGCTGCTTTGCTCATTAACTCCCACAGGAAGTTGTTAAAGGCAGAAATCCATCCTGGTAGGTCAACAGCAGTTGAAAAGGTTCCCAAACCCAGGAAGTAATCAGGTGCAAATTATCAACATGATGCCAAGTGCAATAAGGGTTGTTTTTTTTTTTGTTTGTTTGGTTGGTTGGTTGGTTGGTTGGTTGGTTGTTTGCCGTGCCAAGAATGAGAACGGTGCACACATTAAAGAATCCGTTTTTGTTTTGTTGATGTGAAATCTAAAACTATTTTCAACTTTTCATGTTTAATAGAGGAGAATCAAACCTGTTATGCGTTGAAGGTTAGGATAAAAGATCAAATAGATCTTTTAGAAATGACTAAACTAACTGATCTGGATTCAGGTATTTACTTGTGCCTACACTTTGCCTACACAACAAAGCAGTGTCTGATATACACACACAGTCGATGCACCTACACCTGTTCCAGGGCATCGGAGTGATTTGGAGCCTCTGAATGAATGAACTTGTAAAGCAGTTGGTTGGCTGAACAAGATGTTTTTTTGATTTTCTTTTCTAATCCACTGGTAGAAGGTAATTCAAGTTTTTTCTTTTAAGATTAGATAAGATGAGAAAACCTTTATTGGGGAAAGTGTATTAGAGTTCAACATGGATCTGAAACTTTTTAAAGTTAAATGCTTTACATGCCTTTTTTTTAAATAAAAGAAAGATTTAAATGAGTTTTATTCACAAATAGTTTTTAGTGCAGTCACCATATGTTTTTGAAGTGCAGACTGCTGTTTGAATGAGCATCAGAGAGAGCGAGTGGCACAGACAGTGAGAAGTAGTGTGAGAGAGAGAGAGGGAATAAACCGCAGCAAAAAGGGGGACTGAAAGGGAACATGAAGAGAGGCATGCAGAGTGAGACATGACATTAAGTGTGAAATATTTGGAGGAGATGAAAAAGCGAGTAAAGTTTTTCGAGGGGGACAAGAAGAGGCGAGTGAATTTCTCAGTCCACTGAGTGTGTGGTTTGGATACATTGCCCATTTGGTCTGACTTCAGACACAGACGGCTCTCTTCATGTGTCTGTTGTTGTCTCTCTCGACATCAGTCTGTCTGTTGCTCAGACAGTGAATAAATTCTGTTTGTTTTTATTTTTCATTTTTTCCCTGCACTCATGTTTCGCATTCAGACAAGCAGAAACAAATGCGCACGCACATGTGTGCGCACACATCTCAGATTTGACACGAGCCAGACAGAGCAATTATAGTCTATTCTAGTTCCCCGTGTCACCCTTGATTGGTTCAAACAAGACATTGCCTCACTGGGTCTGTCCCCAACACAGCGAACACAAAGCAGTGAGCACATTTGGGCTTCTCCCTCCCAGCTGATGCCTATAAACATAACCATCAAAGATTTCCATTTTTCACCCATTCATTACCTGGTTGTGTTCTCCAGTGTTTGCTAAATCTTGCTGTTGTGTAAAATAAACCTGCATTAAATTGTTATCACGGTGGAATCTGGCCCTCTAATTATGTAACTCCTGCGGTGCTGAAACATCCTGAAAATACAAGTCGAGTCTGCTTTAACAAATGTAATTGTGTCAGAGAGCTTGTTGTGCGGTGTTTAATGATCTAACAAAATGCTGTTTTGTCTTTCTCTTTCTTCTCCTCCTCCCTTCTCTGGTTCCTGTGCCTCTGTGCGTGCCCCTCTCCTGCTGAAATCATCTTCAGGTAAGAACGTTTTCTAAAATAAAAGCTGATGTGTCAGTCCTGGTACAGAAATAGCGATGTGGAAATCCCACTTTGCTCATTCTATGGGACACTTTCCTACATACAGCACAGGTGCAGCGTTGCAAATTCCCAAATGAGCTGGGTTTTATTTGAAAATCTAGCAGCTCTGCTGTAGTGTCGACCTGGGCTCAGAAACCTCTATAGATTTTTACAGCTAAGGGGCTTTTGAGATGTGAATATGCACAAACCGCTAAAAGGATGCAGTAGGTTACTTGTGTGCTACAGTATATTCATCGGCCAAACTCACCTCCTTTACCTAAAATGGTTTTTACAATCTAAGTTTTTAACATAACACCTTAGTACTGCAGAAAAGACACTAACTTTTGTTAGGGACATATTGATGAGTCAGTTAATTTGACTGACTTATCATACTAGCCAGTGGTCATATATCAGTTACTATCATGCCCATAGTTATGGTTCAATAGGCCACCTTTGACCTACCAGTAGGACAGTAGTATCAGTACATGCCTAAAATTGGCAACATCTAGTGACCATAGTAAATGTGACAGGAAGAAGAATGGCATTAAGTAACTTAATGTAAAGTGTAAATGTGTTAAGAATAACAATAACAGACCATTTATAGAAGTCGGTGACAAAACCCTATGCAATGAGACACATCACTTTGTTTCTTGTGTCAAACCGACAGTTCATGTTTTCACTTATTTTTACTATATTTGAGCCCGAACCACAATCTTTCCCTTACCCCAACCAAAACATTTGTTTGCTTAACTGTGACTATGTAGTTTTGGCTTGTAACAAAATTGTAGCTGGATATTGTACTGTAACCATGACAGCTGAGGTCCGTCATGATATTGCACCGTGCTGTTTTTATGGGCACGCAGAGTAAGGGTCTATTAAGGCATACGTGTAAGAACAAATCACAGGCCAAGACCACAATCTTTTCCAAACCTTCACCAGTTTCATGAAAGTCATGAAAGTGTTGTTATTATTACTATTATGAGAATTATCATTAACAGAGAAGAGTTGGCAGTTCTGTAATGTTAAATGTTCTATTAAAAATACATATTAATAATAATCAGTGTGTTTTATATGTTGGAAGAACAATTGACTCTACACGTTTGGTCACTTGCGTGTTTTTGGTTACCCCATAAGGCTTCTGTTGAAGTTTAGCTTTACGCCATATTTCACACTGTGTTACGTAACCACACTCGATTTCCCTCATATCTTGAGCCTAGCAAAAGCCAAATTCCTATTAACTTTTGGCAATATGGTAGCACAGTACTGAATCTTGTTAGATGACAGCGAATGAGAGATACAGTTTTCTGATTCTCAGAGAAATGGCTTTGGACAGGAACAGTGGTTCTCGATCTCCAATTCCCCACGGGGTGCGTTAAGTTTTTGTTCCAGCTTATCCCTCCATCTAGTCGACTCAATTGTGCTGTTCAGTGAACAGTGAAATGGACTTAGCAGCTCCTCAGTACTGTCAGGTGTGTTTGTTCTCTGAAATAAATGAACAGATGGCTCACAAACCAGCAACGGTGTGGAGCCTAGACGTGTATGTGCGTCTGTCTGTGTTTGCTGCATGAAAATCTGTCAACCTGTGTGTGTGTGTGTGTGTGTGTGTTTGTATTTAGGCCAGTGCAGTGGGTATTTTGGCATTCAGGAACTTGGACTAAGCTTTGGGACTGTGAGGTCTGGCAGAGACAAGAAAAGTGAACATGAGGATTGAAGAGAGCAAAACAACAACCGTGTGAACATAGTTGTAGCAGAAAGAGATGCCATAGAGTCAAAATAATGTTATTATTATAATTGATACGAGAATTCAGGTACAAGATCAAAAAAAAAAAAAAACAGGTACAATGAGGAGAAATATGCAATAAAAAAAAAATTAAAAAAAAGACAGGTAATTTGTGAATTGATCCATATTTTGAAAAAGGACAGAACTTAAACAAATCAAATAAAACATACAATCGAAAGATTCAAGGACGAGGTGAAAGCTGGTAGAGTAGATTTGACATCATTACAGAGCAGGACATACAAGTGTGGGGATAAGAGGAAAAGAAATAAAAGGCACCAAAAGGGCAACTGGGGAAAAAACAGAAAATTGCAGAGGAGAAGAGCAAGTTAAAACAGATCAGAAGTGGAGGGAGCTTTAGGATGAGGTGCACAGTGGGGGTGATGTATGATTATAGAAAAAGGAGAGACAGAAAGAGAGTGGGGAGGATTGCTTTTTTTTTTTTAGAAGTAATAGGAAAAGAACCGCGCATAGACACTGGTAGTAGCAGCAGGAGGAAGATGTGGCGGGAGCCCAGACATAAAGAGCAAGTGACCCAAACTGAAGTTTAATTAGCATATGTAAATTACAGCTGATTTCTTGTGCCAGCTCTCTCACCTTTCTATCCTCCCCTCTCTTCCTTCTCTCACCTTTTTTTTTTTCTCCCTGTTTCATTACTTTAACACTCTTTTCCTTGGCCTCCTAATCACTTCTCGACTCCTCTCCGTCCCATTCTCTCTGTCACCTTTCTCCTCGACAGCTGCTTTTATTTACTCTTTCTCTTTTCTATCTTTCACCTTTTGATTTTTTTTTCTCACCTCACCTCTACCAGCCTCCTCATGCCATTTTTTTTTTTTCGGGCTTCTTCTTTTACTGTCTGTCTCCTCTCTCTCTCTCTCTCTCTCTCTCTCCCCCCATTTGTGGTTATCTGGCAGATATTGTGCGCAGTCTGTTAATCAATTGTTGATGGTATTATGGCACACTTCACTGGAATATTTATGTGGTCTGTAATCTAAGCCTGTGAATAAACCAGCCAAACTGTGAGCTTTTCAGCAAGATAGCCAGCCAAACAGGGCAGACAGTTTTCAGCTTTGCAGCCTCTCCACCGAACTATAGGGAACACCAGCACTCCTTGAGCTTATTAAATGGAACACACATATACCCTTACAATACTGCTGAACCATCTCGCTCTTTTTCGTTTTTTGTCTCCTCTCCCTCTCTCTTTCTCTCTCTCGCCAATGTTCACACCTACAGATGCACACAAACCCCGGCACACACATCTGCAGTCTTCACATCTTGTTTCCTTCCTTCCTAACTGCTGGGCCCACTGCCAAAACACACCTCTCATCTCCAATTTGAATTGTTTTTTGTTACTCTGTCTGCATTAGAATAACCTCGGCGTTAACGCTCGGCTTCACCTTAAATCACCGCCATATGGGCTGTATGTTAAACTTCCTGTGTGTTAATTAGGACAAATGATATACTGTATTCCTTGATGCCTACTGTTGCACATACACTCGAAGCTTCAATAGGGGTCAATACTTAGTCAATAAAACACACTCCTGTGCGTTCCTGTTTTGTCATTCTTTGAATGAATGTGTGTTCCCTATGCACTTGTGATCATGAGAGGAGCATTTTAAAACCGGTACCAGCTCCTGATTTGTGGAAACTCTGGAGCAGTCAGCACTAGACTAAGCATTTGAATGCTATTCATTGATTAGATGGCTGGGTGCCTAGATGTATATATACATTTCCACCTAACTGTCCACTTATGGTGAATTTGCTGTGTAGCACGTATACGTGTCTACCAGTATAAAGATATCCTCTTTTTATTTGCTTTGCCTTGTCAGTATGGTGGATCTGGGCACGGGGCCCCGCATCCCTCTACTGTCTCTGGCAACAGTATCTCACATAATGTTAGATCTTACTTCTCTCTTTTTTTTTTTTCCGTTTAGTAAGCACTCGCTCATTTCAGGCTGTTTGTTAAACAGCATCTCATTTTCCATCTCATCCCAGACATCAAACGTCTGCGCAAACCCTTTGGGTCCTAGCACACTAAAAACCTTAACAAGGTGCACAGGCGGGGGAGGGGTCTCAATAAACACACCCTTTGATGTCTGTGTACTCAAGTTCACTAAGGCAACATCATAATATCTCAAATTTCTACAAGGTTTGTTGTGTTAAAATGATTATAGATCAGTATTTGCACTGGTAGATTTGAGCTCTTTCCGCGGCCTTATGCCAGCGTGTGGTTTTGATTTTTCCCGTCGGGCTTTGTTCTCTCAACTTCTCATTACCGCCGATGCTCAAAGAAGAACGACAGATATGAGAGCTCTTTGAATTACAGCAAATGGTATATATCATTACTAAACTGCAAACGACTGTTGGTCTGTGATCCTTTGGATTCAGATTTCCCTGTTTTTCACTTTAGAAGACTCTCAGCGCATTAATAGTGGAGGGCATGCATGCAGAAGACATCTTCCAGTATTTTTTCAAGAATTTGATGAAATAAAACATAAACCATAAAACATATGGTCCAAATATTAAGAATTTGTATCAAATCAGTCTAACTCAGTCTGTGTTGGTGCCCATTTCATGATTAAATCTTCTCTATTCAACTTTTAGGATGTTTTTCTTCCCCTCTCCGTATCCTTGGCAACATGTTTTATTCAGATTGACTCTCTCTAGCAATGCACTTCCTCTTTTTCCCCCCTATTACTATTCAACTCCCCTGTTTTATCAGTTCAATAGACTTTCAGTAGACTTCAGCTCAAATTGAAGGGTGCTTTATTGGCACGACACAAGTAGAAGCTGACAACTGAGTTGCGTTCATTAGAGAACAATAATAATACAAACAGAACCAATTTGTGTATTTACAATGCTCTCTCTGTTTGTGTGTGTGTGTCTCAACAAATTTAGCAAAATTACATTTTGAATATCCACTTGAGATGAATAGACTTTTCTTCCCTGCAGGACTGACTCGACTCGGGGAATGTTTTGCTTGCTTTGTCAGAGTAAATCATATCTTTTTTCTTCTGTCTTTTTCGGAGTAACAGGCCTCTGCTGAAACATTCATGCTGCTGCCCTGACTTCTCTTGATCCTCTGAAAAAGTCTATAGTTGTGTTTGTTTGTTTTTTTCTTTTTGTTTGTTTGATTGTTTGTTTAGTCTCTTTCTGGTAATACGGGTCATTTATTGGTCCTCTTAATTTGTGTTTGCTAGTGTGTGAGCACATTCACTGTTAAACCGTAGGCACGGCTTGTCCCTAACATCACTGAGACATGAGAAGAAGTGACATGTTTTAATGTATTTTACTCCTTTCTTTTTCCTATTTGATCTCAAAACTTTAAAATTTGCAAACCCTAGCGGCGTTGAATGCTTTTCTGACAAAAACAGTCTGGTGATGTTTTTTTAGCGATATATATTCTTCTCGTTCGCCTGGTTTTTGCAGTTGTCTCATCCTCCTGCCTCCTTCGCCAGCTTCTGTCGAATGATTCCAAACTCTCAATCTTTATCTCTTTTCATCTTCTTCGCTGAGCTCTCTTTTTTTTTTTCTTTGCCATGTGATTGGCCTCACTGTCTATTGCTCTCTCATTTGTGCCTCCCTCTCTCCTCCCCTCTGTTCTGCTCTGGTGTCCGGGGCCTGCGGGTGGATTTAGTTAGAGAAATGGTCTGAAAATGACAGAGTGTGAGAAAGGGAGAAGAGCGAGAGGAAGAGAAGAAGAGACAGCCGTAACCCATGTCTTGTGGAGTTCTGGATGGCGATCCTGTACGGTCTGATCTGTTCTAGTGTCATCTATTACCCTGAGAGACCAGGATAAAAAGCTGACTTGAAATCAGTCCCAAATTGGCTGCGGGACTCCCCATGTCATTATTCAGGATTTTACAATAAGTGTGGAGCCAAGCAGCCTGAGTATCAACATATCTGGTGCCATCTTCTGATTACCACAAAAGAATAATTCACTTTCAGTGACGGCAGATCTCTCTAAACCTTATAAATGAAATAAAAATTGGAACTATCTGCATCACAAGCCAACTAATGTTGGATTTGTGAGTTCTGTAACGATTCAATTCAGTTCAATTTTACTTGTATAGCACCAAATCACAACAAAAGTCATCTCAAGGCACTTTACAGTGCAAGGTTTAAGAACTTACAAGATATTACTGAATACATAATTATATCGAAAAGCCAACAACCCCACTTGGATCAGTATTCATACATGAGAGTTTAAAAAAATGGGGCTGCAATATATTGGCCAATATTTGTTTAGTTAATTAGTTGTTTTGCTGTCTGTGCTCGATAGTGAACAAGCTATATATTAAAAAAAAAAAACAACAACAACAACCGGCTTCTTGTTACTGACTCTGCAAAAGTATCAGCTACTGTTTATTAGTGTATTAGTGTTTTATTTCTACTACTGTATACTACCTCGTTACCACAAATGCTTGCTTTCTTGTCAATCATAATATGGTCATTATCATATTCCTAATTTGCACCCAAATGGTAAAAGACACAAAAGGGATGGAGGGGACACGGGATAACATTCCAGAGCAGGGTCATAAATCTTCTATCCTCACTGGCCCCCGACTCGCTTCCTCCTGAACACGGAGACCAGACACACACACACACACACGCACACAGACACACGCGTTCGTCAGATGTGCACTGCAGTAATTAGGTCTTTCAGGTTATGATAATGTTTGTGCTGTTTTCTGATACATCTGCTCACTGGTGCACAGAATGTCATTAATCACACCAGTCTAAATGCTGATTCTGCTTCAGTCTCTCAATGTGTGTGTGTGTGTGTGTGTGTATATGCATGCGTCTATAGGTGCGTATGTGTGTCTCATAGTGCACGGCTCATTTGATGGTGTACAGTATATTATTGTCTTTGTACTTCCAGAGATGAGTGAGAGTGAATGATGGCAAACAACTGAGTGAAAGAGGCCAAAATCACAAGAGTTCGTGAAATAGACAGAATTAATGAAGGTGTTTTCACTAATAATGTACACCAGGCAGGGCTAGCCTATCTCTGTCTATCATCGTTTTCTTTTCTATCCCCCAAGCTCACAGCCCTAGTTCCCTTCACTTTTCAATTTGCCTTTAACTTCCACATCTTTTCTGCTGTTTCAGTGTTGGCAAGCGAGACAGCCGTGCTTCATGTGATATATCGGTGTTCACAGAATGAAGTATCTGTTCTCCCATTGACAAGGGAACTGGTTTAGAGAATCCAGACAGTGACATATTTTGTTGTGACATAGCAAGGTGGCACAGGTTCCCCTTAAATCAAGGACGATCTGTCAAGTCCCCAGTGTGCAAGTATTTTCCCTGTTGTAGTGTCCTTGCGCAAGACACTGAATCCCTCCCAGAAGCTACAGGAGTGCTCTGTAGGTGATGTTGAGCTCTTATTTCCCTGCTGGGGCAGGTGAAAAGAGAATTAACAAGTAGAATATCTTATCATATTTGCCTCCACTTGGGCCACTTTTACAACATTGTTATCTGTCGTTAATCCTTGGTCACTGCACAGGTTCAAGCAGTTGACCATCCCAACCACAAAACCCACAGATAACATTCAGGTTGAAATTGTTTAAATGTTTGCAGTCTCAGATATTCACTGTCACAATACCTATAGAAAATAACAGCTATTCCCTTCCGTTGATTTGTTAGTGTTTGGGCAGGCGGATAAACAAATCATTAAGTTATAGTTAATGTAAAGTGGGCTTACTAGCTTTTTTTCATCAGTTTTAATTGCATCGGCATGTTTGCAGTGGATGGAGTTTGCTCACTTCGTGTGGACCTTGAGTTAATGTTTGTTTTTAAAACTACTGTTGCTAGAATCAAGAGTAAATCATGAGTGTTTTGTTTTTTTTTACTTTTAAGCTAAATATACTTATACTGACACCATCATACAGTTTCACACAGCTACCTGAGATCATTTTTCAACCTTGACCATCATCCATCACATTACTCTTCTTCAAATACAGTAGTCATACCTCTGACAGATCCTTTGTGGATAATTACCCTCCTGATAAAAGGAACATTTTTTTCACCAAGATTTTTTGGCGTTGCATTAGTAACACTATCACTTTTCTTCTAGTGCCTCCAGTAAAAAAGGCACACAGAAGTCATTTGACACCTATTTTTCAACCTAAATCTTAATCTCTTCAGCTGTTGTTAACTTCTATTTGGATTCCATATGTTACCATGTATGTTGCAGCCGTGAACAGTTGACTTTTCTGCCTGAATATCCCGTTGCAGGGAAACATCGAGTTGTACAGACAAAAGCAATATTTCATTTTGTTTCCAGGTTGTGTTTAAGGTAAACAACAAGACATCTTTTTATAACTTTAAGTGTTTATATATTATGTTTTGCCTAAACCTAACCACACATGGGATTCTGGTATGACAGTCCTACACGCTACAGTATACACGTTCCATACACCCCAACCACCTCCTCATGAATTGCTTCCCGTTAATAGATACAAAATAACATTAGCAGTTTAGTTGCATGGGAATCTCATTTTTAGGAGACACCGTTGTATGTTGTGTTGGTGATGATCACATTACCAGTAGTCAAGAGCCAATACTTTGCCCATTTGTCTCTGGAGTTTCAGGCTTTGTTCTCTATTGAGTCATTTGTATAAAGTACATACAGCAAAAATGATTGTATCGCAGCCTGAATGTCCAAGTGTGCACAGAGATCAATGACCATAGAGAAAAAGAGAGAGAGAAAAGGTACAACACCTCCAAGGTTTAAGCCTCACATTCGTTTTCCCTGAACTACATTTTCTTTTGTTCTCCTTCTCTGACTCTCTCTACCACCTTTCATTCTTCTTCTCTTCCTCCTCCTACTCTTTTCTGCTTGATCTTTCGCTCTGTTATCTACCCACATGACATGGAAGTACAACACACACACACCGAATATGTAGCAACTGATGATGTTGCCTCTGAAATATGTCTCACGTATCAGAAGAAAAGCATATCGAGGCCTTTTATTCTGCTGCTATCAATGCTTTATACAGTGTACGTCTTTGTGAAAGACAGCAAAGCAGGGGAGGAGGGATTAAAATATCGTCTTGTTAAAATGACCCCAGACTGGGGCTGAGAAAATAATGTCACTGTGTCACTGCACTGTGACAGAGACACTGTGGCTTTGTGAAACACCTGATATAATAAGAACGAGCCGTTGTTCTCCTGCTGTAGAAAAGCAATCTAACTTCAATTACAGCACTGATGCACAACAGTGTGAACAATCCCTCTGTATTACTTATCATTATACAAAATGCTGTCCTATATGTACAATAACTCATACTTAACTCACTTTTCAGAGATGAGATGATCATTAGGGAGTGCATTTTCAGCCAGGAGGGCGATGCAGTGTTCGTCCGCACCACTTTATGATAACATTTCACTTTAAGGGTTCAGGAACGATCGGCTTCTCTACAGTCTTTCACACTGTGGTGCACGATGGGATAGTGGCCTCATCTGTAAATGTTGATGTCCGATAGACCTTCAAAACACAATCTGTTACTCGTATCAGACTTTCTAGATCATACGTCTCTGTCACTGTGCTTCTTTAAAGAGCATGCTCCCATCCGTCTTCTGTTCTGTGGGGTATATTTTGGTCTGAATGATGAAACGTCTCCCCAGCTACAGTCAACTGGTGGACCTTTTAGAAGCCTATAATACCCTGTTGCTGTGATTAGACGGGACCTGTTAGAATATGGACACTTCATTAAATGTCTTTATGCCGCTGCTAATGCAGCTAATGATGAAAGCTCATAATATTTGAACATGTTTAAGTGGTTTAATATTGGTCAGAACGTATACCATCTACAAGCATATCATTTCCACATGCCAGATTTCTGAAAACAATAGCACTGGCTCACTCAGCTGTAGTCCATTACCTCTGAGCTTACGAGGCTGAAACACTTAAAACCCATTCATCAGCTCTCTGACAGGGCAGCCTACTGCAAACAGATTCAGTCATGCAGTGAATACTCTCCGTTAGCCCCCCACAGCATTTCAACTTCTGACCTCAGCATCCACCTGCACAGAGGTTCTTTCATCTTGCGGCACGTCTTTATGGCTCTCGCTTACTCATACGTGCACACACACATACACACACACGACGTACATGTACAGGCATAACTACACACACAGAGTTCACAAATGTGCACACACACACACTTAAAAGCCTCATCACCTTTGACCTTGTGACCCTAGTTAACTAACTAACCTCTTGTTATTTCCCCTGTTCACTGCACCTCTTTGTGTGGGGCCTCACTGAAAAGACCCAGTCATGCAGCACTGGTAACCCTGGGGCAACTTCAGCTTCCAGTCTTTCAACATATCCATACATCTTTTTTTTTTCCCCCTTTTAGAGACAGATTTGCAGATAAACAGTGACTCAGTCACTTCTTCTCTTGAGGATTTGAACTTCTGACCGTTGACTTGCTCAACTGTGGCCATTTCTTGTTATCTCTATACTTTCTGATGACCTTGATATGTACTGTAAGCTTTTAGTGTGAATGTAAAACCCAGCAGGATCACAGCGGCCACAGGCACTTAGCATCTCTACATTTGAACTTAATTTTGCTGTTTATGTAGTGTATAGTGAAGGCAGTACATGCAGAAGCTTTTAGGCTTCTGTCTGTCTACCTATCTAAAACAGATATGTTAAAACCCACTTTACTCTTTTCACATTAGAACTCTTAACGTTTTTGTTTATCTGTGACAGGACTGCCATTGAGTCCCCACACATTTCCCTTTATCCATATGAACTAAATGTGAACTTCATACTTTTCTGCATAATGCTGTGATTTATTTTCTGACTGACTAATATGAGATTTGTAAATCCATAATTAACCGCACGGTGACTCTGTGTTAAACGGATTTAAATTACATTTCAGTATAGCCTGAAATGGAAAGGAATCTTAAAATTGAATCACCTAAGTATGAACAGACAACCTCTAGCCACATTTCCTCTATAGTAGTTTTTCAAATGTTCAGTGTACTATTGTCTTTACCATAACCTTTTCACCACTTGAATTGTGCCTTCTATTAGGATGGAAACAGGAAGGAATCTTTTGCTTTAAGGTGACATGGATTGTAGAGTACAGTTGATGGTTAGCTGGCTCTACCCATGTCCAATTAAAGTGGGGGAGGGCACGTATAACTGCTAATTACTTTAAGGTTGAAACATGTCCTGGATGCCATCAGTGCTCTTCCCTTTATTGTTAAATTGTTAAATAGTGCCTCGATTGAGATTCTTTTTATTAATATTTTACTCTCACATGCTCATTTCTACATCATAAGTGAAGAAACCTTTTGCCATAGTTATATTATCATCAAATTTTGATCTGTTTGGCTTCAAAAGGAAATCACAGAAAGCATCAGCCACAGAACAGCTAGTTCTGGGAAGTGGGAATACAGTACAAGGAGCTTGGGGCTTCAACTCTTTTTGAGCATGGTCCTTTTTACTCGTGGCATAATTTGGCTGCCGCAAGTACTCGGAAAAGAAAAAAGAGAAATACTTCAGATTAAAGTGAAGATTGTTCTTTCTTCTTCAAGGTGGAGACTTTACTGGCAGAAGTTACTCATTATTCACCTTTCCCCTTTAAAAAATATTTTGTAGTCTTACTGTCTGCTGCCGTTTGAGTTTGTGAAGTCTCTTACAGCTTTGAAATGTGTGCCCATGCCGCCAAGTTTCACCATCGCTTTTGTCCTCGGCGGCATCAGTGGGTTGCATCTGGGCCACATGTCAAAATGGTTAGCAATCAACCACCAGTCAGCAAACCAATGACACAACAGAGCAACTCAGTGGCTCCTATAGCTGCATGTTTATCGTCACCAACGCGGGAGCCTGCGAAGTGGAGGCTGTATTCAAGTTAAGTGTGAGTGAACAACTAGGACACAGTTACTTACTGTACTCATTCCCACTGCTCAGTAACAAACGAGTAATGTTTATAATCCCAAGAACACAAACGGGGCACGCTGAGGTTAACATTGAAACAGTCCTAGACTCAAATTTTCATGTAGAAGTTCTCACTACAAACAGCAAATCAACAACATGACTTCTGTTGAATTATATATGAAGTGTCCGTGTATACACTACCTGTCAAATGTAGCATCAGTATGCATGCATTATAACCTCTTAGCAATTTGAAAAATATTCCTAAAGAAAAACATGTGCATATCTTCTCTAATTCTTCCTGAACATATTCAGAGTTAACTAGCTGGCGAGTGAGGACCTGTCGTCGTCTTCTTTTGCACAGAAGTGTGAGATAAGGCAAGGATGAAAATAAAACATCTACGCATCACTTTAATTACTGAAAATAAAACTTAATTGTAACATTTCTTGTGACATAGAACTATTTACGATTTTGGTCTGAACATGACCCAAATGTATCAATACCCTCAATACCCACTGAGCTCAGACTGACGTCTAGTGTGAAATCCCCATGGCAGGTTTCTTTTAGACCCAATTTGTTTTTTTGTTTCTTCACTTGAAATCATCAGTCTTTTATGGACAGAGAATGTACTTTTCCCCCAAACCCATTCCAAACCCATTGTGTAGTTTTAAAAGGCTTTGGATTTCACCAAAATAAGGCTGAAAATAAAATAAAGCTGTCTCTCTCCTGCTGTCCCTTTCTCTCTCTCTCTCTCTCTCTCACTCACACACACACACACACACACACACACACACACACTACACCCCTGCTCAGTAACCACTGCTCTAGTTCCCACAAGCTCTTGCACAGCTCATTTCAGAAAGTAGTACTTGTGAGGGAAGCAGACCCAAGATAAAAGTTAATTAGGACTCTGGCAGCAGAGGATCAGACAGAAAGAGGGACAAAATAACAGAGATGGTGTCAAAGGAATAACTTGACATTTTGGACTTTTAGTATTTTCTTCCTCATCTGGCTCACACCATGGCAGACCAGAGTTCTCCATGTTGGCACTTGAAATTCCACAATGACAAGCTAACACTGCTGGCATTTATCATTAAACCAGTAGGTAGCATTTGCTATGAGCTTGCTCATTAGCTTGCAACCAAAGTCTTTGCGAGGAAGAAGGCAACACTAACAAAATGCTTTTATGTTAGCTCAAGAACAAATTAAGATTTATTTATTTTCACCATGTAAGAAATCCTTGGAGAAAACAAATAATTAACTAACAAATCTTGTTCAGATTAGGAGCAAATCAATTGTGACTAAATGAGGGCCCACACAATGGAAGATTTGAGAGAAGAAATGACAACGAGAGAGGCTGTGGTGAAGGTTAGATGTGTAATATAGAAATAGATTTAGTTATAGTTTATGAAGAGGGTGTATGCATTATCGAGATAAAGTAAGGAGAACTAATTGTATTGTGTTGGTGAGTATGCATTAGGGAGAGAAGCAAGAGAGACAAGCATGGTCAGTAATGTGTCTGCAATAAGGTCAGAGGCAGAAGTCCATTATGAAACCCCCTGGAGGCTCTATTTATAGTGACCTGAGACGGGAGGGAGGGAAGGAGCAAGTCTCAGGTAGCGAGATAATGAAAAAATAGATTCAGATGAAGAGGTAAAGCAAGGCATAGAGAACAAAACTGGGAGAAGGAGGCTGGAGGGAGGCGCCGAGTGGAAGGATGCCAGAGAGCAAAGCAGGGAGGCAAAGTGTTGAAAAGGAGTGAAGATGGAAAAGGCGAGAAATGGGGAAAGAAGATGAGAGCGGGAAGTGTGGAAAGATGCCAGAGACATGGAAAGAGAAAGAGAGAGAGAGAAGGACTGAGAAGACAGCAGGAGAGAAGAAGAGTTTGGCTAGGGGAGGGAGAGAAACCAAGTCGTGAGGTTGGAAGGAACGAGGGTGTAAGGAGGAGATGCTAGAGAGGAGGGATAAGAAGGTGAGAGAGACAGTGAGCCTCCAGATGGAGAAAGGCATGAGCAGTGAAAACGTCTGATCCAATTTTATCTCCAGCTCTGAATAAAATAGCCAAAATATGGGAGAATCTGCAAATGAAATAAGCCAGTAAGCTGTTCTTTATCATTTTGAGTTGAGGCCATCGTTATTATTTTATTGTGTGCGTGCGTGTGTGTGTGTGTGTACATACGTGTGTTGTACCAGTTTCCTCAACAAATTGATAATCTACTAACTGAGCATGGTGTTTTAATTCCTTTGTGAAGGAAACAGGAGGCACAATAGGAAGCAATAGAGACTTGCATCTTTCCTTGTTTCTTTGAAGACGTGAGGAGAGAGGACTTTTTTTTTTCCTTTTGTTTAGAGACATCTGTTCCTGATGACGGTGGCTCAGCTGGACGAGCTGTCAGAGTTATGTGGTGAAGTTTGAAGTTTGCATTTACTCCTATACACACTATATAACTTATAATTAGGATGCACAGTACAGTTTCATCTTTGTCTTTTTGTACTATTTGACAAATGGAAGGGACACATTTATTTTTATTGTGCTCAAATCAGTCAAACATTAGTGTGTAAATGTTTTTCAGTTCTCTCTGGATGCACACGATGTACAATGGCAGCAACATGTTTATTAATTTAATAGGCTCATCATTTGCAGGCCTGTTTATGCATTTGTATTCTTTTAGCATATTAATTATTCAGTTGTAAAATCCAAGTTATGATTATATGTTGTCTAGCTTCTTTCTTGGGAATGTAGTAAAACCAAAGTTTTAGACAATCTACACGACACACAGAAATAGTCCATTAGACCAACACTTAACACAGATCAATGACTTTTAATGAGTCGGTGGAGCTGAAAACTAAAATTTGGAAGTCCTAAAAACTAACCATAATATTCTGCCAGAAGACGTGGAACATAAACACTGGCAAACGCTTCTTGCCAAACCTTATTTAAAATAATCCCTCATATCCTACATAAAGAGAATCAGTGTGTCTCTGATGTTTAGGTGAGAAGGGATATTATAACACAGCTTTAATCAAATGATGAAATCCAGCAGTATCCATTTATGTATACAGCTGCATATTCTTTGCTATAAACAGCTCCCAGTGCTGTAGTTATAGATTTTGCCCTTTCACAATCTGCATAGAGGCTGTTAAAATGCTGCGGGGGAAAAGAAGTTGTTCTTTCCTAGCTGACTTTCTCCTTCTTTTGCTGTCAACAGACACACCGGGGTGATGTCTTCTTAAATGGTTTATCGTATTGAAAGTATTGCCGCTAGCACAAGCCACACGTTGCACAGTGCTTTCACACAGTTGCTGTTTTATCATTGTCATTGTCATAGGCAACACTAACACTCGGTAATGCTTCCATACAGCAGACCAGAGTGATGCTGCTGGATCCTTTAGCTGCACTTTATCTTGTTCACTTGACATTTTCAAGATTGACTGACAGCTGCGCTCGACACTTCACATCTGTGCCAACGAAGTTTCACTGGGTTAGTGGCGGAAAACTTTTTTTTCCCCCCAATAACTTTAGATTTCTTCTGTTCAGCTTTTTGTAATGGACCGTTCCACCCATAGTCATTAGTGTAACTTTTGTTCTGATGGATAATGTATCAGAACAAAATGAAACAATGCAAACGCAGCAACCAGCTGACAGTTTCATATTGTGCTGACTTTTCTTTGTCCGTCTGTTTGGATTTCGGACAACATGTTTTTATTAGTTATTTCTACCATTCATCTCCTTCAAAGTACATGTTAATAAGAATTCACACCACCTGCCTCTGGCTGCAGACGGAAGGTTCATGTTGTACTGGCCCTGCACCATCCAGACAATATAATTTCTGCCTTTTTCCATTTGTTGTCACATCACTGTGATTGGCGCAGCTGTCTGAAAGTGATGAGTCCAGTGATGTGACTGGCCAAGGGTGAATTTATTGATCACCACGCTCTTCAATTTATTTTCCATCCGTGCCAGCCCTTTGGCATAGCAATAGCAGGTGTTATTTTGGGGATATCTACATGGTGGATGCTATCAAGACCTGCCGCTTTGTTCTCGTCATTGCTGTTTTTATAGACAGCCTTGCACAAAGTGGTCGTGTTTGGACTGATGTGAAATGACTGGAATGAAAGTAAAGAAACTGTCAAAAGATGGGAAAGGTGCAAAAACAAAAGGTACAAGCTTGACAAACTTTGGTTTCTAAGAGAAGCAGGAAAGATGCAGCTTGAAAACACAGAGCGAGAGACACGTGTAAAATGTGGCTCGTACAGCGCAGACGTGCACACAACCAGCCAGTCATACTATCAGTTGTCAGCCTCCCAGAAAAAAAAACATTATCCCATCTCCCTGAAAATAGAAGTCCTTCCTCGGCCAGTGTTTTGATATTCTAATGCACTGCCCTGCGCTGGATGCTTGTATTAATAGCGATGCTGAGCTGTGATAGTAGAACATGAATGAAAACGAAGCCTTGCTTTTCCCTCAGGCCTGGGATAAGGGAGGCAGAATCCATCTGGAAGATAACATTACACAGCAACTCACACAAGTTTGTACCCCCACAAGCTTACATAAGACTATGCATATGAATGAGATATTCCATCTGCATGTGGATGTGTGTGGTGCGCTTACATTTGCGTGTGTGTGTGTGTGTGTGTGTGTGTGTGTAATACAAAATGAGAGTTGCGCATTACAGAGCTGATAATGCAGAACCTTCATGATTGTGAAATAACTGTAATTATTTCTCTCTGACTGTCCATGCGGCTGCCTGTTTTCTTCTTGTTATTCGTTTTTCTCCTGCCTAAATGCATTTCTTTCTCATTATAGTATTACTACAATATTACTGCATTATTCACTTTCAGACAGACTCTGTGATTGAACTGTTTTGTGAATTCTCGTGATGATTTGAAGACTGGCATCATGTTATGTTGAAAATAGTTATTTTTCCAAAATGGCACAACACAGTTATGGAAAACACTACTGTTAACAAATAACACATGATTGAAGATGACAAATGTCTTGAGTCTGGCTTTGCCTGGTTTTTACCTAGCATGACTGAAGAGAGGTAGCGAGGAGGGACCGAGATGGGAGAGAGGAGACTTGCCCTAAATGGCCTACCATTACTGGTTCTCACACAAGTGACCTAGTTCAGAAGGAGGAGGTGGAATTGAAACCCACATCGTAACCAAGGACTGAAACAGATTGGTTCTCATGTGGCCTCGCTCTGATCGCAGCAGCTGATAGTGTCACATTTAGGGTTCCACCCATGTACTGGGCCGTATGAAAGAAATACAAAAAAACTGTAACCAAAGACTCTTTGCTTGTTGCGCAAGGTTGAACGAGCAGAGTCGGATAAATGCCGTGGACCATCATGTGCTGTCCAGTGAGCTGTCGCTGTACACCTAAGCTGACTTGCACTGCAGAAGCTGGAGATAAGCTTCAGGCTTAAGAGTCATTTCGGGACAACCGAGGCGTACTCGCTCCCCAGTTCTTCTTCCCTCCTTCTGAGCCATAGAAGGAGACTGCTTTGCAAAATCTTGCAGTGGAAGGAAGAGCTAAAATAAAAAAATAAAAAATAAGGACAGAGGCAAGACCGTGAAGAAAAAAGGGAGAGTGAAGGAGAAGAGAGCGAAGCTGGAAAAAACCGAAACGAAACTGCAGCAACAGATGCAGCAGTTGTCGTGCAGAGACGGGCACAGATACACGCGCGGTCCTGTGAAGTCTAAAATCCGTGTGTGTGCGTTTGTGTGCTTGGCAGAGACAGTCATGCAAAATAGCAACGGAGTGCTCTAACACTGCCTACCTGCAAACACCCACTCATCAGCTGCTCCTGTGCTTTATGTGTCCTTGCCTAAAATGTAACTGTGCCCAATAGGACACGGTTCCGTGTGATGCATGCGAGGGGCTCGGTGTGCATCTGAACCCAGCGCCATCTGAGGCGGCTGTTAGTCGGAAAGACAACTTGCACCATAAATACATTTCTTTTTATGACTTCCCTTTTATTTATCTTTTTATAACTTTTCTTTTATCTTGAGCTTTGTCACCTCTCGATGCAAAGCTTATCAGGGAGACTCTGATCCGTCTGATTAGTTAAATTAAGTTTTGAGCTAGATCTATTCTGTTTATTCCTCAACTCATTGATGTTTTTGTTGTTGTCTGAAACTAATTAGCATGCTTAATTAGAATTTCTACCAAAGACTACTTAAAACATTTTTATGACGAATATAACGAATAATCAAAGTCCTCATTCTATAGGGAACAAGAAATACTGTTATTTGATGGTAATTTGTTCAGTAGGTCCACTGGCATCCTTCCACAACCAAGCATACTGCTAAAAAGTCAAATAAATGGTAAATAATAATAACAAAGGAAGAAGTGTTGAAATCAACCAACCTTTCAACCTGGGCTGCATGTGGAATGCAGACATGACTCAGACATATGAACTAACACAAACACAAATACAGAGTGGTTATTGATCAACACATGTGTTTATTGACTGAAGAAACTGCTGACCCTTATACAGTATAGTCTCCAGAATACCACTATAGAATATGAAATACTTCCCTTCCATAATTCAGGTGTACAGAAAACATAAACTGTATAACAACATGAGGTGAAAAGATACGAACATCTGCATAAATTTACATATAGGTCAATTCACGAAAGCATAAACATCTGTACAGTAATTGCATACAGGTTTACAATATCCCTGTAACATAAAAGGATTTTGGTGATAATCTGGCCCTGACATATAATTAGGCACTAAATATTTTTGCGCATCACAGACACCAGTTGCGTTTATTTTTGTGTGTGCAGGTTGCAGAGTTTTCCTCTGCTTGCTCAGGTGCTGTTTCAGCACAGCTAACAACTCCTCAAACTATCCCACAGACACCGCGGCACCAAGCAGTTAAGGTCTCCGTGTTGTCTCCTTCTTGTCTGCATTGGATGCACTCAAAATGTATTTATTACATTTATTTAGGCAGCAGAATCCATAATAAATTATTAGTGCAGCATCTACACTACAAGAAAATTATATTAACTTCTTTACAAAAAACTAACAAAAAAACAATAATTTAAAAAACAGAAATAAACTTTTTTTTTTTTTTTAGTTTTTTAAATGATTGTTTTCTATTTCTTCTCTGGAAACACCCTGGTTTTACTGCACAGGCTCATTTATAGTACAATGTCCTAACCACTGGCCCCACCAAGATAACCCCAAATGTGTTCTTCTTTTATCATTCTTCAAATACAAACTCTCTGCGCCTCTTTCTTAACTTGGACCAGCTGCAGCCTGACAGAGTCCACCCTCTGCAGAGAGGGTCGTAAATCTAGCTCCCGGCTTTAGTTGGGGCCTTGTGTCGCACACAATGAAAGTCTGAGGACGCCAACCAGCTGTCAGTGTCTGCTCCCATATTGAGATACTTTAGCTTTCAAGTATTTTCTGCCATTATGCATTTCCCAGTATAGCCCTGAAAGCCTGGCCGATATATAATTGGCTATGACAAGAAATGTGCTGTACATCATCCCTGTCGTCAAATAGTCGTGGTTGGCCACCCAGTCTTAGAGAAATGTCTCCCATGGAAAATAATGCAGATGTTGAATTTGAGTCCATGTAAAAAACAGATCTATTTGCAGCTAGACATTAGGAGTACATTTGGGAAACAGTCTGAGACAAAGCAGTACTATCCACAATCTCATCATCACAACGTACAGACATAAACTAACACGGCTTAACAACTGTAAAATAGCCAAACTGTATATGTTTCTTTTTCTAAAATATATAAAATCTAAATGATCACTTTGCTATGTCCACTCTTGTCTTGAATAATGTGGCTTTTATAAGACACAGATGATGTTTGGCCGCCTGGTGTCTTGTTTTCAAAGGGCTATGACACTTCAGGACGTGGTCTATATTTCTCTGGCATGCCACGTCAAGTAGTTCAACTCACTTTAACCCACTTTCAATCTGGGCTTTATAAACAAGAGTCGACGCCGAGAAATGCTCGCGCCCTCCTGCATACTGGGAGTGTATATTTTATGATGTCTTTTGTCAACCAGCATTGCTGCTCTCTGTTTTATCACCCACATCTGAGCCACTTATCATGTGAAAACACCCCTTCATAAGGGAGATGGCGAAAAGAAAAAAAAAAAAACACATGAAAGAAAGGAAGACGGACGTGATCAAAAGTCAGATGATTACTGGAATTTTCTTTTTCTTTTAATCTGTTTTTATTGGTGTAATTCTTGAACGTCCTTGACTGTGAATGAGGGTTTCCTAAGAAATGATTGTTCTAACGTGCTCACAACACTGGGGAAGAAAAAAAAAAGCCCAAACTAAAGCAGAGACAAAGCAGCAATGTCAACAAATTATAAGCGATAGAGAGAGAAAGCAGGAGAGACAGAAGAAAGCGGGCAGTTCGCAGCATTCACAGAGTGAGAGAAACTGAAGCACTGCTCTATAGGTGAATAGCTGATAAGATTTTTCCATTTCTACCACGGTGCGGGTATGTGTGCCACTTTTTGGGCGCGCTTGCTCGCGCGCGTTTGCCTGTGTGTGTGTGTGTGTGTGTGTGTGTGTGTGAGTGTGAGTTTGGGAAGTGGACGGCATCATATATCTAATTCCAGAGCAATGATACATTAGCTCTCTGCCATCCCATCATCCCGCACTCCTTCTCTCAGTTTTCATCGCTCTTCTTCTCCCTAAACTCGCTGAATTACCTCCCTAAAACTTTTCAGGATTTCAATATTTTTCAGTCGGATGTGAAACAATAAAGAGTAAAGGTTTGTGTGTGTGTGTGTGTGTGTGTGTGTGTGTCAGTCTTTTTGTGGAAATATTGAAGGCCCGAGTTTTGTGGGCAGGAGCTGTGGGTAATATGAGTACCAAGAATGTGTATTTGTTTTTTCCTGTGCTCTTGAAATGTTTCTGAGACTCAAAGACGAGCAAGAGAGAGGATAACTGTGCGAGCCTGCGTGTTTTTCTTCTTCTTCTTCTAGTGTAGAACAGTTTTTTTTCATTCTTTATGCTTTTCTGTTTGCGTGGGTTGTGTGCATTTTATTTTTGTCTGCATAGTTTTATGTGTGACTTGTGTAATTTGGCCGCAAATGTATCTGAGGTAGATACGGATCGTTCCAGCTTTATTTTAGTTAGTGGTACAGGGGTACCAATTTTAAAAAGGTGTGTTTGCCTGTTTACGCCGAGTGTGTGTCTGTGCGTGTGTGTGTGTGCGTGCCTGTTTCTCAGTTTGCATGTGTTTTTGCAGCTGCTGCTGATTCAAACTTACAGATAAGACTTTAAGAAGTATGAGCTCATGATTTCCACGGCTACTGCACTAATAAACATCACAGCCCACTTACTGAGAACACAAAACCCTAACACACACACACACATACACACACATACACGCAGTCTTACCCATGAGCCATTTTGACCCTATATGGCTCGGTTCGACTTGCTTTAGGTCACATACATCGTTGCATACCTCTGACTTCCTCTGAGACACTTGCAGTGTTTTTAAGGATGTTACAGTTTTAGCTGTACATTCAGTTTCTACGTAAGCAGAAACATTTTAGTCCCAATTAAATGTTACTGTGACTGAAAATAACCCACAAAATGCCCAAACCTGACAAGTCTGCATAGACCTCACTGCTAACATTATGAGGAGTTCAAGTGCCAAGATTGTTCGACGCCCCCGGAGACAGTTCAGCAACTGTTGTGCATAGGGACCCTTTCGTATCCAAATCTCTGCTTCTCACTGGTCTGTTCTTGTTTGTTGTTCTTACACTGTTAGTCTGTGTCAAACAAGATTGGTCACATTTAAGAACATAGTTCTTATCAGATTTTAAGATATTTATTGGCTGGGCTTGTAGGATTTCTGAAGTGTGCAGATCCACAAGCACGAACAAGGGAATAAATGTGTTTTTTGTCCGTGGTACATATTTACTACACACTGTAAATCGAACCTGGACATTGTTCTGCTATAACCATTCATTATTGATGACAGCATTCAGGCAAGACTTTTATGAGGTGGGCTGTTAGGAGCGGTAATTCACTCTGTCAGGGGGTTAGGAGGAAGGAGTGGGGTTAAAGAGGAGGAAGAAACAGAGGAAGAGATAAGGTTTAAGGAAAAGGAAAGAGAAATGACAAGATACAAAAGTGTGATGTGCTGAGAGGAGAAGCTAAGCTGATGCAGAGGGGAGAGGAAAGGGAAAAATCTCTCTCCAACCCTCCCTTTTTTCCTCATTCCACCCACCCTTTTTCTGGCTATCATATTTCTTGTGTCAGTCAATAATTTATAGCTGTCGCTCCAGAGCAGTGAACCCCCCTCAGCTCCCTGAATGACAGATGAGGATGAGAATGGTTGTTGGGGCAAAGTGAAAAGCCGGAGTGTCGGCTTGGTGCAAAGCAAAGTGGTGTAGAAACAACGTACCAAGAAATGGCACTGGTGAGAGAGCGAGTGGGAAATGACACGGACGGGGGGAAATGGGCGAACGTCACACTGGATGAATACAAGGGAGAAAAGTTCCCACAGATAATGAAATAATGCAGCGAATATACCAATTTTTCATACTCTCAGAGAACTAATTACAGAATTAAGAGGGAGAAAATGTCAACTTTGTGTCATCGAAGTGGGAACAGAGCCCACTCCTTTTTTCCTTATTTGTCTGTTGTTGTTTTCCCCACGTTCCTTTTAGCTCCAAGCTCACAGCAAACCGCCATGTTCCATGATAAGGACACACACTGTCGTAACAGACTGGAGGCTTGTGCATATGAGTGAATATTTATATGTATGCACAATGATGGGTACTGTCTTTTTGCGGGGCGTGCTTGCTTTTGTAGGAATGTTTATGTGCCACTGTGGCCGTGACACGTTTTGAACTGAAGTTGCTTGTGTGAATCTGTGTGTGTGTGTGTGTGTGTGTGTGTGTGTGTGTGTGTGTGTGTTCGTTCCCATGAGTCACAGATCTCCAGGTGAGTGCAGTCACACATGGAATCGAAAAGGTCTAGACAGTCTTAATGAAACTGGATGATGATGGAGTGGAAGCAAATTACTAGTTAGAAGAAATGCTGGTGTGCGTGCGTGCGTGCACTGTGTTTCTGTGCATTTGTGTCTATGGGAGAAAAAGAAAGAAAGAAAGAAAGAAAGAAAGGCCGCCTCCTCTCCTTCCCACTTGCTCTTGTAATGCTCTGTGTTTTGGTGACCTTGGCAGCCTGGTGACAAACATTCTCGGTGTCCCTTTGATTGGGGCCACGGGTGGGTGTGAAGTTTGGACACACCGCAAAGACAGTGCAGGAGAGAGCAGGATGGAGGAGGAGGAGGATACAGTTGCTTTTTCCCCCCAGGGTTGGCCACTTTGTTCACTTAGTTCCCTGAGTTGGTGTTTCTCCATTTCATTCGCTCGTTTGATTACAATTCAGGAAGGTGTTTCATTTGGAGTTCTGTAAAATACTGAACTAATGTCTTCTTGCGGCATTAGGACAAAATAGCTTGTGTTGAATGTTAATAATTTATTTTTTGGATAAGGCCTCCACTGGGAAGACTTGATTATTAGCACTGGACCATGTACATGTAGGTACTGTACTGACTAAATTGTAAATCTCCCTGTGGCATTTGAAGACTGAAAAATAATGTGTTTCAACCTGTGGAAACTCTTGTGCTTAAACTGCAAAGACCAGTTACACTAGACACAAAGTTGCTTCTGACACTTGAAAACATGCACATGTCCTGTGGGCAGTTTTTGTCTCATATGGATATTTCCACTCAGTTCTCAGTATTGGCAAAAACAAAGAGAAGCTGCCACAACGTGAAAAAATACTGAACCAGTAATATTAAAACACGTTCACTCAGTTTCTAATGGTTTTTTTTTTTTTTTAGAGTAACCATGTGGGAAATCAGACCATGGAGCTGCTCAAACTGCAAGAAAGGCTGACTGAAATTTCATGTTAGAAATCCAACTGATCATCTTAGAGTCAGATTGTTTTTCCTTCAGGCGATCAGTGGTTACTGGCGTCAATCACATGTCAAATCACAACCAATCAGTCTAATTCTAAAATTAGCAACGTGTAATGAAACGTGTCTGAATGGGGACGCTGCCCGTCTTAATGTGTGAAGGATCGTTCTTACTCTGTGACTGGCTCCTGAACTAGCTGTTCTTAATCTTAATGTTTTTGATATCCCAGTGTCTTCCTTCTCTATTCCCTCTCTATGATTCTGCTTTTCTTGATTGTGTGGTGCTTTGTCGACTCAGCGAATGCAGCATCCGAAAGTCAGGCTCGCGTGCTACGTTCCAAAATGATTGAAATCCAAAAGGTTTTCACAAATGTACACCGCAGTCGGATGATGAATAAAGGTGCGCTTTATGGCTCAGTGGGAGAAAATTGTTCTCTTTCCAGGTCACTAGCTTGAGACACAACAATTATTAACGATCAAATGGAAGCGGCGACGTCTAGTACGCACTCATTTCGGGAAAGTGTTAGACAATGCTGCGCACTGGTGTGAATCACAGAATGATAATGACTGATTGAAAGAATTCAGTGCACAAAGCAAGTTGATAAAACTGATAATAAAAAAAAACGTCTACTGAAAAACACTGACTGTCCGTTTCTCTTTTTTTTTTCCATCTGACAGTAAGAGATGAAGATGACTTCCTGAGTCTTAGCGAGCTCCCGGAAACCTTCCCGTCTGACCCTCCGGAGCCATTACCTCACTTCCTGTTTGAACCCGAGGAAGGCTACATCGTGAAGAATAAGCCCGTCAATCTCTACTGCAAAGCGACACCTGCCACGCAGATTTACTTCAAGTGCAACAGCGAGTGGGTCCATCAGAAGGACCACACTGTGGAGGAGAGGGTGGACGAAAACTCAGGTGAGCGAAACCCGGAGCGCGCACACTCACTGACTTTCACACCAACACACACACACACGTGCACAGATCTAATCCAGAGATATACTTGAAGTGCGATAAAAACATCAGGTCACAGTGTGGAATGATGGGTGGAAAAAGACATAAAATGAAAAACTGCCATGCAGAGGGGCTTTAAAGACAGTTTTCACAGCCAGTGTTAAGTGTCAAGTCACTCACAGGACAACATTTTTATATCAGGATGTCCCGATCTAGTCTTCTTTTGGGTCCAATCCTCATCCGGGGCTTTTAATATTTGCTGTCTGCTGATTCGTAGCCCTATTTGATGTTTTAAATTTACAGTATTAAATAGATATCTAATAGTTTATGTGAAATAACAGCTGTGCTCGACTTCATCTGACACACGAGGAGGTCCTGGTTCAAAAATGTGATGTTAATAAGCTTAAATTATTGATATGATATGAATGAAAACAAAACTGGGACAAGGTGAAATTAATATGATGGGATCCTCTAGAGTGAAGACGTATAACTCTGGTGGATTTTTACAAAAACACTGGATTCACTTGCAGATTTGCGACTAAGATTGTAGCGAGAACACGTGACTGGCTTTAATTTAGTTTACAGACTTTGTAAACTTTCAACAAAAGTGAAATGTGCTGAAACAGAAATAGATTTTAGTTGTCTTCTGGACCTGCATAATTTGAATGTGCCTCGCCCGGATGATATTTCACTCTAGGTGATAAAATTGTTCCAGGAAATGTGGCCCACATTCCCCCCCCCCTCCACCCATATTGTCTCGCTGGTGCACTGTAAGCAAACAGGTTAAATCCATTATTCAGATGTTTAGTTATTTGTGCACAGAGCTAGGTCACAGTCAGATGTGTGTTCACAGCTGTCCCACTGCCAGTGCTGCACCGCCATGTTCACAGGACAGTTTAATTGGATCCACAGTGATGTACTGGACTGCAGCCAAAGTTCCACACTTGTCACTTGACAGCACGTGGTATTACTCTGCTGGCGAGGTAATGATGAATCATGCTGTTGCTTTGGCAGGATGACAAAGACGTACACAACCTGATTTCTTAGACTTAAGGTTTACATGAGCTGAACTTATGGGTCTCCACCTGCTTGTTAATGAGCCTGGGTCCCCAGAGTGAGTGATTAAACACAGGCTGAAAACAGTTTGAAAAGTCTTGATATATAGTTACTGCTGAATGAAATAAACAGTGGGGTCAACGGTAGCATGAATGAAATTGTTGATGCCTGAATTTTTTTATTATGCAGTACACATTTTATTTGGCTTTGGTACTTGACAGTGTGTATTTTCTACAGATGTAAAGAAGAAAAAAGTATTTTATTGGCTCAGCAAAAGTAGATTTCTGCTTTCATTATATTAGACTGTGTATATACTGTAGTCAGTATATGTTGATGTTGTTGAGTGAAGTGAAGTAAACCAAAGACATAGAGAGCAGCAACTGAGATTTCCCCTGTTTCAGCTGTCACACAAGAACAGTCAAGGCAGGGGAGAATAAATGCAACATGAAATAACAGGTACTGTACATACACACAGTGGAAATAAAAGGTTTGGATAGAAGAGAAATAAGTCCTAATTGTATGATGTAAAACTTCCCAGCTGAGCAGAACGGGTGGGAGGACTCAAAAGGGACGTCTGTTTATGACTGATGACATTTGTAGGTGGGATCGTGGGTAATGTTTTGGGAGGGTCCACAGAAAAGCCTCTGGAAAGTCTTGCGACAGAAATGTAAAAGCAGACAGAGAAAAAAAGTGTAGTTTTCCACGTACATTCATCTGACAGTGAAGAACTTTGTTGCTATTTATTATGAACATCAATCATCACAACAGCAAAGTTACAAGTGAAAATATGAAAAAGCATAATACGACTTCTTTAGACATGTTTGTTTCAAACCATCTTTTTTTATGTCTCTACCTGTTTTTTTTTTTATCTTTCTTAATGTTCCATCACTGCTTTTTCATCTTCCTCTGTCTCTTTGTTCATCTTCTATCTCTGGCCTCCTAAACTTTATATTTACCCTGCCAATTAGTACACTGTCAAATTTCTGTGAA